>NC_089491.1:218045061-218676599 GCF_036850765.1 Saccopteryx bilineata | reverse complement strand
TTTTCTTAACAAGATACACAGATGGCCAATAAGCACATTAAAAAAGATGTTCAATGACATCATTAGTCATTAGGGAAATACAAACCAGAACTACGAGATACCACTTCACATCCGTTATGACGGTTATTATTTAAAAAAAAACAACAACCAGAAGCATCAATCGAGCCACTGGCTATGTTTTTGCGTGGGCAAAAACACAGAGAAACCAGACCCTTTGCACACTGCTGATGAGAATGTAAAATGGTGCAGCTACTGTGGAAAATAGTTTGGTGGTTTCTCAAAATATTAAGAAGAGATAATATGACCCAGCAATTTCACTCCTAGGCATTTACTGGTAAGAACTGAAAGCAGAGACTCCATTATTTGCATATCCATGTTCATAGAATCATTATTTGCAAAAGCCAAAAGGTAGAAATAACCCAAGGGTCCATCAACAGATGAATTTTTTAAAAATGTGATGTATATATATGTGTATGTGTGTGTGTGTGTGTGTGTGTATATATATATATATATATATGTTTAATGGAGTACTACTCAGCCATAAAAAAGAGTGAAATGTTAACACAAGCTACAACATAGACGAACCTTGAAGGCATTTTTGTATCAGGAAAAAAACAGACACAAAAAGACAAATAGTTATAATTGTACTTATACGAGGTACCTAACAGAGGCAAATTCATAAAGAAATTAGAACAGAGGTTACCAGATCCTGGGGAAAGAAAGAGAAGAATGGCAAATTATTGTTTAGTGGCATAGTTTCTGTTCGGGATGATGAAAAAGTTCTGGAAACAGTGATGATGGATACACAACATTATTAATGTATTTAGCACCATTAGATAGTACATTTAAAATTTGTTAAATGATAAATTTTATTATGTATATTTTACCACACACACACACACACACACACACAAAGTAAGCCCATGTAAACCATTTATGTTTAGTTCCATCAAGAAAGTATGTATACATAATTTCAGTATAAAAAAATGAATCAGCGTTGGCCAGTGGCTCAGTGGATAGAGCGTCAGCCTAGTGTATGGATGTCCTGGACTCAATTCCTGGTCAGGATACACATGAGAAATGACCATCTACTTCTCTTCCCCTCCCCCTCCCCCTCTCTACCTCTTCCCCTCCCACAGCCAGTGGCTGGACTGGTTTGAGCGTGGCACTGGGCACTGAGGATAGCTGATTGGTCTGACCATCAGCCTCAGGTGCTAAAAATAACTCGGTTGATTCGAGCATCAGCCCCAGAGTTGCTGGGTGGATCTCAGTCAGGGTACATGTGGAAATATGTCTATCTGCTCTTCTCTCACTTAAAAAAAATAAATAAAATCTATTGAAAAGATTGATCCTTTTGTATAATCTACATTACACATTTATACAGGTGAAATAATACTTTATCCTTGTGTCACTTTATGTATATACTAGGACTTTTGAAATCTTAAAGCCCGATTTGGCCCTAGCCGGTTGGCTCAGTGGTAGAGCGTCGGCCCGGCGTGCAGGGGTCCCGGGTTCGATTCCCAGCCAGGGCACACAGGAGAAGCGCCCATCTGCTTCTCCACCCCTCCCCCTCTCCTTCTTCTCTGTCTCTCTCTTCCCCTCCAGCAGCCAAAGGCTCCATTGGAGCAAAGATGACCCGGGCGCTGGGGATGGCTCCTTGGCCTCTGCCCCAGGCGCTAGAGTGGCTCTGGTCTCGACAGAGCGATGCCCCGGAGGGGCAGAGCATCGCCCCTGGTGGGCGTGCCGGGTGGATCCCGGTCGGGCGCATGTGGAAGTCTGTCTGACTGCCTCTCCCCGTTTACAGCTTCGGAAAAATACAAAAAAAAGGAAAAAAAAAAAAAAGCCCAATTTACTAAATTAGATTTTAACCAACTTTCCAAAAGTTGCTTAGATTTTAATTAAATTTATTAAGACTATGTTTGAAGTATTAGAACCAAATATATACATAAAATTTATAACTGTAGTTTGAAATGTTTAAAGAGATTTAATCTGCAAAATTTATAAACTGAAATTTAATCTATGATCAAAGTGATTATTTTTAATTTGGGGGGGCTTTAAATATTTATTTTTATTAAACTTATTGAGATGACAGTTAATAAAATTATATAGGTTTTAGGTACAGAATTCTGTAATACATCATTTGTATATTGTATTAACCCTTGGAGTAGTGAGTTTTTTTCATGCCCGCTGACCCCTAAAAATGGGTTTTTTTCAAAAAATGAAATTAGGCCTGACCTGTGGTGGTGCAGTGGATAAAGCGTCGACCTAGAAATGCTGAGGTGGCTGGTTCGAAACCCTGGGCTTGCCTGGTCAAGGCACATATGGGAGTTGATGCTTCCAGCTCCTCCCCCCTTCTCTCTCTCTGTTTCTCCTCTCTCTCTCTGTCTCTCCCTCTCCTCTCTAAAATGAATAAATAAATAAAAAAAAAATGAAATTAGTTTCAGTTAATTTTATTAACTTAAAATCATGTTTGATAACCAACTTATGGAAACAAGAACTTACATTTGCCTTTTTTTTTTTTTTTTTTTTTTCATCTTTTCTGAAGCTGGAAACAGGGAGAGACAGTCAGACAGACTCCCGCATGCGCCCGACCGGGATCCACCCGGCACGCCCACCAGGGGGGGGCGCTTTGCCCACCAGGGGGCGATGCTCTGCCCATCCTGGGCGTCGCCATGTTGCGACCCTCCTGGGTGTCGCCATATTGCGACCAGAGCCACTCTAGCGCCTGGGGCAGAGGCCACAGAGCCATCCCCAGCGCCCGGGCCATTTTTGCTCCAATGGAGCCTTGGCTGCGGGAGGGGAAGAGAGAGACAGAGAGGAAAGCGCGGCGGAGGGGTGGAGAAGCAAATGGGCGCTTCTCCTATGTGCCCTGGCCGGGAATCGAACCCGGGTCCTCCGCACGCTAGGCCGACGCTCTACCGTTGAGCCAACCGGCCAGGGCTACATTTGCCTTTTTTTAATGTTGCTTTACACATTTTTAAAATAAAAATTTTTGTACAATCATACTCTGGATGGTCAGGAGGCACGAGGACGTACATGACTGTTCATACTACTCAAAGGGTTAAGTGCTCACCACCCCAAGTCAAGTCTTCAAGAGTTTTTTGGGGTTTTTTTGCACATGAGAGTGACAGAGACAGGAAGGGAAAGAGATGACGTATGAACTCGTAGTTGTGGCATCTTAGTTGTTCACTGATAGCTTCTCATATATGCCTTGACCACAGGACTCTATCCAACCCAATGACCCCTTGCTCAAGTCAGCGACCTTGGGCTCAAGCCAGTGACCTTGCTTAAGCCAACAACCATGAGATTATGTTGATGATCCCACATTCAAGCTGGTGACCCTGCACTCAAGTTGGTGAGCCTGTGCTCAAGCTGGCAACTGAGGGTTTCAAACCTGGGACCTCAGAATCCCATGTCAACACTCTATCCACTATGCTACCACGGGTCAGGCTGGGTGTTTTTAATTTTTAATAGAGAATGAACTAAAATTAACTTTACTAGAATTTTAAGCCATGTTTAAAAATTTTTTTTTAATTTACACCTTTAATAAACCTAATGTTGCTCAAACAGCAAACACAAATGGAAACTACTATGCCAATGACAAACTGGTCAGAAACATGAAGAATTATACCCAGAGAACAGACCAATAGTCGAGCCTATATAAATGGGAAGCTGCAATTTCTTGGTGAAGACCAAGAGCAGCTTTATGAGGGGAAACGTCTGGAGGAAGGACCGAGTATGCCCTAGGGAGTACAGACAGCTTCAGAGCGGAAGCGGTGCCCCACTTACCCCAGAGCTGTGGCTGCGAAGGCCGCCCCAGCAGCACCAACCTCCTCACAATCCCTCTGAAGAACCTCCTGAATGAGCTCATCTACGACCTGCACCAGGTCCTAAAGAGAGGTCAGATAGGAAGGTCAGGCATGCTGGCAGTAACACTGCCTCAATCCAGATGGAATTTATCAGCAAACAATCTGACTCCACACTGAAGTCTTCACAGCCTAAGTGCACTGAAACCCTTCACAGAACCATCAAGTTCTCATGTAACATCCTGTCCAGGGCAGAAATCCCATCAAGACGTTATCTATGGACACTGTTTGAAGATGTTTTAATGACTTTCATACGGGGTTAATTACGCTGTTTCTGGAAAGACTTCCTGCTAATGAACAGAAGAGATGCTTTTGGAGAGGATGGCAACCCTGTTACCTGCTCAAGTATGACTGTTCAAAGGACCCCAGTGCCACTCCCCCACATCAAACATGCTCAGTGTCTGTGGCCATTTTTCGTGTTCCCCCTCAGCTCTCCCTGATCCCCTGGCTAGGGTAGTGCCCAGCACCTGTCCAAGCAACAGGTGGCAAGACAGTCCCAAAACCTATGTGGTGAACAGATTCTATTCAACCCCAGGGACATGTCTGTCAGTTGATACACTGACCACAGGGGCACACCTGTCAGTAGGCATTTGGTGTTACCCATGGTCCCATGTCCACTAGCTTTCAAATGTGTGTTGTGTTGAACACCATTTGGAGCAGACCCGTGGGGGCATAGGATGGCGTTGGGACAATACGACCATGGACATTACATGTCTGTAGAGCCCTAGGCACAGGAAGCACTTGATGCAGGGCAACACTTATTTTAGCATCAGCATTAGGTTCATAAAAACCCTTTAGCTCATTCTCCAGTTTCACCTGTGACCTTTCAAAGAGAGACAGGGGCAACAAGCTAGAAACCTGCACATCATCCCTGCTCTCAGAAACTCAGGCTCCTTGTCTGAGACACAGACTCAAGTCTTATGGGCCAGGTCCCAAAGTGAGACATGTCATGGCTGGATCAGAACATTCTAAGGTCATGTGTGTAACCAACTTAGGTTTGGTCTACAGACAATGGTCAGATTGGACATCAGGTGCTGCTGGACAGTTTGTGCACAACAGACTCCTTGGAGCCTGATCTGGAAGACTCCTTACCGTGTCAGAGTACACAGCCTCAGGCTTTGCAGGAAGAACCTCTGGCTGCACAGGGGGCTGCACAAGGGGTGGGAAGAGGCTGGATGCCTCACTCGGCGTGGGTGCTAGGTGGTGAGACAGAGAGGCCAGGGTAGATGCTGGGACAGGAAGAGACTGGAGGAGGGCCGGTGGGAATGCATCTGCCTCAGTACCAGGCTCCTCTCCTCTCCCCCTACCTGGAAGAGAACAGGAACCATGGGCACAGAGGACAAACTCCAGGCCACCCAGAGTGACTTGGAAAACTAGTCATCCTCCCTGAGCTTTAGCGTGAGAACCAAGCATCATGATGCAAAGTAGCCTTTCAGGCTGATCTCAGGGTAAAACTCCTGAGCAGAGCTGACATCTATACCTGCACACTGGACCTCAAAATGAGACAGATGCTTTTGGCTCCCAAGAGGTATCCTAGAGGGGCAAGTAGCCAGTTCCATCACCCAACTGCAGTTCCACTTACCTGTGGCATCCAAGCCGGGTCTTTGAGTGCCCACAGGCAGCTCTGCAGCCAGGCTTTCCCCGACGTACTTGTTCTGGGAGTTGAAGCTGCACACGGGGATATGACGAGGGACGGGGGGTAATGGCCCTCCATTCACAATTTCCCCAACTGACTCCGTCAGCTTCCTGGTAATAAACACCGACTTCCTGGCCTTCAATAATCCCTCTGGCTCCAAGAATGAGGACCGGTTCAGCTCGACACAGCTACCCAGACCACAAAGAATCCACAGAGAGGCATCACAGGTGAGAGGCCAGCCTTGACTTCTCAGTACCCGGCAATAACCCTAGAAGTCCCATCCCCGTCACTGAGTCACCACACAGCCACGTGGAAATCAGGAGGGAGGCAGCACCCACTGCTGTGCTGCCAGCCTACACAGGAGCCACCTGGCCTGTTAACAGCCACACGTGGAGCAGCACACACCTACATGCTACTGGTTCCCTTCAAAGCTGCCACATCCCCATGAGGACAGGACTACAGGCCACACCCAGGCAGTAAAGTTGGAGCAGGGACAGGTTGGAAAACTTAGCTCAGGGAGTGCCTGACATGTTTTGTATCATGATGCCATTTTCTGGGAAAGGGCTGACAAACCTCGTCAGGTTCTCAAAACACTCAGAATTCAAGCAGAGAGGCCTCTGGCCTGGCCCACTGGCACTTGTCTGGACCATCAGAGATGGACGGTGGCCTGTCACAGGTCAGCAGAGGCCATCCTCAAGGCACAGAACAAGGAGGCCCTACCCTTTACCTTTAATTCTCCATAACTTGTAAAAAAGCAGTGATTTTAGAGTCACAAAGAACTAGGTCTGAACCCAATCTGCTGACAAGCACCATGTGACCTGGGGACGTTCTTCAGTCCCTCTGACCCTTACTATGTACACCAAGGAAGCAGCACACAAAATGTGCTCTCTCCAGGGCCTAGAATGTTGACAGCACTTCCCAGCCCTTTATCAGAATTAAGATAAAAAGGGAACAAGAAAAGCCCTGCAGTTCCACCCCCAGATCTCACCCATCAGAAACAGTGAGGCCATGGTAGTTGAGGAAGTCACTGGCCTCTTCGCCATCCCTGAAGAGCAGCATGCGCACCACACTATCCAGAGGAAAGACGGTGGATCGCTGTGTGCTCACCGTGTATGCAATATTGAGTGCCCGAAGAGCATCCCTGCGGATCTGAAAGAAGAAGCCAGTTATTGCCATCTCAAAGGGTCAGTCGCCCCAGGACCATAGAAAGGCTGGCATAGAGGACAGGGTTCCTGCTGTAGCTCAGTCCTTCTGGAAAGCAATCTGGCGCTATGGTATGAGTCCCAGGCTTGGTGATCTAAGGCCATCTGCTCAAGGGAAGATGCCCAGGAATGCATGCAAAGGAACCAATTTCATATGCAGAAAAGGTTCAGCCTGAACGCCTTATTTGTAAGGGAAACTAGAAAACAAAACTGCCCCACAGTGGGGCAACAAAAGGAAACTGTGCAGCATACATTCAATGAAAAACTGTGTAGCTGCTAAAAATTATCACAATGACAATGGAATAGCACTGAAAAATAGATAATACAAAATTGAGTCAGAGACAAAATTGTTTCATAGAACTGTAACAAGTGCTTTAAAAAAAGAAGACAAAGGAAAACCAGGAAAATGATAACAAAACCTGTACGGGGTGGTAAGACTCTGGGTGGCTTTTCTCAGTGTTCTTTAATTCAACCACTATTTATCAAGTGTTTACCTTACCCTGGCATTGTTAATGCTGAGACTACAACAATGAAAACAAAATCCCTGCCTGACCAGGCAGTGGAGCAGTGGATAGAGCATTGGACTGGGATGCAGAGGACCCAGGTCAAGACCCTGAGCTTGTCAGCTCATCCAGCTTGAGCACGGGCTCAGCAGCTTGAGTGTGAGATCATAGACATGACCCATGGTCACTGGCTTGAGTCCAAAGGTCACTGGCTTGAAGCCCAAGGTTGCTGGCTTGAGCAAGGAGTCCCTTGCTCTGCTGTAGCCCCCCAGTCAAAGCACATAGGAGAAAGCAATCAATAAACAACTGAAGTGCCACAATGAAGACTTGATGCTTCTCATCTCTCTCTCTTCCTGTGTAAGTCTGTCTCTATCTGTCCCTCTGTGTCTCTGTGCAAAAAAAAAAAAAGAAAAAAATCCCTGTCCCCCATGTAGCTAATGTGTTAGGGAGAGACCAGCACTGAATAAATTGAACATGTAAAATATATAGTATATTTAATGATGACACTGCAATAAAGAGAAAGGCAGAGGAGGGCAGGGTAGGCCCAGCCAAGAAGGTGGCAGCCATACCAAGACTTAGAGGTGGCGGCCCTATGTGATTCTATGAAAAGAAAGAGCAGTGAGAACAGGAAGTACAGAAACCCTGAGGCAGGAGGGTATGGGGCTTGGAGAATAGGAGGCACCACTACAGCAGGAGCTAATCAAGGAGGAACCAGGGATGATGGTCCTGGGGACAAGGGACAGTGTGTATATCCTTAGTTTTCTTTATCAAAAGCACAAAGTTCCCCAAGTGAGGGACATCATTAGAAATCTTCATTTGTGCCAGAATTTCAGTTGTTGGCAATTATCAGATCTGACGATGTACACACTTATACAAGATTCTCTGCCTGGGATGTGACTGTGTAGTCACTGTTTACAGGAGAACTTGGTGTGTGACCAAAGAAGAAAAATGACCTGGAGTTACAAGAACCAGCCAGCAGGTCCCTGTGATGTCCTGAGCAGCCTCCTCCGCATCCAGTTGGCCCCAAGGGCTCTCAGCAAGGACTCCTGTTGGTGGCATCCTCCACCCCTGCGGCTGGGGGAGCAGCATAGCATGTACACTGTGAGGTACATGTGAGCTGCTCTGTAATCATTCCCAAGTGCCCTCGGTCTGGGGCTGAAAACCTCACTAGAGAGTCTGAGGCCAGGGGCTCACACTCTAAGCAAAGCCCCAGGCCTGCCTTTGTAACTCCAGAGCACAGCATAATACCAACAAAGAGCAATGACCTGAGATATTTATTGAAATGCATTTAGCTTCATCAGGATCACTCTAGAAATGTAAATTAATAACACTGAGAATTTCTTAGAGGCTTAGTGTGTGCAGATTTTTATTTTTTTATTTTTTTTCTTCCAGTGAAGATCAAGTGCTAGAAACTAGTTACATGGTTCTAAAGAGAGTTCTCTTATCTGAACCATAAGAACAGTATTTTTCATTGCCTTCAATGATCAAAGATGCCAACCCCTATAAAATGGGATAACATCAGTGATCCTGGGAGGCCGCCAGAGGGCTGTGTGCAAATTATAGCCCAGGACCTGCCTGAAATGTTCATGGAATACAAAAACACTTAAAACAGAAGCAGCCTGCTTTGTTCTAATTCTGAAAGTACAGTGACATTACTTACCTGATTAAAGTAACAATGTAAAAGACAAGCGTTCAGGTAAGACGCTGACTGGACCAGTTTGAAAAACCTCACAAAATTATTACTGTTCAGTGCAGCAAAAGCCTGAACAGCAAATTTCACCTCAGGGGAGTTTCTAACAGCTGGATGAAACTGCTGTACTTCTCTGTTAACAAATGGAGATAAAAGAGATTAAATTTTATTTTTAATTAGTTCTACAAACTATCCACAAAACCAGATGTGATAAGAAACTAGATTTCAACCATACTGATAAAGGGAGTCCTAATGGTGACATGTGCCATTACACTCACTGTTTCCTAATTTCAAAACTGCCAATCTTAGGCCAGATTGGTAAAAACATTTTAAGATGATGAATAAAGGAAGTAAATTCAAACAACAATTTAAGAATGGACTACCTAAGAGATACTTTAATTTCAACTAGCAGCCAGCTGTTTGATGACAATGCATAAGAAACAAAATTTAACTTTGTTTTGTTTAAAATAAACTGATTTGACTAATTATTCAACATGGAGGACACATGGCCAACACAAATGCAAAGACTACACAGCCACTTTCCAGGACAAGTTTTCCTCCAAGGCTTAATTTTAAAACGTATAATCAATCACACCTCTAAACATTCTCTGACAAGGTTCTTGGAAAAAAATACTAAGTTAAAAAAGAGTTTCAGCTTTATTAAGGGGACCTTGGAGATACCAGTTGTCATCAAATCCAGTTTACCAATGACAGGGGACTCTGCCATATTTCTCACATCTATATTTGTATTGAATAGACCCAGATTTAAAATTCATTCTTTCTTAGTATCAAACCCTTAGTATTTGTTTCACACATTTTTCCTCTCCTACTACTGAGATCTTGGTAGAGATGTGTGTGCACATACATACAAGGAAACACGCCTAGATACAGCAAATTGCTAACAGCTCTGACAGGGCACCCTGGGCATCGCTGTCCGACTCCCTCACCTATTCTGCTCACCAGGCCAATTCCTTCCTCGTTTTCTCTTGCTGACAAGGAGATTATTCTCAGGAAGGATTTTGGGCCAAATAAAGATGTGCCGTTGTCAGCGCTCATCCCCATCCTACTCCCAGTGGCTCAGTTCAACAGAATGCAGAGACCAGACCAGCCCTGGTTTCTTACTGTAATCCCAGCATTAAGGACCAGAGACAATTTAGCACTATCAGCAACTGCTAATCCCAACAGCTCTTCTCTTGTTTACACTTTGCTTTCTAGACAGCTTACTAGTTCAGAATTTGAAAATTCACCTTAGGATGTCCCCCTTATTGAGATTGAGCAGCACGTTGTAACCCTGGAACTCAGCTTCGCTGACACAGAACACGCCCTTGTTTCTCAGGTCCTGGTACATCTCCTTCAGACTCTGAAGGCACTTGGTCATGTTCTCATTGTTGATCTTGGCATCAAAGGAGGACATGGGCTCCTCACACATGAAGTGGGCACAGTGGATATGAAGCCGAGCACATTTCTCAATCAGGGACACTGTCACAGGATCACACAGGTGCTGCTGCGTGATGTCCTGGCCACGAGCAAGAGGGGAATATTATACATGCACACACGTATGACACACTTCACATATGCACAGGTGGACTTGTATGCACACAAACACCTTACGTGCATACATGTCTCACATACACAGATCCCATGCACACATTCCCATGCAGAGAATCGATCAACTACTAGAAAAATCATGTTTATTACCTGAATTTCCCATAGTTCAATTTGAAACAAAGCCCACAAAGAACATTTTAATAGGACTTTGTAATGATTTTAAGTAATAATATACTTTCTGTTACGGATAAAATGTAACTAAAACGACAAAAACTCTTTCACCTTAGAATTCACAGTTCTTTCTTTTCCTAATCAAAAGAGGTTGATACCTTCCGTATGCCCCGTGTGCGGTTCCACAGGAAGTCGTACCAGTCCCGTAGGTTGCCCTCCTTCTGGTCCATAATCTGGGTCACCAGGTAGTCCATGGTCCTGCTAAGCACTGCTGAGGGCCGCAGCTCATGTGGCAGGGGCTCCTCCTGATCAGCTGAGGAGCGGCTGTATTCCTTGACGGCTGCTGCGTGGTCCACCTAAAGACATGGAATGGAGACAAGCATCTGGGTGGCAGGTGGTGGATCAACCTCCCAGCAGCTGTGTCTTAAAATAAGGGGGGAAATCACACACACAATCATACAAGATCAATACTACAAAATATAATTTTATATGTAAAATTTCTGTTTGAAGGTGGCAATCAAAATTAAGAGACAAAATATATTGACCCTGGGCAGATAGTTGTTGGTTAGAGCATCATCCCAATACACCAAGGTTGTAGGTTCAGTCCCTGGTAAGGGCACATGCAAGAATCAACCAACGAATGCATGAGTAAGTGAAACAACAAACCAATGTCTCTCGCTCTCTAAAAGCAATATATTTAAAAAAATTAAATTACAAAAAATAAATTGAAAGGCCCTGGCCGGTTGGCTCAGTGGTAGAGCATCGGCCTGGCGTGCAGGAATCCCGGGTTTGATTCCCGGCCAGGGCACACAGGAGAAGCGTCCGTCTGCTTCTCCACCCTTCCCCCTCTCCTTCCTCTCTGTCTCTCTCTTCCCCTCCCACAGCCAAGGCTCCATTGGAGCAAAGTTTGCCCGGGCGCTGAGAATGGCTCTGTGGCCTCAGCCTCGGGCGCTAGAATGCTCTGGTTGCAACAGAGCGACGCCCCGGATAGGCAGAGCATCGCCCCCTGGTGGGCGTGCCGGGTGGATCCCGGTCGGGCACATGCAGGAGTCTGTCTGACTGCCTCCCCGTTTCTGGCTTTGGAAAAATACAAAAAATAATAATAATAAAATAAAATAAATAAACTGAGAAACATATTTTTAAGATAAGTGGCCAAGACATCAAGAAAGAAAGGAATATAAGTGAAGACACAACTGCTTGGCTCCTAGAACAGGGGTGTGACACATTAAGGACTTTATCATATTTTTAATATTTTTATTTATTCATTTTAGAGAAGAGAGAAAGACAAACAGAGAAGGGAGAAAAGGGGGGAGGAGAAGGAAGCATCAAATCCCTTATGTGCCTTGACCAGGCAAGCCTAGGGTTTTGAACGGGCGACCTTAGTGTTCCAGGTTGACGCTTTATCCACAGCGCCACCACAGGTCAGGCAGGTAAAGGACTTTAAAGCACTTTCAAAGGTCTTAGCCATGTTCAAATACCAGATTGTATCTACACAGACCAGGAATGGAATGGAAACAAGGGGGGAGGGGGACAGTAGGGTCCTGATGGGGCCATGGCCAGTTACCCACCAAAAGCTTGGAGATGCATCTTCTACTTGCAAGGAGGCTGAAGACATGTGGCCTAGGGCCACAGGCCCACTACAAACTCTGTCACTGTCCCTGGGGCAAGAGCCCATGGCCCTTGCCACAACAGTTGAGGCCTGACTGAGGACTCTGCGTTGGGTAAAGACAGCTATATAACCACCAGCCAGGAATGGAGAAAAAGCCCAAAAGCAAAATTAACAAAGACTAAAAGGACCTAAAATGGGGATTTTTAGGGAAACAATTTGAGAACTCGCTCAGGCACATATTCAGGAACCTGAAAAAAGGTCATACCCTCTGGGTTAACTAACTTAATTCTTAGAATTGATCTTAAGGAAATAATATAAACACTTTAGAAGTAATACACATATAGCATGCCCAAATGAATTACTAATACAATTAAAAAATCAAAAAGTCTATCAAATGATTGCAAAGTGGGGAGTTTTGACAGAACTGTGTAATTAAAAAACATGTCATCAGGCCCTGGCCTGTTGGCTCAGTGGTAGAGCGTCGGCCTGGCGTGCGGGGGACCCGGGTTCGATTCCCGGCCAGGGCACATAGGAGAAGCGCACATTTGCTTCTCCACCCCCCCCCCTCCTTCCTCTCTGTCTCTCTCTTCCCCTCCCGCAGCCAAGGCTCCATTGGAGCAAAGATGGCCCAGGTGCTGGGGATGGTTCCTTGGCCTCTGCCCCAGGCGCTAGAGTGGCTCTGGTCGCGGCAGAGCGGACCCCCCCCCCCAGGGGCAGAGCATCGCCCCCTGGTGGGCAGAGCGTTGCCCCTGGTGGGCATGCCGGGTGGATCCCTGTTGGGCGCATGCGGGAGTCTGTCTGTCTCTCCCCGTTTCTAGCTTCAGAAAAAAAAAAAAAAAACCTGCCATCATTTAAAAATGCTTTTAAAAAGTTCATCTAACAAAAGAAAATCATGATATAATTTTTTTTAATATCTTTTTTTTTAAATTCATTTTAGAGAGGAGAGGGAGAGACAGAGAGAGAGAGAGAGAGAGAGAGGAGAGACAGAGAGAGAGAAGGAGGGGAGGAGCTGGAAGCATCAACTCCCATATGTGCCTTGACCAGGCAAGCCCAGGGTTTCGAACCAGCGACCTCAGCATTCCAGGTCGACGCTTTATCCACTGCGCCACCACAGGTCAGGCTCATGATATAATTTTAGTAAAAAAAAAGTCATACAAAATTATATTTACAACATAATCCCAAATGTGAAAAACATAAACATAGAAAAGGACAGGAATAAAATTGTGAAAAGAAATGCAAAAATGTTTTTTAATCTATACCTTAAGGTCCCTTGTGTCCTAGCACTTTACACAAGACTCTTTAGTACACACTCACAATATTAACAATGTAACATGATTGTTACATACTTTAAAAAAAGTAAACATCCAGATCAGGTATCAATATAAACAGAAATTATGAAAGAATAAGCCTCCCTCCCTGCAAGTTCCACCTCCAGCTCAACAGTGAGTTATAGACAAGTGCCTACAGGGACCCCAAGGGGCATGGGGCTCCACCTGGTCAGTCCCTGGGATCACTTCAAATACACTCAGCTGGCTCCTCGTTTCCCGCATGTACCGTTCCTTCTCGGGACACATGTCAGGGCACGTCCCAACAAAAGTGCTCGCTTTGTCCAGGTCAGTTCTTTTCACCCGAGCTAAATGATGTCAAGAAAACAGTAAGAACATACCACATAGTTACTAAGAATTCAGAAAAGTTCATTTTCATAATGATAAAAGAAAAAATAAAAGTAAAAATAAATATTATACAAACCACAAAAGAAAATATTTTAAGACATTGGGCCTCTGGGCCTGACCAGGCAGTGGCGCAGTGGATAGAGCGTCAGACTGGGATGTGGAGGACCCAGGTTTGAGACCCCGAGGTCGCCAGCTTGAGCACAAGCTCATCTGGTTTGAGCAAGGTTCACCAGTTTAAGCCCAAGGTCGCTGGCTCGAGCAAGGCGGTCACTCAGTCTGCTATAGCCCCCGGTCAAGGCACATATGAGAAATCAATCAATGAACAACTAAGGAACCGCAACAAAGAATTGATGTTTCTCATCTCTCTCCCTTCCTTTCTGTCTGTCCCTATCTGTACCTCTCTCTGACTCTCTCTGTCTCTCCCACAAGAGAAAAAAAACAAAAAACAAAAAACATTGGGCCTCCGGAAAGAAAAGCATGGCCTATCACACTGTAGGGCAGGGTGTCAAGGCCAGTAAAGACCCCCAAGGTGCCTGACCTGTGGTGGCGCAGTGGATAAAGCGTTGACCTGGAAATGCTGAGGTCGCCGGTTCGAGACCCTGGGCTTGCCTGGTCAAGGCACATATGGGAGTTGATGCTTCCTGCTCCTCCTCCTTCTCTCTCTCTCCTCTCTCCTCTCTCTCTCTCTCTCTCTCCCCCTCTCTCTCCTTTCTAAAATGAATAAATAAATAAAAGACTTTAAAAAAAAAAAGGACCCCCAAGGTCTGCTTGCCTCTCCTGATGGGTGTCTCCACTGCACACCACAGACCAAGGGCACACACATTTCGGACTCCTATAGTAACATCAACAATAAATACTCATGCTGCATGCAGTATGTTTGTTAAAAGAATCAATCTGACCTGACCAGGCGGTGGCGCAGTGGATAAAGCATCGGACTGGGACGCAGAGGACCCAGGTTTGAGATCACGAGGTCACCAGCTTGAGCGCGGACTCATCTGGTTTGAGCAAAGCTCACCAGCTTGGACCCAAGGTCGCTGGCTTGAGCAAGGGGTTACTCAGTCTGCTGTAGCCCCACGGTCAAGACACATATGAGAAAGCAATCAATGAACAACTAAGGTGTCGCAATGAAAAAAAACAACAAAAACAACTAATGATTGATGCTTTCCATCTCTCTCCATTCCTGTCTGTCTGTCCCTATCTATCCCTCTCTCACTCTGTCTCTGGAAAAAAAAAAAAAAAAAAGAATCAATCTGTTAAATGTAAATATTCAAAATACTTCATTGTTCTAAAACTCAGTATTTCATCATATTTTTTCTTTTTTTCATATTTTTAATAAAACAAATTACATAATAGAAATTACCTGGTCCTAACATGAATAAACCATTATTATTACCCACAGAATTAAAAGTTACAAAAGTACCTTTATTTTATTTTTTGTGACAGAGACAGACAGAGAGAGGAACAGATTGGGACAGAAAGGAAGGGAGAGAGATGAGAAGCGTCAGTTCTTTGTTGCGACACCTTAGTTGTTCATTGATTGCTTTCTCACATGTGCCTTGACTGGGGGGCCAGAGCAGACAGAGTGACCCTGTCCTCAAGCCAGTGACCTTGGGCTCAAGCTGGTGAGCCTTGCTCAAACCAGATGAGCCGGCGCTCAAGCTGGTGACCTCAGGGTTTTGAAACTGGGTCCTCTGCGTCATGGTCTGATGATCTATCCACTGCACCACCACCTAGTCAGGTATTTTTGTGTGTGTGTGACAGAGACAGAGAGAGGGAAAGAAAAAGACAGACAGGGAGAAAAGTTAAAAAAGTATCTTTAAATTAAATGGCATGAAGAACTTCACAACTCAAAATATATATATACCTTATATTTATTTTGGAAAATTCCAATACCTAGTAATAATTTTGTTTGGAATATAAAAACCACCATGTCAGTGATATTATTTACAATGGCAGCTTTTTATTAGTGTTAAGGAGGCACTGAGATTATTCCACTGATTCACAGCTTTTGAAAAGAGGAAAATCTTACAGCTAAAATTTAATTTAAAGTTTGCAACGAGGTTTTTCCTTTTATTTTTCACTGCACATAGTTTTTAATGTTAATAGAATATTAATTTTTGTAATCGATAACACATTCACATGGTTCAATAATCCAAAGGAGCCTGACCAGGTGGTGGTGCAGTGGATAGAGTTTCCGACTGGGACACGGAGGACCCAGGTTCGAAACCCCGAGGTCACTGGCTTGAGCATGGACTCACCAGCTTGAGCATGGGACTGCTGGCTTGGGCATGGGATCATGGACATGACCCCATGGTTGCTGGCTTGAAACCCAAGGTTGCTGGCTTGAGTAGGGGTCACTCACTCTGCTGTGGCCTCTCACTCCATCAAGGCACATGTGAGAAAGCAATCGATGAACAACTAGGGTGCCACAGCAAAGAATTGATGCTTCTTATCTCTCTCCCTTCCTGTCTGTCTGTCCCTATCTGTGCCTTTCTCTGACTTTCTGTCAAAAAAAAACAAAAAAAACAAAAAAAAACAAAGGAATAACAACATCCAAAATAGAACACACCCTCACACCTTGCTACCCTCTACTGACAATCAGAGTGAGCTGATCCTTTCCCATCTCCCATGACTATTTTATGCACACACAAATGCTGTGTACGGACATACACACTTTTCTCCCTTGTTTATACATAAATGGTAAAACAGCACAGACCTGCTTTTCTCACTTCACAACAAATCTTGATGAAAATCCATAAAGAAGTCCCAGTCTTGCCCGATCAGGTAGTGGCACAGTGGATAGAGTGTCGGACTGGGATGTGGAAGACCCAGGTTCGAGACCCCAAGGTCACAAGCTTGAGCACGGGCTCAATCTGGTTTGAGCAAAAGCCCACCAGCTTGAACCCAAGGTCGCTGGCTCCAGCAAGAGGTTACTCGGTCTGCTGAAGGCCCACGGTCAAGGCACATATGAGAAAGCAATCAATGAACAACTAAGGTGTTGCAATGCACAATGAAAAACTAATGATTGATGCTTCTCATCTCTCTCCGTTCCTGTCTGTCTGTCCCTGTCTGTCTCTCTCTCTGACTCACTCTCTGTCTCTGTAAAAAATAAATAAATAAAATTAAAAAAAAAAAAAAGATTAGAGCTCTAAAAAAAAAAAAAAGAAGTCCCAGTCTTCTATTAAACCGTTTACAGTCTGTCTCACTAAGTGGACTAGTTTCCAATCTCTGCTGTCAAAAACAACCTTTATATATGACTCTCACAAACACAGTGTTTGTGGCATACACTCCCTGAACATGGAATACTGTGCCAAAGGCGTGAGCTCTCCTATGTCTCAAAGATTCCATCCTCTTGCCCTCCTCTGCAGGAGTGGGAGTTCCCACACTGCCCCAGGATGCATTTCCACACAGTGTCATCTTCATCTCTCACTGGGTGATGGGGTGAGAATATTTCCACATATTTAAAAGTCAATTCATAATACTTCCTTTGCCCCTCCTCATGTTTCCAGTGTGTTTGGTCTTTTTCATACTGACGTGCACAGGCCGTTCTCTTTCAGGAAGTCGGCGCTTTGTGAGAGTTATAGACTTTTCCTGGTTGATATTTCTTAGTTTTACTTGTGATTTCTGTCAAACAAAATACTTACTTTTGTAACATGTGCTTTCTGAATGTCTAAAAATTGCCCTTTAAATTGTTTAATTTAGCATGGATCAATGATTTGTAGACTTTCTTTCAAAAGTAAGATAACCCATCTGCATTATATCCATGTCTACATTCACCCCCTCAGGAGACTAGTAAACAATAAAGACTGTCCGTGGCCTGTAAGAGGCCCTGAGACTCAAACTCCTCCCCCAAGCTCCCGAGACCTTATCATGACCCTCCAAGGGTCTCTGGGCCTCTGCAGAGAGGCAGCCACCATACCTTGCCGCATGACTCTGTCCCTCTGGTCAAGCAGGCGGTACTTCTCCTCAGACGTCTCGGCCACAGTGCCTATCAGTGCACTGAGGGAGGACACATTTGGCCCAGGACCCTCAGAGCCCTCAGAGCCCAAGTCAAAAGCGTCTCCCTCAAATGGGTGAGCCTTTAGAAGACCTGGCTTCTTCACTGGAGAACTGCAAAGAAAGAGCGACACAGTCAAACCTTGTGCTCATCCAGCATCTGCACCATTTCCATTTCTAAACACATCCCTTATCTTTCAAGATTTTCGGCTCCTCTAAAGCTGATCAACTACAAACATGGAAGTGGAACAAGCCTGGATGACTCTGGTGATGACCATAAAGGTGTTACTCATGTTATTCCCTGTGATTTTAAATTTTTGAAATAGTTTATACTTCTTTTAAAATGAAAGGAGCCCATTTAAACAGCTGAAATATTTATAGATTTCTATCTCAAAGAAATGAAACTGCCTGAAAAAAAAGCAACACTTTATCACCATGCCTATATGTTTTCATACATAACTTTTCAATAGAAGGATGTGTTAGAAAAAACTGGGCATTCTCTCTCATCTTCCTCATTTTCAGCTGGCTCCCAGAACTCTGTGAACTTGAATGTCCAAGATACAGGAAGGGGTGAGTGAGAAAGAAAAAAGCAAAAACAAATCAATAACTAAATTGTTAACTGCAAAACAGAATGAGGAAAACAGTATATTGTCCAAAACAGGTGAAAGATTAAACAGAAGAACTGTGGAAGCAGGCCTACTGTGAAAGGGAGGGTGGGAAAACAAAGAAAAGGGAGGAGAGGGAGAGCAAGGGAAAGGGGGAGGGGAGGGAGCATTTGTGAATAAGGATTCCCAAGCGGACAGCCCCCCGCACTCCCGTTGGCCCACATCGTGGCTATTCAGTTATAAATGCAGCTTCACTGTGATAAGCTGAACCTACAAAAGGCCAAGTTGGAAACTACTAAGAGTGGATATTAGGAATACACAGTTATGTGGCCAGTTAGAAGTTCTAAGAGAAAAGGTGACTACTTATATATTTATGTCAGGAAGAACTGCATGACAGCAACTAAATGATGCCAGATGACTGAGGAACCCCAGGGCTTCTTCAGGGCCCTGGTAAGTGGCTCTGATTGTCAACACTCTTATATCCTACCCTACCCCCAATCCTCCCCTCCATGTCCTCTCCTCCTCCTCCCCTTCCTCATTGGCCCTTAGCCCCTTGTCAGTTGTCAGCATACCACCCCACTCCCTTTCGTGCTTTGGCATGACTCCTGTGAAGTACCTCCTGTTTACTAACATCAGAAGTCAAAAGAACCCACATGCCGTGTCACATACAGTCACAGGAAGGACAGCCACACCTTTTATTCAGGAGGCTGCCAGTTGCAGCCCTCCCCATGGGCTTGCCCAGAGGGGAGTGCTGAAAGGGTGTGTCCTCGGTGCCCTGGGCAGCTTCTCCCTCCCCTGGTTTCTTCTCCTTGAGGGAAAAAGGTTTCTTGAGGGGACCTGAGAATGCATGAGTCAGAACAGGGTTTACAATAAATACCACATGTCACTCGACACTAGATGTTTTTACTTTTTGGGGGGACAGTATTATAATTGTTATAGGAATTACAAAACAGCCAAAGAAAACACTATGAGACACAAGGATCCACTCAGAGCCAGACCTCCATTGGTCTTGTTAAAGGGCTTCCACCCAGTGTTTAAAGGGCCTTGGACACAAAGCATTAGACTGAGCAAAGAATAACTGAAAACTCACTTATTTTCTTCTTGTGCCAAAAGATAAGCACATCTTTATGCAAACCTTTCCCCTTCTTCTTGGCCAGGGCTGCAGAAGCCTGGAAAACAGTTCACAACACAAAGTGTGAGGTGTGAGGAGACCACAGGAAATGAGATTCAGTACTCAAACTCAGTCTGCAAGTGTGTGTGATGAGCAGCACTTCCACCTTCTACATGTATGAACACACTGCTGGCCTCCAGCCTTGGGATCCATAGTCCTTGTCTCCCTTATGTGTCTCACATCTGATACTTGCTCTTTTTTTAATTAATGACTTTCCTATGATAGAACCCCTAACCTTGGTCTCATTGGCATTTGTTAAAATGATTTTTACCATCTGTCAACACATACAGCAATCGAAAAACACAGCCAAGTCACACACACAAAATGAAGCTGCACACTGTTCACAGTGGCCAAGACATGGAAACAACCAAAAAGCCCTTCAATAGAAGACTGGATAAAGAAGATGTGGCACATATACACTATGGAATACTACTCAACCATAAGAAATGATGACATCAGATCATTTACAGCAAAATGGTGGGATCTTGATAACATTATAAGGAGTGAAATAAGTAAATCAGAAAAAAACAAGAACTACATGATTCCATACATTGGTGGAACATAAAAATGAGACTAAGAGACATGGACAAGAGTGTGGTGGTTACCAAGGGTGGGGGGGGAGGGAGGACATGGGAGGGAGGGAGGGAGAGAGTTAGGGGGAGGGGGAGGGGCACAGAGAACTAGATAGAGGGTGACGGAGGACAATCTGACTTTGGGCGAGGGGTTTGCAACATAATTTGATGACAAAATAACCTAGACATGTTTTCTTTGAATATATGTACCCTGATTTATTAATGTCATCCCATTACCATTAATAAAAATTTATTAAAAAAAAAAAAATGAAGCTGCAGAACAATATACACAGGATACAATTTATCACAAAACAGCACTAAACCAAGTACATATTAGTATACCTACAGATACAACTATGAAAATGTCTAGAAAAGCACATACCACACTAGTAACTATACTTGCTCCTGGGTAACAGGAAAGATGGGGTGATGGGGAACTCGGCATGGTATGTATCAATGAACTGCTTACAATGACCATATATTGATATATCATGTTACTGTACGTAAGTATTTTTTAGGGTTTAGCTAGGAAAATATGCACATTGCAATAGCCAAAAAATAACTTAAAAAAATGAGGATTAATTACCATCTGACCCAACAATTCCACCCCTAAGTATACACCCTACAGAACTGAAAGCAGAGTCTCAAGAAAGGTTTGCATACCACAGTCATGGCAGCATTATTCAAAATAGCCAAAAGGTAAATCAATCCATGTCTATTAACAGATGAATAAACAAAACATGGTCTACCTATACCACTGAATATTATTCGGCCATAAAAAGAAATGAAGTACAACGACATCAATAATTGATGAAAACATTATGTTAACTGAAAAAAGCCAGACACAAAAGGACAAACTGTTAGATTCTACTTATTTGAAATATCTAGAGAAGGCAAATTCATAGAAACAGAAAGTAGATTAGAGGTCACCAGGGGCTGGGCAGGTGGGAATGGAGAGTTACCACTTAATGGTTTCTTTCTGGGATGATGCAAAGATCTGGAAAGAGACAGTAGTGATAGCTGTACAACACTGTGAATGTAATTAATGCCACTGAATTGGAAAAAATCAATAGGAAATAATAAACAGCAAAAGCCCTAAAACTGCATATATTTTGGCACTAAACTTCTACTCTCAGAAATTTAAACAAAGGATATAAGCAACCAGAAATATATGCACAAATGTCCATAAATAGAATTGGCCAAGGTAAGTAAGCAAGCAGGATAGAATGCCATGAGACATTCACCAACTCCATTCTAATCTATACTGTTTATTGATTTCAGAAGATACTAAAGACTGCTACATGAAAAGCTTTCCAACAGTATATACAGTATGATCCCACTTCTGTAAAAACAATGTGACTATACATTTGCAAAGATATTAATCAAAATATTCAGATGATACCTGAGAGGATAGAATTATAGGTGATTTTGTGCCTCCTCCCTTAGTATAATGTCAGGCAACACTTCTACCACTTAATGAAATTATAAAACATGTTTTCTACTTTATAAATTCCCACAAGAATTTTTTTTCACATTCCTTAAATAAAATTTTATAATCAACTGAAGAAAAAAACAAATTTCACCATGAAAGACACTTTCAGAATACATTTATAGTTAACTTAATGTAAAAAGTAATATATATGGTAAAAAAGAGTTAATTCCTTAAAGTCTTTAAGTATAGCAACATTTTATTATTTTTGGTGCATCTTCTTATGCATTTCTTCAAGGGCTGCTTCTTTCTCTCTCAGTATCTGCTTAAGTCTTCTTATTTTTTCATCACAAATTGTTTCTTGCCCTGGCCGGTTGGCTCAGCGGTAGAGCGTCGGCCTAGCGTGCGGAGGACCCGGGTTCGATTCCCGGCCAGGGCACATAGGAGAAGCGCCCATTTGCTTCTCCACCCCTCCGCCGCGCCTTCCTTTCTGTCTCTCTCTTCCCCTCCCGCAGCCAAGGCTCCATTGGAGCAAAGATGGCCCGGGCGCTGGGGATGGCTCTGTGGCCTCTGCCCCAGGCGCTAGAGTGGCTCTGGTCGCAACATGGCGACACCCAGGAGGGTTGCAACATGGCGACACCCAGGAGGGTCACAACATGGCGACGCCCAGGATGGGCAGAGCATCGCCCCCTGGTGGGCAGAGCGTCGCCCCCTGGTGGGTGTACCGGGTGGATCCCGGTCGGGCGCATGCGGGAGTCTGTCTGACTGTCTCTCCCTGTTTCCAGCTTCAGAAAAATGCAAAAAAAATAAATAAATAAAAAAATAAAATTGTTTCTTCTAACTCTGGTGGTGTCATGGGGAAAATACCTTCAGTATAATTTTTATTAAAGGAATGACTTTGTTCAAAATTTGCACTTGAATTCAATGCATCTTTCTTCTGGTTTTCACCAGTACAGTGTTCTACTTCAGTTCTCTTTTCTTCTCCAGTTTTGTTTTGCTGCTTGTGACAATGTTTTGGTGTGATACATCTGAAGTTCGTAAAACACAGCTAACAAGTTGCGAGCTGGTGACATTGGTTCCTCCATTTACAGCTGTGTTATAAGCACTCTCGGTTTTTCTCTTCTTTGTGTGATACATCTTCTTAATTTTTGCTGTTCTTTTCTTATAGAAACTGTTTTCTCTCTTCCTCCTTCACTATAAATGTTGCCTCTTTCTCACTTTTCACCAAACTTTTAAAGGAATCAAAACCTTCTCCAGTGGCCAAATTGTTAGGAATCCGAGTAAGGCATACTCTCAAATCTTTAGTGAGACCAAATAACTTTTTAAATTCAACATCAGTCTTTGAATATGATGCCTTACTGCTTCCTCCTTGAGAGTTTTCTTGTCTTTTCTTTCTTGAGTAACTTTTTCTAATGTTGATGCCATCTCATTCTGGATCAGTGTGAGGCGTTGCCTGGCTTTTCCTCAGTGGCTTGCAAGAAGACTCTCTGGAGGTTATTGGACATTTTAGAGAGGTGGGAAGAGTCAGCACATCCAAGGAAGTGGGCAGTAGGGGACCAGGGTCCTCCAAGGGGCAGAATGAAAGCGAGAAAATGTTGGGCTGGAGTTGCTCTGGAGCGACTCTGAGGGGTTTCAAAGCTGAAAGGAGGGCAACAACAATCTCCCCAGGGGGCGTGGTTTCAAGCTTCCACAAGAATATTTTTTTAAATAATAAAGATATGAGGCTATATAATATGAGTAGTCCATGTTTGTGAGAATACTCTATAACAACTGTGTTAGGCAAAGGTATACTTACATACAGGGCAGGGTGAAAGTAGGTTTACAGTTGTTTGTATGGAAAATAATACAATAACTTATAAATAATAATACAAGAATAAACTGTGTTCTGTGCACTCAGAACTGTTAACCTACTTCTTTTTTAATTCATTTTTAGAGAGGGGGTGGGCGGAGGGAGAGAAGAGAGGGGGAGAAGAACCAGGGGCAGGGGCAGGGGGGCAGGAAGCATCAACTCCTACATGTGCCTTGACCAGGCAAGCCCAGGGTTTCAAACTGGCTACCTCAGTGTTCCAGGTGGACGCTTTATCCACTGCACCACCACAGGCCAGGACTGTTAACCTACTTTTGCCCCATCCTGTAATTAAGGTTAGAGTATAATCTAAACATAAGCAGTTATCTCTGGAGAATAAGATTACAAGGGAATTTTACTTTTTCTTTATTGTTTGAATATTTACAGCAATCATGTACTATGGCCAAATAAAACAAAATCAAAACAGAACTCAAGTTTGGAAAAGTACTCTGTGATTACAGAGTCACTTCCACACATTTCAGAGGGATCTGGCTTCATGGGACTCACCACTATATTCAGTAGGGCTGTAGGCTTTTCACTAATGACTGCAGTTATGAAATAAACAGTGCTATTCCAGCTTCTCCAAGGTAAAAATAAAGTATTCTAGTAGTTTCCTAGCAAGCAAAAACTGATAGATAAGAAAAATAGGTTTTAAAATGACAAAGTTCACGGCCCTGGCCAGTTGGCTCAGTGGTAGAGCATCGGCCTGGCGTGCAGAAGTCCCGGGTTCGATTCCCAGCTAGGGCACACAGGAGAAGCGCCCATCTGCTTCTCCACCCCTCCCCCTCTCCTTCCTCTCTGTCTCTCTCTTCCTCTCCCGCAGCGAGGCTCCATTGGAGCAAAGATGGCCCGGGCACTGGGGATGACTCCTTCGCCTCTGCCCCAGGCGCTGGAGTGGCTCTGGTCGCAACAGAGCGACACCCCGGAGGGGCAGAGCATCACCCCCTGGTGGGCAGAGCGTCGCCCCCTGGTGGGCGTGCCGGGTGGATCCCGGTAGGGCGCATGCGGGAGTCTGTCTGACTGTCTCTCCCTGTATTTTCTGCTTCAGAAAAATACCAAAAAAAAAAATTACAAAGTTCACTCCAACTTTACCACTTTAAAGCCCATTTTTTTTCATTCACATGAACTCCGTCGGGAATACTCACATGATCAAAGAAATGCACCACTGCAAGCTTTTTGTTGGGCTTGGTGTAGATGCGCTGCACTTTAGCAATTTTGCCAAAGTGATTCTCCAGAGTGGTCCTGCTGTTGAGATAGTCGGGAATGTTCTTACACTGGATCGCCGTGATTTCAGCAGGAAAGAATCCCCCAAGACTGTCTGTGCTCTCACTTCTCTTACTCTGACGCCCAGGAATCCCTCTTAGAAAATCTAGTGGATCAGAAAATAGGCATAGAACTGTAGTAGATGTAATGTTTTCAGATACCAGGACACACCAACCACGTAAAAGCAAATGAAATTTCCATGGATATGTGACCTGCTCCAAGATCCTTATGGCATATTAATATCCCTAATGTTTACTGGGGACTTATCAGAAAAATCAAACACCCAGGGAAACTTACCAAGAACATGCCAGCAGGATTTACTATATGTTGTACATTTTTAGAGCTCACCTTTTTTATCTCTGCTTTCAGTTCCTTCTTCTTTATTCACACCTTGAAGCCGGGAAGGTGCCAGAACAGACTGACTCCCTCCTGGGATGGTCATTTGGTCATTTTCCCCAGACTCAGCACAGCCAGTTTCCTTTCTAGATTCCTTGTTGCCCAGACGACCAACTTCTTTATTGCTTTTGAAGACATCCTGTATTGTTCGACCAAACAGAGTGCCTCCCCGTGGCCGATGCAGGCGGACGGGCCGTTTATCAGGAGGATGATCACCCCTTGACAGAGGGTCCAAGTCTTCCACTGCATCGTGCCCATGTCTCTTCGGGGAGCAATCCTGATCCTCCTTCCTTTTCAGTCCTTTCATGAGGCTGGGAAGTGGTTCCACTTGGGAAACAGCTTCTTCACATCCTTGCCGGACACCTGTTTTGCTAACTGGGAAGGGATCCCCCAAAGATCCCGAAGAAGATGTGGGGAAGCTAGTGAAGCTACTGTTAAGACTTCCAAATAATGATTTGGGGCCTCTTTTCTCTTCCTCCACATTTTGACTTGACAAAGCAGGGGTAAAGGGTGATGAAGAATTACTACTATCAACTGGTTTTGAAAAGGTAAAACTTGATTTAGTAGAACTTGTCACCTGAGTAAAAGAAAATGAGGTCAGTCCCCCAGGTCCACTACTAACTGGTTGGGAAAATGTGAAAAATCCAGGAGTAATCTGGCTTTGAGTTTTCTCTGGCTCAGATTCAGCCCCAAATATTGGTCTGAACACTGAATTTTCCAGAGGTTTAAAGCCGAATTCTGTTTTCCCAAAACCAGAACTTGCTACTTCTCCAGTTTCTGATCCAAAAGTAGAAGTACTTGGGAAAGCCCCAAGGCTAGGTGATTTAAAAAATCCTGGGTTTCCAGGTACACCCGAACTAGAGGGCCCAGAGGTAGCTGCAAAGGCTGGGGTGTGTTCAAGTTCAGAAAACAGTCCAACATTTGAGGTTTGGGAGAATCCTAATGTTTGCACTGCAGAATGACCTACTCCAGAAGCCGCTGGAAAGCTAGATACCTGTGAAAATCCTGAGCTTTTCCCAGGTAATATATTGTTTTGTCCAAAAAGAGAAGGCTGACCAAATCGAAATGGTGGCTTGGCCTGAAATGCTCCTATGGAACTATTGGAAGATGATGAAAAAGCAGTAGGCTGCTGCCCACAGAAAGGGTTAGTTGGATTCATCTTCTGATCCACTTACTGTAAGTTAATAAATACTCCCTATACAAAGCAGTCCTCTTCCTTAAACTGTTAAAACAGAAAGGTCCCCTTCATATTCACACAAGCTGAAAGACAAAATTCAGATCATCAGAGCTACGTGCTGCTGGAAGACTTAGAAAAAAACTTTTAATCACATGTCACATTCTAAATTATTTAAAAGGCAGGCAAAGCAAAGAGCTAAGTAGTCTTATTTTCTGAGAGCCAGTGGGTTCTTTTATTGGAGTATGGGGTGGCAGATAGTACAAATAAATTACTTTGTTACAGGGGTTTAAAGCGTGACTAAAACTGAAATCATTTTACTAAGTTGGTAAATTCACGAAAAATCTCAAATGCTAATTTAAAAAATGAATGCCGTTACACTTTTTAAGTTAAAGAGAGGAGTTTCTCCTGACTTCTTCCGATCTCCATAGCCAGATTATACATTGTAACACAGTTAAAACATCAGTGTTCCACTGTTTCCCCCCACCTAATTTTTCTCCGAGCAACCAGAGCACTCATTAAACACTCTTTCTAGACAGAAATAAAATGTTTTTATACCGGGCGATTACCCAATATAACTTGCTTAGAGGTCGAGACTACTTACACGGAGAGGACGCCCTAGACCGGGGAGGGGCTGGAGCGGAGGCAGCACGACCCCAACTAGCAGGCAGCGTCGTGGGTCCCCAAACAGGCCGCGCCCAGGGCCGGGCGCCCCGGCGTCACGTCCCGTTAGCAACGCGCGCGCGATGGGGCCGGAGGAAGGGGCTTCCGCCCGGCCCGGACCCTGCACCGCGTTCACGGTCCAGCTCAGGGCCGTCGGTGCTCCAGGATACCTTGGCGCCGGGCTAGAGGTGGAGACAGGGACCACAACCACCCGAACCAGCTTTTCTCTGCGCACCGCGGAGAATAAAAAAGTGGTGGACTGACTTCCGGTCCCACCCGCGCGGCCCGGCCCTTCCCGCGGCCCTCTGCTTTCGGGTTCCGATTTCGGGGCCGGGGGGTGGGAGCTGCCGATGCTCGGGGTGCAGGCCGAGGTCCGCCGGCTCGGCTCCTGTACTTACGAGGTCAGCTTTAATCTCTCCGAACTGGGGACGGGGGCGTCGTACCCACCCGCGTGTTTGCATTTCGGGGCTGGGCCAGCGCCGAGTGGTTCAGGGGGAAACTCCGGGACCCGCCCCGTTTACTTCCCCCATCCCCCACCCTTCCTTCCATCCGCCTTCTTCTACCCTCTACCCAGCTCGCGCGCTTTCTCTATTAACTGCCCTTCACTGCCGCCCTTCTTAAGTTCCTGTGGCTACTGCTGTCCATTCTCGCTTGCTTGAGTCTATGGCTTCGTTTTGTGTATTTTTATTGTTCTGTTTTCCTTATGATAAAATGGACAATCTTGCCTGACCTGTGGTGGCGCAGTGGATAAAGTGTTGACCTGGAAATGCTGAGGTCGCCGGTTCGAAACCCTGGGCTTGCCTGGTCAAGGCACATATGGGAGTTAATGCTTCCAGCTCCTCCACCCCTTCTCTCTCTGTCTCTCTCTCTCCCTCTCCTTTCTTTTTTTTTTTTTTTTTTGTATTTTTTTGAAGCTGGAAACAGGGAGAGACAGTCAGACAGACTCCCGCATGCGCCCAACCGGGATCCACCCGGCACGCCCACCAGGGGCGACGCTCTGCCCACCAGGGGGCGATGCTCTGCCCCTCCGGGGCGTCGCTCTGCCGCGACCAGAGCTACTCTAGCGCCTGGGGCAGAGGCCAAGGAGCCATCCCCAGCGCCGGGGCCATCTTTGCTCCAATGGAGCCTTGGCTGTGGGAGGGGAAGAGAGAGACAGAGAGGAAGGAGAGGGGGAGGGGTGGAGAAGCAAATGGGCGCTTCTCCTATGTGCCCTGGCCGGGAATCGAACCTGGGTCCCCCGCATGCCAGGCCGACGCTCTACCGCTGAGCCAACTGGCCAGGGCTCCCTCTCCTTTCTAAAATGAATAAATAAAAAAAATTTTTTTAATTAAAAAAAATGTACATTCTTGTAAATTTTCAACATATTGCACTAAATAAAATGACTTGATTGTGCGTGTGTGTTCTTACAGAACTTACGATCACTTTCTAGGACTAATTTGTTTTCTCTTGAACTTTAGGCACAACTTCCTTTACAAACGTTTTTAAAGGGCCCTGGTTGACTCTTTCTGCAATGAGTCTGGTGCTCAGAAACCTGCAGCGAGCTGTCCCGCTCAGAAGAGTGCCACTCCGCCAGAGGATGGAGATGATCAGGAGTATTTTAGGGGTCCAAAAATTCGACCTAGGAATCATCTGTGTTGACAACAAGAGTATTCAACACATCAACAGGATGTACAGAGAGAAAAATATCCCAACCGATGTGCTTTCTTTTCCATTTCATGAGGTAAAAAGTACTGTCTGCCTCGCTTTGTCTAGGCTACCAGACATTGTAAATTTCCTGTGTTGATTATACTATAGACATGATTTGTTTGTTTTTTAAACTTTCGAATATATGCAAAGTAGAGATTAACCCTATTGACTGATGCCCGTTACTGGAGGAGAAAAGGGGATTAGGCGCCCATCTCCCCTCCTAACGTGCTCAGTGAATTGGAAGCACAGTGCTTCTGCAGTTTTGAATGAATTGAAAAGGAATATGTATGGTTGAAAATTTAAATAACATTTAATAAAAGAAGAGACTTGTGTAAATATCCTCTAGGAACTAGTGATAGCTATCAGGTTATTCTGTTACGTAAATGACTCATTCATGGTTTCATACTTGATTAGTAGCAGCATAAATAGGAGCCACCCTTTGGAAAGCAACTTGGCAACATATATATTTCAATCCACTAGGGTCACACCTACAGAAAAAAAGAAAGAAATCAAAAGGAGGAAGATGACAAAATGTTAAATGTGTAGTATAATAATGCATTAAAATGTTCACTTGTATTCTCTGACAAGAAAAATCATTAACAACACTAAAATATGCAACTCAACTGAATAGACTGGTCATTATAGTCTTTATGTAGGAAAATGTGAAAGGCTGTTAAGGACAAAATACCAGGAGAAAAGAACAGAAATATAAAATTATCTTTGTGATTTAACTCCTAAAAGGTGTAATCTGTGTGACTGTGCATTGGGAACGATGAAACAAATGGAAAGTACCTTATTTGACAAGGTGGAAACATCTTAAGTAGTGTGTGTAACGGCTTTGTAGCCCCCCCACCCCACTTAGAACTAGTGAGAGGACAGTGCCTTCCAAAGTGAAATCTAGTTCTATGGTGGGGTTTGTGTTCTTGAAGTCCTGTTCTAACAATCTGTGTTTCCTCATTTGCAGAATCTGAAAGCAGGGGAAATTCCTCAGCCTGGTTGTCCAGATGACTATAACCTGGGGGACATTTTCCTAGGAGTGGAGTATATCTTCCAGCAGTGCAAAGAAAATGAAGATTACTATGACATCCTGACTGTAAGTAGGAATGCTGACATGACAGGTTCTACCCTGCAAATAAATACTGTGTCCTTCATCCAGGCCATGAAGAGTGTGGTGATGCACCACCTGTGTCCACACTATTGCCCACTCTATCACCCATGTGAAGAACAAGGGTAATTGAGGGAGCCCTACAGAGAGAGAGATGGCCTAGTGGGGTCTGCATACCTTGTGGCAATGCTAGGGGCAAGGAGAGGAGAGGGAGCTGCTCCATATTGAGATACAAGATAAGGGAAGCTCTAATTAGTGACCTTGTTTTAGCTCAGCAGGCTGTGTAGCTAATGTAAACTTGCTGAATAAGTTTCTTAGGAGACTGCCAAAGTGGACAGGATTCTAGCATCCTAGACCTTCCACGTCTATCCTCAGCTTAATGTAAAAAGGAGGGTAGAAGTGTTCTGAAAATACTGAGTGTGATTGAGTTGTGTTTTAACTTCCCCAAGGATTCAATTGAGCCCTTCTTCAGCCAAATTCAGGCCACGCCCTGAATTATGTTGGGGGCCGAGTGTTCTAATGCTTCCATGTGAGACCCAATGTGAGCAGGTGTGGGGAGAGGACCTTTTTCCTTACTTCCTGAGTGACAGGAAACCCAGTGTAATAAGACTAGTCAGCATGGTCCAGCTCTGGAATCTCTGTGGCTGGCAGCTGTGCACCCTGGGGTGGGGGGCGTGGTCAGTGGTATGTCTAGCCAGCAGTTGTGGATATCCGCTTTTACTTCTGCACCTCGTGAAGGAATTCTGAACAAAGTAGGGGGCCAGCCCACCACTCCTAGGACCCTCATCCCCCAGCATAGGGCCAGACCAGGCCACTTTCTGCTTTGATGGCTCCTAGCTGTATGTAGGCACCTTCTAAAAGCCCCAGATACCCTCCAGCTACCCCCTTTGACCTCCATATCTTATCACCCTTCCAACCCTTCCCCTGCCCTAAAGAGCAGTTGTCTCCTCAGAAAATAACCACTGCCCCCGACCCCAGAGCCTGGTCTTCACACCCCTGACAAGGTCCTGGGCTACCTGCTGTTCTCTGAGCCCCACCCATGTTCTCACTGCTCACCACACCCCCTGGTGCTGCTGCTGCTGACTCCCAAAACCCTGCCTGGGCCCAGATGAGAGTTCCTAACCTCCCACCAGGTATGGGCTAAGCTATCGCTGCCTTCCTCTTCCCCTGGCTCATGGCTTGGTCATGAGGCAGCTTTTTAATTGTTCCAACAGGTGACAGCCACCCATGGGCTTTGTCATCTACTGGGCTTCACACACAGCACAGAGGCCACGTGGCAGAAGGTATGCACTGTCTTCCAAAAGCCAGGGCTCCCCAACCTGTCCCTTGCAGTTGATGAAAACTAAACTTGTAAAATAAAAAAAAACAGTAAAATAAGAAATTTTATAAATGCTTACTTTACTAAAAAGACTTACAATGTTTGTTTTAAATATTGGGCTCCCCAAATGCTGTTATCTGTATTATTAAATATTGTTGAAAGTCTGAGCAGAGAGACTAAATTCTAAAAATTCTATGAAATTTAATGGTCTAAAGCAGCGGTTCTCAACCTGTGGGTCGCGACCCCAGCGGGGGTCGAACGACCAAAACACAGGGGTCGCCTAAAGCCATCGGAAAATACATATTTATAAATAAAATTTTATAAGAGAAATTGTAATGGTATTTATCAGTTGGGAACAGGATTTAAAATGTGCAGACAGCCAGACCTGTGGTGGCGCAGTGGATAAAGCGTTGACCTGGAATACTGAGGTTGCCAGTTCAAAACCCTGGGCTTGCCCGGTCAAGGCACATATGGGAGTTGAAGCTTCCTGCTCCTCCCCTCTTCTCTCTCTCTTTCTCTCTCTCTCAATCTCTCTCTCTCTCCTCTAAAATGAATAAATAAATAAAAATAAAAAAATAAATAAATAAAATGTGCAGACATCTGATAGAGACCTATTATGTAAAGTAATGGAGCAGCTGATTTCCTCAAAGGGTGCTAGTGTTTACCCAATTATAAAGATCCATGTTGGTATATATACTATATTGTGTATAATAAACTCAAACTATATTTGTAATCAAATAGATTCTTTGAAAGGCATAAAATTTTTTTTTCATTAACAAAAGAAATCCTTGATGCACTTGTTCTCTCCCCTGGCCATCCTAGGCTGGGTCCACACCAGCCATGCCTTGGCTCAGCCTTACTTCCTGGTAAGCTGCTGACCCTACTGTGGCCCCTTTGCCCCTTCCTCCTCAGCCCCCTCCCTATACAACCCACAGACTGAGGTCTCAGCATCTCAGGGAAAGCCCAAGATGTCACCACCAGTGTGCAGTCCACCAGGGACCCCAGCCCTCTAAGTCCTGACCTCCCTTCCCCTATGAGGAGTCATCTGCACTCCCTCCCTATCATGTCCTGCATCTGTTCTCCTGTGACCCTAGGCAGGCTCTAAGCTTTTGTACTCAAGATCAACACTTCTGCCCTGGCCCACAGCCTCTCCTGCTGACTGTGCCATTCACCCTGAGGACAGCATGTTGGCACTCACTCTGCACAAGTGCTGGGCACCCATGAGCAGAACCAGGACCTGCCCTTCAACCTGTGTGAGAGACCCCATGGCCAAGGGTCCTCGTGCCATAGTCATGGACAGCCCTCGGAGATAGATTTCCCAAGGCGGGGATCCCTGAGCCAAGCTAGGAACTCCCCGGGGCCCAAGGAGGCCAGGTCAGCTGGGCAGATCCACAGTCAGTTTTCGTTCCTTTCTTTCAGATGTACCAGAAGGAAAAGCAGGTCCTTGAGGAGTTGGGCCGGCGCACTGGGGCCAGGCTCCAGCCCTTGAGCAGAGATCCCTTTTGATGATCACAGCCCATGATGCAGGTAGTACCTTAGGGATCCTCCAGCACACAAGAACACCATATGGATGGGAGTTGACTCCTCCCTTTGGGCCCCGAGGATCAAAGGCTCTGCCAAACTGAGGGCCCTGGTGGTCAATGCCCTAGCTGGGGCTAAATTCCAGGAGTGGAACTATTAAAGTATAAGAGAAATTTCCATTCACTTCTTTACTTAGAACACAGCAGATATGTTATTTTCAGTATTATAAATAAAACAGTTCTAAACTCTTAGAGGATCTGAATTCCCCCTTCTGGGGGTCCTGCCTTTGAGCATGAGGCCTTTCTCGCACCTCTGCACTCATGCAGGAGGATGAAACAAGTGGCCTGGGGCCATACGGCAGGAGCAAATGGTAGAAGGGACAGGCATTGAGCCAGCTGGAGCCTCTATCACTAGAACCTGTCAGGTACAGGTGCTGACTACAGGGAGCTCTGAAGACATCATGGCAGTAACACAGTCTCTCAGATACCCTTTTTGGCCCTAAAACCAGGGATGCTACAATTCTGAGAATGAGTAGATTTTAGAAACATGAGAACACATTTCCCACCAGGTGTGTATCTTCTCTCATTCTGTACTTTCCTGGCTCTCAGGGACAGGAACTTGAGCCTGTGGTATTTCTGAGTCAATGTTGGCTATCATAGCCTGCTTGTAGTCAATCAAGTTTGTTCTCAGTTTAAAGTCAACCCAGAGACCCACAAACATTTTGGCTCCAAATCCTCTTTAAGAGCCCAAGAAGGTCCTGAGACCTGTTAGTACTGTTACGTCTGCGGCACATGTGGGTGCTGGGACGGGGTGTGAAGTCCAGCTTGACCAGGCGACATCCAGTACTTTTGAACAGCCAGATCTCGTGTCCCCATCAGCCCATGGAATGACTCCAGGCCCCAGACCCTGACCTGGGGCACCCTGACCCCCACTTGGATGGGTGTCATGCATGCATTGCGCTGCCCTGCGTTTCTCCCAGCGATTCTTCGTTGGCGTCCACTTTACTTTGAGATGACTGCTCATGTCTATGCCTGCGTTCCTATTGGTTTTTCTTTTTCCTAATTGATTCAGAAGTTTATATATATATATATATATGTATATGTATATATATGTATATGTATATGTATATATATATCACTGAATATAGAGAATGTGGTCAAGTGTCTTTACCTAAACCTGAGAAGAGGCTTCCCCCCCTCACTGTCCAGTCAACAGCTGTGTCATCTGCCACCTGGCTGTGGAGCTGTCTTAGCTCTCTCTGTCATTCTATTGGTCACTTTTGTCCTTGTTGTCCTGGTTCTGGAGTTCTGCAGACCCAGTATCTGCCCGGGCAGGTCCCTCCCCCTGCTCTAGGAGGTGCTTGGGTCCCTCAGCCCCTTACTGTCCTGTGTGTATGAACACCCAGCTCCTGGGTACCATGGAGACCTGGAGTCTCAATTAGGTTATAGTAGATTCACAGACAGCTGACGGTCCTGAGGCTCCAGCCACCTATGCAGTTTCTAGCTTCATTCATGGGTCCTCACTGACTTCGAATGACTGTCATCTCAGCACAGGTGGGCACAATGTAGAGGTCTCAACAGCATTCCCTCACCAGGGGTCAAGGGTACTCGGCCATTCAAAGAAAATTCTACTCACAACAGGAATTAGTGCAGGACCCACAAGGGCTCATCCCACAAGGCTACCCCCCACTTCATACCAGAATACCCACACTTCTGTCCAACTTCGTTCAAATTGGGGGTTCCCACAACCCTCTCGTCCAGTTCAAAACTTTGTTAGAATGGCTTCCAGAACTCAGGCAAACACCGATGATGAGAAAGGCTAGAGCTGAACAGCAGATGAATGGTCCATTGGGTGAGGTCTGGGAGGGCCCTGAGCACAGTAGCTACTGTGCTCCTAGAGTTTGGGGGGTGCCAACCTCTCCGGTGCTTCACCATCCCCATCTTTAGAGGTTTTGTGGAGGTTCCATTATATAGGCACAATTGATTAAATCACTGGCCAATGGTGATTAACTCACCTCTGATGTTGGGGGTAGGACTGAGAGGTCTAACACTGTCATCACATAGTTGGTTTCCCTGGTAACCAGACCCCATCTCTAGGGAACCATAGAGTCACCTTATTAATATAATCCCAGGTTTGATTTAATAGGGTTCACTGGGAATGACAGAAGACCCATCGCCCAGGGAATTACAGGGTTTTAGCAGCTCTGTGCCAGGAATCAGTATGAAGAGCAAATATTGTATATAATTATACACAATACCACACCATGCAAATCCCCCAACCACCATACTCCAGGCACCTGGACCCAGGACCTGTGTTCTAGGAAGCCCGACCACACTACCAGGGTCTCTTCAGACCTCTTCAGCTTTTAGAGGCTGGCCTGAGAGGAACCAAGGGGGCCTCATCTAGGGGTGCCCTCTCTCTGCTCAGTGGCACATCCAGTTGCCGGCTCTAGGCCTTGGTCCTGAGTGATCAGTCCTGGAGAGGTGGTGGCCCCAGGAAGTGCCCATCTCAGCTTCATGCCTCTAGGGGGTCGTTGCGCTGCCGGGATCCCTGCAGCTGGCCTCCGAGGACCAGACCTGATCCCTCCCTGCCTCACTTTCGACTCATCCCCAAGTCCTACCTCTGCGCTGTGCTCTGGTCTCTCTGCCCTGGCCCACAGGTCACTCCGCCTCTGCTCCCTCAGCAATCCCCTCAGGCCCTCAGTCCTCTCTGTGGAAACTTGGCCCTGTTGTGGAGCCTCCACACTCTCCTTAGACACTCGCCACCACTTGGCTCTCTTCCTTAACACAGGGCCATTCTCTGCCCTTTCTGTTGCTGTCTGGTTCTCTTCTGTTCAGCTCTCTCTATAAACAGACCTTGGAATTAACCCCACCACATTCAGAAAATATGATCAATTGCATCTGTTCTGTAATTGATCCTCAGTCATTACCAAGGAGGACTATAGCTCCAGCTGTCCGCAGCACATTCTCAGTTACTGGGTCAGGGTCAATGTTATAAAGTCAGGATTGGAGTTACGGGGACCCTCACGTTACTCCTGCTTGCCCTCCATGTGACCTCTACGTGGCTTCAGGTGCCCTTCAAGTGACTCATGTGAACCCCACATGATCCCAGTGCCTTCCACATGACTCCCACTTGATCCCCAGGTGTCCCCACGAGGCTTTCCATGTGACTCCCAGATGACCCCACGTGGTCCCCTCTATTCAGGAGATGCTGTGAACTGAGTTTTTCCAATTTACCAGGCCATCCAAAGACAATCAACTTGTCAAATTTCTTCCCTCTATTAATAATGTTGAGAAACAAAACCAAAGCCGTATTAGAAAAAGTTAATGTGGAAATAGGAATTAGAGTTAGACCTTTAATTGGTGTATTTAACAAGAGACAGGGCTGTGGAGCAGCCCTCCCAGGTGACAGCCCAGAGAGAACCTGTGTGCAGCGAGGCAGGCGTCTATCACGTTTCCTCCGACGTCCTCCTGAGAACCCAGGGGTACAGAGGCAGTGTTCCTGTGTGTGTGGAACTTAGGGGGCCTGAGAATGTATCCTAAAAGGGGCCATGAAAATAGGCATACTATTCAAACATGATATTTACATGAAAAGAATATTGAAAAGCAAAAGAACATAATTCCACCAAAGGAAAAAAGTTAAAAAAAAAATGCAGAAAAAGTAAAGGTAAGGGATTGCTCAGATGAGAAACCCAACAGAACCAGGAGAACCATGGCCCCTAGCCCCTCAGGAGAACCTTGGCCCCCAGCCCCCCAGGAGAACCTTGGCCCCCACCCCCCCAGGAGAACCTTGGCCGCCAGCCCCCCAGGAGAACCTTGGCCCCCAGCCCCCCAGGAGAACCTTGGCCGCCAGCCCCCCAGGGGAACCTTGGCCCCCAGCCCCCCAGGAGAACCTTGGCCCCCAGCCCCCCAGGAGAACCTTGGCCGCTAGCCCCCCAGGAGAACCTTGGCCTCCAGCCCCCCAGGAGAACCTTGGCCCCTAGCCCCCCAGGAGAACCTTGGCCCCCAGCCCCCCAGGAGAACCTTGGCCGCTAGCCCCCCAGGAGAACCTTGGCCCCTAGCCCCCCAGGAGAACCTTGGCCGTTAGCCCCGCTCTTCAGAAGGAGTGTGCAGCTCCTAGGGCTGTATTCACAGGAGAAAGGCCAGGCTAGCAGGTGGCTCTCCCCTTTACAGTTCTGCCCCCAGGACAGCACATCAGTCTCCAGGGGCTGCTTTCCTCCCTGCCCTCTGAGCCCTGAGGCAAACATCTCCCAGGTCTCATTTGACCTAACTTTGTGGTATTTTTGCCATAGGATGGTTTATATTTTTATGTGGCTAAATCTGTGAATTTTCTTCCTGTGTCTCCTGGGCATCTTTTCTGATGAAATTCCTGTATCTCCTTGTGATCCTCAGAGCCCAGGGATGGGTGTTAGGCTTTCGCCCTTCCTTTTTTTTTTCTTTTCTTTTTTTTTGCTGACCACACCCTTGGAGGAAGCAAGACGACCCTGGGCCTCATCAGGTGGGCTTCTGGGGCTCCTTACTGGCCTGGAAGTGGTGCAGGCAGGAAACTGTCAGGTGCAGTCCTAGAGGAAAGACAAGGGTCTGGGTGTCCTTACTGCCTTGTAGGGCTTGAAGACACCACATGACAGCTGAGTCCTTTTCCGGGATCTAGTGGGGGCCCTCTCAGCAGTGTTTGGATTGGACACACTTAGGGTCTTATGAGCTGAACAAATGATGCAAACTGTAAGCAGCTTCCCACGTAGGTTGCTGTGGGGCTCACACAGAGCTGCAGTGATGGGGAGGGGCGGTGAGCTGCCATGGTCCCACCTGTGTCCCTTTGGGAGATCGCAGGGCCTGTCCAGTCTCCTTTCCCAATTCTCTGCCACAGCCTAGGGACCTGACAAAGATCTGTGTACCCTGGGCTTCCCCATAGGGGTGGGAAAGGGTGACAGGGCCTCCTGAGTCCTTACGTGCTAAGGGCAGCGGCAGATGGGGCAACCATGTGGCGCATGGTAGGCAGGAAGCCAGCGGCAGGTGGGAGGGCGGTGGCAGAGACTACTGCAGGCCACATGGAGTAGGCCACAGGTGAGCCAGGTGTTGGGACAGCTTGCAGAGGGGCTGGGGGCGCATAGTGATGGTGGTGGTGCACAGACAGCGGCTTCTGCCTCTCAGCTCGCAGAACGATGGGGTAAGTCTGCGCGGTTCCTCAGCACAGCACACATAGCAGCCCATTTCAGCTGGATGGACTGCTCCGTGCCCCTCTCTCCCCCCACCCCCAGGCCTCACTCCAGTTCCTGACTTAGGGTAGGCTCAGAGCCCAGTGAGGGGAGGGGAGAGGAGGGGAGAAGTGGTAGGGAGGCAGAACTCATCCAGCTCAAGAGGCAGCTTTTTGGGCCCCGAAGTGCACAACCCATTCCTCATGGAGGAGGGGACAGGGGATACCGGGGGGGGGGGGGGGGAGTCACAGCCTGAACACAGACCCCAGAGCCAAAATATGCTTTTCAGAGTTACACAGATGCACAATTTCCAGAAGAAAAGCTGCCCAGGCCCTCTGGCCTTGACTTGAGTGGCCTCCTCTGCCTGGTGTCTGCTCTGGGCTGAGCCTACCTGGGGGTTAGGATGCCGGAGTGTGGCCTGTGGTCCCCTGGAGGACAGAGGGGCTGTTGGGGGCAGGGCTTGGAGCATCATGTTCTGCATGATGACCTGGTGCATCTGTGCATTCTGCAGCAGCAGCATCTCCACTATGTCTGAAAGGTCACACACAGACCACTCACCCATCAGGGGGTCTCACCTGAGAACAGAGCTTTAGAGCAGCCTATTTGTTGAAACAGTTGTAGCATATTACAGGTGTCCTGGTCCTCCTAGGAGGGGGAGGCACATTCCTAGAAGTGAACCTTTTGGTCAAAGGGTGTATATGCTATAAAGTATGTGGACGGTGTTCAGTTGGGCTCCCAACAGGTGGTTCTACTTGCCTTCCTGCTAGCAGATTCCTCAACCAACCTGGGCTGTACGGTGGCCCCCCAAAATGTGTGTTCACATCATAACCCCAAGACCTCAGAACATGGCCTTGTTTGGAGAAAGTCTTTGTAGAGGTAATGAAGGACCTTAAGATGAGATCATCCTGGCTTATCCAGGTAGGCCCCAGGTCCAAGGACAAGGGTCTTTATAAGAGACAGGCAGAGGGAGATGGAGACAGAAGAGGAGACAGACATGGACAAAGAGATGAACGATGCAGCCACAGCCCAGGACACTCAGAGCTACCACTGGAAGAGGCAACAAGGACCCTCCCTGGAGGGAGCATGGCCCTGCGACACCTGTATTTTGGACTTTTGGCCTCCAGACTGACAGAGTAGATTTCTGGGGTTTTAAGCCACCTGGCTTGTGATGCTTTGTTATGGCAGCTCCAGGGTATATTCACTAGTTCTGGATACTATAAAACATGTAAATTTTTTTCTAGTGGGAGGCAAACATGGGTTCTTAACATAGTAACTAAGTTCTTAACATAGTAACTAAGTCCTGGAAATTGGGCATTTCCTCCACATTCTGTCAGCCTCACCAAAAAAAGGCGGGTCTCCTAGGACCATTCATACTCCCAGGCTAGAGAACAGGAGCCTGGAGGCTGGGGGCAAGGTGCTTCAACAAGGCACAGGATGCCAGCCAAGAGCCTGCACTCAAACTGAAACTTCCCTGGGTCCCCAGCAGATCAGCCCACCCTGCAGATTTTGAACTAACAAGGCCTCCATAATGACATGGTCCAACTCCTTAAAACACATCTTTCTCTCTGTATACACATCCCAGTGGCTTCTCTGGAGAGCCCTGACTAACACAGATTTTTCTACAGGGCTGCGGCACTATGGGGAGTGGGGCACCCAGAGTCAGATACCTGCAGCAATATAGCTATGAGAACTCTGACCCTGCGAGATAAGCAGTTGGAGAGACTGAGTCTGGCAGCCCCATCTGGGAAAGGCCCTTGAGAGCATCATATGGGCCTGGGCCGGGGCAGCCCCTCCCACCAGTAGCAGGACGGGGCCACCCCCCCCCCCACCAGCAGCAGGAAGAGCCCACTGAAGGGATGCTTCTCCAGTCAGGCCCACATGGCTCCCACTGATAGAGTCAGGATTAAAAAGATTAGATTAGGCAGGAGGGCACTGAAATGGACACCTCCTGTTTGCTAAAGAGATGCTTCACAACAAAGAAACATGTCAGTGAAACAGGGACAGAGTTTGGAGTAAAGGGCACAGAATCAAACTGATGTACATGGCCAAAAAAAAAAATAACATTGATCCCTAATTCACAGCACACACACATCTACTCCAGATGAATAGTAAATCTGAATGTGAAAAGTAAACAAAGGCCCTGGCCAGGTAGCTCAATAGGTTAAGAGTGTCATTCCATATACCAAAGTTATAGGTTTGATCCCCAGTCAGGGCACATACAAGGATGTATAAATAAGTGGAACAACAAATCTCTCTCTCTTCCTCTATCTCTAAAAATAAATTTTAAAAAATTTAAAAAGAAAACAAAGCCAGACAAGACAATATGACCTTGCCTGATCAAGCAGTGGTGCAGTGGATAGAGCGTCGGATTGGGTTGCAGAAAACCCAGGTTTGAAACCATGAGGTCAAAAAAAAAAAAGAAACCATGAGGTCACCAGCTTGAGTGCAGGCTCATCTGGTTTGAGCACGAGGTCACTGGCTTGAGCGTGGGATCACAGACATGACCCCATGGTCACTGGCTTGAGCCCAAAGTCACTGGCTTGAAGTCCAAGGTTGCTGGCTTGAACAAGGGGTCACTCGCTCTTCTCTAGCCCCCTAGTCAAAGCATGTATGAAAAAGCAATCAATGAACAACTAAGGAGCTGCAACAAAGAATTGATGCTTCTCATCTCTCTCCCTTCCTGTCTGTCTGTCTGTCCCTATCTGTCCCTCTCTCTGTTTCTCTCTGTGTCTGTGTCACACACACAAAAAAAAGACTGCCCTGGCCGGTTGGCTCAGCGGTAGAGCATCAGCCTGGCATGCAGGAGTCCCGGGTTCGATTCCCAGCCAGGGCACACAGGAGAAGCACTCATCTGCTTCTCCACCGCTCCCCCCTCCTTCCTCTTTGTCTCTCTCTTCCCCTCCCACAGCCAAGGCTTCACTGGAGCAAAGTTGGCCCGGGCACTGAGGATGGCTCTGTGGCCTCTGCCTCAGGTGCTAGAATGGCTCTGGTTGCAGCAGAGCGACGCCCCAGATGGACAGAGCATCGTCACCTGGTGGGCGTGCTAGGTGGATCCCGGTTGGGCGCATGTGGGAGTCTGTCTGATTGCCTCCCCGTTTCCAACTTCAGAAAAATAAAAAAATAAAAAAATACAAAAAAAAAAAAAAAAAAAAGACTATGACCTTGAGCTGGTGAAGTCTTCTTAAACAGGATACACAAGGCACTAACCATAAAAGAAAAAGCCTGAAAAACTGAACTTTATTAAAATTAAGACCTTCTCTTCACCCAAAGACAAGAAGAGTGAAAGGGCAGGCCACAGAAGGGACTAAATATTTGTAATACAGGTATCAAAAAAGGGTCCATTGTAGAATATAAAGAACTCCTACAAATCAATGAGAGGCAGGCAACCTAAAAGAAAAATGGAATTTGCTTTTATATAAGGAATGGGGTAAGGAATTTGACTTTACTTTTCCTAAATAACTAGCTACGTATTGAATATTTCATTATTTATTTATTTATTTTTGAGAGAGAGGGAGGAGAAGGAGGACAGGGACAGACAGGAATGGAGAGATGCCATAGTTGTGGCACCTTAGTTATTCATTGATTGCTTACTCATATGTGCCTTGACCAGGGGGCTCCAGTCGAATCAGTGACCCCTTGCTCAAACATGCGACCTTGGGCTTGAGCCAGCAACCTTTGGGCTCAAGCCAGTGACCCTGCACTCAAGCTGGTGAGCCCATGCTCAAGCTGGCAATCTCAGGGTTTCAAATCTGGATCTTCTGCGTCCTAGGTTGACATTCTATCCACTGCTTTATTTTCTGGTCAGGAAATATTTCATTTAAAAAAAATTAGCAAGAGGGTGGGAGAGGAAGACAGAGACAGGAAGGAAGAGAGATGACAAGCATCAATTTGTAGTTGTAGCACTTCAGTTGTTTATTGATTGCTTCTCACATGTGCTTTGATGGGTGAGTGGGAGGGAGTGGTGCTCCAGCAGACCCAGTGATCCCTTACTCAAGCTTATGAGCCTGCGCTCAAGCCAGCAACCTTGGGGTGGGGGTTGTTGTTTTTTTTCCTTTTTGTATTTTTCTGAAGTTGGAAACAGGGAGGCAGTCAGACAGACTCCCGCATGTGCCGGATCGGGATCCACCCGGCATGCCCACCAGAGGGCGATGCTCTGCCCATCCGAGGAGTCGCTCTGCTGCAACCAGAGCCATTCTAGCGCCTGAGGCAGAGGCCATAGAGCCATCCTCAGCACCTGGGCCAACTCTGCTCCAATGGAGCCTTGGCTGCGGGAGGGGAAGAGAGAGACAGAGAGGAAGGAGAGGGGGAGGGGTGGAGAAGCAGATGGGCGCTTCTCCTGTGTGCCCTGGCTGGGAATCGAACTCGGGACTCCCACACGCCAGGCTGACGCTCTACCACTAAGCCAACCGGCCAGGGCCAACCTTGGGTTTTTGAACCTTGGACCTCAGCATCTCAAGTCAACACTCTATCCACTGTGCCACCACCAGTCAAGCTGAATATTTAATTTTTTTAAGACTTTATTCCTTTTAGAGGAGAGAGAGAGAGAAGTGGGAGGAGCAAGAAGCATTCACTCCCATATGTGCTTTGACCAGGCAAGCCCAGGGTTTCGAACTGGCAACCTCAGCATTCCAGGTCAACACTTGATCCACGGCACCACCACAGGTCAGGCTGAATATTTAATTTTTTTACCACTGATTTTAAATGCCACTTTTTCTCTTTTAAGGTATACAAGCATTTGTACACTTACATAAGCACACATACATAGTTTGCTCACTGTGCCCCTAGAATCCAACAGTCTTTCACTCAAGTTCATTTGGAAAAACCAACAATAGGTAGTGAGGAAAGGCCAGGCCCTCTGCACCTCCAATGCACCTTCATGTGCACCACGGTATACATGGCTCCCCTGGGAGCCACTGTGGCAGCTGTGGACCAGGTCTGGCACATACTACAATATACAATGTGCTACAAAAATAATACAAGTTGGTTTTAGCCACTGGGACAGAACTGAGGACACTAGTCAGATGATCCTATACACAGGTCCTCTCTCTTTTACCTCTTTTCTTCCCTTAGCGATATCTGTCATGGAAGCATTTCTCAAAGTTAAAGCCATTTTCATGTTGGTAACAGGTAACTTCAGTTGAGTAGCCAAAAGATGACTCTAAATGACTATACTGCTTGCAAAATATTTTTCCTTTCAGAGTATTTCATAAGCCCATAACAATATTAATGTCGAATACTTACCTTCCTTAATACTTCCTGACCTCTGTGCTGCGAAGGCCTGGGGAGGGGGGATCTGTGTGATGAGTGGCTGCTGAGGTAGCTGCTGAATGATGGTGGCAGGAGGCTGGGGGACCTAGGAAGAGCCAGGTCACTACCTGAATGTGTCCTTGGAGAGAGTGTCCTACAGCACCCACCTATCCACTCAGCCATCCACCCACCCACCAACCCATGTACCTACCTAGTAATCCAACCATTCATCCACCTGTCTGTCCACTCACCCAGTTACACACCCATCCATTCACATATCCACCCACCCATCTACCCATTCACTCACCTACCCATCGATCCACCTATCCACCCCACCACCCAAGTATCTACCTAGTCATCCAACCATTCACCAACCTGTCCATCTACTGATCTATCCATCCATCCAAGGGGAACTTTAAATTAGTGGTTTCCAACTGTCAGACTGCAGACTTGCAAGAAATTTCTGGCAGACAAGTGGTTGAAAAACACTGCTTTAAATGACTAACCTCAGCGATTCAATTGATGGCTGAATAGATAAATATGTGTCTGGGCATTACTTAGGACATAGAATGTTTGTGTAACACCCCAGCCCCCGATTCATATGTTGCAGCCCTAACCTCCAATGTGACTGACTGTATTTGGAGATGGCTTATGAAGAGGTAACAAAGCTTAAATGTCATAAGAGTGGGGCCCTGATCCAATGGGACTGGCACACCTAGCTTCCTCTCTCTGTCATGTGAGGACAGTGAAATGTGGTCGTCTGCAAGCGAGAAAGAGAGCCCTCTCTAGGAACCAGCTGGGCTGGCACCTTGATCTTGGATTTCCAGCCTCCAGAACTGTGAAAAGTACATTTTCGTTGTTTAAGATGCCTGTCTGCAGTACTTTGTTGTGGCAGCCTCAGCTAACACAAGGTCTTTTTAATGTTTCCCACATTTCCTGGCTTAAGCAGGCTAAGCTAATCCTCAGTTTCATTAATTCTGCTTTAATAGAGGCACCCAAGGAGCTTGTCATAAAAATAACCTCTGGCTTCTCTCCTTTGTTAAAATAGACGTACTACAATTTCGAGCATGCACGGGGCATTGGTCATGCACCAGTAAGACTTTCTATTTTAATCCTGTGTACAGGCCCTGACCTTGTTGTACCTTCTTTCTCTGTTCACAGAAGGCACAGTATAAGCCATGGGTGGCAGACGTTTTCTGTGAACGTCTTGTCGGCCAACTACTCAGCACAGACACTAAACTAACAAGGCTAGTCCAGTGAGACTATTTGTGAGCCTCAGGGTTTGCATTACATATCATTTTCATGTGTTCCAAACTATTCTTTCGATTCTTTTTTTAATGAAATATTTAAAAGTGCACAAGCATTCTTAGCTTGCAGGTTAGCATACAGATGGCAGGCCAGCTTTAGCCACAGCCATAGTTGCTACCCCTAGCATCGACTGAGGAGGCCTTCTCAGAGTGCTGTGCCTATCCTGGCTGAGGGGCCTCCTGGGTCTCTAGGTTCTCTGAGTCCAGTTTCTAGAAATTCGGTGACTAGGGGCCCTGCCTTCTCTCTTGGTGTCACTGGAGCTGTGACTGAAACACAGGAGCGTGGCCCGGCCCTGGTCATGTGTAGGAAATGTGGCCATACTTGGGACTGGGGGGAGCCTCCTACCAGTACCCTCCCTTGGTACCTGGAAGGAGGTTCCAGGGGTCAGAATACTGGAGGGCACAGGCTGGGGATAACTGGAACCTGGACACAGACAGTCCAGGGGCAGAAAGGGCTCGGAGGTCTCCATAAGCATGGGTCCCTCGGAGGTGCCCCTCCGCACTCTGTTCCCTCCACCATGTGCTGCCAGGGCTCTCCCAAAGAACAAGTGCCTTCCATGTCCTAACCTAGCCTGCTGGCACTAGCACCCTGGCCAGCTAGTGCAGAACCTTCTCAACTAGGCCTGCCCACCTCCTTGGCCATCTCTTCTCCCCAGTCACACTGATCTCGCTGAGGCCTCAACATTGCAGTCCAGCTCCTGTCCTTCCTGGGAGCATCCAGCTGGCCTCCAATACAATGTTTGGCTTAAGAAAGTCGGGGCTGCTTTACACTGTTTGTAACCCAGAATGCTGAATAAAGGTACAAGGCTCTCCACATTGGAATGCTTTCCCCTTTTCCATTTTGCCCTTGAAATTAAAGTCTTGAACTTCTTGTCATTATGAAATTTTGAAAAAGAGTTAACATGTTTCTTCCCCAAATTCAGGGTCCTGATACTGAATTTCCCTAATACTTCTACTACTAGAGCAAAAGTTAGGACCTGGGACTGGGACCCCAGCATCTCATCTGTAATGAGGAAACAAGACTGCCCCCTCCCCAAAGCCCTGTCTCAGGGCTCCTGTGAAGATGACTGGGATGAGTCGCTGATGTCCTTGTGAGTGCCTGGGTACGCTAAGTGCACCACTGTTGACTCTTAGCCAAACAACCCTCTTCAGAGCACTCTCATCATGTTGCTGAGCTTGCCCGAGGTGGGAGGTCTCTGCACAGAGCCTTCCCGCAGTGGTTCCACCCTGAGGTTCACTAGGAGAAAGACCTACCAAGTGTTGGATGACCCGAGGCAGCTGCGGGGCCGGTAGGGAGGCTGTAGGGTAGTTGCCAGGGGGCATCTCTGTGGGCAGCACTGACCCATGGGCCCCTCTGCTGGGCTCTCTCCAGGCATGGACATGGGTGTGAGCATGAGAGAGCTCTTCCGGTAGGTGTTGTTCCTGTAGAACCAACCAGAGACTGCTGCATCAAAGGACAGCCACCAAGCCTGGTGGGGGAGAGTGGGTGGCCCCTGAGAGGCACCTTGGGTCTCCACTGCTCCCCACAGGGCCTCCCTAGAACTGAAGCCAGGCCTGAGGGCAAAGCTCTAGGGCTCTTTGAGGGGGCACACATGAGAATACCACTTCTTTAAAAATTTACCAAATCAGTCTGACCAGACAGTGGCACAGTAGATAAAGTGTCGACTTAGGATGCTGATGACCAGGTCTGAAAACCAAAGGTAACCGCTTGAGCATGGGCTCATTTGGTTTGAGCGTGGGATCATAGACATGACCCCATGGTTGCTGGCTTGAGTCTAAGGCACATTGGCTTGAAGCCTGAGGTTGCTGGTTTGAAGCCCAAGTTCACTGGCTTGAGCAAAGGGGCCACTTGCTTTTCTGTAGTCTCCCATGCAAGGCACAAATGAGAAAGCAATCAATGAACAACTAAAGTGCCGCAACAAAGAACTGATGCTTCTCATTCTGACCTGTGGTGGCACAGTGGATAAAGGGTTGACCTGGAACGCTGAGGTCACTGGTTGGAAACCCTGGGTTTGCCTGGTCAAGGCACATATGGGAGTTGATGCTTCCTGCTTCCCGCCCCCAAATGAATAAATAAAATCTTAAAAAAAAAAGAATTGATGCTTCTCATTTCTCTCCCTTCCTGACACACACACACATATATAAAATAAAATTTACAAAATCATATGACCCAGTTTCTGGTGTGGCTGCCTCAGCATCCCCTTCACAACAAAGCGCTACGTTTATCATAATTATTTGTGTGGACTTTGTATGCTCCTTCCTGCTGGTGGAAGGAGTTGGGACCAGGCCCCTGGACTTCCTAGAATTCTACTTCCTGTGGGAATTGAGTCCTTTGCTCAGCACTTCCACCTTGAATAATGTGCCACCAGAGCAGGTGTCATAGTCACATGCCTATCAGAGTGCAGACTATAGACAGTGTGAGCAAGCTCCTTTCTTCATTCAATCCATTCTACACCCCAGTTGTGACGTCTCTCAGCTGCTTGCAGTTCACCAGCTACCTGTTCTTAAGTCACAAACCTCAAAGAATCCACGCTGAGTCCAGAAAGACATGACACTCCCATCCTCACCCCATACCTCCCACTCCTACTCCCCAGCCCCCACCCCACCTGCACCCCACTCCCCACCCTAGTCTGAGCATGGTGACGAGTAGTTTCAGGACAGACAACACCGGCCAAGGCTGCTGTGACGCCAGCCTACCCAGAGTCTCTGCAGAAGGTCCTTCCTCCTCCTCAGAGCATTCTTCAGGGCTGCATTCACACTGTTCTCATGTCCTGGAGAGAAGCCCACACTGAGGAAGGGGTAGACCCATCAGAATGGCCCAACCTCACCAAGCAAGACTGGGGGTGACCTGGGCCTCCATTTTCTCATCTGGAAAGTGTGTATGAAGGAAGTTCCTGTCTTGGGTTTTGCAGATCAAAGTGACAGGACAGGCTGTGAGGGTGCATTCAGCAGCACCTGGTACATGCATGTGTGTGTAAGTGCATGTAAGCATGGTGTGTGAGTATGTGTACCTGTGTGTGTACGTGTGCATGCATGTGTATGTGTATATGAATGAGCGCTGTAAAGATGAAGACAAAAGCCTTCAACCTGGATGTAAGGAAAAGTATTAAGCATAGTCTTGCCAGTAACAAGAGGGGGAGGGATCTGAGCAAAAGGTGGGTCTCTTGCCTGCCCGCAGGGCTCCAAGCAGCTCAGCTCTTACCTGGCACCAGGTGGGGTTCCTTCGAATCTCCTTCCACATCCTCATGCTCCTGCTCCAGTTTCTGTGAGGAAGAGTCCATGATAGGGACCTACTCAGTGTGAGTGGGGCACGGGCTTACGTGGGGCAACTGCCTGTGCTCCTGCCCGTGCCCCAGACAGAAGGAACTGGGCAGGAAGTGCTGAGTGATGGAGGTGTGGGACAGGAGCAGGGGTCATCAACCTCTCTCAAGGACTTGCATACACATATTCCTCCTTGAACTCTGGGAAGGTGCTCTGATATGTGAGGTCCCCTTCAGACAGCTTTCTGAAAAGCCAGACTCAGGCTAGCTCTGTGTCCCTGACCACACTGACTGTCCTACCTGGGCTGTGGCCTGGGTCTGTCTTGGGGTGACCCCTACTGGCCTTGCAAGGTGGCCCATGGGCCACCAGACAAGGGTAGGGTGGGGGTGCAGGGCTGCAAGGACAGCAGAATAAAGCATGTGGGGGATGTTGAAGAGCTGTTGTACTGGGCAGCCTGTGCAGGCCACACATGGAACATGCAGACCTGAGAGGATAAGACTGGTGTGAGAATGGGTCTACTAGGCCACGCCCCTAGGCCCAGCCCAGTCTGTGGGTCCTGCACCAGGTGGGTCTCTATCTTCTCTTAAACAATGAAGCCCAGAGGCTCCCTGGTGAACCTAAACAGGACCCTGGAAGTGCCCAGCCAGTAGGTGTGTGCCTGTGTCCTGGCTGCAAAAAATGTCAGAAGAACCTACTTGGTTCTGTATGAATGAAAAAAAGAAAAACCAAGAAACCACAGTTCTCCATTACAAAGCTAAAAACCTCTGGAGAGGGTTTTGCTGGGAAGCAGTAGCTCTCACAAAAATATCTTACCTTTTAAAGCTGTGCTCCACTAATCAGGTATTAAAAACACAAGTACCTGGCTGTCTTACCTTCTCCAAGAGTTTCAGGGTCAGATGGGCCATTTGATCTGCCATAGAGGAGTCCACCATCCTGGGACAATAGGAGACAGGACTCCAGAGGCCCCCTCCCTACCTGGTTGTCAGTTATCTCCAGGAAAGCACTGCTCAGCTAGCTAGAGAGAGGCAGCCTCAGCCCGTGTCACCGAAGGATTGTGGCGCTGGGCTCAGTTTATCTCCTTTCCCACATCCCCCTGGACTGCAGTGTCTGAACCCAACATTGGTATTGCCAACTCAGTTGCTAGGTGCTGCACACAGGGAAGCCCCAGGTTGCCAGGTTTTTGCTGAGTGTCCTTCCCAGGCCACACCCTGTCCCCATGCACTGGTGACCTGGAAATACTGCCATTCCCGGGTGTTGCCAGGCTGGGCTCTTTAGGACAAAAATAGACAGCAGCTGTGACCAGCAGGTAGGGCAGAGCAGAGTCCTTGGGGGGAGGACTGCCCCATCCTCAGGACAGAGCCCTGAAAGGGGTGAGGCTGTGGGGAGGGGCAGCCATATCCATCCCCCCTGTATGCAGGGGCAAGTGCCCTTCATCTGTTACTGCCTCCAGGAAGCCAGCAGGTCCCTGCCCGCTCCTACACACCCTGCCAGCAAGATGGGGTTGGAGCAATAGCTCCCTGGGGATTTCAGGAAATTCTAGGCTGCAGAGGGGGTGGCACCAGGGAGCTGGCCAAAGACCCACCCAGGGGCTCTGTGGTGGAGCTTGAGGCCCGCCACAAGCACCCCACACCCAGCTAGCCTTTCGAGGGACATGGGCCAGCCTCCTACCCTGCCAGGTAGAACATGAGTCCAGCTCTGGGATCTCCGTGTGGAGATTCTGTCAAGGCAGGGAATCTCGCCAAGGCAAGGGTGGGCATCCTGGTGGCTGTGCAGAGGGAGCACCTAGGGCAAGTGTGAGGTGGTCGGTGTATACAGCAAGGGAGGTCCTGCTCCTACCCCAGCCCTAGACTGCAATCACTGCTCCAATTTCAAATGTTATACTCCTTCTTCATCAGTCCAGTTGACCCATTTGTAAACCTGAAAAGTTATATGAACAGAGAACCACTTCCTTGGCTCTGTGCCCTGCCCTCCATGTGACTGCACTGGCTACAAAGGCCTCCCCTACTGGGCACAACCCTCACCTCACACCTGACCTAGGTGTCTTTTCTGAACAGCCACCAGAACATACACCTGATTGACATGACTCCCGCCAGGCGATCAAGGTCAATATCAACAATGATGGGTCTTGTTTTTTAAGCCACCTCTCTAGTTGCAGGCCACTTGCATCCTACCCAGCTATACAATGGCCCAGATCTGCAAGTGGATGAGTTTGATAGGTGTTTATACTTCTCATAGAGGGAAATCAAGGCACACCTGTTTGGTGGTCTCCTCGTGTCTCTCTGGGAGTTGGTAATTCCCACTATGTCCTCGTAATCTGCCTGGACTCTGTGGTGTCCTAATCCTGCAAGTGAAATATAGTGTGTTCTATTGACAAAATCTAACCTTGGGGCTTTGCTTTCATTTTCCCTTTAATGGTAAATGCAATGTTATTGATAGTGATGAGAAAAGGTAAAATGAGACTGAGAATGTTAAGCCCACTTAGGTAAATAAGATGGCCATTTAGTGAGAACATTGCTGCTCCCCTGAGTGCCCACACTGGTTGGGAACACTTACCAGGATCATTAGAGGTGCAGGCCAGATGCTTTGGGTTGTCAATCACAGCCTATCAATTCCAATGAGCTTGATTACACTATCAGCATTTGATTGTTAATCAAAACCATAAGCAGGAATAAAAACCTTACATTGCCGGCCTGACCTGTGGTGGCGCAGAAGGATAAAGCGTCAACCTAGAACACTGAGGTCGCCGGTTTGAAACCTTGGGCTTGCCTGGTCAAGGCACATATGGGAGTTGATGCTTCCTGCTCCTCCCCCTTCTCTCTCTCTCTCCCTCACTCCTCTCTCTCTCTGAAAAAAAAAAAAAAAAAAAAAAAAAAAAATATATATATATATATATATATATATATGAAAAAAAAACACCTTACATTGTTTCCTTATCTGGACAAACAGGTTCAAGTGAGGTCTGAAGCTAGGGAACAATGCTTTCATGAGACTTCAGGTTCCCACCCAAACCATGAATTATAAACCAAAGTCACATTCCTCTTCTTTCAAAAAACTTAATACTTTTTAAGAGCTCATTTAGATTCACAGCATAATTGAACAGGTAAGTAGAGCACATTTCTTTTTAATAACCATTTACAATAAATATGGAATGATTTACCCAAACGTTTCAAAGCCTTAATCTTTTTCCACTTGAGATTGGTTTTGCTTTTCACTGAATCAGTGCTCACCTTCTAGTGATCTAGAATTGGGAATAATTACTGTAGCATTATAAATTGAATGATCACCAAATTTTTCTCAAAATCACAGGCCACTTAGCAAGTCAGCTTATGGAGCACCGTCCGTCCTGGGGTTCCAGAGACTGTCCTAACAGCAACAGATGCGGATTCCAGGCATGTGTTTTCCTTTCCTGCCTGCCCCTTTCCGAATAACTCCCCACCAGCATGGGGTCCTTCCTAACACTGGGCCTGCTTCATGGCAGAGATGCTGCAGTGGACCCATGGTTGTGGGACCCTCTGGTCAAATCCTATGCTGCAACACCCAGAAGCTGTAAGCTGGGGATAGACACATTAACTCAGAGACCTCAATCTGGCACTGTCTCCAGCAGAAAGAATTCACGTGTCCAGTAGCACCAGACCCAGTGGCTTCCTGTCCCTGCAATGCTGGGCTCTGTGATTGGAGGTCCTGACCCAGAATCCCACCGAACTCATAAATGAGTCCCCTGACCCTTGGGCTCCTTCGGCGCCCACAGGCAAGGAAGTACACGTAAAGTCATATTAACAGGGGCAAGAAGTTATAGTAAAGGTTCCAAGTGATCTCGCTGGCAGTCTGGACTGTGAAATGAACACAGAGCATCCCAACGTTGAAGGGTTCAGTGACCAGAGCTCAGCCCCGAGGAACGAGGATGAGGGGATCTGGGACTGCAGGGGAGAGACGTGAGGTGTCCACCGCAGTTCTGAGGCCTGTCGCTGTTTCTCAGGCAAAGGGGCCCGGCTCCAGGAGCTGCTACCTGAGAGCTCGCGGGTTAGATAAGGGTGGAGACCAGAGAGGGCGGCCTGGCAGCCCTTCCTTGAAGAAAAAGGTGGGGTGCGCTCTGCAAGCGCCCCGGCTTCTTCGGGGTCGATCTCAATTCCTCAAGGGCCACACCTAACAACCGAGTAACGAATCAGGGAATAAGGCTGACAGCAACACCTGCTCCAGTAGCCTTGGTGTCGGTGGGGACAGCTTTGGATTCCGGGAAACAACGCTCAACGTCCGCGTCCTGCGCAAACTGGGCGGTACCTCAGAACCTTTAAAACTGGCCAATCACAACGCGTTCCGAAGCCACCGCGCTCCGCAGATTGGAGCGTTACGTCAGACACTCTGAGCGCGCGTGCGCAGAGGCAGGAGCGTGATACCTGATTGGCGGCGGAGCCAGCGACAGCCCAGAGGCGGGGCCGGGCTCACGTCTGCGTGACAGTTCTCGCGGGGGAGGGCGAGCCCAGGCGAGGGGGGGGGGGAGAAATATAAATAGAGCGAAGGCGGCGCAGTGTCGGTCCCGTCCCCTCCAGAGTGGCCCACGAGGAACCTTGGAAAGAGATGGAAGAAGCTGAGCAAGAGCAGCGGCGCAGAAAGGTGGAGGCTGGGAGAGCGAAGGTAAACGGTTATGCCGCCTCCTCCCGTTGCCCCGGTGTGGACTTCTTAGGGCGGGCTACAGTGTCCGCAACCACCCCCTCCCAGGAGCGGACAGGGTCAGGTGGAGACCGCCGCCGCACTCTTGCCCTTTCCATCGACTCAACTAGAAGCAGCAGCCTGGCCGCCGCCATCTTGAATCCGCCGCCCTTTACCCGAACCCGCCCCCGCCGTGGTCGCCGCCAATCAGCGGCGGGGTACGTGCGGCGTCCTTTTTGGAAAGTCGGGTGTGGGACTTGAGGGGCTGCGCCTGCGCGCGGAACGGGGGCCGTAGTTGGCTCGGGAGGGGCGGTGCCAGTGGCGGGGGTTGCTGCCGGTACTCCGCCCTCCCTCGTTTCTAGGGAGGCTGGCGTGGCGTCCTTTCTTAGAGTCTAGAGACCACGAGTCTTCGGCCATGGTCTGAGACGCCCTAACGAACAGTAGTGCCTTAGGAACGCGCCGCGTCCCTGACCATCCCCACGCACATCCGGACTCCAGTAGAAAGTGGATGGTAGTGATGGGCACAGTCATCACACCACGCGTCCTCGTTCTCTTGACAGCATCTGCTGTGCCTCCCCCTTGTCAGAGTTCAGACTTCCTAGAGGACTTCTAGGGCCTGTGACTTTCTCGCAGTCCTGAGCAACACAGGCGCACTCCCTAGGGCTCATCGCTGCTTCCATCCGTTTAAAACTACGTGCATATTTTTATTTTACTTGGGATTTTGCGGTGTATTTCTTTTTAAAATATAAAGAGGTTTCCGAGTGGTGTTCCAGAAGACTTGTTTACATTACATTATTCGTTTACCTTCTCACTGACCTGTTTAACATTCCAGGGTCCAGAAGCTCCTGTTCTTGCCTCCTTGGTTTGGGACCCAGGTGGAAGGTCTTGAGCAGAGGAGGGTGGAGGAGCTGCCAAGAGCCTGTCCCCAATGCTGGCTTTTTGGAGGAGCTGCATACCCCCATTCAGGAACCACCTGGGAGGGTGCTACATCCTAGGGTTGTCGATAATGCCCTAGTGAAAGTGAACTTGGTCCTGCAGAAGCGTGTCTCTAGGCATGCTTTTTTTCACCTCCCTTTCTTTCCAGGTTTTCACAGAAGCGTGGCTCTGGTACTCACTGTTTTGGGGACATGCTGTGGGGATTACAACACATGCTGAATAGCTCTGGGCTCTAGAAGCAGAGTGGAGCAGGCATGAACATGTCTGTGACTTCTGACCAACCCCATTCTGATTGTGGAAAGTGACCTGCTCTGTCAGTAATGAATGAATGAAAGGCTCTACAGTGCCAGCTAGTAGTAAAGAGAGCCACATGAAATTGCTATGTTCAAAGTCAGATATGGCCAAACTTTTGGGATTTCATATGAATTAGCTAGTAGTGCTAGTTTGCATTGAAGAAACCACAGGGCCACTGCATTAAAGAAACCATTTAGAACACAGTGACTGGTGTGAGGCAGTGACAGGGGACCACAGTGTCTAATGATAGGGTGGCAGGCAGAGGACAGAGTGACCTCATTCAAGTTTCCTGTGAAGGTGAAACTTCTGACGGGGATTTGAATAGGGAGGCTCTGGCCTGTTTTTTGCTCCCTTAGCTTGTGCCTGGCACACATAGATGAAAGTGAGCCTGAGTTTAACTGAACTTGCCTTGGTTTGTACACGTGAGTAATTATGCTTGGAGGAGCAGTGAGAGTGGTGATTAACCTCATCTGGAGGAGAAACAAGATGCCTCCTGTTGGGGCAACCACAGGCCAGAAGCAGGAACTGGGGTGCAGGAAGGGAACTCACAGGTGGCTCGATTTGATAGACTGTGGCATAAAACAAACTAAAATGAAATAAACTAAATACATGAGACTGGATTTGGAGGCACTGTCTGTCCTTGACAGACAGCTTTTCTCATGTGAATGGCTTGTGTAATTTCCTGTGTTTGTGGAATTGTGTACAAATATTTGTTACATGTATTTGCTTTTATGGCCACAGTTGTCATTTGAAGGAACAGTGTCCCCCTGTGAAAAGCCAATGTTAGATCACATACTTTTTGAATAAGGTGTTAGTGGGAGAGAGAGTATAAACAGAGTCTGAAATCCCCAGATTTGAGGGACAGAGTGAGCTGGGTTGTGCCTTGTGATGGGTGACATTCTGTGAAGTCCTTGGTGCTTTGTGAGCTGTGTCGTGAAAACTAGAACATCTGATTCCATAAAGGAGGATGTTAGATTGACCTAGCTTAATTAATTTTTGACTATTTCTGTACCTTGTCTCAGAATCTATGGCTAGGAAATTTTGGCTATGTATTTCCTTGATTGGGGGAAAATGGGGGCAAAAGGGAGAGATTTAGCTTTTATATGATTTTAAACCTTAAACACAGCTTGATTAAGCTATCAGTGTTTTAAATAGATGTACTTTTAAAAATACTATTTTTCTGTAAATTTCCATTGGCTGGAAAAGCTCTTCTGCCACTTAGCTGTCTTGCTTTCTTTTGTCTGTATACAGGCATAATCAACAGTTCTCAACTCAATCTAGGCTCTTTGAATGTAATTTTGAGCTTAGATCCTGTCATCATAGATATTAATGAGGGGAGTGTGTGGGGGACAGGTATCTGCTGGTTGACATGAATCTGGCCAGGTGTGGCCGAGTGGACTGAGCTAGCCCCACAGCCTTATGTTCCCCACGAGCCTGCTGACTTTGTGGTTCTGTTACATTTTTCTCACCTACCTTTGCCTTTATTACTTCTCCACATTTTTGCGCAACTTGCTCATTTCCGACAGAGAAAAACAAAAGGTGACTGTGCGCATTCGAAGAAAAAGACGGCGAAGAGGAAGGGCTCGGCTGTCGATGCGCCTGTCCAGGAGGAGAGTCCGGTAGCCACTGAGGACCCTGAATTGCTAGGAGGAGGGGACGTTTGCAAAACCACATTGTGTAGTGACACCCCTTCTGGGGCGGCAGCGGCTCAGGTAAATTTACTTGGTATCATGTGCTTACATTTTGCTCATCTCGCTCATCATCTAGTGTTGTTAGCATAATTTACAAAAACTGGCCTTTGGTCTGTTTTTGTCTCTCAAAAGTGGGGGAGGAGGGGTTTATTTTAGTTTACAAACGGGGAGTATATTTTTTGTTGTTTTATTCCTAATGTTTTATCTTTGTATGATTTTGAGAAATTTTCGATTGACTGTTTGAAAGCATTGCCAGCATTGGCACTACTTGTTATGGTAATGGAATTCTTGCAAGTATGAGTTCATCAGGTGTGTGTATCAGCCCCTCTGGCAGTTGGATTCACCTGGCATGCCCACCAGGGGGCGATGCTCTGCTGCAACCGGAGCCATCTTCAGCACCTGAGGCAGAGGCCATGGAGCCATCCTCAGCGCCCGGGCCAACTTTGCTCCAATGGAGCCTTGGCTGTGGGAGGGGAAGAGAGAGACAGAGAGAAAGGAGAAGGGGAAAGGGTAGAGAAGCAGATGGGCACTTCTCCTATGTGCCCTGACCAGGAATTGAACCCAGGACTTCCACACGCCGGGCTGATGCTCAATCACTGAGCCAAACGGCCAGGTCCTCTGTGTGTTTTATATATAAGGGGTCTTGAATTGTGAGTGTCCCCTACTGTGTGCAACAGGGCAGGTACAGGTTTAAGTGTTTGCTAGAATGAGCTGGAAAATTGACATCTGAGAGCAGACTAACTCAAAAAAAATTATGATGTGTCTGGTCTGCCTTATTGAAAAAAAACAAAATGATTCTCAGTATGTAAAGTTGCTGATATGTTATCTACAAATCTGGAATTTTGCTTCTTTTGAGAAATTGTAAGACCTAGCCATGGTGTTCTCACATTACCTGGGGAACAGCAGACCAGAATTGTGGTGGCTGTGCCTGTGGATCAGCTTATGCCCAGTTCATTCTCCCTCCATTCCTTGTCTTCTCCAGACCTGAGGTCAGATGTTGGTTGCTGTTCATCAGTGTCCTCTTGTTATTTCTCTTGGGGGAGAGTATTAGTGTTCAGCAGCCATGTCTTGGTCAGAGCTGAGAAAATGAAAGCCACATTGAGAAAGCCAGGTATTGACTTCCAGTGGCTTTTCTCTATGTATTCCAGCTGAGGCTCTTTGAAGAGAAAAGCTCAATGTATAATTAACAATTTTATTTTGTTTTTACTTTCAAACCAGAGAAGTCTTTTATTTTAACTGAAAAGTTTATATTTTTTAGTTTATATTTTTATACTTTTCATTTTGAAATAATGCCATATCCACAAGAATTTTGCAAAAAATAGAAGAGTTCTTGGATACCCTTCACTTAGCTTCCTGACATGTTAACTAACCTGCTCAATAATCATAGGATAATGATTGTAGTCAGTTTCAGGTGACATTGAAGCAGTGGGTAGAGCTTCTTCAGATTTTTTTCCATTGTCTCACCAGTGCCCTTTTGCTGGCTTAGGATTCTGTATTGCTTATCAATGCCGTGTCACTGCCTGGGACAGTTTCTCAGTCTTTTCTTGTCTTTTATAAGTTGGACACTTTTGAAGAGTACTCACTAGTTATTTTGTACAATACATATAGTTGGGATTTGTTTGATGTTTCCTTCTGATGAAAATGAGGTCCAGTGTTTTGGCCAGAACACTGGAAGTGGTGATGTTTCCTGCTCAGTGCCCCACATGAAGAGGCACATGGTGTTGCTACTTGATACCCCAGCCAGTGATGCTAACTTTAGTCAGTTAGTTATGTTGGCCTGCCAGATTTCTCTTGATAGAAAAGTTACTATTTTTTCCTTGAATAGTTAAGTGTATTGTATGGAGATACTACTTAGTCTGCAAATATTCTATTTTTCATTATGCCTTCTTACATAAAATTTAGCTTCCATTGATGATTTCTTGCCCACAACAGTTTATTGTGTCAGTGTTGGCCAAATGATGACTGTTTCTGTCATTATATCTGCATGTGTTAATTGCTGTTCTACTCGAAGGAGGAACTGTTGCTTCTTCCCCAGTTTGTTTATTTATTCAATTATTTATCTTGTGTGGACTCATGGGTATTTATTTAATTCTGTGTGTATTTTAATCCATGATATCCATATGATTGTTTATTTTGTTGTTGGAATACTTAGATTTGGCCACTGGGAGAACCTTTTAATTGGCTTCTGTGTCCTACAACACATCCTCATTATTTCTGGTACCTTCCTTACTTCCTGGCACCAAGATTTTCCAGGCTTACTTTGTCCTTTCCCCGTAATCAGCCATTTCTTTAAGAAGTTCTGGTTCCTTCTTTCTTTTTTTATTTTTTATTTTTTGAGTTACTTATTGGTTTGAGAGAAAGAGAGAGACTGATTTGTTGTTCCACTTATTTATGCATTCATTAGTTGATTCTTGTATGTGCCCCAACTAGGGATTTGAGCCCACAATCTTGATGTATTGGGACTATTTTCTAACCAGTTGATCTACCTTGGTTCTTAGTGGAGAATGATGTTTAGAAATCAAGATCTGGGTATTAAGGTATGCTTTTTGCTAGTGTGGTATCACTTCTAGGCTGTTTCAGAAGCTGGGAAATTAAATGGAAATATATACACATATCTATATCTATTTCTTTGTCTACTTGTACATATAATAAAGACCACTAATACCTTCAATTCCAGTCCAACACCACAATTTATTGTAGCTTTTCCATTTATTTTTAATTGATTGATTTTAGAGAGATAGGAAAGGGGAAGGAGAGAGAGAAAGAGAGAGAGAATGAAACATCGACTTACTGTTCCATTCATCCATGCATTCATTGGTTGTTTCCTGTATGTGCCCTGATCAGGGACACACCTACAACCTTGGAATGTCTGGATGGTGCTCTAACCAACTGAGCTACCTGACCAGGGCCTTTATTTTATTATTATTATTATTATTATTTTTAAAAGCAATCTTTTTTTTTTAATCTTTTTTTTCTTTATTCATTTTTAGAGAGGAGAGAGAGAGAGGGAGAGAGAGAGAGACAGAGAGAGAGAAGGGGGAGGAGCTGGAAGCATCAACTCCCATATGTGCCTTGACCAGGCAAGCCCAGGGTTTCGAACCGGCAACCTCAGCATTTCCAGGTCGACACATTATCCACTGCGCCACCACAGGTCAGGCAGGGCCTTTATTTTAAATGCCTTTTTCTAATAGTGAGAAACCTGGCTTCTTCTTTTTTTTTTTTAATTTATTCATTTTATAGAGGAGAGAGAGAGAAAGGGGGGAGGAGCAGGAAGCATCAACTCCCATATGTGCCTTGACCAGGCAAGTGCAGGTTTCAAACCGGCGACCTCAGCATTCCAGGTCGACGCTTTATCCACTGTGCCACCACAGGTCATGCCCTGGCTTCTTTTTTTTTACAATATATTTACTTATTTGCTCAGTCTTAAAATACACACAAATTAGTTTCAGAATTGCTAACCCTCACTCCTATGAAAAATTTACTAACTAGAATAGAATATTTGTTTGTAGTTCTTTTTGTATTTATCCTGCCAAAGTTTATTGTTTTAGTATTCCAAAGTTATTTAGGTTAGTTCTTTTATTCCTTGCTTCACATTGTGGTTATTTTACTAATTTGTAAAATAGCTAGTTTTATTCATTTTATAGTTTTATTTTATTCTGGTTCTTCTCACACCCAGATTAATTTTATTTAATTATTTCTTCAGTAAGCGAAATATTCATTATCAAGGTTCTAAAATTAGGATTTGTATCCAGAGAACATCATTTCCTCCAACCTTGCCACCCCAGTCCTAATTTCCACTTCTTCCCACCCTGTTCGCACCTACCCCCTGTGAACAGCAATATCTTTAGTGTCTGATTTATCCTTTCTTTGTTTCTTTTTGCACAGAGGAGTAAATTCACATTTGTTTTCTTATATCACCTTTTTATATGAGAGGCAGCATACTATAGATAGATAATCATTTTCATTTGTCTGTTTTCCTGTATACCTTGGAATCACTCCCTATCAGTTCATAGACATCTCCCTCATTCATTTCTTTTTTTCTTTTTCTTTAAGATTATATTTATTCATTTTAGAGAGGAGAGGAAGGGAGGGAGGGAGGGAGAGAGAGAGAGAGAGAGAGAGAGAAGGGGGAGGAGCAGGAAGCATCAATTCTCGTATATGCCTTGACCAGGCAAGCCCGGGGTTTCATATCAGTGACCTTAGTGGTCCAGGTCGATGCTTTATCCACTGCGCCACCACAGGCCAGGCGCTCATTCATTTTGTATGGTTGCATAACACATCCACTGAGTAGACAGAGTTTATTTGAGCTCTGCCGTGTGAATATGCATTTACATTTTTTCCTTTACAAATGGTGCTGTGGTAAAAACCTTGCTTATATGTATTTTTATATCATAGGAGGTATATTTTCAGGGTAAATTCCTAGAATTAATCAAAAGGTGAGTGCACTTGTAATTTTGCTGAATATTGTTAAGTTCCCTTTATAGGGGATGTACCAATTTCAATTTCTATCAGCAAAGAATGATCTTGCCGGTTTCCTCACAGCCTTGCCAACACAGTCTTGTCACACTTTGAAATTTTTGGCATTCTGACCTGTGGTTTCATTTCTCTTAGGTCAGTACCTAAGTGTGATATTGGGTATATCCTATGGTAGGTGTGTTTAACCTTTTAAAAATCTGACAAAAACTGGTTTCCAAAGTGGATGTACCATTTGTGTTCTCTTTAGCATTACAAATTTAGCAATAAAAAAGAATTCAAAAAGCATTTGAGATATACAGACATCTAGATGAACCTTAACTGTGTCTTGCTAAGTTGGAAATTGCTGGTCTGAAATATTACATACTGTATGATTTCGTGTATGTACGAAAAAACTAGATTCAGTGAACAGGACAGTGGCTGCCAGGAGTTGGTGATGTGGAGGATTAAATAGTAGAAGCATAGGATATTTTGGGGTAGAGAAACTTTCTGTATGATAAAATAATTTTTTTTTTCTCAAGTGAGAAGCGGGGAGGCAGAAAGACAGACTCCCGCATACACCCCGACTGGGATCCACCAGGCAAGTCCGCTGTGGGGCTGTGCTCTGCTCATCTGGGGCTGTTGCTCCATTGCTCTGCAACTGAGCTATTTTAGTGCCTGAGACAAGGCCATGGAGCCATCCTCAGTGCCCAGGGTCACAACTTGCTCCAGCCTAGCCATGGCTACAGGAGAAGAGAGAGACAGAGAGAGAGAGAGAGAGAGAGAGAAAGAGAAAGGGTGGGGGAGGGGTGGAGAAGCAGATGGTCGCTTCTCCTGTGTGCCCTGACTGGGAATCGAACCTGGGATATCCATACGCCAGCTGATGCTTTACCACTGAGCCAGTTGGCCAGGGCCAATTAAATAAATTTTAAAAAATTAAATTATTTGTATGCAAATTTGAAAAGATAATTTAGGAGATTGGAGGACTCCAGGGTGGAATGCAGACTATAACAGAAGACCTTGACTATATTGCAAATGTACAAAACACCCACAATGAAGGGGCTAAGAAGAAAGGCACTTACCTAAGTCACTTTAAATGAGTGGAGTTTGTAAGACTGAAGGCAGTGGGAACTGTACAGATGTACCTCACTTTATTGTGCTCTTTTTGTGTGTGTGACAGAGAGAGGGACAGACAGGAAGGAAAGAGATGAGAAGCATCAGTTCTTTGTTGTGGCACTTTAATTGTTCATTGATTGCTTGCTCATATGTGCCTTGATGGGGGTGGGGGGCTACAGCAGACTGAATGACCCATTGCTCAAGCCAGTGACCTTGGGCTTAAGCTGGTGAGCTTTGCTCAAACCAGATGAGCTCGCACTCAAGCTGGCGACCTCGGGGTTTTGAACCTGAGTCTTCCGTGTCCCAGTCCGACGCTCTAGCCTCTGCGACACCGCCTGGTCAGGCTGTTATGCTCCTCTTTATTGTGCTTCACAGACATTGTGTTTTTTATCGTTAGACGGGAAGACACTCCTTCCACCATCAGCAAAAAAATTATAACTAGCTTTATTGTAGTGCTTGCTTTATTGCAGTGGTCTGGGATCGAACCTGCAGTATCTTTGATGTGCATCTGTATGTAAATGCTATGCTACCCATGGGGGTTAGGGTTAACAACTGTGATACTGCTGTGCATGGGCACTGGAACTGAATAAGAAATGGATGGCAGATGGTGGGAGCCAGGTGTTTCCCTGTCTCACAACATGCTCATGCAGCTCTGCCTTGGTTGGCCTTTGGGTTGGAATGAAGTTGAAGGTGAAGTGAGGATGCTTGGGAACCTGGACTGTACGGGGAAAGCAGTAGAAAAGTCAACTTGAAGGAACAGAGTGACAGAATCTGGGGAGATTGAAAGGCAGTGCCTTAGCCTGCTCAGTCATAACGAAATAGCACAGACAGAGTGGCTTAAAACAACATTTATTTTCTCACAGTTCTGGAGACTGGAAGTCTGAAAACCAGGGTGCCATCAGGTTTGGTTTTTGGTGAGGCCTGTCTTATTGTCTTGCAGATGGCCTCCTCAGTTGTCTTCACAGAACATAGAAAGAGAGATCTCTGGTGTCTCTTCTTTTTTTTTTTTTTTTTGTATTTTTCTGAAGTTGGAAACGGGGAGACAGTCAGACAGACTTCCGCATGCGCCCGACTGGGATCCACCCTGCATGCCCACCAGGGGGTGATGCTCTGCCCATCTGAGGCATTGCTCTGTTGCAACCAGAGCCATTCTAGCGCCTGAGGCAGAGGCCATAGAGCCATCCTCAGCGCTCGGGCCAACCTTGCTCCAATGGAGCCCTGGCTGCGGGAGGGGAAGAGAGAGACAGGGAAGAAGGAGAGGGGGGGGGTGGAGAAGCTTCTCCTGTGTGCCCTGGCCGGGAATTGAACCCGGGACTCCTGCATGCCAGACCGATGCTCTACCACTGAGCCAACCGGCCAAGGCCTGGTGTCTCTTCTTAGAGGTACACTAGTCATAATGGAGTAGAGCCCTATCCTCATTTAATCTTAATCATCATATATGAGTGGTAGGAATTGAATACAGGAGTTTTAGGGACACAATTCAGTCTATAACAGGTCATTATGATGGGAAGGAACATGTGATTAATATGAAGGTTTTATTTGGAGAAAGGCTATTGAATTTGATTTGAGAGGTGGCAAAAATGGATGGAATTCTGAATTCTGAGAGTATAAATGAAATAATTACCTTTGTATTTTTAAAGGATGGAATATATTTGCCTGTGGATCACAGTCAGCTTGACATTCAGAAGGCTCAGGCTAGAGTAACTGAACTGGAGGAAAAGCTACTACACAAGCAAGATGTCATAGACAGGCTTGGCCTGGAGTTGGAGGAGCTTAAGGCACAGCTGGCTCGGCATCCTGGCGTCCCCTGCCAGCAGGTTCACTCTGTACTTGCCAACATCTTGTCTGTTTCAAAGGAAACATCATTTTTAATGTAAAGTTCCAAGGCAAGGGGTTTCTTTCTAAATCATAAATTTATTTATTTTTATTTTTTTATTTTTTCTGTATTTTTCTGAAGCCGGAAACGGGGAGAGACAGTCAGACAGACTCCCGCATGTGCCCAACCGGGATCCACCCGGCACGCCCACCAGGGGGCGACGCTCTGCCCAGCAGGGGGCGATGCTCTGCCCCCCCCCCCCCCCGGGGCGTCGCTCTGCCGCGGCCAGAGCCACTCTAGTGCCTGGGGCAGAGGCCGAGGAGCCATCCCCAGCGCCTGGGCCATCTTTGCTCCAGTGGAGCCTCGGCTGCGGGAGGGAAGAGAGAGACAGAGAGGAAGGAGAGGGGGAGGGGTGGAGAAGCAGATGGGCGCTTCTCCTGTGTGCCCTGGCTGGGAATTGAACCCGGGACTTCTGCACGCCAGGCCGACGCTCTACCACTGAGCCAGCCGGCCAGGGCCCCATAAATTTATTTTGATGTGTCTGAGCTGGTGCTCTTGCTGGCTGGGGAGTGATTTCCTTTCCTGTTTTAAGACTGGGGTGAGATAAGGGTGTCTGTCTGCTGGGGCAGGTGGGTTTAGAAAAGAAAGACTTGAGGTGAAGAGACAGGACCCCACAGCCCCACTGATGTCCTCATGTCCTGGCCATTGTCCTGTGCTGAGGCAGTTCAGTCAGGGCAGACTGGGCTGACTGTGGGCTTTGGTAGTCCTTTCCAGTGCCAGCATGCTCCCATGGGGTCAGTGACACCTGGTGAGGGCCTGCTATCCAGAGTCTTATGTGTATGGCTTTATTCCATTTCTACTAGAGACAGTGATTGCTGGGATGCACTTTTCTCAAATTAGGGAAGGTCAGTTAATTCCGAGTTATGTAAATCAGTGTTTTTCAACTGCCAGTCCGCAGACCGGTGTCAGTCTGCCAGAAATTTTGTGCCGGTCTGTGAAAAAGTTAACCACCTGGATGTTGTATGAAGATCTTTATACAACATCAGGTAGTTAACTCTTTCATGGACCAGCATGAGATTTCTGCTGAAAACTACTTATCTAAACCATCCAAGAGGAAGCTGTGGTGCAGAGTTCTTTTCTTCTGGATTTTGGAGTTAGACTTTCAGCAGATTGAACGTTCTGGTTAAGCTCAGCTCAGTCTAATACTGAAATAAAATTGCGTCTTATGTCCATCAGCTGATGGGGACATGGATGCTGGATTGCTTTTTCATGTGAGCAGTAATTGTTCAGACCATTGATACTGACAGTGACATTTAGAATGCCAAGTTCTTTAAAAGGAAGCTTTGTAAGAGGTCTGTTCACAAAGATTCATGTATTTTAATTCTATTTACATGTCTTTTACTTTAGGATACTGGACAGAGACATGTATGATTAGGTGCTGGTATTTTTGACAATGAAAAGAAATGGGAGCAATTACATTTTATGTAGTATGTATTCCATGTAGTCTTTGTAGCTATGCTATGAGGTAGGGATTTTGATTATCCCTGTGCCTTATGCACCACAACACTCGCTGCTCTCCTCTTGGGCTCGTGGACACTTGGGTTTCTGCTTTAGCTTTGTGTGCATTACATCTGACTTCAGTCTCTGTTCTGCTCAGTTGCATATAATCTTTAAAGGAAAATGCTGTTTGCATTAATTTTTGTAAAAGGAATTAGAGTTGACGATACTTGAACGGAACTCTGTAATAGTCCAGCTGGCTAGCAGCCTTCAGCAGGGAAGACAGAGCAGTGATGGGGCCTGGTGGGAGCCTTAGACACACCAGTTACAGCAGCATCTTTAAGAGGTAACACCTTGACTCAACCAGTGCATCCAGTGTGAGCACAATTAATGGACATACAGACAACTCTTCACCTTTTCTCTGTACCCTACCCCTATTTATTATTATTATTATTATTTGTATTTTTCTGAAGTGAGAAGCAGGGAGACAGAGAGACAGATCCCCGCATGCACCTGACCGGGATCCACCCGGCATGCCCACTAGGGGGTGATGCTCTGCCCATCTGGGGCATTGCTCCATTGCAACTGGAGCCATTCTAGAGTCTGAGGTGGAGGCCATGGAGCCATCCTCAGTGCCCCAGGTCAACTTTGCTCCAGTGGAGCCTTGGCTGCAGGAAGGGAAGAGAGATAGAGAAGAAGGAGAGGGGGAAGGGTGGAGAAGCAGATGAGCGCTTCTCCTGTATGCCCTGGCTGGGAATTGAATCCAGGACTTCCACACACTGGGCTGATGCTCTCCTGCTGAGCCAACCGGCCAGGGCCTTCATCCCTATTTTTTAGGTCAGGTTTGGTGTTTAATAAGAATACATTTTCACCTTATGAAAGTTGCTTTTGATATGTTTAATTCTGGTTGCATATACTTTTTTTTTTTTTTTTCCTTTCTGAAGCTGGAAATGGGGAGAGACAGTCAGACAGATTCCCGCATGCGCCCAACCGGGATCCACCCGGCACGCCCACCAGGGGCAAGGCTCTGCCCACCAGGGGGCGATGCTCTGCCCCTCTGGGGCGTCGCTCTGCCGTGACCAGAGCCACTCTAGTGCCTGGGGCAGAGGCCAAGGAGCCATCCCCAGCGCCCGGGCCATCTTTGCTCCAGTGGAGCCTTGGCTGCGGGAGGGGAAGAGAGAGACAGAGAGGAAGGGGTGGGGTGGAGAAGCAAATGGGCGCTTCTCCTATGTGCCCTGGCCGGGAATCGAACCCGGGTCCCCCGCACACCAGGCCGACGCTCGACCGCTGAGCCAACCGGCCAGGGTCTCTTTTTCATTTTCTAATGATGAGTCTTTGTGCCTTTTATTTGTTGTCCTGACATAAGTTAATCATCTTTATTATTCTTATAAAAGAATTAACTGTAATTTTTGTTCTTTTATGTTTCTTTAATTTTTGTTCTTACTATATGTTTTCTTATTTTCAGTTGTCTTTGGTTTTAATTTTTTTAATTATTGATTTAGAGAGGGGGGATGTGGGGGAGAGAGAGAGAAAGAGAGAGAGAAACATCAGTTTGTTGTTCCACTTAGTTGTGTATTCAGGGTTGCTTCTTACATGTGCCCTGACTGGAGATGGAACCCACAACCTTGGTGTATGGGGATGACACTAACCAACTGAGCTGCCTGGGTCAGGGCCATGTTTGATGGTTTTAATTTGCTGCTGTTTTTATAATTTTTTGAGATAGATATGTAGATGACCGATTCCCAGGCTTTTTTTTTTTTTTTTGTATTTTTTTTTTCTTAAGTTGGAAATGGGGAGGCAGTCAGACTCCTGCATGCGCCCGACCCCCAGCATGCCCACCAGGGGTCAATGCTCTGCCCATCTGGGGCGTTGTTCTGCCTCAATCAGAGCCATTCTAGTGCCTGAGGCAGAGGCCTCAGAGCCATCCTCAGCGCCCTGGCAAACTGCTCCAATGGAGCCCCTGCTGCGGGAGGGGAAGAGAGAGACAGAGAGGAAGGAGAGGGGGAGGGGTGGAGAAGCAGTTGGGCGCTTCTCCTGTGTGCCCTGGCCGGGAATTGAACCCGGGACTCCCGCACGCCAGGCCGACGCTCTACCACTGAGCCGACCGGCCAGGGCCCCGATTCCCAGGCTTTAAAAACATATACAGTCAAGTCTTTTCCTTTAACTATGACTTTAGCTACATTCTCAGTTTTTCAAGTTTTTATTATCAGCAGTACTTACTCGTACATTTACATTCTCAATTTACATGCTTATTTTAAAATTCTCTTATGCACAGGTAAAATAAGTAGCTTATGTAAGATGGAGCTGTTATCTTCATCCTATGTATTGAGTTTTGAGAATTCTTTTTTTTTTTTTTGAGTTTTGAGAATTCTTGATGAGGCTGTTGTATGTTATAATTATGCATATGCCATCAGTGCTACCAAGGAAGATGTTTTATTTTATAGTTATGAATATGCCATTGGCGCTGAAAAGAGCAAATATTTTACTGACCTCTCTGATCATAAACAATTGTATATCTTAAGTTCAATCAAAAAAGGAAAGTTTTTGCCTGACCAGGCGGTGGTGCAGTGGATAGAGCGTCGGACTGGGATGTAGAGGACCCAGGTTCGAAGCCTCGAGGTTGCTGGCTTGAGCACAGGTTCACCAGCTTGAGTGCAGGGTCGCTGGGTTGAGCATCGGATCCTAGACATGACCCCATGGTTGCTGGCTTGAGCAAGGGGTTACTCACTGTACTGTAGCCCCCAGTCAAGGAACATAGAAGAAAGCAATCAATGAACAACTAAGGTGCCACAACAAAGAACTGATGCTTCTCATCTCTCTCCCTTCCTGTCTGTCTGTCCTTATTTGTCTCTCTCTCTCTCTGTCCCCCCCAAAAAAAAAGTTTTTTGGAAATTTTTTTATTTGTGTTATAAAATAATTAACAGTTCCTGAAGACTTAGTATGCCATTAATCTATGTGTAGGTGCTAAGATAGGAATTATTTTGTGTTTAGAATAATGAACCTTTGAAGAGTAAACTTCCAGGAAAGTGTACATTGTTAGACACCCAGCAGCAGAATGCCGTGTGGACGAGTAGTTCACAGGTTCCTAGTATGTCCCTGGGGTTGGAGCTGGACACATGGGACCTGAAAGCCAAGTTAGCCTTCTCTCAGATGGTAGGTCATTCTGAGTCAGCAGAGTGAGTCCTTGAAGAGCCTTTATGTTGTCACAATGCTTTGAACATAATTCAAGGCGTCTTTGTTATTTTTTATTCATGTCTGGAAATTTTGATAAGTTTAGTTTTAATGTGGAGTTTAATGAGTGTATCAAGTAGCATAAGATAGCATAAATGTGTGTCTGATATAAAATTCTCTCTAGCATATAATGTTTGTTTTGGTTTCAAGGGTATACTTTATTTGATACTTGTTACTTTAATGTTTATTAACTGTTAGGTAAATAAAGTTAATTTCTATAAAGATTATTTCTAGCATAAGTTTATTCCTAGATAATCTTACTAGAGCGCTTTTGTTTACATGTACAGGTTTGAACCCTTTTTAGAGATAGGAAAATAACCAGAAAAGATACCCTAGGAAAAATAGTCCCTGAAGTGGAAAATGTCCTGTTGGTACTTGGTTATGGTACCCACGGCTGAGAGTGTGCCCTGGATGGTGGTCTGGGGTGGGGCTGGATGGGTGGGTTTGTTATGTAATGAAACCTGTTGAGCTGGGTAAAATAGTAGTTCTTTAGTTTAACTTAATATGTAAGATCTTTTTTGTGTTCAGTATTTTAAAGCAGAAAGACAAAAAATTAGAGATAGTAGACAGCCTGAAAATACAACATAACTACATGACAATTCTATAGCAAAAATTAACTTGTATAAGTTACTGTATAATTTTGATATGCCCTTTCAGTTAAAGACTCTAAAGTCTTAGCGTAAAGGGAGTAATTGTTCACCTATGCAGAAAACACAAGCATATATTAAATTCAAAGACTATAATATAAACAAGGGCATGTTTGTGAGCAACCTGAAGATCTGAGTTTTTTTCAGGAAGTTAGCGAAGATAGAATTGCAGTGACTGTAGGATAAATGTTCAGGATCCAGTCATCGTCCCTCAGTGTAAGTGAAGTGCATGATGATAAAGCTTTTATTTCAATCGGTGTGATAGTCATCTTAACTCAGGCAGTTCACCCAGAAATGGCAGAGAGCAGCGTTTGACCTTCCAGTTACGCATCAGGTACACAAGTAAGAAGAGACCCTTTCTTGTAAAAGAACCATCCAAAAATTGTACAGTGGTGAAGAATTTTGGAAGAACATCACCTTTATCAAATCTTGGACTGAAGATTTTACTAGTGCCGAGGAAAGTTTAGGAAGTGTGATTCCAGAACTTTCCCATCTATTTGTCTAACTACCAGGAAAAATAGTTGTCACCATTTATCATCTGGGTTTTCTGTACCCTTTTTTTGTCATTTTAAGTTGTTTTACAAATTTTCAGAAGACTGAGCAACAATTTAAAAACAACTTCATTAGAAATTTTGATACAAATCTTTGGATATTAAGTAAATTTTGACTTACAAACATAAAGAAAAAAAAAGAATATTGACACATGCTTTTAGCAAAATGGGATGCTGGAGGCTCTTGATGCAGATGTGAGATGGAGTCTTTCTTGTGCATGACCATTGGTATGAGACCAACAGGTTTTCTCTGTCCTTAAAGATACTGTTCATTGGGTCCTGATTTTGAGAAAATTGATCAAGTGGTGTCCTGTGAAGACCTGTGGTCTGAAATTTCATTGTTCCATCAGTTGCTGCTGTTCATGTCCTCAAGTGTGGCTCTATTTACATTCATCTTTTCATTCCTCTAATGATTATGATAAGTCTTTAATGTCAACTCTCTCCTCTTTGCCATTTTGGGAGAAACATGGAAAGTTCTTAAGGAATTCTAATTTGAAAGCTGGCTATAAAGATGGTTTCTCCAGTCAGTAAGAAAACTGAAGAATGGTATTGGTTTTCACTGTTGCCTTGTCCTTCTAGGCAATTCCCTCATCCTTCTGTTTTCTCATTATTTTAGTTGCTGTAATTGGGAATAACAGAAGTATGATAGAATAATTCTTAGGGTGATGTAATAGTGTCCTAATGCTGGAAAACACGACTGCTCATATCCATCTTATGTCTTAGGTACACACAGGGGTCTTGTGGACTCTTGTAGTAATTGCAAAATAAAATATAGTTTACTCTATTGAAAAAATAACTTTTTTCATTGTCCTTTTGACTATCAAAGAGAAAATACAGTGAAATTTCAGTTCTCTTAAGCAGTTGAAAGTTGACAACTGCCACTGGGTCCTGCAGACTCTGGCCCATATGCAGAGTTAAGTGGTTACAGCCAGCCGTGAAGGCATGAGATACTTAGGAGTTGGAAGTGCCTTTGACTCCACGTGTCAAATGCAGATCCTCTTTGGGCACAACTGAGAATCTTTGTTGATAGAGTCGTCATCAGCTCAGTTTACACAGCAGATTGAAAGTCCAAAATTATTGTGAATTTACAGGTTAAACTATTGGAGGGACATTTTATTGGAAAACTTTAAAGTTGAGATAATTTAGGGTAAGAAACTAAAGATAACTATTTCTACAAGTTTTTAAGGAAAATTTTATGTAAAGATCTTGAAAATATTTTTACTTATACAAAATTAAGAGGTTGGAAATTAAAATTAAGTACATGAGTCTGAAAGACTAGAATTTGTTGAGAAACTAAAATTTAGTAATTTAAGTGTCAAGTATACAGTAAAATAAAGAAGCAGAATTCATTAAAAAGAGGGGCAGCAGCAGCATTCAGTAAATGAGTTGCATAAAATGTTTAGACCTTAGTGGTTCAGGAGGAGAGGCAGGTTCTGAACAGGTGGAGTTGAGTTGGTAGGGTGAGCACGTGGAGGGGACAAGAGGGCCTGAGGCTGAGGCCTTGGGTGTTGCTGTAACTGCCCTTCTCTGGCCCTTTTCCTCTTAGCTGGAGAACCCTGATGCAGCAAGGACAGAGGAGCAGCCATGGCAGAAGCTGGATGGTGACGGTTTGGAACAGCCTGGGGTCCTCACAAAGGTAATTGTTTTCAGGGTTCTCTTAAGGTGTGTTTCTTGTCAGAGAACTTCTCCCTATTGTAGAAACCAAAACCAGGGAGAGGACTCAGTCTTTGAAGGGGCCTCCATCAAAATGGAAACTGGGGGCACAGAGGCTCGAGGCAGAGGCGTCCCTGTGAGCCTCAAGTCCTTAATGTGGCCCCTGCATAGAAGGTCTTCCCAGACCCTCTGATTGAGCCCAGTTTGGCTCTCCTTGTGACCTTTGGCCTTTTGTCCTGGATGTTGAAGAGAGAAGTTTGCTTTTTATGCATGGATGATAGCTGTCATATTCTGACTTTTTCCCCATGAAGTGCTGTCTTGTTTTACATAGCTTTGTGCATCGGTCTCCAGAGTGGACCTGTGAGGCAGTCTTGTACTCAGCGTATCCGGAGGGGGGGCTTGCAGTCTGTCTTAATGTCCCAGTTTCTGCCACGTGACCAAGGGGCAAAACAGGCTCTGTTCACCTAGTAACAATACCTGCGGCCTCTGTTTTGGGGTTTTGACTTTATACTAAGGTGCTCAAACAGGCTGCATAGTCTTTCATTGTTAATTTTATTGAGGTATAATTCATATAACATAAAACTTACCCTTTTTAAATATACTTCAGTGGCTTTTATTACATTTGGTAGCTTTTGCATTCATAACAGCTAATCCCAGAATATTTTCATTACTCTGAAAGAAAGCCTGTCCCCATTATCAGTCACTCCCTAACCCCTCTTTCCCCCAGTCCCCCGGCAGCTGCTAGTGTACTCTGTGAATTTGCCTGTTCTGGATGTTTCCTGCAAATGGACTGTTGAGTGTGTCTGGCTTCTTTGACTGAATGTGTTTCGTGGTTCATCAGTGTTGTATTATGTCCCATATCACTACTTTTTGTGGCTGATGACATCCTGTTGTGTGGGTACACAACATTTGTTTACCTGGTCACCCGTCAGTGGACACTGATTGTTCCCACCTTTTGGTGGCTATGAATCATGCTGCTCCTAACACGTGGACATGTTTCACAAGGATGTATGTTTTCCGATCTCTTGGGCATATCGTCATTATTGGTTGTGACTGAATTCTTTGGGTCATGTCTCTTGCTCTTCCCCAGGAGTGTGAGCAGGAATGGAAACCTGAAATTGCTGAACTGATGAGCCGACACAAAGACGAGCACAGCGGGGAGCAGTGGGCAATGGTGGGTTGCTGGCAGAGATGCAGCAGGTGCAGTTGCAGACCCAGGTGACCTGGATGCTGTCATTCTCACCAGGACCAGTGGGTTTGGGATCTGGGAGGGTGGCAGGTAGGACAGGTTTGTCACAGTGGATGGGTATGCATTGCAGGCTTGCTGTGTCTGCTTTCCTGGCTTGTTTTGTTTTCACATCTTATGTGGGGCCATTGAAAGCGGAGGGACACACAGGGACATCTGGTGGCAGCAGTTCAGGCCAGGTGCCAGAGATACACTGCATGGCCCACACTTCCCTATCAGTGGCCAATCACATTCCTTGTATACTACGGTACGGTGCTGTGGCAGTGAGGGGTCATTGAGGGACGAGAAGCACTGGTCGGGGCCGTCCTGGGAGCATTCAACTCCTCTGGGTGGCTGCTGCGCACCAGGCTTTGAGGTCAAGGCCGCATCTTAACCTGGCTGCTACTTCCCCCATGCCACTCCAGTACCACCTTTCTCCTTGCAGCCAGTGCCACCCCTGGAGCTGGAGGCGCTGCGCTTGAGTCTGAACAACATGCACACGGCGCAGCTGGAGCTGATGCAGGCCAACCTGCAGAGGGAGAAGGAGACAGCGCTGATGGAGCTGCGGGACATGCTTAATGGCCGCCACGCCCAGGAGCTGGCCCTGCTGCAGAGCCGCCACAGGCTGGATCTGGAGCTTGTTAGGGAGCGGCATGTGCATGAGCGGGAGGAGGCCGCACTTCAGTGCAGCCGGGAGACAGGTGTGTGTGGGCAGGCATGGGCTTCCAGTGACTGCCTGGGAAGCATAAATCCCATTTCTGGTGTTTGGGGAAGCAGGTGGCCTCATCAGAGATGCTTCCATAGTGAGAGCTTCGCACACTGATCTCTGCCCGTGCTGAAGCTGTGTGATGTGTTCCATATGTGGACACCTGACCCCAGCCATCCCTGGGTCCTTGTTCGCCTCCTGGCTGGTGGCACTGCATCCTGCCCTCTGGCTCTGTGTGTCATCTTGCTGTTGTGTCTTCTTGCCTCTTTCCACTTCTCCAGTGGGCTGTGTTAACTTTTGAAATGCTATCTTTGGAGGTGATTTGCTTACGTGCTGGAGGTTTCTGCATTTGCATCAACAGGACTGTGTCTTTGGCCAAGCTTTGTCCAGCCCGACCCAGGTGTTCCTGGACACAGACTCCTACATTCCACAGGGTCCTCTCTGCTCCTGGTGGGCTGCCTAGGAGTCTTATCTCCTGATTCTCTCGCCTAGACTTAGCTTTTTGTGTCTAAAATATATTTTCATGTTTTCCATTTTAAAGATTTTTTTGTACATTTTTTGTTAAAGTAGTGCTACTTTTTGTAAACATTTTTTGTTTGTTTTTTCAGAGAGAGAGAGGGATAGATAGGGACAGACAGACAGGAACGGAGAGAGATGAAAAGCATCAATCATTAGTTTTTCATTGCACGTTGCAACACCTTAGTTGTTCGTTGATTGCTTTCTCATATGTGCCTTGACCGCGGGCCTTCAGTAGACTGAGTAACCCCTTGCTGGAGCCAGCAACCTTGGGTTCAAGCTGGTGGGCTTTTTGCTCAAACCAAATGAGCCCGCGCTCAATCTGGCGACCTCGGGGTCTTGAACCTGTGTCCTCTGCATCCCAGTCCAATGCTCTATCCACTGCACCACCGCCTGGTCAGGCTAAACATGTTTTTAAATAGCTTTACTGAATAGTAATTTTCATACTAGACAATTCACCCATTTAAAGTGTCGTGTCAGTGGCTTTGAGTGTATCCGTAGTCATATATACATCACAATCTGTGTTTGGAACATTTATTGCCCCAAAAGGAAGCCGCACTCCCTGATAGTCATCCTCTTTTCCTGCTGGCATGAGCACCTGATTATCTGCCCTATGGCTGATTTTTTTCCTTTAAAAAAAATAAGCAGCGTGCCAGCTGCAGATGTGTAAAGGCGGCCTCCTTCTGGATCTCCCCTCAGGTTCCTGTGTGCTGTCCTGTATGTCTTCATTTATATTCAAGCAAATGCAAATACATCGTTTTCCATCCATTTTTATGTTGTTGTTTTTTTTATTTTTTATTTTTATTTTTTCCTTTTTTTTTTTTTAAATTTTTTTATTTATTTTTAAATATTTTATTTATTGATTTTTAGAGAGAGAGGAGGGAGAGAGAGAGAGAGAGAAGGGGGAGGAGCAGGAAGCATCAACTCCCATATGTGCCTTGACCAGGCAAGCCCAAGGTTTCGAACCGGCAACCTCAGTGTTCCAGGTCGACGCTTTATCCCACTGCGCCACCACAGGTCAGGCCAAGTTTTTTTTTTTTTTTAAATAAGAAACATGCAGCCTGACCAGGCGGTGGCGCAGTGGATAGAGCTTCGGACTGGGATGCAGAGGACCCAGGTTTGAGACCCTGAGGTCACCACCTTGAGCGCAGGCTCATCTGGTTTGAGCAAAGCTCACCAGCTTGGACCCAAGGTCGCTGGCTCGAGCAAGGAGTTACTCGGTCTGCTGCAGCCCCACGGTCAAGGCACCTATGAGAAAGCAATCAACGAACAACTAAGGTGTCGCAACAAAAAACTAATAATTGATGCTTCTCATCTCTCTCCGTTCCTGTCTGTCTGTCCCTATCTATTCCTCTCTCTGACTCTCTCTTTGTCTCTGTAAAAAAACAAAAACAAGCCTGGCCTGTGGTGGCACAGTGGATAAAACGTTGACCTGGAACGCTGAGGTCGCTGGTTCAAAATCCTGGGCTTGTTTGGTCAAGGCACATATGAGAGTTGATGCTTCCTGCTCCTCCCCCTTGCTCTCTCTCTCTCTCTCTCTGCTCTCTACAATGAATAAAGAAAATCTTTATAAAAACAAAAACAAACCAAAACATGCTCTGCTGCCTTAGGCCACTCCCAAAGCTGTCTTCTCTTTTCTATGGCACCCAGGAGCAGGTTTGTAGAGAGGCCCATGCCTGCCCTCCGCTCTGAGAAGCTCTGCCGTGGCCTGGCCTCTGTGGACAGCATGGTACCAGTCCTCAGGCTGGCACCTGACCCTTTGCCTTAATTCTGGATTAGCTCAGGCTGCCCTCACTGTTCACATGTGGCACCACCTCTCCCCAGCTCCACCTTGGCCTCTGCCTGAGGCTCTTGCCATCTCTACCTGGTGCTCTGATCTCCAGTTGTACACCCACATCTCAGTCCTCAGTTGGCCATGCCCATGGGTCCCTTCACGTTTCTCTCCTCTTTCCAGCGTCTACTCCTTTTTAATTGTGTTGCTTCCCTCTCAGGGTTTGGAGTTGTTGGCTCCTAGAATGCCTTTACCTGTCTTTCAACACCTAGCCTGGAGTCTGGGCCAAGGTCCCTGTTACCAGAGAGCAGGCAGGTGAAGGCTCTCAATGACTGTGCAGTCTGGAGCTAGCCTTGCCCACTTGTCTCAGATTATCCTGCTGGCTGTACATCTTGCAGTCCTTGGTTTGGGCACAAATATAATTTATTTACATCAGACATCATCATACTTCTGCTGCCTTGTAGATGCATCTTATCCTGTTAATGATGGCGGGTGGCCGTGGAGCAGCGTGCAGGAGCCAGGAGACCCTCGTCTCCTGGTTGATCAGATTGTGGAAGAGCCTGACACTCAGTTATCTGAGTGACTTTTTATGTTTTTCTTGCAGCTGAGCTGAAGGAGAAGTTACAATTAGAAATGGAGAGAAACATCCAGATAATACAGGTATCTGACTATAAAATGCCATTCTGTGTGTACAGGATTTTTCCTTTTCTACCCATCCCACCAGCATGCCCCCTCCACTAAGAAGTCCCACAGAAAGCCCCTCATCTTGGTCCAACCCAAACCCAGTCACCTTAGTTGGCTGTGTTGGTAGGAGTTTGTTGTGTTTTCTTTCAAAGATAAAAATTCTCTTTTTTTAATTTAAATTTGTCAGAATGACTTGTGTAACATGAAGCTCTTCCATCTCAAGTTTGGTTTTCTGCATGGCTTCTGTGACTTGGCCCTCACTGTTCTTGGGACACAGACCTATGTCCTCACACAGGGGGGTGTGGGCTGTAGTGATTAAGGGAGAGGAGGGATGCATGTGCTGGGACACTGTGGGGAGCCTCAGGAAAGAGCTGTGCCTCAAGGATGAAGCAGCCAGGTGAGGGTGTCCGTCCCAGTGTGCACCATGGTCGGCTCTTCACAGTGCTGACCACACCGATGTGGCCTGTAATTGTCCTGCTGTTCCACTTTACACTCCTCTTTTAGGGAAAGAATTATGTTTTTGGGTACGACTTTCTCTTTTCTGAGGAAGCCTTTTCACTGGAACTTCTGATTCTTGTGACCTGGCCCTTTCTGAAAGCTACATTTGTGGAGTGGCCATTGGCACTGGTGGTGATAGAGGAAACAGGTGACATCAGGAAACATGGGCGGTGTTAGGAGACGTGTGATGGTGGGGCTTGTGAGCATTTCTGTCCTGGCTGCTCTGGTCAGGCACTTGGTGGGAGACAGAGACCCTAGGTTGGATGCCTGTGCTCTACCCCCTACACCTTTGAGCTGGATAGTTGGAACGGAACTCATTTCTTAGGGCATCTAGGTCAGTGACATCATGGTCTCTGTGGGGGCAGGTGCCTGAATCTCTGAGAGTGACCATGCTTCTGTGCTGTGCGTTTAGAGACAGACTGTTTCCAGGCAGCTGGTCCTTCTTTTCATTTGCTGTTTGCTTTGCAGGTACTTCCAGTCCTATCCCTTTCAGCTGTAGGGGAGGGTCTAGCTGGACATTTAGAGCCAGTTTCCTATGGTGACAGTCTGGTCTGGGCAGGGAATGACTGCCTAGTTTTTTCTGTGTGGTTTTTGTGTGTGTGTGTTTTTCTGAAGTTAGAAGCAGGGAGGCAGTCAGATAGACTCCTGCATGCGCCCGACCGAAATCCACCCAGCATGCCCACCGGGGGGCAGTGCTCTGCCCATCTGGGGTGTTGCTTCGTTGCAACCGGAGCCATTTTTCTTTTCTTTTTTTTTAATTTTTATTTATTGATTTTAGTGAGAGAAACATTGATTTGTTATTCCAGTTGTGCATTCATTGGTTGATTCCTGTATGTGCCCTGACTGGGGGTCAAACCCATAACCTTGGCATATTAGGATGATGTTCTACCAGTGGTTGGCCAACTGCAGCTTGCGAGCCACATGCAGCTCTTTGGCCCCTTGAGTGTGGCTCTTCTACAAAATACCACATGCGGGTGCTACCTTGATAAGGAATGTACCTACCTATATAGTTTAAGTTTAAAAAATTTGGCTCTCAAAAGAAATTTCAATCATTGTACTGTTGATATTTGGCTCTGTTGACTAATGAGTTTGCCAACCACTGTTCTAACCAACTGAGCTACTGGGCCAGGGTCATACTCTCCTTTTTTTATTATTTAAATTAGACCTTGAAGCAGGACTGGGAGTCCGAGAGGAATTTATGCCTAGAAAGCCTGTGCAAAGAGTTAACTGCGAAACATCAGTCAGAATTGGAGAATTTACAAAGCCAGTTTAAGAAAGAATTGGCAGAACAGAAAGCTGAGCTGGAGAAGATTTTTCAAGCCAAAAGTCAGGCAGAATGTGAGTATGTAATTCAGATGAGCAGTTCTGAAAGGGGGACCAAACGTTCCTATGTAATTCTGGACTTTCCCTGTGACTTGCCAGATTTGTGGTGGGTTGAACACCAATTGCCTATGTGCTCAAATACCAGATAAAAACAGTACTTGTGACACCCCTATAGTACAGAGGTATGAGGCTGCTGTGACACAGTCAGCCACAGACTATATCTCTTTGTCCACAGGTCTCTCAGGTTTTCTAAACTTTCCTGAAGCTTCTCCTCAGAGACAGTTTTTGTATATTCCATCATTAAATTGCTACCAAAACAGTACTTTTGGGATTGCCTATTACCTAAGACCCCTCTGTTAGAGCAGTTCTCTGCTCATCGGCTGGCCTGTACCCTCTACCCCCAGGGGTTCCCAAACTTTTTACACAGGGGGCCAGTTCACTGCCCCTCAGACCGTTGGAGGGCCGGACTATAAAAAAAAAACATGAACAAATCCCTATGCACACTGCACATATCTTATTTTAAAGTAAAAAAACCAAAATGGGAACAAATACAGTATTTAAAATAAAGAACAAGTAAATTTAAATCAACAAACTGACCAGTATATCAATGGGAACTATGCTCCTCTCACTGACCACCAATGAAAAACGTGCCCCTTCCGGAAGTGCGGCGGGGGCCAGATAAACGGCCTCAGGGGGCTGCATGTGGCCCGCAGGCCGTAGTTTGGGGACCCCTGCTCTACCCCTGTCCCGAGAAGAGTAGGGATGCTGAGAATGGGACCAAAAGGAGTCTGGGGGCTTGAGTGGGAGGTCCTGCTCTCAGTGCTTTCATGCCACTGACACGTGCTGTAAGCTGAGCACAGTCTGTGCTTTTCAGTGTCCCTCCAGGCTCTGCAGGTTCAACATGATGCCGCTGTGAAGAAGCTCCAGGAAGACCTGCAGTCTGAGCGCTGCCAGCACGCAGAGGACCTGGGCCTGAGACTCGGAGAGAAGGAAAGAGAAAAGCAGCTGGAGGTGGGCAAGTAACTATTTACTTTAGGAGAGTTTTAGATCGAGGGCATTTTACATTCTGTTATTTACTTAAAGCGACTGTCAGTATTTGCTGGAGTTGGTAGGTGAAGTGAGGGTACAGAGTCTATAATAAGGTTGATGAAATTATGTTCAGTCTTAGATACAGAGAATTCTAAGTGCCCCTGAAACATTTACAGACTCCAGGTATTAGGGTGGGAGGGCACAAGTTCTGACCATAATTCATTAAAGAAATTCCTAAGAAACGTTAAGCAGAAACAGTTCTGTTGCTTATGTGTTCAGAACTCTTTTTCCAATGAAATGCTTCATATCAGAATGGGGGCGATGTGGCCAGATCTGCTAAGACCTGAAGTGCTTCTGTCATCAAACTCAAGAACCAGGCAGTGCATCGGTTTAAGAAATTAAAAAGAAAGTAACTAGGGATGAAGTCAACTGTGGCCTGTAGGTTGGTAGATGAGGAGGGTGGAGTTGAGCCCAGGCGGGGTCGGTTATCTCTGGCTCCTGTAGCTCTTGCACTCACTCCCTCAGCCTTATTAGGCCAAGGCCATGCACACATCACCTCCCTGATGAGAAAAGGACGACAGGAGGGTGCCTTGTGTCCTGGATAAGAAAAGGCTACAGGGACCTCAGGGCTAGCGCTGTCCTCTCTCAGGCCAGTTGACTCTGCTTACCTCGAGCCCCCATGCGAGTAGGTGGGTTGGAGCTGCTCTCAGCTCTCGGTTCTCTCTCCCAGGGTGGCTGGCATGCAACTTGGACTTGGTATGCCAGCTCTGTTTACCCCTGAAAGAAGCCACTTCACAGGAAGTTTGACCAAGAAATGCAGAGACATCCTAAACATACCTATCAAGGGATGAGGGAGGGCTGTGATCATAGTTGAGAAGGAAAGGCCCATGGGGCAGAACATATTAAATTTGACAAGTGGGGGAACTCTTGGGAAACAGCCTTGTGGTCAGTGCCAATTGGCTGCCTGGGAGGGGAGCCAACGTACCCACCTTGTGGGGCCTGGTCCCCCACCCCAGTCAGCGCTCCCCTGACTATTTAGAAGGACAATAGAGAAAGTTCTTGTCCTTGGTCAGTGAGAAGTGGTTTTTGCAGGAGACAAGGCTAAGGGCCTGAGCTGGCAATCTGTGAGAGAAGTACCAGGTGCTGCAAAGGTGACAGGGAAATGGTGCCTTCCAACACGATCAGTCCTAGTCTTTCTCTGGTGCTGCCGTTGCTGGTGTTCCCTAGGCTGGACGTTTGGGATTTGAGCTTTTACTCCACATGCTTTCTTGTGCATCTCAGTCTCAGGGCTCAGTCTCAGTTGGTTTCTTACGGTTGCCTTTCTTTTCTAGTTGGAGAACCTCCAAGCATCTTACGAAGAGCTGAAAACTCAGTCACAAGAGGAAGTCAGACTCCTGTGGTCCCAGCTTGAATCCTCAAGGACCGACAGACAGGAGCTGAGTGGTGAGGAGTTCCGTGTTGAGGATTCAGGGCCTCAAAACCTGAGGTTGTGTGTTTTTAATTGTTGGAACCCCAAGTGAGGATGTAGCAGTTGTAGTGAACGCAAAGAGTGATTTATAATGTTCCTAAAGATTGGGTGCATGTGGTTTGAGGTGGGGTTTGCTTGTGGGTAGGAGCCTTGGTTTCATGCTAAGCAAGCTGAGTAATAGTTTGCTCTTGTTGATGTCAGGCACCTGTGGAGTGTGTGTGCTTCTGCCAAGAGCTGCAGCTGAGTGTTCTATAAGCTCAGTTCTCAGCTGGCACTTGGGGTCACAGGTGAGCCTTCCATGTGGAGCCTTTGGGCTCATCTGGGGCAGATTCCTGTTGCCCCAAGCTCTGGTGTTGGAGTGTGAATCCTGAGTCTCTAGGCCCTGTGACTGTGGCCACCTTTACTGAGGGCAGCTTATCTGTGTCCCCTTACAGGACTGTGTCATAGTGGTCTCTGGTCCCTAGTGGTACCTTCACCTGGGGGAAGTCAGGAGATGAGGCTAGGGGGACAGAGGCATGTGCTTATGCTGCTAATCTCCAGACAGTGTTTTAAATCTGGTGGTTGCGCTTACTGGGTAAGGGTTATGGGGAACAAAAACCAGAGTTAGGAAAAAGGATCAGAAACTGTCTGCTACGTGGTGGTGAATAAGGCCACGCCTTTGCCGCCGTGTGCCCTATCAGCCTCTCGCTCAGCCTTCCCTTCAAGTCTTTATGTCACTGCTGGAGGCCACAGGTGACGCTGATGGACTAACCTGTATATGACTTCATGCATGTGTTCTATTGAATAGCTGTAGTGTGTTTGCTGCAAATCTTAACACTTGTATGTAGGGACCCTGTAATGCCGGTGGCCAAGGCCAGGCAGGTTCACACTGGATTTGGGCAGACTGTAGAGGAACTGCGGAGCTGGAAAGCTTTGGGCCATTCTCATTTATTAAGATTCTCACAATGGCTGACAAGCAAATAGGCTGGGGAAAACCACTTCTTACAGCAGCAGGCGAATGAACAGCAAAATGGCCCCTCATAACGGTGGGCGAGCAGTCTGCAATCCACTCTGAGGGAAAGTACCATTAGGCTTATGTAGGCTACACACACATGTCTCTGCCACGTGCTCACACACTAATCATGGAAAGTGCAGTGAGCAAGCCTAACACAGTTGTTCTTCCAACAGACCCTCACAGGGAACTCTGATTTGAAATCTCTGGGATAACGAACTATTTATGTCATGTTATGTGAAGGCTAATTATTATTGACTAGCTGGCAACCTTCACTTGATTAAAACAACAATGGTGACACACTCATCTGGTCTGTGTTACTGTTGCCATTAACAAAGTATTACAGACTTGGTGGCTTCTAAACAACATGTGGCTTTCAGATTTGTGGGTCAGAGGTTTCAGGCGGCATGGTGGCACTTTCTGCCCAGGGTTACCCAAATCCGAAATTGAATTGCCGGGTTGTCCCTTGCCTTGGCTCACCCAGGTATGGCAGAATCCAGTTCCTGTGTGTGTAGGACAGGTCTCTGGTCCTTGCTGGTGGACTTTCGACTGCTCTCAGATCCTAGAGGCCACCCATTTTACTTTCCTGCATGACCCCACCATCTTTAGAGCCTACAGCACATGGGATGCTTCTCACACGTTGTCTCTTGGGCTTCTCTCTGCAGCCTGAGAGTGCTGAGGTGGTCGTTATCTCCCTGTGGAGGTCCCCATGTCACATAGCATTAGCTGTAGTCACAGGTTCTGGAGTTGGGGGCCTTCAGAATCCAGCCCGTTGCACCACGCTCCAGGACCTTCAATATCTCCTAGTGTTTCCTAACTGTTCTGTTTAATGTGGTGGTTTAATTCCATCCTATAAAGCCTTACGGGAGCAGCTCCTGGCTCGAGAGTCTCAGGTGGAAGATTTAGAACACCTGCAGCGAGACTTTGAGCAGCAGCAGCAACGGGCAAAAACTGAGCATGAGTCTGAGCTGGAGCAGCTGAGACTTTACTTTGAAAAGAAATTGAGGGATGCTGAAAAAAATTACCAGGAAGACCTGACTCTGTTACAGCAGCGGCTGCAGGAGGTGAAGGAGGACTCTCCTCTGGAGTTCCTGGAAATCAGGTAAATAGAGTGGTTGTTATCTTGACTATGTATTTGTAATATAAGAACCTTCAGCTGAACTAAAATCTGTTTTTTTGTTTGTTTTTTGGGTTTTTTTTAGAGCTTACTCTCAGAATTCAAAATGTTATATCTGTGTAATGAAGGTTGATTGCAGCTGCCCTGATCTTTATACACTTCAGAGGCATTGCCTATTCCAATGAAAAGGCACAAGAATTTGTCTCTCTGGCAATCTAGTTTTAATACTTCAACAGTTTTACCTTTCTCTATTCTCCCATATCGTCCTTATATGTTTAGGCTAATTTTTTTTTTAATTTTTGAAATTGAATTTATTGGGGTGACATTGGTTAATAAGATTATATAGGTATCAGTTCTATAATACATCATCTGTAAATTGTATATTCACCACCGCTGAAATCTAGTTTTGCTTGTTATTTCACACCAATAGAGATGAATAACCTGGTATTCTAGAAACATTTTTCTGTTTGAGACTCAAAACAAGAAGACATTAGAGATAGGAGCTGAGTCTGACTGACTCACACGACAGGTTGCAAATGATGTGTGGCTGGTGGCAGTGCGTGCAGGCAGGTGGGATCCTGTGCTGCCCCAGGGTCCCCACTGCCATGATATTGGCTGTGGTCACCATCACATAGTCAGCTGCAGTGTCCTGCCTTTGATGCAAATTGGATTGCAGTGGAAGGAGCAAGAAGGGTTTTCTTCTTCCATGTGGTCAGATCCCAGGGACAGCAAAGAATTCAGATGTAAAAGTGCCATGTGTAAGGTTTTCAGGGTGTATTTTCTCTCTTAGTTCGTCCAGTGCAGTCTTAGAAGAGATGCCTGAAAAAGAAAGAAGAGACCACCTTGATCAGCTCAGCTTCCAACTGGAGCAGCATGAGGTGACACAGCAGTTTTGTTTTATTGACATGTAATTGACACTTAAAATTGTATTAGTCCAAGGTGGACATTGTAATGGTTTGATATTCATATTACAAAGTGATCACCATAGTAAGTCTAGTTGGCATCACCACACATAGTTAACAAAATTTTTTTCTTGTGATGAGAACTTTTAAGATTTATTCTCAGCAGCATTGCCCACAAGTTACTATGCTGTATGTGATGTCCCTGGACTTACTAATAACTGTGGAAATTTGTACCTTTTGACCCACAGCATCTGTTTCTTTCACTCATCCCCTCTGGCAACCACCATCTGTTCTCTGCATCCATGAGCTCAGTTGGTTTTGATTTTGTTTTTTTTTTTCAGATTTCATGTATAAGTGAGATCATACCTTATTTGTCTTTCCCTATCTGACTTATTTTATTAAGCATATATAGCCTCCACATCCATTGAGGCTGTTACAGATGGTAAGATTTGATTATTTTTCACTGCTGAATAATATATCGCTCACAGAAATTAGGGGATATATTTTTTTTCTTTTTTTCTGAAGCTGGAAACGGGGAGAGACAATCAGACAGACTCCCGCATGCGCCCGACCAGGATCCACCCGGCACGCCCACCAGGGGGTAACGCTCTGCCCACCAGGGGGCGATGCTCTGCCCCTCCGGGGTGTCGCTCTGTTGCGACCAGAGCCACTCTAGAGCCTGGGGCAGAGGCCAAGGAGCCATCCCCAGCGCTCAGGCCATCTTTGCTCCAATGGAGCCTCAGCTGCGGGAGGGGAAGAGAGAGAGAGGAAGGAGAGGGGGAGGGGTGGAGAAGCAGATGGGCGCTTCTCCTGTGTGCCCTGGCTGGGAATTGAACCCAGGACTTCTGCATGCCAGGCCGATGCTCTACCACTGAGCCAACCGGCCAGGGCAAAATTAGGGGATATTTTATTGCTTCATACTAATTTTGAAAATATTTTCTAATTTTTGTGAGTGGTATATTTACATATATACATGCACACAATGCATATATATATATATAATATATATATACACACATATATCATGTGTTTTTAATTTTTTTATCTTTTTTTTTGAGAAATCTCTATATTCTTTTTTTTTTTAATAAATTTTTATTAATGGTAATGGGATGACATTAATAAATCAGGGTACATATATTCAAAGAAAACATGTCTAGGTTATTTTGTCATTAAATTATGTTGCATACCCCTCGCCCAAAGTCAGATTGTCCTCCGCCACCCTCTATCTAGTTCTCTGTGAATTTTTTTATCTATTGATAACAATTTAGGTTGCTTCCATATCTTGGCTGTAGTAAGAAAGTGACGTAATGAACACAAGGGTGCATATATCTTTTCAAATTAATGTTTTTATTTTCTTTTGGATAAATACCCAGAAGTAGAATTGCTGTGTTCATAAGGCAGTTCCATTTTTATTTTTTTATTTTTTTTTAGTGTGAGGAGGCTAGGCTGAGACAGACTCCCGCATGTGCCCTGACCGGAATCCACCTGACACGCCCACTACTGGGTGATGCTCTGCCCATCTGGGGCCACTACTCTGTTGCTCAGCAACTGGAGCCAATTTTTAGCACCTGAGGTGGAGGCCATGGAGCCATCCTCAGTACTTGGAGCCAACTTGCTCTAATCAAGCCATGACTGCAGGAGGGGAGGAGAAGAGAGAGAAAGAGAGAAACGAGAGGGGTAATGGTGGATGGAGAAGCTGATGGGTGCTTCTTTGTGCCCTGACCAGGAATTGAACCTGGGACATCTGCACACTGGGCTGACGCTCTACCACTGAGCAAACCAGCCAGGGCCTAGCCCCCTGCCTCTTAGCCAGAGCATTTAATGGGTGGCAGTGAGCACACGTTTGCCATTAGGACCTGCTTGCTCAAGGTGCTGAGGGAAGCACCCCGGTGTCTGTGTTGGGGCCCTGAGGCCCAGAGAGCTGACCTGCTGTGGCTCGGTTTCCAGCTTGACTGCATTCTGACCTAGAATGTTCTGGGGAGATTTACCTTCTCTTGGGAATTGATGTTATCCTATTTTTCCCACTGTCCTTCATTGTGGGTGGAAATATTGCATGTGGGGTATCTTTGGGGAAAGGGACAAAGGCTCCTGTCCTCTGGCTAGGGCCCTGCAATCTGTGGTGCCCGCTGGTGCTGGGGTTTGTTCTCATACTCACCAGTATCCCTGGTCAGATGCGGTTATTCTCAGCACTGCAGTGCCCTTCCTAGCTGTTTATAATCTGGATCACCTGTTTTTCCGGTGAGGTGGTCTTCTGGTATAAATGAGACAATTTAAGTACTCTGTAGACTTTGCAGTGTCATAATTCGGAAATTGCATTTGAATACTTCCTTTTAAAGGATTGGAATTAAATTTATTTCAGGAGAGAAAGTTTATAAAAACAATCTGTGCTGATTCACAAATGGTGTGATTTTAGTGTTTTGCTAGGGAGGCTCTGATTTGTGATCATTATTGTTGAGGTGGGAACTCAGAGCTAACGAACAGTGGCTCAGTTTTCTGTGAGTAGTAGTTTGACCCCTGTGTGTGAGCCCTCACTGTGAAAATAATGTGGAATAAGGGTGATCTGCAGAATCAACACATGCCCATGTAAGATTGGAGCTTGATGTTGACCTCCTTCCTCAACCACGTGGGGTGCCTTGGTGTCATGGGGTTTGAGGCCCTGCAATCAGCTCTCCTAGCCAACCTGGAAGAGAAGGAGGGGCAGGGGCTTGGTGGTTAGGAAGCATAGCCACTGACCTGCCAGTCTGAGGCAGCGTGAGTGCCACAAGTTGCACTGCTGAAGGTGACCTGTTTTATTGCTGTGCTTTCTCATCTGCAAAGTGAATAAAATTTTGTTCTAAATTTTATATGCAAAATTAAACTATTTTTATTATTTTAGAAACATTTTTCTGGCAACTTCTAAAACTTATTTTTAATATAAATTGGCTTGCTGGGATACCTTTTCTGCTAAGAAATTGTGAAATATTTTAATTTGGAGAACATTTGTCTTATTGCCATGCTTTGCTGACTCAGCAGGCACAGCAAGGCTCTTGTTTTAATGAGCTGTTTTCACAATGGATGTCTGTATTAGACTCATTTTTCATGATGATTTTTATTGTAGGTTTGTTTTGTTTTTTTAATGATAGTTCTATTGAGATAGAATCACATACCATGCCATAAAAATCACTCTTTAATTATACATTTCAGAGGCTTTCATTATATTCATCAAGTTGTATAATTGTCATTGCTGTCTAATTCAGGAACATTTGTGTCACTCACACCCATGAGCAGTCTCTACCCTCTTACAGCCCTGGCAACAACTAATCTACTTTCTGTAGATTTGCCTTTTCTGGACATTTTGTAGAAAATGAATCATACAATATGTATGCCCTTTTGTGTTTGGTTTCTTTCACTTTGCAGAACGTCTTTTAGGTTCACATTTGTTGTAGCATGTCAGTACTTGCATTTTGCTTTCTGTATATCTGAATATCTTTTCCCCCCCTCTAATCTTTAATTGCTGCTTTCTTTTAAAATTTTCTTTGTTTATTTTTCTTATATATTTTTGAGTTATTTTCTTACTGCTCTCCCTAGGGAGTATAATGCATACCTTATAGAATCTAGCTCATGTTAGTACCAACTTAACATTAATAGTTTAAAAATTATTCTATGTATATAGCTTCCTTCTTTCTTCCTCTTTTGTGCTAATGTTGTCATACAAAGTACATCTGTATGCATTTTATGTTCATTGCTTTATGCAGTTGGCTTTTAAATCTGATAGGAGAGGCCTGACCTGTGGTGGCGCAGTGGATAAAGCGTCGACCTGGAAATGCTGAGGTCGCCAGTTCGAAACCCTGGGCTTGCCTGGTCAAGGCACATATGGGAGTTGATGCTTCCTGCTCCTCCCCCATCTCTCTCTCTCTCTCTCTCCTCTCTCTCCCTCTCTGTCTCTCTCTCCTCTTTAAAAAAAAAAAAAATAAATAAATAAAATTAATTAATTAAATCTGATAGGAGAAAAAATTGCCAACAAAAACTACATTTATTTGTGTTTTATATTTATCTGTATAGTTACTTTTACTAGTGTTCTTTATTTCTTCACATGGATTCAAGTTATTGTTCAATAGTCCTTTCATTTTAGCCTGAAGAACTCCCTTTAGTGTTTCTTCAAGGTAGGTCCATTAATGATGAATTCTCTTAGTTCTTATTTATCTGGGAATATCTTAATTTCTCTCTCATTTTGGAAAGATAGTTGCCTGGGTATAGAATTCTAGGCTGACAGTCTTTTTCTTTCAGCAGTTTGAATATGTCATCTCACTGCCTCTTTTATTTTTTAATTTATTTTTTAATTAATTAACTAATTATTTTGGCAGAGATAGAGTCAGAGAGAGGGACAGACAGGAAGGGAGAGAGATGAGAAACATCAATTCTTCGTTGTGGTTCCTTAGTTGTTCATTGATTGATTTCTCATATGTGCCTTGACTGGGGGACTACAGCAGACCAAGTGACCCCTTGCTCAAGCCAGTGACCGTGGGCTCAAGCTGGCGACCTTGGGGTCTTGAACCTGAGTCCTCCGTGTCCCAGTCCGATGCTCTTATCCACTGCACCACTGCCTGGTCAGGCCTCTTTTATTTTTTTTAAAGATTTTATTAATTGATTTTACAGAGAAAGGGTAGAGGGGAATAAGAAGTATCAACTCTTAGTTGCTTCACTTTAGTTGTTCATTGATTTCTTGTCATATGTGCCTTGACCAGGCAAACCCAGGGTTTTGAACCAGAGTTCCAGGTCGATGCTCTCACCACTGTGCCACCACAGTTGAGGCACTTCCTTTTGGCCTCTGGTTTATGTTGAGAAGTCAGCTGTTAATCTGCTGAGAGTCCATTGTGTTGACTTGCTTTCCTTTTGATGTTTCAAGATTCTTTCTTAGTCTTTCAAGAGTTTGCTTATGATGTGTCAAGGTATGGATCTCTTTTGAGATGATTCTGCTTGGAATTTATTGAGCTTCTTGTGTGTGTAGATTCCCTTTTTTTGTGTGTGTATTTTTCTGAAGCTGGAAATGGGGAGAGACAGTCAGACAGACTCCCGCATGCGCCCAACCGGGATCCACCCGTCACGCCCACCAGGGGCGATGCTCTGCCCACCAGGGGGCGATGCTCTGCCCCTCCGGGGCGTCGCTTTGCTGCGACCAGAGCCACTCTAGAGCCTGGGGCTGAGGCCAAGGAGCCATCCCCAGCGCCCGGGCTATCTTTGCTCCATTGGAGCCTTGGCTGCGGGAGGGGAAGAGAGAGACAGAGAGGAAGGGGGGGCCTGGAGAAGCAAATGGGCGCGTCTCCTATGTGCCCTAGCCAGGAATCGAACCCGGGTCCCCCGCATGCCAGGCTGACGTTCTACCACTGAGCCAACCGGCCAGGGCCTAGATTCCCTTTTTTAAAAATTATTAAGTTAGAGGTGAGGAGGCAGAGACAGACTCCAGCATGTGCCCCAACTGGGATCCACCTGGCATGCCCCCTACCAGGTGATACTCTGCCTATCTGGTGCTGCTGCTCTGTTGCTCAGCAACTGAGCTATTTTAGTGCCTGAGGTGAGGCCACGGAGCCATCCTCAGCACCTGGGGCCAACTTGCTCAAACCATTTGAGCCATGACTGGGGGGGGGGGGGTGGAGAAGCAGGTGGTTGCTTCTCCTGTGTGCCTTGACCGGGAATTGAACCAGAAACTTCCACCTGCCAGGCTGATGCTCTACTGCTGAGCCAACTGACCAGGGCCATTTTTTTTAAATCAAATTTGCAGAGATTTTTGGGCCTTTTATTTTCAAATATTCTTTCTGTCCTGTTGGATTTCTTAGTCCCATTGTGTGTATGTTGGTGTTTGAGGGTATCCCACAGCCCTTTGAAGCTCTACTTTTATTTCTTCTTTTTTTCTTCTCCCCAGACTGAATAATCTCATATGACCTGTCTTCATGTTTGCTGATTCTTCTGCCCACTCATATCTGCTGTTGAGCTCTTCTAATGAAGTTTTCATTTCAGTAATTGTACTTTTCAGTTCCAGAATATCTGTTTGGTTCCTTTTATTTTTTTTATTTTTATTTTATTTTTATTTTTTATTTTTTTTCATTTTTCTGAAGCTGGAAACAGGGAGAGACAGTCAGACAGACTCCCGCATGCGCCCGACCGGGATCCACCCGGCACGCCCACCAGGGGCGACGCTCTGCCCACCAGGGGGCGATGCTCTGCCCATCCTGGGCGTCGCCATGTTGCGACCAGAGCCACTCTAGCGCCTGGGGCAGAGGCCACAGAGCCATCCCCAGCGCCCGGGCCATCTTTGCTCCAATGGAGCCTTGGCTGCGGGAGGGGAAGAGAGAGACAGAGAGGAAAGCGCGGCGGAGGGGTGGAGAAGCAAATGGGCGCTTCTCCTGTGTGCCCTGGCCGGGAATCGAACCCGGGTCCTCCGCACGCTAGGCCGATGCTCTACCGCTGAGCCACCGGCCAGGGCTGTTTGGTTCCTTTTATAATTCTCTAAGCTGTGAGGGCTGTAGTTGGGTCATGCTGTTGCTGTCAGTGCTCTGGCTGACAGTTAAGAGCTCTGCCTCAGCTTTCACTCCTGCTTTTACAGAGGTGCAAGGAAAGGGAGAGGTGAGGGCCCAGTGCCATCTCAGGTCTCTTTGACTGTGTGCACAGGCCTGCATTTGCTCATGCCTTCAAAATTCCAGGAGTGTGTTGGGGCTTTTTAAAGCTCCCTGTTGACATCCAGGTTCTATTGTTTTCTTTTAAGATTTTTGGTCAGCTTCTTTTAGCACCATTATCAAAGTCTCAGGCCATGTGATGTTAAGCTGTTGGTGCTTGCTTTGCCTCACATCAAATAAAGACCAGCTCTGAGAATGGAGCTTTTCAGTGAGCTGCTAGATAGGTCAATTACTGACAGATGTTGGTGTGGCACTTTGGGGGTGCTCTAGACACCCCCTAGTGGCTGCTGGGCTGCAGTTTTTAAGGCTGTTTGAGATTGGAGTGATGTGACTAGGTTGGGTTCAAATATCCCCGAAGTTTGCTGCTCTGATAGAGACCCAGCTTTTGTTTTCAGTACTGTACACACTCTGGATTCTTGCAAGCCTTTCTTAATATCCAGAGCTCTGAAAAAGTTGATTATGACTGATGATGACAAATTTGTCAATGTTCCCCAGAGTGTTTTTGGAAGTCCTTATTTTGTCATTCTGGAAGTGCTACCTCTGTAGTTTTAGAATAAGCTTATTTCATTAATACAGTCTTAATTTGTTAGGTGAACTTTATTAAAACATTTTTTATTTAAGAAGAAATCGTTTATTTTTTAAAACCAAAGGAACTTAGATTTCTAAATATTTTGGATTTTGGTGGTCTTGATGCTCTATTGGAGAATTTCTTAATGTGACCATTGGAAAAGGCAATATGCTGTTTCTCTGATATCCTGTATTATAAGTGCATTTGGATGCATATTCACTATGGATAGTGGCCTTGGCACTTTGATCACAATTTTTTGGCACAGAGTATAGATCAATATATATTTGTTGAATTAATTAAATTCTAGTGAACAGCAGAGAAATGGAACAAGCATAATTTTATGCCTTAATGACTTTTTGTTCTTAATCATGTTTTTGTACAGGGTGAATTTGAACGAGCTGCTTTGCATAAAAAAGAGATACACAGACTGGAATGTGAGCAGGCACAGTGTCTTCACCAAAAAGAGGAGGAGTCTTTGTCTCTGCAGCTTCAGGAGAAGAACAACCAAATTTTGCAGGTGTGTGGATGTCTTTGCTTCTCATCACTTTTTGTATGTGTGGTAAAATATGCATAACATGAAATTTTCCATTTTAACCATATTTTTAAGTGTACAGTTCAGGGTAATAACAACATTCACACCGTATGCAACCATCACCACCATCCATTTCTAAATCTTTTTCATCTTCCCAAACTGAAACTCTGTCCCCATTAAGCAGTAACTCCCACCACCCTCCCCTGCCCCTGGCCCTTACCATCTGTTTTCTGCTTATGTGAATCTAAAGAAGTGAAATCATATAGTATTTGTCATTTTGTCACCTGTTCTAGCACTGAGCATAATGTCCTTAGGGTCCATCCTTGTAGCATGTGTCAGAATGTCCTTCCTTTTTAAGGCTGAATATTCCTATGTATATATGTTGAGGTAAGAATAGATAAAACCTGTAGAGAATTTTTATCAGTTTATTTGAACCAAACTGATGTCATGCCAGAAGCAAGATCTCAGATGCTCTGAACAGTAACAGTTTGCAGTTCCCCTGTGCATTTGGAATTAAGGAGGGACTGTGGGGGAAAGTACATGAAAATGGAAGAAGACAAGGTGGGGATGAGATTACAGGGTAGTTAACAAGAGCATGTCTCCCTGGAGAGTGGGGACATGTTTAAAGTAACAATCTAAATTAAAAATTTTAATAGAACTATTTCTCCCATTTTTTAGTCAGTTTTATTAAGATGTTTATTTGCCTTTCTCTTCTTTTTGATCATGTATTAGGATTTCCCGCTACCTACTATGTGCTTATGGCAGAGGAGGTGTGGGACAGACCGAGGAGAGTCTGCTGTCCCATAGGCTTTCTGTGTGGAACCGGCCATCTTGGTGGCTTGTGTGTCCTGGCCTCCAGTCATGGGCATGGCTGACCCAAAGGTCACAGCTATGGGGCTAATCACAGCAAGGCCCTAGGCATCAGCCTTCCACTGACCACCATCCACCATCCACTATCCACACTCCAATAGCTGGAGCCACAGTTGGCCTTGAGTAGTGTGGACATGCAGGTCCATCTACTGGCAGCATTTGGTGTCATCTTCTGGATGTTGTTTGTTCATTTTTGGGACATTTTTTTGCCATCTTGAAACTTGTAATTCTGTTTTGTTCTCTTTAAATTTTTTCAGCTGCTGTATGTTAGTCTGAAAAAATCAGTGGTTTATAGAATACCTGTTCTTTTCTAATTTTCCTCCAAGCGCAATATTGAAACTGTTTAGTTTGCTCTTATTCCCTACAGTAAATCAGTTTCAAAATCACAGTCTTCTTTTTCCGATAACTGTTTTCTTTTTGTATTTTCTAACATTTATGGATCCCATGCTGGTGTTCCTTTGTTTGTTTTTTCCACTTCGCAAACCTGCTCATGATGAAGAGACATCCATGGCAGTGTGGCACCATCCTGCACTGCTTCTCCACCTGCTTGTGGCTCCTTCTGGCTCCTCCTGGCCAAGGCCATGGGCATATTAGCTTGTAGGTCCCTTTCAGCTATGGGTTGTCCATCTCTCCAGAGCGGTGGGACTAGGGTGCTGGTTGCCCCATGTGTGTATTCTGTTGTATTCTCTGTTCTTTTGTCCTTCATGAGGAAGATGCCCATGTTCTTGTCAGTAAACTGGGCTGAAACTGAGAAGTAGCTGCTGTTGGTGATGTGCTCAGGGGCTGACTTGTTACTTCTCTAAGCCGCTTGGCAGCCCAGGAGCCGATGAGAGCCAGTGCTGCCCATCTGCCCAGCCCCCTGAGACAGTGTGATCATTGATCTTTGTTTTTAGAGAGAAATTTGTAAGAGGAGTCTTCACTTGCCTAGGAATTGATTTTTATTCTGAATGACCAGAAAAGGGATTTTGTTTTGAGTTATTGTGAGAATAACCTCGGGTGAATTGGCTCCTTTTCCCCTCAGGGCTGACAAGCTGGAAGGGTTATGTGTTCTGTTTCTGTAGGTAGACAGTAATGGATCAAAGACTGTATTAGTTATTTTCACCTTTAATCACCGTCTTGATTGATTTTGCCATATTTTTAAGTGGGATGATGAAAATTATGGTGGAAATTCCTTATAGAAATTTACCGTGATTATTTTAACTAAAGCTTTAATAATTTTTCCTCAACAGCTGAAAGATCAAATTTTATCCTTAAGTCGTGAGATAGAAGAGCGCCATTCAGAACTGGAGACACTGCAGCAAAGGCGAGACAGGGAGAACCAGGAAGGCACGAACCTCATCTCAATGCTGAAGTCAGATGTGGACCTGTCTCACAGTGAAAGGTCAGTGCCCTGCTCTGTTGCTGCCATCGCATGCATGTTGATGTCTGGTGGGAGGGGACCTTGTGCTGCATGATTCTTATTTCAGAAGGTTAAAGTAACAATCTAAATTTATTTATTTATTTATTGTATTTTTCCGAAATTAGAAACAAGGAGGCAGGCAGACAGACTCCCGCATGCGCCCAACCGGGATCTACCTGGCACGCCCACCAGGAGGCAATGCTCTGCCCATCTGTGGTGTTGCTCTATTGCAACCAGGGCCATTCTAGCGCCCGAGGCAGAGACCACAGAGCCATCCTCAGTGCCTGGGCCAACTTTACTCCAATGGAGCCTTGGCTGCGGGAGGGGAAGAGAGAGACAGAGAGGAAGGAGAGGGGGAGGGATGGAGAAGCAGATGGGTGCTTCTCCTTTGTGCCCTGGCCGGGGATTGAACCCGGGACTCCTGTACACCAGGCGATGCTCCACCACTGAGCCAACCGGCCAGGGCCTAAATTTAAAATTTAAAATTTTCAAACATTGAGGAAAGTACTGAGTAATGTCCAGATACCTGCATATACCTACCATCTCACTTTGCCATGGCCTCACGTTTTGCTGGATTACAGAATTTGATGCTGTTGTACAAATGTAGTTAGCGGTCTGCCCCTTTGTCTTGTTTATTCTCATGCCACACAGGTTTTTTCTTCCAGGTTTAGTCTTAGTTTAATTTTGCTTTTCCTATATACAGATCTGGAGCACGGCTGGAACTGTTCAGTTATTTGTATCTGATGTCAGGAAATTCACTTTTGTATCTCTCAGCAGTTGCTCCGCATCCTGCTTGTGGCAGGTCTTTCTCTGGGCCCCGCCACCTGTGCTGTGCCACCAGCTTGTCTCCACGCAGGTCCTGTCTGGTTGTCCTGTACTGACCTTGGGGTCATGTGAGACCAGAAGGGACAGGCAGGCCTGGCTTATTCCTGAGCTTGAAGTGCAGGGTCCAGGCCTTCCAACTGTGCGGCGTTCCTTCCGGGTCTCTTTCTTTTGAAAGCTTTGTAATTATTTGAGAAGATGTTCATGCTTTTCTAGCACATGTCTGTAGCTGCTTAGTAGTTTGATATATATGCGCTCCTCACTTGCCGTGAGGCACTAGGGTGAATGTAGGACAGAGTGTGACAGGCTCCTTGGTCACCAGCTCTGCATGTGGGAGGGCACAGCAGAGGGCAAACAAACCCAGGTGTTTGGAGGTTTGTCCTGCTAGGCGAGCAACAGCTGCAGATGCCTAGACATCTGCAAACATCTGGCAGCTTGAGGGATCATCACAAGGACAGGAGCCAGCACGGCCCAGGCAGGGTGCAAGGAGGAGGTGGGGGCTGGTTATGAGGGAGCCTTTTGACATTTTCTCTCAGAGCAGAGCTGACACCTGCCCTCCCTGACCTACTGTCTTCGTGGTTGTTTTCTCATCTTTTTCTGTACACTAACCCAAGGGCCCCTGCATGTGCTGTGCCTATCCTCTCTGTATCCTTGGTAGCCACCGGCAGGGGTCTGGGCAGCAGTCAGGGAGCTGTCAAGCCACTTGTCCCTAGGATTTCCATTCTTCATGATGTCTGACCACTGTCTGCCAGTCTCCATGCACTTCCTGCTTGTGTCTCTCACTAGGAATATTAGCTCTGCTTTGTTTTACTCAGTGGTGCCTCCTCGTGCTGGGAGCAGGGCCTGTGCAGTTCCCTTGGTAGGCAGTGTACATGTGAATGGGTTGGGGTGGGCAGGCTTGTGTCCTGCCCAGTTTGGCCCCACTTGGCCCGTCTTGTGTGCACACCATCTGTAGCAGTTTGCCCATAGCTACATCCTAGGTAGGGTCCCTGTGACAGACAGAAGAGTCCCAGTTGGAAGGACTGGTCTGGAAAGGTACAGCTTGGAGAGAGGGAGGGCTGAGTCCTGGTCCTGTGAAGAACAAGCCTTACCCACCTTCACATGGCCCCAGGGAGAGGCCTGGGAGAGCCTCTGTGCAGCTGGGCTGTGGGTCTGGTGTGAACAAACGTCTTGTGAAGGGCAGGGCCCTGAGGGTGAGGGCAGCTGTGCCAGGGAGATGGGAAGGGTTTGTGCATCCCTATCTGAGCAGAGAGTAGCCGTGGGGATGCTTCTTTGTGAAGCCCTTGCCTTGTGCTGGTTGGCTGGTGGTTGACTCTAGAGAAACATGGTTCAGTGAACAATAACAGCATTTTTAAAAAATGAGAGGCATCAGTGACAAGTTCTGCTTTGCTCCTGTCACAGAGCCACCCAGCTGGGGGCCAGGCTGAAGACTGCTGCCCACTGTTTCCCTTCCCAGGATTGCTCTCCAGGACACCCTGCAGAGGCTTCTGGGCCTGTTTGGAGAGATGCTGAAGGCTGCCATTGCCCTGAAGATCCGGATCAGTGAGCATGTGGGGCTGTGCCTGGAGGATAAGAGCCCGCCCGACATGAGGCTGGGGGGCCAGGCCCCTTCTGCAGGTGAGCAATGGACAGGCCATGTGCAGCCTCCAGACCCATGGTACCAATTGTTCCCTGGGCTGCAGCCCTTCTCCTGCCAGCACCAGTGGGCCCACATCTTGTTCAGAATGGGTGCTCTCCCTAGTATATGGGCATGCTTGTCTCTGACGTCTAGGTCTGGGTCAGTGTGTGTGTCTGTCTGTGGTGCAGACGTTTGTGTTTGTTCACTTTGTAGCACCAGCACGGGATGAAACATGGCCTGGGCCTGATATATCCGTGCCAGGGCTGGATAGAACTTTGCCTGAATGCACTGAAGTGTCTTATATGGCTGAGATCAGTAGCCATATCTGTGAAAGCTTTTTCATGAGCCCAGAAAGCACACTGGAGTATGAGCAGCCCATCAGGAATATATACCGGAGCCTTGGCCTGGCAGTGGACAGCCTCCTAGAGATGGTTCTGGACTCTTCCAGGCAGGTGAGACATGGCCTACTTGGCACCAGCCTTGCCACTCATTCTCTGCTCTGTGGCCACACTCTGGCCCGTGTCCTGATGCTCTGTCTCAGAGAAGGCTAGGGGCGGATGAGTCGGTAGGTTGGATAGATTGACGGACCATCTTCATTGGGCATTTCTGATTCTCACCAGGGTGGGGATTCTTACCTGCAGGGTGGGGATGTATGTTTTGATTCTCCAGGTGGACGCAGCCTCTCTCTGTTCTTTCCTGGTGTTTGGGGGTGGGAACTATTGATTCAGGTACTTGCAACAGATCACTACCGGTGATGCTTCTTATGGAGTATTGATAATTTCACCAGAATTTTAGGCAAGAAGAATTCCATTGGGATTAATGTAAGTTTTGATTATTTTTGATATGCAATTCTGATTTTCAAATTTTCAGCTGGAGGAAGCACGTCAGATTCATGCTTGTTTTGAGAAGGAATTTAGCTGTAAGAAAGAGGAGACAGCCCAGGTTGTTAAAAAACACCAGGAGTTACTGAAACACCTGGAAGAGGAGAACGCAGCCAAGACACGGCTGACACTGGAGCTGCACAAGGCGGAAGGTGAGTGGCTGGTGGGCTTTCCGGGGCAGGCTAGAGCACAGGCACTGCCTTGCTCAAGGGAAGTATTAGCACGGAATTTTTCAAAGGAAGTGTAAAAATGAAATAAAGTAAATGGTGTGAGGCATCAATGACTTTCCTCAATGGAATCAGTTGCCTTTGGGAGTTACTGTGGGAGCTTTGGGGATAGTCAGGGTTGCAGTAGACCAGTGGTTCTCAACCTGTGGGTCGCGATCCCGGCGGGGGTCTAACGACCAAAACACAGGGGTTGCCTAAAGCCATTGGAAAATACATATTTATTATACAATACATTTTTAAATAAAATATGTATTTCTGACCCGGGTTCGATTCCGGCCAGGGCACACAGGAGAAGCGCCCATTTGCTTCTCCACCCCTCCGCCGCGCTTTCCCTCTCTGTCTCTCTCTTCCCCTCCCGCAGCCAAGGCTCCATTGGAGCAAAGATGGCCCGGGCGCTGGGGATGGCTCTGTGGCCTCTGCCCCAGGCGCTAGAGTGGCTCTGGTCGCAACATGGCGACGCCCAGGATGGGCAGAGCATCGCCCCCTGGTGGGCAGAGCATCGCCCCTGGTGGGCGTGCCGGGTGGATCCCGGTCGGGTGCATGCGGGGAGTCTGTCTGGCTGTCTCTCCCTGTTTCCAGCTTCAGAAAAATGAAAAAAAAAAAAAAAAATGTATTTCTGATGGCTTTAGGCGACCAAAGCCATTGGAAAATACATATTTATTATACAATACATTTTTAAATAAAATATGTATTTCTTTTTTTTTTTTTTTTATTTTATTTTTTTATTTTTTTTTTATTATTTTTATTTATTTATTTATTTTTACAGAGGCAGAGATAGACAGGGACAGACAGACAGGAACGGAGAGAGATGAGAAGCATCAATCATCAGTTTCTCGTTGCGCGTTGTGACTTCTTAGTTGTTCATTGATTGCTTTCTCACATGTGCCTTGACCGCGGGCCTTCAGCAGACCGAGTAACCCCCTGCTGGAGCCAGCGACCTTGGGTCCAAGCTGGTGAGCTCTTTGCTCAAGCCATATGAGCCCGCGCTCAAGCTGGCCACCTCGGGGTCTCGAACCTGGGTCCTTCCGCATCCCAGTCCGACGCTCTATCCACTGCGCCACCACCTGGTCAGGCAAAAATATGTATTTCTGATGGCTTTAGGCGACCCCTGTGTTTTGGTCGTTCGACCCCTGCCGGGGTCGCGACCCACAGGTTGAGAACCACTGCAGTAGAGGCTCATAAGGCAGTCCTGTCCTGCTGCTTTTGGGGTGGGTTTTCTTGTTCATGAAACCTCAGAGTGTTTCATGGCATGGCGAGGTGGGAACTTGTGTCTTCTCATCATTGGTGATGGAAAGTGAATGACCCCAGCAGTCATTCCCATGATTGCTACCCACCCCTGAAACCCTGGTGTCTGGTGCTCATGGTGGCCTTGTGTGCTAGACACTGGCATAAGGGGCTTTGTGTAGGTTGGTGCTCACAGGTGTGTCACTTTGGCTCCCATACCAACTTGGGAGGGCAGCCCTGTGCCGTCCAGTTGAGAACCAGACACAGGTGAGACCACTCAGCTGTCGTGCTGGTGCCAGGGCTGCCCTTGTTCACTTGGCTGCTCCATTTGCCCACCCATGGGGTCTCAGCAGCTGTTCTCATGTCTCCCCAGGCATCATCGAGGGATTCAAGGTGGAGAAGGCTAGCCTGCAGGAGGCCCTGGGCAGGAAGGAGACATCCGAGCAGGGCCTCGTAGCTGAGCTGGAGACCCTGAAGCAGCAGCTTCAGCAGGTGACAAGGCAGCAGGCAGACCTGAAGGAGGAGAACTCTGTCTTGTGGCACCAAAAGGAGGCGGCAGCTGCAGAAGCAGGAGTAAGAGAAGCTGGTAAGAAAGGCGTCTCCGGGGCCAGAGGGAGAGCATGGGCAGGAGCCCAGGTGGCTTTGTGGAAGCCAAGCTTGGTGTTCCTGGAGGGTGCAGAGGGAAGATGCAGCACTCCTCAGAAGGAACCCTAGTGTGGTGGCTTTGAGAGAGTGTGAGGCTAGGTTAGTGTCCACATATCACCTTGGTTCTCATGTTTCTGTGAGGTCAGAGTAACCTTGAGATAAACAGCCAGGACCCTGAAAAAACGAGGGTGGCAAAAACTTTATTTATAATAACAAAAAAGTTCCTAATGTTAACCTTAACTAGGAACACATAGTTTTAAGGAAAGTTATTTCAGATTTTAAAATATTTAAAAACAGTCAAAACAGTAAAAGAATAAAACATTGAGTTTGCAGATAGCAGTGTCCTTAGTAGCAGATCTGTAACAATCCTATGTGAGCTCGAGCTTTCCCAGAGCTGTTCCCATCCCTGTCCCCCATCCCTGTCCTGGCCTGCTGCTCACTGCGTCCTGGTGGGCAGAGCTCCCTGGCTCTCCATGTCCTTGAGGCCTCTGCCCTCACCAGGATTGTAGCCTCATGCCTGTGCTCTGAGCCTTGGTCATTTGTGGGCCACTCTCCATTTAGAAACTCATTTTTCTTCCCCCAAATAGCTTCTTTTTAAAAACATTTTTCTCAATAAATAACCAGCCTTTGGCTTTGCTCATCATTTCCATTTTTCTTGTTTTCTGTGTAGCCTTTACCCTTCTCTACTTTTTGTTGCCTTCTTGGTTCTGAGAGCCCTGTTGGTGGGTGCTCGGTTCATGCTGACCTATGGCTCTTGGTGGACATTTAGGTCCAACAGGCCTGCCATTTCCTTAAGCAGATAGTGATATTTTAGGCAGTTTTTGGTTTCCATTCACAAGCAATTCTTAGAACTAGTATTTTTCAACCAGTGGTCCATGAACAGGTCTACCAGAAATTTGTGCCAGTCTGTGAAAGAGTTAACTACCCTGATGTTGTATGAAGGTTATAGACCCAATAATCTTAGGCAAATTGCTAATACTCAGGGTGATTACTGTCTTAGTAGTCCCCGAAATAATTCTTCTATTTTCACCAGACCCCAAGTGTAAAAATGTTGAAAATTGCTTTAAACTGTATTTGTAATCATTTCCAGACTTCAACTTCTTGCTCAGCTTTTTTTTAGGTCTTATATAGAGAGAACATGTCCTTTTGTCTCTTTTTTTCATTTTTTGATGTAAATTTTGGTATTAAAAAAAAATTAACCTGTTTTTTTCCCCCTTTGTATTTTTCCTCTTGTATTCCCCCTCTTGTTTTACCTCTTTTTTTCAGTTTTCCTTTTCTGTCCCTCTGGAACTCCTTATAGGCTTCACTTCACAGTGGGACCGGACCTTCCTCATGTGGGGGGCCCCTTATGCCCCAACTTGCAGGTCCATGTGACAGCCCAGCTTCCTCCAAGGGGTTGTTTGTCCCACACCCTGTCCATCCAGACCTGTGCTTACATAGTGAGCACTGATAATTCTAGCCAGTTCTCATCTTGCCATTTGGGACCTAAGAGTCGTGACCTTAGGTGTGGGTCACAGAGGTGTGGGACCAACTGAGTGGCTGCACAGCCCTGGGCTGTAGAACAGCCTCTTCTTAGCTGTGTAAGACCTGGGCGGCTCTGCCTCAGCTGGGCCTGGCCCCAGCAGCCCCTGGCCAGCCCTTGGCATTATTTATGTCCACACATGGCTGGGCTTCTTTCTGGCTCTTCCCAAGACTGTGACCCACTCTGCAGGGAGGCCTGGCCCACCTGTGTGCCTGCAGTGCCTCAGCAGAAGCAGAACCTGGGCCAGGGACGGACATCATGGAACTCTTTCTGGGCCCAGACCAGTATCTCCTTCACTTGGTTTTGTCACTGGCAAATTCTTTTGTGTGTGTGTGTGAGACAGAGAGGAGGACAGATAGGGACAGACAGACAGAAAGGGAGAGAGTTGAGAAGCATCAAGTCTTCATTGCAGCACCTTACTTGCTCGTTGATTGCTTTCTCATATGTGCCTTGACTGGGATGGGGAGGGGCTACAGCAGACTGAGTGACCCCTTAATCCAGCCAGCAACTTTGGGCTCAGGCTGGTGAGCCTTGCTCAAACCAGATGAACCTGCGCTCAAGGTGATGACCTCGGGATCTCGAACCTAGGTCCTCGCGTCCTAGTCCAATGCTCTATCCACTGCGCCACCACCTGGTCAGGCACCAGCAAATTCTTGTGCTTTTTCTGGAGTCCTCTAGGTTTGTTTTCATTTTCACATTGTTAACCCTGCCTTAATGCTTCACCTGATCTTTGTCCCTTCCACTCACCCTGCCACACAGTTGTGTGTTTCTAGCTAGGGACTTGGCATGAAGGTGCCAGTCACCTTTCCTAAGCTCTTTGATGTGCTGACCGCCAGCATAGCACCTGCCCTGTGCTCACCACCAACTCCCCCAGGTGTGGTCTGGGGGCCCTTGGTCCTGGCTTTGCTCTGAGGCCTCATGAACAAGCTGGGGGCCAGCTTTTCAAGAGTTTGGGAGGTCCTGACATCTCATGGGGGAATTCATCCCTGCCTTGTCTGTTTCTGTGGCGTGTGGTGTGTTTCAGGGCAGTGCCAGCTGTCCTGTGTGTTTTTGTCTCCTTTAAAAGTCTTTGGGAGCCAAGATTTGCTATGACACCTGGACAAACAGTCCTGTGTCAGTCTGTCTGGATGCTGTGACAAAAAAAGACTGGGTGGCTCATAAATAACAGACATTTATTATCACAGTTCTGGAGGCTGGAAGTCTGATGTTACGGTGCTGGCACAGTTGTCTTCTGGTGAGGGGCCTCTTCCTGAGTCACAGCATCTTCCCACTGTCCTTATGTGCAGAAGGGCCAGGGCACTCTTGGGGTCTCTTAGAAAAGCACTAGCCCCAGCATGAGGCTCCATCTTCATCAACTATTCACCTCCCAAAGGCCCTGAGTCCTGATACCATGACATTGGGGGGGGGAGGGAGGCAGGGTTCAACATGATGATTTTTTGGAAATAGACCCCTAGCAGTGATGGTTTGGAAATGCACATGTTTTAAAGATTGTCCAGGGCCAAAGACATTCCTTGCTACTGTCACTGTCCCCTTTCTTGTTTCTAATTGTCAATTCTAGGTTGCACGTTCTCCTGTTTCATCTCTGAAAGTGCTATGTGTTCATTTGTAGGTGTTCCTCTTACTATAGCCCACAAGGACTCAGGTTTGTAAAAATAAATGAGTGATTTCTGTGTGTTTGCACCAGACTTTGAAAATGTTTACTGAAGAGGAAAAGTATTCCAGAGCTTTTGCAGCAAATTATTAAATAAAATGTTACCTTTGATATTCAATATCCATATGTAGAAATGGGCATGCCTTTTTCCTGTGATGCCTAAAGCAGTTACTGAGCTGCACTGTGTGCTGTTATACAGGGCTGGGGCCAGGGAAGGTCTGGGAGCCTAGGCTGGGGGAGGGGTGGGCCCAGTGGAGCTCCTGTGCTCTGACTCTAGTCTGTGCGCGGTGTGGCCTAGGCAGCTACACAGGTGCCTTCCCCTGGGTCTTACTCGCGTGTAGGCCACAAGTGTGCTGTAAGCCTGTGTCTTTTCTGAAGCACCTAGCCCTGCAGGGGTTGTCTGGATGGTTGAGTGGGCATCTCTGACTAACAGTGACATGCGAGCCTCATTTTGTGTCTCCAAGGGCTATGAATGACATGACCTAACTGCATGTTTAAGGCTGATTGCTGACTTAGTAGCATGAAAATTTGTTGAGAATGTTACATTAGTGGTGATGGTAGTTTGTCATAAAAGATTGACAGACTGTTATAAATAGAATTAAACTTCGAAGGTGGTAAAATGTAACTAAAAAATTAAGAATGTACTATTTCAGTTTTTGGGTAGTTTAAACACTTAGGCTTCCACAGAGGTAAGTTTCTATAACTCAAGATACTATGTGATTTACTGTTTCCACTTGGACTCTGGCCTCTGCTGTCATGCCTTGAATTTCACATTCTCGTTTGACGAGAGCTTTACCTGTTTCCTCCAAGACCCCCCTCTCCCCTGAGTGCATGGTGGGTGCTTCACTGCCAGGGGCCCAGCAGGGCCTGTGTTCCTTTGGGCAGAGGTTTTAAGTTACATTTTATTTTTCTCTGTTGGGGATTATATGTGAAGGTATAATTTCTAGAAAGTTATCTGATACAGTCATTTGGGAATGCCAAGACGAGTTCTTCTCAGGCTTGCAATTTTTTTATTTTAGCCAGTTTTCATTTAAAAGTTGCAATTTAAACTATTTTTGCAAAAGTGTTTGAGTTTATTTTCAGTGGGTTTTTGACTACATTGCAGCTGTTAGGACATGGGCTTGGTGTCCAGTAGGGCACAGACCCACTATGGTTTGCAGGGGTATATGTACCCTCATCTTGAAGTGGTTGTGCAGCCTGGGTTGTGTCCTGGTTCTTTGGGAGGAGAGGGAATGAAGGGCAGAACTGTGCTGCTTCTGTGAGGGAATTATGGAAACCTTGGGGAACCCTGTGCTCCGGTTCAAGCTAGTAATGGGTCCCAGGCTGCCAGAGAGGCTGGTATGGTGTGTCATGTGGAGCATGTGGTATGTGGGCATCACTTAATAAGCTCATGCTTGGTGTTTCTGGTACAGCACAAGGGCTGTGCCGCGTACTGGGGGGCTTCTCTTCTGTCTCTTTGCATGTGTAGCTCTTAGGAGGGAAGTGGAAGCTGCCACCACAGAGCGTTTGGAGACCAGACAGCAGTGTGAGAAGGACCATGCGGCTCTGCTCGCCCAAGTTAAGCTCCTGGAGGCTGAGCTAGAAGAGCAGGTCTTGCGCCATCAAGCGTGCGCCTTGCAGGCTGAGGAGCTGTGCGCCCTGCGACAACAGATGGTGTCCCTGGACAAGCACTTGCACAGCCAGCGGCAGTTCATGGACGTAAGTGCTCTGTGTAAGTTCCATTTTCTTCCCTGGAAGTGATCTTTACAACCTGGGCCTTTCCCAGGTCACTGAATAAGCTGTGACCTGATGGGAAGATTAACGTATAGTAGATCTTCATGTGACCATGTCACCTGGTGGACAGTTCCAATGTCAATGTTTGTGATGTGTGATTCTGAGGGAACACCCCATCTCATGACCACTCCTTTCTGATCTGGAGTCTCCCATGGTCTAGTGGTAAGCCTTTGTACCCGGAGTCGGCTTGGACCTATGCTGTTCACCCCTTTTGTATTTTCTTTCTTTTGACATTCCAGAAGCCTGGCCTGCATCCCACAGGAAGGCCCTCCTCCCTCTTTAGCTCTGCTTCACACAGTGAGGGGTCCATGGTACTGGGCAATGGCCATGTGTATGAAGTGGAAGCCCTGGCTGTAGTGTCAGACCAGGTGGGCGACTGGGAAGTGACATTATAGTATGTGACCCATAGTCTCTCCTGTGACAGGAGCAGGCCATCGAGAGGGAACATGAGCGGGAAGAGTTCCAGCAGGAGATCCAGAGGTTGGAGGAGCAGCTCCGCCAGGTGACTCAGCTGCAGCTTCGGGGGCCCCGTGACAGTGATGTGAGTTAGCCTACTTTGTGTCATACTCATTGGATAGCAGTCTTTACAGGGATTTTTAATTTTTATCTTTAAAATTACTTTTGCCTTTCATGTACACGGAAATGACAGCGGGCACAGCTGGATGAGGAGGTATGTGTCCTCTGTCTGTGCCCTGTCTGTCTGCATGGCTGGTGCGCATGAACAATGGGGCGGGTGGTGTACCTGCTCCTGTGTCTTGCCTCTTTTTCTTGCATCCTTCTGCTTGGGCTAAAACTGCCTGCTTCTTTCTCTCCGAGGTAACTGTAGTTAATTTTTTTTTTTTTTTGTATTTTTCTGAAGTTGGAAACGGGGAGGCAGTCAGACTCCCGCATGCGCCCGACTGGGATCCACGTGGCACGCCCACCAGGGGGCAATGCTCTGCCCATCCGGGGCGTTGCTCTGTTGCAACTAGAGCCATTCTAGCGCCTGAGGCAGAGGCCACGGAGCCGTCCCCAGCGCCCGGGCCAACTTTGCTCCAATGGAGCCTCAGCTTCAGGAAGGGAAGAGAGAGACAGAGAGGAAGGAGAGGGGGAGGGATGGAGAAGCAGATGGGCGATTCTCCTGTGTGCCCTGGCCGGGAATCGAACCTGGGACTCCTGCATGCCAGGCCGACGCTCTACCACTGAGCCAACCAGCCGGGACCTACTTATTCTTTTTTGAAATTGAACTTATCTTGAGATAACTGGTTTCCATTGCACTTGTGAGAAATAATACACACAGAGATTCTGTGTACCCTTCTCCCAGTTTCCCCAGTGGTGACATCCTGTGGAAGCCAGCCCAAGGTCACTGCCAGGATGTTGAGTTTCAGGAGAAGGGCCCAGTACTCGTAATATATGGTTGTCCAAATGGACCGTAGTGGGCAGCCTTTGGGGCTGCTTTTCACTTGGCCTAGAAAGGCTCTGGAGACTCACCCAGGTCATTGCTGTGTTAGTGCTTTGTTCTTCTATATAGCTGAGTGGCTGTCTATTCACTATGAAAATATATTTTAATAACAAGGTTTGTGTTTTTATTTTTTATTGAGAGAATATCCTTTTTGTTACAGTTTCGTCGTATTCTTCCCCAGGCTTTGTTGTGCAGACTAGGTCTATCTACAAAGCTACACAGAGGACTAATTTTCTCTAAATTGTCTTGGGCACATTTTTATTTGGAATACGGCTTTCTTTTTAAAAACTATTGTGTTTCTTTTTTTTTTTTTTTCTTTTCATTTTAGAGAGGAGAGAGAGAGACAGAGAGAGAGAGAGAGACAGGGGGGAGGAGCTGGAAGCATCAACTCCCATATGTACCTTGACCAGGCAAGCCCAGGGTTTCGAACTGGCGGCGACCTCAGCATTTTTAGGTCAACGCTTTATGCACTGTGCCACCACAGGTCAGGCCAAAACTATTGTGTTTCTGAAGCAGTTTCTGTTGTTTTAGGTTGAATTATTACAAGAAAAATTGAGAGAAAAATCAGATGAACTTAATGAATTGGTTATGAAGAAAGAATTAGCAGATAGGCAAGTGTTGATCCAGGAAGAGGAAATTAAACATCTGGAGGAGACAAATGCTGATAGCAAGAGGAAAGTGACCCAGCTCCAGGAAGAGGTGGAAAAGCAGAGGAAAGCTGTGAAAGAGCTGCAGCAGGTAAATACCTGTGTCCTGTGGGGTCTGTCTGGGTCCCCACTGTTGCTGCACTGCCCTGAGGATGCTGAGCTGCTTGGAGCGGGCAGACAAGGTGGGCTCTCCTTTTCACCATAGAGACAGTGTGTTAGCGAGGACCTCAGACCAGCTGCTGACAGAGTTCCCTCTGACCTCTTGGCTTTTATTTGCTCTAAAGGAAGAAGGTTTCACGTGTCTCCTGCACAGTCAGTCCTCTGCTACATCACTTGACAGCTGACACTTCCAGTCACCAAACATGGGGGTTTCCCACACACCAAGCAGGTGTTCAGTTCCCAACAGATCCCAGTGGGCTGTTCTAGAACTTAGTTCTGACAGTGTCCACCTGTTAATGTCAGACTCCACAGGTTAAAGGCTGAGTCCCACCCACAGGACTGTCCTCGCCTCTCATCATGCCAGATGCTCATTGCACTTCTAGGTAGTATAGATCAGAGGTGCTCACAACTATCCTCAGGTTCTATTAATTTGCTAAAGCGACTCTCAGAGGAACATGTTACTGAATGGGTCACCGTTTGTCACATAGGATGTAACTCAGGAACAGATGGAAGGAGGAGACTCTCTGGTGAGGTGTGGAGGAAGGGAGACAGGGCTTCTGTGCCCTGTCCAGGTTCCTCACTCTGCTCTTGTCCTCACCTGTTCACACACTCTGCTCTTGTCCTCACCTGTTCACACACTCTGCTCTTGTCCTCACCTGTTCACACACTCTGCTCTTGTCCTCACCTGTTCACACACTCTGCTCTTGTCCTCACCTGTTCACACACTCTGCTCTTGTCCTCACCAGTTCACACACTCTGCTCTTGTCCTCACCTGTTCACACACTCTGCTCTTGTCCTCACCTGTTCACACACTCTGCTCTTGTCCTCACCTGTTCACACACTCTGCTCTTGTCCTCACCAGTTCACACACTCTGCTCTTGTCCTCACCTGTTCACACACACTGCTCTTATCCTCACCTGTTCACACACTCTGCTCTTGTCCTCACCTGTTCACACACACTGCTCTTGTCCTCACCTGTTCACACACTCTGCTCTTGTCCTCACCTGTTCACACACTCTGCTCTTGTCCTCACCTGTTCACACACTCTGCTCTTGTCCTCACCTGTTCACACACTCTGCTCTTGTCCTCACCTGTTCACACACTCTGCTCTTGTCCTCACCTGTTCACACACTCTGCTCTTGTCCTCACCTGTTCACACACTCTGCTCTTGTCCTCACCTGTTCACACACTCTGCTCTTGTCCTCACCTGTTCACACACTCTGCTCTTGTTCTCACCAGTTCACACACTCTGCTCTTGTCCTCACCAGTTCACACACTCTGCTCTTGTCCTCACCTGTTCACACACACTGCTCTTATCTTCACCTGTTCACACACTCTGCTCTTTTCCTCACCAGTTCACACACTCTGCTCTTGTCCTCACCTGTTCACACACTCTGCTCTTGTCCTCACCTGTTCACACACTCTGCTCTTGTCCTCACCTGTTCATACACACTGCTCTTGTCCTCACCTGTTCACACACACTGCTCTTATCCTCATCTGTTCACAAACCTGGATGCCTCTCTGAAGACCCATTCTTTGGGTAGTCACTGGAGGTCTTATCACCTAGGCACAACTGATTAAGTCATTGGTTGTTGGTGATTGATTCAACCTCCAGCCCCTCTCCACTCTCAAGCCGAGGACCCTGTGCTCAAGCTGATGAACCCGTGCTCTAGCAGGCGACCTCAGGGTATCTAACTGGGGCCGTCAGAGTCCCAGGTGGATGCACTGTCCACTGTGCCACCACCAGTCAGGCCAAACCAATGATTCTAAAATGAAATCTCTCATGGAGCATCACTTTTCATGTAACCGTTCAACCTCCAGCAATGTAAATAAATGAAACGTTGGAAATTCGGTTGCTTTTGAGGAAATGCTGTAGGCCCCCCACCCCTGATTCTTTATTTCCCCCACTTTTTTTTTGAAATTATTGGGTTACACTGGTTAACAAAATTATACAGGTTTCAAGTGCACAATTCTATGACCCAGCATCTGTATACTGTATTGTGTATTTACCACCCCAAATTAAGTCTCTGTCCATCACCAATTATCCCTATATACTCACCTTCATCTCTTCCTGAGACCCCTGATTCTTGAAATACTTGCTTAAAATAAATCTCCTTTTTTCTTAACTAGGATAAGGAGTCATTACAAGAACAGCAGATGAGTAACTTGCTTCTGGTGTCCACATTGCAGTCTAAATTAGATGAGGGCAGGGGCCCTGTGCCTCCTGTGGACAGCTGTCCTGAGGGCCCAGAAATCCAGTTAGAGGCCCTGCAGAGGGTGCTCCTGCAGCGGGAAGACGAGGTAAGGGCTGGGAGGGAGACTGCGCTGGCCATATCCTCTTGTTTAGGGCAGGGGTCGGGAACCTTTTTGGCTGAGAGAGCCATGACTGCCACATATTTTAAAATGTAATTTTGTGAGAGCCATACAACGACCCATGTGCCTTATGCATTATCCAATAAAAATTTGGTGTTGTCCTGGAGGACAGCTGTGATTGGCTCCAGCCACCTGCAGTAGGAAATGAATTGATTGTAATACATGAGAATGTTTTATATTTTTAACGTTCTTATTTTTTTATTAAAGATTTGTCTGCGAGCCAGATGCAGCCATCAAAAGAGCCACATCTGGCTTGCGAGCCATAGGTTTTTGACCCCTGGTTTAGGGTCTGCCAAGTGCGTCCACTGCACTGCTGTGTAAAGGACGAGACATGAGAATGAGACATCGGTGCATTTGTAACTACTGCATATTCTTTGTAATTTTAACATTCTTTTGTGGCTGTAGGATAGTAATGATGTTTTTAGGCACGTACTTTGAAATCTTTTAGCATTATTTTAATAAGTAAAATATTAGGTAGTTTTTAATATTTACCTTTATGTGTTTCAATGAGAGGTTTTGGACTTAAAAGAACAATTAGAAAAGATTAAAGATGACTTAGTTCATAAAAATGAAGAAGTACTGCATCTGAACTTAAAATTAGACCTGCAGAACAACCATGCTGCCATCAGTGTCAGAGGACTGCCAGAAGAGAATGCCAGTTTGAAGGTAAAGTGAGCAGACCCACCTTGATTTCTAAGTTTGTGTTGATTCTGTAAGTACTGTGGCCCAGTGTGGAAACTATCATTGACAGTGAGTGGGGATCTCAGGCCTTCCCAGGAAGCATGAGGCTTCTTTCTGAAGACAGATGACCCTATGCTGGTAAGTGATTTCAGGAAGTGCCTGGCTTGTGTCTGCACTGAGAGTGGCAGCTGGGGGAGCTGCTTGGAATCATGAGCCAAAAACCAGAGTCACCTTGACGGGTGAAGTTCAGCTGCTTTCACCGCCACACCAAACTGTTGCTTCCAGTTTGCAGTACTGATGACAGTCAAGGCTTTTGAAAGATGCTTGTTGGAGTAAGTCTGCAAGACAGACACTTCTCTAAGTGCTGAGGAAGCGGTGGCCCTGCTCTGACCACTCCTAAGGTGCCCCTCTAGAGGTGGTGATGTTTAGTAAATGGTTGCTCCTCCTCATCCTTCCCAGCTCAGAATGGAAAAAAGTCTGCTTTTAAATCTTCTCTGTTATCTTAATGTAACTGTGCTTTTGAAGCAGAGGAGAAAAATAACTCATATAGTGGACACAAATAGTCAAAGTTGTAAATAAAACAATCTTAAAAGAAGGCCTTGAAATACTGAATTTAGAATCATGGCCTGTGGTGCCAACCTGGCAGTTGTTGGATGAGTGAATGGATAGCATTGAAGGAAATTCTGGGGACTGTGTCATCTGTGCCTGAGCCTCCCAAAGGTTGCATCTGCAAGATTTAACATATCTTCAGTGGCCTGACCAGGCGGTGGCGCAGTGGATAGAGCGTTGGACTGGGATGCAGAAGGACCCAGGTTCGAGACCCCTAGGTCTCCAGCTTGAGCACGGGCTCATCTGGTTTGAGCAAGGCTCATCAGCTTGAGCCCAAGGTCGCTGGCTGGAGCAAGGGGTCACTTGATCTGCTGTAGCCCCGGTGGTCAAGGCACATATGAGAAATCAATCAATGAACAACTAAGGAACCACAACGAAGAATTGATGTTTCTCATCTCTCTCCCTTCCTGTCTGTCCCTATCTGTCCCTCTCTCTGTCTCTGCCAAAAAAAACAACAAAAAAAACATATCTTCGGTGAAAATGGAGTTTTAGGCCAATCCTAGAATCACTGCTCATCTTTTCAGTGGGACTCCATCCTTAATTACTAGATGAGAATCCTGTAAGGAATAGGCTTTACTTGTTCTACATATGATGGTTGCTTTAAACAAATTTCCTGAAGAAATGCACTAACTGATTTTAGAAAACCAAACTAATTTGTCATTGTATACAGAAAGTGCTTTAATAGTGAAACATTTTCAAATTGAGTGTTAGTATTTGAAACTACCAGCTTATTTAATTAGGATCGTTCATGTCTATAAGGCCGGGGAACTGTTCTCATAGAAATGCTTTGTTGGCTTCATTATTTTTATTATTACTATTCTTTCCATAGGCATTTCTGCAAAACAAAGAAAAGGAGGTCCTGTGTAAGGTTGAGCTGCTTGAGGCACAGCTGGCTGGGATGGGAAGTGGCACCCTCAGTGAGGTAGGTGGTCCTTGGCTGTGAAGGCTTCTTAGGTGTTATGTTCTTGGTAGTTTGTAGGTGTGATCTTGTATCAACAGAGACCTCTGGGATGACACTAGGTGGAGTTTAAAATGGCTTTTTCCATTAATTTTGATAGAGGGTATAAGGACATTGGCAGCTGTTAGGGTAAAAAGTTTTGGCTGTAGTTTTTTTCATGTCTTCTCCAAATTTCACAGTGACAGAGGCTATTGGAATATTAATGATCTGTGTTGGTAACATATATTTGGCAAAATTTAAGAATGTCATTTTGTGTGTGTTTGAGGAATGCCTTTAAAACCAGCAATTAATTTTTAGAATTTTTTTTCAATTTCAGTTGACATACAATATTATATTAGTTTCAGGTGTACAGTGTGGTGAGTAGGCATTTATACACCTTACTAAGTGATATCTTGATACATGTTACCCACTTGGTACTATACAGTTGTTACAGTATTACTGACTGTACTTCCAATGCTGTTCTTTACATCCCCAGGACTGTTCTGTAAACTGCCAATTTGTACTTCTTACTCCCTTCACCTTTATCACTCGGCTTCCTGCAACCCGCCCTCACCTGGCAACCATTAGTTCTCTGTATGAATTTCTGCTTGTTCATTTATTTTGTTTATTAGATTCCACGTATAAGTGAAATCATAAGGTATTTGTCTTTTCCTGACTTATTTCACTCAGCATGATACCCTCTAGGTCCATCCATGTTGTCACAAGTGGTAAGATTTTATTGTTTCTATTGCTGAGTGATACATTTTTTTCTAGTGCAAAAGGAAAGATGCTTATTCAGTTGCCATGACATTTCCTTATTAACTCATTGAATATCTCTCAATTAATCACTGATGATTCTTTCTGTCTACCTAAAGTTTATCAGTTTTGTCTTTTGTTTTTTATGTTTTTACTAGCTTTTTTTTTTTTGTTTGTTTGTTTGTTTGTATTTTTCTGAAGTTGGAAACGGGGAGGCAATCAGACTCCCGCATGCGCCCAACCGGGATCCACCCGGCATGCCCAGGGGGTGATGATCTGCCCATCTGGGGCGTTGCTCTGTTGCAGCCAGAGCCATTCTAGCGCCTGCGGCAGAGGCCATAGAGCCATCCTCAGCACCCGGGCCAACTTTGCTCCAATGGAGTCTTGGCTGCGGGAGGGGAAGAGAGAGACAGAGAGGAAGGAGAGGGGGAAGGGTGTAGAAGCAGATGGGCGCTTCTCCTGTGTGCCCTGGCCGGGAATCGAACCCGGGACTCCTGCATGCCAGGCCAACGCTCTACCACTGAACCAAAAGGCCAGGGCTGTTTTTACTAGCTTTTAGTTTTACTAGTTTTATCAGTTTTATTTTCTAGTGTGATTTCTCTCTTTTTTAATTGGATTCCTTCTACTTACCTTGGGTTTATTTTGTTCTACTTTAGGTGGAACCTTAGGTCATTGATTTTGGACAGTTCTTATTTTTTAACATAACCTTTTCTTATCTGTGCATATTTCAAAGTTTTAAAAATACACTGTAAAATTTAGTTTTGGTGTACAGTTCTATGAATTTTTAAAAAATACTTTTAGTCCTGTAATCAGACCAGCCCCTACTCAGAAAATCTTCCTGTGCTGCCTCCCCATTTTTCTCTTATGGATAATATCTGTGCCTCTTCAAACTTGTGGAATTATGTCCAGAATTTTTTTTTTCAATTACAGTTTACATTCAGTAGTATTTTGCATTAGTTTTCAGGTAAACAGCGTATTGATTAGGTAATCATATACTTTACAAAGTGTTCCTCCCAATATTTCCATTACCCACCTGGCAACATACATGGTTATAGAAAGGCAGAAACCGCAGGATGAACCAGAAACACGAGGCTAGTGTGTTCCAAAAGGAAAATTTATTTTAAAAGTTCCTGGGTGCAGGCGGGCTGAGACCAGCAAAGGATGTCAGTCCGAAGGGAGGGATCTGGCAGGGATTATACCATTAAAGTGCCTTGGGCAAACACAGCAGCAAGATAGCTTCTTCTGCTTGATGCTAAAACATTAAATAAAATCAGACAATAACAGGAAAAGCTATAACTTTAATAGCTGAGTCTCCCAGCCATTCTCAAATTCCATAGTTGCTATAACTGGCAGCTCAGGTTGACCATGACAACACTTCTCCTCTACCTCAATTTTAGCTGAATGGCAGACTAAGCAGCCAAAGAGAACTAGGAGCAGCCACACTGTCCCAACTCAGAGAGAAAAAGGATGGGATCGGAAGGCCTCTGCAAGCTGATGGCAATCCAGAGCAAAAGCAAAGCCATCTCTTTATTATATAGTGTAGAGCAGGGGTAGTCAACCTTTTTATGCCTACTGCCCACTTCTGTTAGTAGTAAAATTTTCTAACTTCCCACCAGTCCACAGTAATGGTGATTTATAAAATAGGGAAGTAACTTTACTTAATAAAATTTATAAAGCAGAGTTACAGCAAGTTAAAGTAGATAATAATTACTTATCAAGTACTTTATATCTGATTTTTGCAAAGTTTGACAGAGTCTTTATAAAACAACTTATTATAGTTAAATCTATCTCTTTTTTTTATACTTTGGTTGCTCCGCTACCACCTACCATGAAACTAGAATGCCCACTAGTGGGCTGTAGGGACCAGGTTGACTACCAGGTGTACAGCCATATGCAAATAAGTAAGACTCTGATACAAAGTCACACATCTGAGGCATAAACGGGAATCCTCATAAGAGTGCACCACCCCCACCATGCAACAGTCACGGGTGTAGGGAAAAGCTTAGTCTTAGAAGGTTGGGGAAGAACTTATTCTTAAACTATAAGGACTTACAGCCTGTCTCCCCCAGAGTAGTAACATGTGGTGTGCCTGGCTCAGTCATGTTCTTCATTACGTAAATTCCCTGTCCTAACTTTTTCAGCAAGTAAGTTTTCTTCTTACTGTTTTAGAGATAACACGTAAAATCTAAACTCTCCCTTTAGTAAGCCAAACAAATCAAAGTTGTTTAAATGTTAACTAAATACACGTTTAAAAGGTGCTGACAGTAGTATGAAGGTGTCAGGGACTGGGAAAGTACCACCTTAGGGCTTCCTCTGAATTGTGATGGCTGGCTGGGTCTGTGGCAGCACAGGGCAGCCTCAGATGGAGTGTCTGAATGAGGTGCATACAGCAACAGTATTTTCCTTTTCTTACCACTTTGAGATGCTTAAAGTAGTTGGGGTACAGCATTTTGGGGTTATTTCAAATATTAACTTATTTGGTGATGTTAGTTTGTTTACACAGTTTTGTGTTTTAGGCTGGGAAGTCTCCACTTCGGACATTGAATTCTGAGCTCAAAGTTGAGAAGTAGGTTCTGAAGTCGATTATGTTATGTAGTTTGCCTCTGAAATGTGCTCTCTCCCCAGGTTTTATACAGCAGAAGCTCTGAAGTTGAGGAGCTGAAGTCTATTATTGTGACTTTGCAGGAGAACCAGGAGAGGCTACAGAACGATAAATCACAGGAAATTGAACAGCTGCACGAGGTCATTGAGAAGCTGCAGCAGGAGTTGTCTCTTGGGGGGCCTGCCAAGTATGATCTTGGTGACAGCCAAGCCGAGGACCTACAGAGTGAACTGGAGCGTGGGCTGTGCTGCCTGCAGGCCGAGGGAGCTGAGGCTCAGGCTACACTGCAGGCCGAGCTTCAGGCTGCGCTTGTGGCCAAGGAGGCCCTGAACCAGCTGCTGGTTGAGCAGGAGCACAAGCATGGCAAGGCCCTGGAGGCCCTGCAGCAGCGCCTGCGGGATGCGGAGGAAGCTGCTGCGAGTCAGCTGGCCCATATGGGGCCCAGTGCAGCCCTTCGGGAAGCTGAGGTCCAGGGCTTGGCCTCCCAGATTCAAGAGTTTGAGGCTGCCCTTAAAGCAAAGGATGCAGAGATTGCCCACAGGGATTTGGAAATCGAGGCTATGAACAGAAGGCGCTCAGCCATCTCCACTGAACTGGAGGCTATCCTGTTGGCCTTTGCCCAGCTCTGCCGCAGCCTGGAACAGCAGCCGCTGGGTGCCATGTGTGAGGCCCCCGAGCTGCAGCAGCTCCCAGTACAGTGTGCCTGTCTCAGCCGCCAACTGCAGGCACTGAACCAGCAGTTTCTGAGGTGCCAGACGGAGCTAGACGAGCAGCAGGCACCCAGGACCCTGGTGCCCCATTGTGTGAAGGGCAGCTTCCAGGGGCAGGTGGCCGGGGATGACAAGGCCTTATGTGATGAAGACTCGGAACAGATTGTGGGCAGCAGGCAGCTAACTGTGGCCTCCTATGGCCAAGGCGGTGATCCACAGGTGGGCCTGGTTCCCTGGGAGTCTCACAGGTGCAGCCTGTGTGCAGAGAGCTGGGATGCACTGCTGGAGCTAGGGTGTTCTTGGTGCCTGCAGGAGGCCGTGACCCAGGCAGCTGGTGGCTGAGTATTGGGGCTGGGCAAGACGGAGTTAGGGGTTCTCTTAAGGAAACAATTCTTTGCTTAGCCTCCTACTCTGTTTCTGTTTGAATTAATGACTCCTCTCTGTGCTGGGCATAGGGGATGCAGTTTCCTTGGCCTAGGGTAGAGAGATGAATCTGCGGCTCATGCTGGCCTGGGGCCTTGGCTTATTTAGAATTCATGGGACTTCAAGTCAGAATACATGTACACAGTGAGCTTAGGCTGGGTTTCGCTGTTCTGTGCAATTTTAAACTTACTGCTCCAAGTTATTTAAGGTTTTTAAATCACTTTGTAAATAGGGAACATTCAGTGACATAGAGCTCAGCCTGTGTTAGCTGTCTAATCATATGGTTTATCTTTTATCAACATTTCCAGTGTAAAATGTTTCAAGTTCATTTTGTTTTGGAACTTGCTCCAGTTTGTGTTTGAGTATTACTCTGAAGATGCACCACCTGCCGCCCCCCATCCGCTTGGGGTTCTGTGGTGAGCAGACCCCATTCTACCACAGTGACACCGTGCCTGCAGAGCCTCAGCCCCCAGCACATCTCCAGCTGTGTGGTTTGTGAGCAGGCAGCAGGACTTCAGAGCGCGGCTTTGGTTCAGACTCCTAGAGCCTGAGGCCACCTTGCAGCTGGCCTCCCTGCACTTCTGGCATTCCATGTGTTTAGCAGCATCTTTATAGCATTGTCATTTTTTCCTCTTATTTTTTTTTAATTTTTATTTATTTATTTTTTTGTATTTTTCTGAAGCTGGAAATGGGGAGAGACAGTCAGACTCCCGCATGCGCCCGACCGGGATCCACCCGGCACGCCCACCAGGGGCAACGCTCTGCCCACCAGGGGGCGATGCTCTGCCCCTCCGGGCATCGCTCTGCCGCGACCAGAGCCACTCTAACTCCTGGGGCAGAGGCCAAGGAGCCATCCCCAGCACCCGGGCCATCTTTGCTCCAATGGAGCCTTGGCTGCGGGAGGGGAAGAGAGAGACAGAGGGGAAGGAGGGGGGGTGGAGAAGCAAGTGGGCGCTTCTCCTATGTACCCTGGCTGGGAATCGAACCCGGGTCCCCCAAACGCCAGGCCGACGCTCTACCGCTGAGCCAACCGGCCAGGGCCCATTTTTTCCTCTTATTATAGAGTCCAGTGAAGGATGATCTGCAGCCTACCAAAGCCCTGGTGACAGCAAACCACATGGGTCTCCACAAACAAGATAGTGTGATGTCGGTGCTCCCAGTCTGCCAGAAGCAGCTGGAGTCGGAGCTGCTCCTGGTGAAAAAAGAAATGCACTGGAGTGCTAAGGACCATGGCAAAGCTTCAGGGACAGTGAAGGTACTTAGACCTGTTTCAGGAGGGACCGGGCACAGCAGGCATGGAGCCAGTTGTGTGCAGTCTTCTCTCTGGGATGTTAATGAGGTGACACACACTGCATAGCGTATAGACGGGTTCTCTGAATCCATCATGTTTTCATAGCTGTTCAGTTTGCTTTAACATTTTCTAAATGTTTCATTTAAGCACTTCTAGTAGGAGCTAATTTTGATTTGCATTTCCCTAATGAAGAGTGATAGTGGGTATCTTCCCATGTGCTTAGTGGCCCTTTGTATGACTTCTTTGGAGAAATGTGGAAGTCTTTTGCTCATTTTAAAAATGAGGTTGTTTTGGGTCCTGGCCAGTTGCTCAATGTGTAGAGCATCGACCCAGTGTATGGACGTCCTGGGTTTGATTTTCAGTCAGGGCACGTAGGAGAAGTAATTATCTGCTTCTCCCTGACATTTTCTTCCCCCTCCCCCTTCCCGCTTCTCCCCTTTCTCTCCTCCTTCCACTGTCTCCCCCCATCCTCCTTCTCTCCCTCCTCTCCTTTCTCTTCTCTCCCTTTCCCTCCTTTCCCTCCTCTCCCTCTTTCGCTCTTGCAGCCAGTAGCTTGATTGGTTCAAGTGTGGCCCCGGGCACTGAGGATGGCTCAGTTGGTCTGAGCATGTCAGCCTCAGGTGCCAAAAATGGCTTGGTACGTGAGAATTGGCCCCAGATGGGGCTGCTGGGTGGGTCCCAGTCAGGGTGCATGCAGGAGTCTACTCAGTATCTCCCTTCCTCTCTCCTAAAAAAAAAAAAGAGAGAGAAAAAATCAGGTTGTTTTGTTTTTCTGTTGAGTTTCAGGAATCCAGTGTATATTTTGGATATTAATCTCTTTTCAGATGTATGATATGCAGATATTTTCTCCTGTTATGTGGGGTGACTGGTTATTCTAGGGATAGTATCTTTTGATGCATTAATTTTTAAAAGTTAATAAAGTCCACTTTGTCTTTCTTTTTGTTACCTGTATCTTTGGTGTCATGTTCAAGAAATTACTGCTAAATCCAATGTTATAAAGCTTTAGCCCTATGCTTTCTTCTCAGTTTTATAGTTTTAGGCCTGACATAGAAATATTTGGTCCATTTAAAGTTACTTTTTTGTGTGTGGTGTTTTGTAAAGGTCCATCTTTTTATTCCTTTCCATGTGGTTATCCCGTTTTCCCAGCAGCATTGTGGAAAAGACTATCTTTTCCCCAAGGTCTTGGTGACCTTGTTAGAAATCATTTCACAATATATGTGAGGATTTACTTCTGGGCTCTATGTTCTATTTCATTGGTATATATATATATCTGTCTTTAAGCCAGTATCCCACTATTTTGATTTCTGTATCTTTGTTGTAAGTTTAGAAATTGGGAAGTGTGAGTCCTCCAGCTTTGTTCTTTTTTTCCATGATTGTTTTGGCTATTCTCTGGTCCTGTTAAGTTCTCACATGAATTTCATGGTGGGCTTTTCTATTTCTCCAAAAAATGTTATTGACATTTTGATCTGTAGGTCACTGGATTTATTGATATCTTAACAATTAATTCTTTCAATTCATAAACATCATAAGCATTTTCATTTATGTCTTCCTTAATTTCAGTAATGTTTTTAGTTTTTTGTATAAGTCTTTTATCTCCTTGGTTAATTTAGTTCTTTTATGGTTGTTTCTATTATAAATAGAATTGTTTTTTTTTTTAATTTCTTTTCAGATTGCTAATTGTTCATATATAGAAATGCAACTGATTTTTGTATATTGACTTCGTATCCTATGACTGCTGAATTTATTTATTTTAACCATTTTTTTGTGGAATCTTTAGTGTTTTCTACATATAAGATTTTATCTGTGAACATAGATAGTTTTACATTCTCCTTTCCAATTTGGGTGTCTTTTATTTCTTGTTTAATTGCCCTGGCTGGCACTTCTAGTACTATGTTTAAGAGAAGTGGTGAAAATAGACATGCTTCCTTTGTTTTTAGAAGAAAAGCTTTCAGCCTGTCAACATTGAGTATGATTCTACTGTGTTTTTCATGTATGTCTTTTATTATGTGAAGGTTATTTCTTTATAAAATATGTTGAATGTTTTTTATAATGACATGGTGTTGAATTTTGTCAAATTTTTTCTGGTTTTTTTTTTTTTTTTTTTTTTTTTTTTTTTTTTTACAGAGGCAGAGATAGACAGGGACAGACAGACAGGAACGGAGAGAGATGAGAAGCATCAATCATTAGTTTCTTGTTGCGCGTTGCGACTTCTTAGTTGTTCATTGATTGCTTTCTCACATGTGCCTTGACCGTGGGCCTTCAGCAGACCGAGTAACCCCCTGCTGGAGCCAGCGACCTTGGGTCCAAGCTGGTGAGCTGTTTGCTCAAGCCAGATGAGCCTGCGCTCAAGCTGGCGACCTCGGGGTCTCGAACCTGGGTCTTTCTGCATCCCAGTCCGACGCTCTATCCACTGCGCCACCACCTGGTCAGGCTGGGTTTTTTTTTTTAAAGAGAGAGAGGGGCCTTGGCCGGTTGGTTCAGTGGTAGAGCGTCGGCCCGGGTTTGATTCCCGGCCAGGGCACACAGGAGAAGCGCCCATCTGCTTCTCCACCCCTCCTCCTCTCCTTCCTCTCTGTCTCTCTCTTCCCCTCCCGCAGCCGAGGCTCCATTGGAGCAAAGTTGGCCCGGGCACTGAGGATGGCTCTGTGGCCTCTGCCTTGGGTGCTAGAATGGCTCTGGTTGCAACAGAGCAGCGCCCCAGATGGGCAGAGCATCGCCCCCTGGTGGGCATGCCGAGTGGATCCCGGTCGGGCGCATGCGGGAGTCTGTCTGACTGCCTTCCTGTTTCCAACTTCAGAAAAGAAAATAGGAAAAGAAAAAAAAGGAAGGGACAGACATGGACAGACAGGAAAAGAGAGATTAGAAGCATCAGCTCGTTGTGGCACTTCAGTTGTTCATTGATTGTTTTCTCATAGGTACCTTGACCAGGGGCTCCAGCTGAGCCACTGACTCCTTGCTCAAGCCAGCAAACTTGGGCTTCAAGCCAGCGACTGTGGGGTCGTGTCTATGATTCCACATCCAGCCAGCGACCTATAGGTTTTGAACCTCGGTCCCCAGTGTCCCAGGTTGACACTCTATCCACTGTGCCACCTTCTGGTCAGGCATCAAATGCTTTTTGTGCATCAAGTGATCATGTAATTTTTAGAATTCTTTTTGTTAATGTGGTATATTATGTTGATTTTCCTTTGTTCAGCTACCTTTATACTTCAGGAATAAATACCACTTCATCATGGTATATAATTCTTTTAATGTGCTGTTCAATTTGATTTTCTAGTATTTTGTTGAGGATTTTACATACTTGCAAATGTTCACAAGGAATACTGGTTTATAGTTTTCATTTCTTGTACTGTGTTTCTCTTTAGTATCAAGGTAATGCTGTCTCATAGAATGAGCTAAGAGGCATTCCCTCTGCTTCTGTCCTATCAAAGAGACTGTAGAGAATTAGTATAATTTCTTCCTTAAATGTTTGGTGTAGAGTTCAGCAGTGTAGCCCTCTCAGCCTGGTGCTCTCCTTTCTCCAGTTTATTGGAAAAGTTAGGGAAAGAGTAATATTAGTTCTTTAAATGTTTGATAGAATTCACCCATGGAGCCATCAGGTCCAGGGCTTTGTTTTGTTGGAAGATTTTTGAATACTGAATGTCTCCTTCTTTGTCTCTTGTAAACCTCCTTCTTGGTTTAAATATATTTTGTTTGATATTAACATAGCCACTCCTGTTCTTTTTTTGTTGTTTTTTTCCCATTGTTTCACTTTCAGCCTATTTATGTCTTTGGGTCTGAAGTGAACTTTGTGTAAACAACATAGTTTGGTCATATGTGTTTAACCATTTTGCTATTCTCTGTCTTTGATTGGAGAGCTTTAATTCATTTACATTTAAAGTAATTACTGATACTGATAAGGAGGGATGTACTTTTTTAAAATTTTTTATTTATTTATTTTTTACAGAGACAGAGAGTGAGTCAGAGAGAGGGATAGACAGAGACAGACAGACAGGAATGGAGAGAGATGAGAAGCATCAATCATTACTTTTCCATTGCGTGTTGAAACACCTTAGTTGTTCATTGATTGCCTTCTCAAACGTGCCTTGACTGCGGGCCTTCAGCAGACTGAGTAACCCCTTGCTGGAGCCAGTGATCTTGGGTTCAGGCTGGTGGGATTTTGCTCAAACCAGATGAGCCCACGCTCAAGCTGGCGAGCTCGGGGTCTCGAACCTGGGTCCTCTGCATCCCAGTCTGACGCTCTATCCACTGCGCAACCGCCTGGTCAGGCGGGATGTACTTTTGTTCATTGCAATTTGTTCCCCCCCCCTTTTCTTGGTCCCTCATTTCCAGCTTTACTTACTGTCTTCCCTCTTCAGTTGTTTTTTTATAGTGAAATATTCAAATTCCTTTATCATTTCTCCTTGTGTGTATTGAATAGCTATATTCTTTGTGGTTACCATGGTTACACTTAGCATTATAACACTGATCTGAATTTATACCAGCTTAACTTCAATAATTTAAAAACTCTGTTCCTTTATGTTATAAAAGCTTCTTGCCCATGTTTTTTAGGTTTTTTTAAAAAAAATATTTTATTTATTGATTTTTAGAGAGAGGAGACAGAATGTAAGAGAGGGAGAGAGAGAAAGAGCGGGGAGAAACAGGATACTTCAACATACAGTAGTTGCTCCCTGTATGTGCCTTGACTGTGCAAGCCCTGGGTTTTGAACTGGTGACCTTAGCATTCTACGTCAGTGCATTACCTATTGCGCCACCACAGGTCAGGCCCTTTTCAGTTTTTGATGTCACAAAATAACTTTTTTTTTTTTCTGTATTTTTCTGAAGCCGGAAACGGGGAGAGACAGTCAAACAGACTCCCGCATGCACCCGACCGGGATCCACCCGGCACGCCCACCAGGGAGGACGCTCTGCCCACCAGGGAGGACGCTCTGCCCACCAGGGGGCGATGCTCTGCCCCTTCGGGGCATCGCTCTGTTGCGACCAGAGCCACTCTAGAGCCTGGGGCAGAGGCCAAGGAGCCATCCCCAGCGCCCGGGCCATCTTTGCTCCAATGGAGCCTCGGTTGCGGGAGGGGAAGAGACAGAGAGGAAGGAGAGGGGGAGGGGTGGAGAAGCAGATGGGTGCTTCTCCTGTGTGCCCTGGCCGGGAATCGAACCCAGGACTTCTGCACGCCAGGCCAACGCTCTACCACTGAGCCAACCGGCCAGGGCCACAAAATAACATTTTTATACTGGGGTGCCCCACAACAAACTAATAATTCTTTTAAATGTGTTAAACTCTTGCCTGACCCGTGGTGGCGCAGTGGGATAAAGCGTCGACCTGGAACACTGAGGTTGCCGGTTCGAAACCTTGGGCTTGCCTGGTCAAGGCACATATGGGAGTTGATGCTTCCTGCTCCTACCCCCTTCTCTCTCTCTCTCTCTCTCTTTCTTTCTCTTTCACTCCTCTCTCTCTAAAAAAAAAAAATCAATAAATAAAATAAAAAATAAATGTGTTAAACTCTTAAATTAATAGGAAGCAAATGGGAAATTACAAACTAAAATTATAGTAATACTCTAAGACAGGCGTCCCCAAACTACGGCCCGCTGGCCACATGCGGCCCCCTCAGGCCATTTATCTGGCCCCTGCTGCACTTCCAGAAGGGGTACCTCTTTCATTGGTGGTCATTGAGAGGAGCACTGTATGTGGTGGCCCTCCAACGGTCTGAGGGACAGTGAACTGGGCCCCTGTGTAAAAAGTTTAGGGACCCCTGCTCTAAGACAATATTTTTTTAAGAAAATGTTTAAGATACGATGAAAACAAAATGTGGAATTACAAACCACTGTTATAGAACATTAGCTTTTATAATTGCCTTCGTGTTTAGCTTTTTAAATATCTTTATTTCTCCATATAGTTTGAGTTAGTGTCTAATATTCTTTGATTTCACCATTCAGGACTCCCTTGAGTATTTCTTGATGGAGAGGCCTAGTGGTAACAAACTCCATCAGCTTTTGTTTACCTTTTGTTATACCATACTCCTGAAATACAAGTTTGGTGGATATTGGATTCCTACTTGACAGGTTTCTTTATTTAAATCTTTTAGCACTTTGAATATATTACCCACTGTTCTCTGACTTCCAATGTGTCTGATGAGAAATCTGCAGATAAATTTACTGATAATCCCTTATATATGACAAGTCATTTCTCTGTTGCTGCTTTTAAAATTCTTTGTTTTTGGAAGGTTTTATTACGATGTGTCTTGGTGTGGATCTCTTTGAGATCATCTTACTTGGAGTTTGTTGAGTTTCTTGGATATTTCTTATTTTCCATGAAATTTGGGAAGTTTTCAGTCATTATGTCGTCCAATATTATACCTTCTTCTCTCTCTCTCTTTCTCTCTCTCTACCTATCTCTTCTAGGACTCCCACAGTGAGCATGTTGATCCACTTGGTGGTGCCCCATTAGGTCCCTTAGGCTCCCTTAGCTTTTGTCAAATTTTTTTCTTTATTTTTCTCAGACTCAGTATTTTCCATGATTCTATTTTCAAGTTCACCAGTTCTTTCCTTTGCTTCTGCAAATCTGCCATTAAATCCCACTAGTGAGTTTTTTAAAATTTGTTACAATGCTTTTCAGCTCCAGAATTTCTTTTGGGGTTTTTCTCTTTATTCATGGTTCAATTTTGTTTATACAACAGTATTTTTACTTTCTCCACATCTTCCCCTAGTTCTTTGAGTGTCTTTGAGACAGCTGTTTCAAAGTCTTTGTCTACAGGATCTGCTATCAGGTGTTTTCAGGGATAGTTTCTGTTGATTTTCTTTTTTTTTTTTAACTTCAGAGGGAGAGACAGAGATAGGAAGGAAGAGAGATAGGAGAGAGATGATCAACTTGTAGTTACTTTTTTTTTTGTTTGAGAGATGGAGAGGGAAGAAGGAAGATAGACAGTATGGAAAGAGATGAGAAGCATCAACTCGTAGTTGCATTACTTTTAGTTTTTCATTAACTTCTTCTCATACGTGCCTTAACTGGAGGGCTCCAGCTGAGCCAGCAACCCTTTGCTCAAGCTAGCAACCTTGTGTTCAAGCCAGTGACCTTGGGCTTCAAGCTAATGGCCTTGAGGTCATGTAAATGATCCCGCACTCAAGCCAGTGATCTCAGGGTTTCAAACGTGGGATCTCAGTGTCCCTGGTCAAGGCTCTATCCACTGTGCCACTACTAGTCAGTCTCTTCTAATTTATATGTCTTCTCTGAATGGGCCATACTTTCCTGTTTCTGTGTATGCCTTGTGCATTTTTTGTTGTAGTTATTGTTGAACATTGAACATTTGAATTTAATAATGTGGCAAACCTGAAAATCAAACTCTCCCTCTTCCTCAGGATTTACTGTTTTGTTTTGTTCTTTGTTTTTAAATTGTGTTTATTTTCTGTAGGCTGTCTCTTTCCTGAGGATCATCTTGAGGTGATTACTTAAGCTCTTCTCAGATCATTTTCTAGCCTCTGTACCCTGGACACACACAGTCACTTTCTGATTGCCTCTGTACATGTAGTTGATTTTGAGTGTCCCAGATTTTAATTTCTTCCCAAAAATAAAAAGGAGGAAAATGCAGGCATAGAAAAAAAAGGCATTAGCCCCTTAAATCTTTTGGAAGTCATTTCAGCCAGAGGGGTGGCGACTGAAACAATGGCCTTCCACCTCTGTCTGCACCTCTGTGATTGGAAGCAGCAGTAGGAGCATAGATCCCCAATATTTGGAAGGCAGTGTCCTTTTTGCCTACCCTGGCCTCCATAGTCTGTGTACAAGCTGCTTCAGGAACACATACATAGTTGTTTGCTCGATGTTTGAGGGTGGGAGGACTGGTAGCTGCTATTCTTCTAAGTGGTGCAGTTGACCCAATTGACTACAATTTACCATCCAAGCCTTCTTCTGGAAGTTTTAAACCTTCAGCAGGCTCTAGAGTTCCAAAATAGTTATATTAGACAAGCTTCTGCCAATGCAGTTGATGTCCGGGTGGGGAGATAGACTCTTGGCATTTCCTGCTGCACCATCTTCCTAGAATCCTCCTCAACAGTTGCCTTTTAGGCACAGAGTTTTAAGCCTTGATTCTGTCTTTTAAGAAATTTTTAAAACTTGAAATCTTACGAGTTTAGAGGGATCAAAAGGCTAGGCTCATCATGGAATCTCATTCTTATTCAGCCTCTGAAATTGGCTCATAAAAAGATGCTTAGACAGACAAATGTTACAACATTAATGCAGTTATTTTTGCTGTATGCATGTTTTGCCTTACCTACAGGATAATAAGGAAAAACTACAGGAAGATTGTAAGCTGCAGAGAGTTGATCTCATAACTCAGGTGAAACAGCTTCAAGAAAAACTGAACTGTCTGGTATATTCTATGAACTTCCAGAACATCAAGACAAAGGATTTCAACCCTCAACAGCCATTGGCATTTTCTCATGTTTTAAAAAACAATCCGAGTGGTAGTTCCAGTAACAATGAAGAAACTGGCAAACCACCTCCTGTTGATGCATTTCATATCAATAAAATCACACAGGATTTAATTGATGGTATTAGAAATCAGGATTTATTGATAAGAAATGAAATGCCAAATGTTCCCATGGAAGACAAAGTAGATTTGCAGGATGGGTCACTTTGTTTACAGGTGAGCTTGCCTAGTAGCTCCCATGACTTAACCTACACCAAGGAGGCCAAGCCCTTGAAGAATGCACTCAGCACGATGGACCTGTCCTGGAGCTCCCCCGAGGTCGTCAGGAAGGACTCAGTGCTTGAGCCATCACTCAGCCTGCCCCTGACACCCTGCTTGGACGCCTTGAGCCAGTGCAGCCTGGACACTTCTCTGAGGGACAGGACGAGTGCCTCTCTGCTCCAGGCTGACCCGTCAGGACTGCTTTGTTCTCTCAATGGGTCATCAGCAGTCAAGGCCTCTTGTTCGGCAGAGTCTTCATTGGCTTTAGACAGGGCTCCCTCCACTGACCCTCACATGCATCATATGACTGTGGTAGGTTGGTTTCCCTGGGTGCTGTCCTTGTTCAGTGTCTGTAGGGTGCTTAGGGCCCCAATTTATCCCCATAGGATTCTGTGCATTGCCTGCAGTGTCACAGTGGCAGCCATTGTTGGTTCACCTCCTGTAGGCCTGTGGGCCAGGTGTAGGTAAGCACCGCACAGTCCCCTTGTTATCTTTCTGCAGGACTAACCCTACCTAATCCACTGTAATATAAACATTTAGACACTTAAATGTTTTTTGAAAATATGTGACTTACCTTTGTCCCACTCAGAAATTCACCCCAGAAGTTTCTTAACTAATGCTGACTTTGAGAAGCAAAGTCACCAATTCATCTTTGTGTGTAGTTTGCATATAGGTTCTTTGTTTAGAATGTTTTTTAGATTCATTTTTAGTTGTTTTGCATATTTAACAAGTTCCACATGTAACGCTAAGTAATTTCAAGAACACTTTAGTTTATTATTTTTGATTGTGTCCTTCCTAACATAATTTTGATATCTTGAGCTAGATAAAAATAAAAAATAAATTAGTGGGATATGTTTCATTTGAAGTATACACATTCCATCATTTCATGCAAAAATATTTTACCTGAAATATTTGCTAGTAACTTCTTTAAAATATTCCTAGAGAATTGTGGGGGAATTTGATTAAATTATTAGAATCATGTGACCTCAATGTATCCATATGCTTTGAACATTTTTGTTTTTTTTTTTTGTGGGAAGATGATAAATTCAGTCCATAGAAAATTTCCATCTGGCAAGTTTAACTCCATGGTGTAATAAGTTGTTATTTTATGACCACTTAAAATTCTACCTATTTGAATAGGAGAAAGATGTTGAAGATTTCATCATAACGTCTCTTGATTCTCAAGAAAAGTCAAGATCACCTCCTCTTGGGTTAGAAGGAAAAAATAATGGAAGTGAAAACAGTAAGTTCATCATCTTTTTTTGAAATTATTTGTTTATAGTTTCAGAGTCCAGAGAGCACCAAGAATTCCTGCATATTCTTCACAGATTCCTCAGAGCTAGCATTGACCTTGTTTGCTTTGTGTACTGCTTGTCTCTCTCTGTCTCTATTTCTGTCTTTTGTGTTTGAACATTCCGTGGTCTGTTGGAGAGCTTGGATTACTCGGCAGGACAGCCTGAGGCTCTTGGAAGCTCAGTGCTGAGGGATCCTGCCAACCACTCCTCGAAGTTCTCCTTGCCCTAAGCTGGGAGCTGGTGGGAAGGAGCAGCCAGAAGAACTGAGGCTGCTTTTCCATTGGGCATCCCCTCCATTTCCCAGAGCTCGTGCTTCCAGCCTTCCTGGACTGGCTGTGAGCAGCAGGGTTCAGGAATGGAACAGGGGCTTATGCTATTCTGAGAGGTTTTGAATTCTGATGTGAGGCCCCCTTCCCATTAGACAGAGGTTCCCAGACCCTCTAATTCTAGACCTGGTTTGCGGTTCCCTAGCCTGTAAGGTGATTTTAGGAGCTTTCTACCCCCTTCTGACACCCCAGTCAAGCCAGGCATGTTCACCTTCTCCTGACCAGATGTCTACTGCTTGTCCAGTTGCTCCCAAATTGTCCTTGCTATTGACATCTTCCACCTCTTGTCCCTCCACCCACTCTGTCCTCAAGGGTCACTTTCTTTATCCATCCCTTGGGTTTGTGCGTGTCTGTTGGCTATGGTGCTTGCTCTGCGCAGTCCTGCGGGTCTGTTCTGTCTTTCGGTGATGAAGAAACACACATCCACATCTATGTAAAAATGACAAATGTCCATAAGGTTTATGTTCAGATCATGAACATTAACATTTTAAATGTGCAAAAACCACTTTTTCTTACTCACTGTATGTAGTTCTCATTTGATGCTTTTATTAAAATATTTTTATTTTTTATTTTTTAGGGAGAGGCTCAGAGCCATAGCTCTCTGGGTGTTTTGGGGGTCCAGCCTTGTATGGCAGTGGGGATCTTATCCCCTCTGCACTCTGCAGAGAATCCCCAGACATACACCCCAAGAATTGCAGTTTTAAACCCTGGCTTGGTGGTTTGTTTCTAGGTAATGGCTCTGGGTGTGGAGAGATACTAAACCAGGGTTTGGGAGGAATTGAAGCTCCTGCAGTGCCGACCCACACCTCAGGAAGCTTCCGGCAGCCACTGGAGGCCATGAGGGAGAAGGAAGTCCACCCGAAGCAAGTTAAGGTAACAGTGCTAGGAGCAGAGTGAGCTGTGGTGGTGGGCTTCATTGCTGGACCACTCTATAATGCGCCTTTGGCTTGAGAGTGTTGCACAAGGTTGTGCTCTGCTCAGACAGCTCAGCTGTCTTCTACCTTTATGCCTCATGTAAGTGAGCAGAGTGCTGAGCGTAACACCAGCTTCTCCATGAGGACAGCGCTGGGAAGCCGCCTTCATCCTCTCAGCCTCTTTGGGCATGACACAGCTGGTCAGCATGTGTCCCGGTTTCCCATCACTCTATAATAAAGGACTCTCTCCTGTGCTCACAGACCCTGCTGGCAAGGACTCACACAGGGCAGCTTGGGGACTATTTCTCTGCACTGAGTATCTGAGGGCACTGAAAGGCTGGAATGGTCAGTAGCTGGCCTGGTGCCACCACCTGTAGGTGCATTGTACCTTGAGGCATTCATCAGCTGGGCATGTGCACACACCTCTGTGGGGCTTCCGCATACTATAGCAGCTGTGGTCCCAGGAAAGCCAGGAAAGTGCACGTAGTCTTCATGACCTGATGTGGAAGTCGGCCTGAGGCCTTGCCCCAAGCCTCTTTCAGGCTGAGGGGAGGGACGGTGTCCAATGTGCAGGAACAGACGGGATGACTGAGCCATGGAGGGTGTCCTTGGAGTGGCTTCCACAGAAATTCCCTCTTTCAAAACTAGTTTCCTATGGTCTCTGACAGTTATGGGGAGGAAGGTTTGAAAACTTAATGGAACAATAGGCTCTGCTTTTCGGTACAGAAGCCATGAGAGCGCTCTGTAGGCGGCCTCAGAGAGCATCCACTGCGAGAACAGGATAGAGCGAGGAGTGCCTTCAAGCTGCTTTCCCTGCTTTCTGAAACGCTTGTCCTCTCGTAGGCTTTGCTGCAGATGGTGTATGATGAGAGCCACCACATCCTGGCCCTGTCCGAATACCATGGGTACCCCAGCACACTGAGCAAGGGCGAGCCAAGCACCCCCATTGAGCACTTCCTGAGGGGGAGCCAGGGCCTGTTGGAGGCAATGCCAGCTCTGAGGGGGCACCTGAACCCAGGACCCCAACATGGAAAAAAGGTACAGAGGCGTTTATATAAGAGAAGAGAAACAGTGGACTTGGACCAATTTGAGGGATTTTTTTGCCAAATAAGCAGGAATCGGGAACAAGTGGTCAGTGGTGGCAGGGAGACTGTTCTCTTGACCACCTTCTCACTTGCATTTCTGAGCACCACCCACATGCCAGCCTGTTCTAGGCCTTGTTAGGTCAGCAGAAGTCTCAAGAATGTGGGTATGTGGGCCAGGGCTGAGGCCACAAGGTCTCAGTGTCCACCCTGCAGCCAGGGTGGCCAAGAGAGGAAGCAGCGCAGAGGCAAGGGCCAAATGTGAACCGTGTCCAAGGGGAGATTACCTGCCGCAGGCTTTGGGGGGAGTAGTGGGCATAACCCTGGACTGGACCTGCAGGGGAGCTGGGGCCAGAGCAGTTGGCCTGAGGTCAGCCACCTGTGCATACCTGCACCCTGTGCTTACACACATATGCCCCTACCCTGTGCCTTCATGTGCTCTGGCACGCACACATCTGGCATCACTTCTGGCCTCTGGCCTATCCTATACTCAGGGCCTTGTGTTGGAAAAATAGCTTTACCTACCAACTTTGCTTGACCTTGTTTCACCATCACCCTCAGTAGTTTCTGCTCTGCTCTTAACAGACAGCACCAGCCTGGTACCCTGGAAGGTCCTGTGTGCTCTTGTATCTCCTCTCCTGTTGGAGTGACTCCTGTTCTAAGCTGCAGATGCATCTGTGCAAATACTGAGCTAGTTCTTGTTTCAATTTCAGGATCTTTCTGACACCTGCCTCGACTGGAGAGGAGAATTTCTGCAGGTTGTCCAGGAGGCATTTGAAAAAGAGCGCCAGATGCTGACGGTAGAGCTGCAGACGCGACTCTGTGGCCCTGGCACCAGGGCCCCCAGCACACTGGTGGAAAGGCTGCAGAAGGTGGTCCAGGAGCAGGTGAGCTTAAGCTCTGGGTTACCTCAGAGCCTAGCCCTGCTTCAGACCAAGTATTAACACTCCATGTTTCTGCATGAATTCTCCAATACAGAAGGAAAGTCATATACCTCTACCCTTTTACTCCCCACTCTATTCTAGAAAATAACTGGCTTTTTTTTTTACAGAGAGAGGGATAGACAGGGACAGACAGACAGTAATGGAGAGATGAGAAGCATCAATCATTAGTTTTTCGTTGCGCGTTGCAACACCTTAATTGTTCATTGATTGCTTTCTCATATGTGCCTTGACTGCGGGCCTTCAGTAGACCAACTAACCCCTTGCTCGAGCCAGCGACCTTGGGCTCAAGCTGGTGAGCTTTTACTCAAACCAAATGAGCCTTGCCCAAGCTGGCGACCTCGGGGTCTCGAACCTGGGTCTTCCGCATCCCAGTCCGATGCTGTATCTATCCACTGTGCCACTGCCCGGTCAGGCTACTGGCCTTTTCTTGAAAGCAAAAGCATTTACAGGCTGCCCAGTCCCAGGTTGTGTGAGCGCTAAGCCCAGTGTTGGAGGTCAGTGGGTGTTGGTACTTTGAGACCCTTGGAGTCCTGTTGCCACCAGTTCCCTAGTAAGAGAGGACCTGAGTCCAGATACAGGGTGCGCAGCAAGTCAGAATGGCTCCCAGGCACAGACTAGGCCCAGAGAACGAGACCAAGGTGCTAGGGGCAGAGGGCCACTCATGTCTTTGGCAAGTATGGTCTTACTCCCAGTCAGGGACTCAGAGTCGGCAGCTAATATACCAGCAGGACTGGAGGCTGGAGTTGGAGTGTGCAAAGGGTGGGTTGCTCCTGCTTGGAGCTGCCAGCACTTGGGACATGCTCCCTTCTCATCATATTTTCCCATGGGGTGGGCTCCCCCTCCCTACAGAGCCTTCATGTCTTCTGACTGCTGTCCCTCCTTTGCCTTATGTCCAGGGGGACCTGCAGGAGAAGTCCTTGGAGCACCTACGTCAGTCTGACAGGAGTAGTTTGCTGTCTGAGATCCAGGCGCTACGAGCCCAATTGCGGTTGACGCACTTGCAGAACCAGGAGAAGGTGCAGCAGCTGTGCGCAGCTCTGACCAGTGCAGAGGCCCGCGGGAGCCAGCAGGAGCACCAGCTGCGCAGGCAGGGTGAGTGTGGCCCCTGGATCCCAGTCCTGAGAAATGTGCTAACCCGAGGTTCACCTGGTGGGCAAGGTGGTACACAGGTTAGTGAAGACCCTTTGGACTGCCCAGAGGTGGATCTGGTGGCAGCAGTGACATCTGGTTTCTTTAGGTCCCTGAGTGTAGGGACTGTCAGCTTCATCATCAGAACACTGTGGCTACAATATTTCTTGGTAAAAATGACTCTGAGAGGCCAGTCAGGGCAGAGGCTTCCCAGCAGATAGTGGCCAAGGTCCCTAGCAGGTGGTCAGGGGCTGGCATTTGAGCAGGTATGCTGGGAGCCAGGAGGCCCACCTCTTGGAGAGTCCCTGGCACTTGTGCTGGGCTCAAGTTCCTGTTGTAGTTTGTACATTTAATTAGGTTTTCTGGGTTTTTAAAAAATATAGAGATGGTTATGTCACCTGTGAAAGAAAATATGTTTTATTTTTCTACCTACCCCCTTCTATTGCTGACCACTGGTTGGGCCCTTGACCGCATGGTAAATGGCATGCCTGGCCCTGTTCCCAGCCACAGGGGAAGCACTCTGTGTCTTACCTTTAAGTGGGACGTTAACTGTGATCCTGATAGAGGCTCTCTGTCAGCTCTGGCAAGTCTTTTCTTGGTTTTGGAAGCTGAATGATGGCCAAGTCATTGACCATCAATGACTTGGAGCAGTCTTGCATTTTAGCCATGACCCTTCATCATGATGCTTTATCCTTTGTACATTTCTGGGGATGACTTGCTAATATTTTACATCTGCATTCATGAAGGATTAGTAGCCTATAGTTTTCTTTCTTGTGGTTTTGGTATTATAGTAATGGCAGCCTCATGGAGGACTGACATGTGTATACTCCACTTCTGTTATCCAGAACTGTGTTTATCTCTTCCTTATTTTCCAGTGAAACCATCTGGGGTGGGCTTGTCTGCTAGGAGGCATTTAGCATAGGAGTGGTAGGTGGGACAGTATTTTAGAACGACTACAGGGATGGTCATAACTGGCCTTGCTATGCCAGGCAGGGTGGGCTCTGAGCAGCTTCCCATATGCAGGTCCATCTTGGCTTAGTTCCAAACTCTGCCTACAGGGAGACCCCAGATCTGAACTGCTACAGGGGCTGAGGGGACATGTGGCCCACCCTAGGGAGAGCCATGCTGTTTGCATGGCCTACGTTGCCCATTTGGATCATGTTTGCTCACTGCCCACAAGTCTTTGGATGCTTCCTGGCCAATAGGACAAGGCCTGGTGCCATGTGTGCTGGAGGAGCCAACGACAGGCAGAAGGATTGTGTCCCTGAGTGTCCTGTCCCCATCAGAAGCAATGGCTTTTAGGTTACAAAAACTTCATTCTCCCTATCCCCTTACTGGCTTATCTGTAATTAACTCATCTGTAGAATTCTCTTTGGACTCAAGTGTAATGCTATTTTATGTTCTTTGATCTCTTTCTTAGTGGAGTTACTAGCATATAAAGTTGAACAAGAAAAATGCATAGCAAGTGAGCTACAGAAAACTCTCAGTGAAGAGCAAGAGAAAGCAAATAACGTCCGAAAGCTGCTGGTGATGGAGCAGAACACAGTCAAAGCTTTGAAGTCTGAGCTTTGTGAGTGTAAGCAGGACAATGAGAGGCTGCTGAAGTCCCTCAGTGACGTGGAGAAGGAGGTTCTCCAGCTGAGGTATGGCACTGCCCTCATGATACTTAGCCCACTAGCCCCCAGGCTGCCATCAGACCTTTTGTTGAAGGTTTAATGAAAGTTACAGAGTTACAGAGTTCTCACCACATCTATCTTGAAAATGAGGTAACAGAGCATGTGGTGCCATGACTTAGGCTGCGTGCTTGGCAGGTGTTGGAAAAAGGTACCCTGCTCCTGTAGGCTTACAGCAGGAAGGCAGGACTGAGCATGTGTGCAGATAGCGAGGAAGTGACAGGGCCCGTCTGCCTTATCCTGGGAGCTCCTGGCCCCCAAGAGCTGGCCTACGTCCTTTCTGAGCATTCTGCAGTGTGAGATATGACAGCCTCTCTCCCTGCACAGGTCTGTGTTGGACAGCAAGGAGAACAACCTGCAGGCCGTGCTCCAGAAGCTGGAGAGTGAGCGGGGGAAGGAGCACACCCTGCGGAGCCAGCTGGAGCAGGAGCAGCTGCAGCACCTGCAGAGAGAGGGCCAGAGCTCCAAGGCCCTGGAGGTGAGGGCTCCAGGAATAACCTAGTCACCAGCGAGGGATGGCCTCTAGGATGTCATTCTCTTTGACACTGCTTATTCTTCTTGAGGACAGTGAGCCTGGGTGATAGTGTATTGAGACAGTGAGGTAGGGCTGTGTTTTCAGGTAAAACCCTCAGCAGCTTTGCAGAAACAGACTGTGTGGTGACTGAGATGCCGGTGCTGTGCCACTCATGGTACCCAGGGTCTTGAGAGCTTGGTTCTGCAGGGTAGGAGCAGCCTCAGATGCCTGTGTCATCTAGATAAGTGGTGGTGACCCAGCTCTTGTATGCAATGCATGATATGTGTGTGCATTGGTGTTTTGTTTGGCAACCTGATGACTATGTGTCCAGCCTGTGTTCTGTAGTCTTGGGCAAGCTGACCATCAGTTCCCTGGTTAGAGCACTTTCAAAAACACAGACTGCTTCAGCGCAAACTGCACGTGTGTGTCTTTTAATGTCCTGGGTGTTGTGGATCTAAGGAAGGGAGAACAAACCCAGAATGTATGTGTGCATTTACTAAAAAAAAACCCCACAAAAATTATTATGCAGTTGACCCTTGTAAAACATGGGTTTGGACTGCGTGGGTTCACTTATATGTGGATTCTTTCAGTTGATCACTGTTCATTTTACTGGGGCACTTCAAACATGCAGTGTTCCAAGGGCCAACTTTGCAATTGGGAGTCGGCATACACCAAGGGCCGAATGTAGTTACACAACTATTTCCAGCTGCAAGAGAAGCCAGTGCCTCTTAACACCCACGTGATTTAAAGGTCAGCTTTGCGTACTTCTCTCATCCGTGGTAAATTTCTAAAGCTGTGATTGCTGGTCAAAGGCTAGAAACAGAATCTTTAGCAAAAAAACTGTTTCGATACTTTCCCCCTGATTTAATTTTTCCATCTGATATTTCCTTGATCCAGGAGTTAAGAATATCTTTGGAGAAGCAATATGCCCAGAATAATCGTCTCTGTGTAGCACTAAAACATGAGCAGGCAGCAAAGGACAATCTTCAGAAGGAACTGCAGATTGAGTCCTCGCGCTGTGAGGCGCTGTTGGCACAGGAGCGAAGCCGGCTCTCCAGGCTACACTGGGACCTGGAGGCTGCGCAGAGCCACTCGCAGGAACTGTCTGAGGCCTTGCAGCATGAGCGAGTGCTGACGGAGCAGCTGAGCCGTCGGGCACAGGATGACTGTGCTCACCAGGAGACACAGGAACACCATGTTCTGCTGCGGAAGCTAAAGGATGAAACGAGCCGGGTGGCGGAGTTGCAGGCAGCGCTGGAGAAGGTGCAGCAGCATGCTGTGCAAGCCCAGCAGCAGCTGGAGGCAGAGGTGCAGAGGCGCTGTGCAGAGCTTGAGAGGGAGAAGGAGGTGAGTGCCAGGCTGAGGTCCACCCTGCAGGCCCTGCAGACCCCCAATCCAGAGCTGAGCTGTGATTGTGATCGGGACAGGGAGTGGGAGAAGCCCACATGGCCTCAGGCAGAGTTAGAGCAGTTAAATGCGAGGCTGGCAGAGCAAGAAGGACTCCAGGACACGAGGAGAAGAGTGGAGACGAGGCAGAGCCGGGCAGACACGGACAAGTGGAAGAAGTGGCAGAGAGACAAGGAGAAACTGGTGAGATCCGCCCTGGGCCAATGTCAGCACTTAGCAGTCAAGTTGTTAGGGTTAGGACGACCCACAGGATGGGGGGTTTGTCCTGGTCCCTTCTGCTCTGCTGGCCTGTACTGAAGTACTGACGACTCCAGTTCTGGGGCTGGGTTGGAAGTCAGAAAGTGCACATCCTTTTACTGTGCTCTTTTCCACGGTTATTTGGATGGAAGGGACCTGGCAGTTCCACACGCATTGGAAGATTGGCTTCTTTGTTTCTATAGAAAAAGCTGCTGGGATTTTAACGGGATTGCACTGACACTATAGATCGCTTTGAGGAGTGTTGTCACCTTAACCTTGTTTAGTTTTCCCACTTGTGAAATTGAAAGGTCTTCATTTATTTAAGAAGTCCTTAATTTATGTTTTGTAATTTTCAGATGATAAGCTTTGTACTTTTTTGTTTAATTTATTTTTGAGTTATCTTTTTTCTTAGTTGTACTTCAGACTGTTCATTACTGGTATACAGCAGTCCAGTTGAGTGTTGCATGTTGATCTTGGGTACCTCCACCTACCCATACTTTTTCATTAGTTCCAGTATTTTCTAATGGAGTCTTTGGGATTTTCTACGTACAAGATCGTGTCATCTGCATATAGGGATAGTTTTGTTTCCTGCTTTTCCATCTGGTGTCTTTATTTCCTCTTCCTGCCTCACTGCCCTGGCCAGAACTTACAGTGCAGTGAGAGGACATTGTGCCTTGTTCCTGAGTGTAGAGCAAGCAGTCAGTCTTTCACCTTTAAGTACGATGGGAGCTGTGGGATTTTTTGAAATGCCCTTTGTCCAAGGAAATTCTGTTAATTTTTTTAATCTTTATTATTTTAATCATGAGAGTATTGGATTTGCTTTTTCAGTGTCTTAGATCTGTTTTTGTACTTTATTGCTATATGGTGTGTTACATTGATTTTCACACGTCAAGCTGTGCATTTCTTGGGACGAATCTCACTTGATTTTAGTGTGTAATTTTTGTGTGTGTGTGACGGAGACACAGAGAGGGACAGACAGGAAGGGAGAGAGATGAGAAGCATCCATTCTTCTTTGCGGTTCCTTAGTTGTTCATTGATTGCTTTCTCATATGTGCCTTGACCAGGGGGCTACAGCAGAGCAAGTGACCCCTTGCTCAAGCCAGCAACTATGGGTCATGTCTATGATCCCATGCTTAAGCCAGCAACCCCGCACTCAAGCTGGTGAGCCCATGCTTAAGCCGGCAACCTCGGAATTTTGAACCTGGGTCCTCCATGTCCCAGTATGATGCTCTATCCACTGCACCACTGCCTAGTCAGACTATAATTCTTTTTATATGGTTCTGGATTCAGTGTTCTTGTATTTTGCTAAGGATTTTGCATCTATGTTCATAAGGGACGTTGGTTTGCAATTTTATTTCCCTGTGGTATTTTTGGTTTGGATATCAGGATGATTGGGCCTCACAGAATGGGCTGGGAAATGTTCCCTCTTATTTTGGGTGGGCCTTGATTTCAGATACATTTAATGTCAACCAAAAGCCTTCATTTCTGAGGAAATTCTGGGTTTCCTAATGGATTAACATTTACTTTGACTTCTTTAAAAATATTTTTTAAAACACTTATAAAAAATACCTTCACAATATCTACTTTTGCATTTTGTGAAATTAATAAGTTTTTTAAAATGCACAATGGAAATGACTGGCTTGATCTTTTAGGTATTAGTCCACCATGAAATAGTTGGGACTATGAAAGCCTAGCTATTCTCAGAAATAACCACAATACATCTGCCCTGAGACTCTGGTAGGATTGTTCTGTCTCTGAGGCAGGGGCTCTCCTGACCCTGTGTCATGTTGAGAAAGCATGGGGTCCTGTTGGGAGTGGTGTGCAGGGCAGCCCACCCCCTAGATCCAACGCTGACAGAGCCCCGTGGTGCAGGGCTAGGCTTCTGGTATGTGTGTGATGGATTTTTCTGCTTTGCATTGACAATAGAGAGAGTTAGAACTGCAGCGCCAGCGCCATGAGCACAAAATCAAGCAGCTTCAGCGGAAGACAAGGGAGCTGGAGGCCAGGGAGGTGACGCACCTGTCCCAAACGTCAGAGCATCTCCAGGAGCAGCAGCAGGGCCTGGAGACAGTTCGACAGCAGCTGCTCTGTGTAGCAGGGCTGCTGACCAGCTTCATCAACCAGACTGTAGACAGGTCAGTCATGGAGAACCAGTGAGTTCTATGTGACGGTCTCACATGAGGAACAGTTCTGAAACCATGGGCATGTCTATGATTTGAAGCCCATGTTTTAATGGAGCTTACTCTGTTTCTTGTCCCACATAGTTGGATGAGTTAGGGGCCACACTCCTGCATTCTAATATGACAGAAAAATCCAAATTTTTTTTAGATTGGTTCTCCCCACATACCTTTGTAATTGTTCACCATCCGGAGGGTCTGGGCCTGAGACCAGCCCCCATCAAGCTGCCAAGCTGTCTGCCTCACCCATGGCTCTGGGGCTGCTACTCACATGGCCAGAGTGTGCCTCATGGTTGAGGAGTCAAGACTGAGGAGTTTTGTTTGAACAGAACAATTAATGTTGACATTTGCCATTTTTTATGTGCACGGAAACTAAGCTGTCTATAGTTGGGTTTAATTTTTAGAGCAGCAAAAATTTGTGTATGATACTATGCTAATAACCAACACGATCCCAGCAGAAAGCTGCACCAGGATGCAGATGCAGTGACGGAGCCTCTGGTTAGTGGCCGGAGGTTTCTGAGCTGCAGACTGGCCACCCCTGGGCAGGGCTGTTCTGCCTCACAGCTGCCACCACCACTAGAGGGGCTCCTGGTGGCCACCTTTGTGGACAGAACACAACTTGAGGAAGTACTTGACAAGCATGTTGACAGTAGTCAGCATGAGGTCCTTCCTGACCTCTGTCTCTCATATGCTCATCTTCAGTGCAGTGTTCTGTGTGGCACTGGCTAATGTTCAGTTGGGATCTGTATGAACCTTTTAAATGTTTCTTTTTGAAGGACAATTAATGATTGGACATCATCAAATGAGAAAGCAGTGACCTCTTTACTGCAGATGTTAGAGGAACTCAAGTCAAAGCTGAGCACATCTAGCTTCTCCCAGGTGAGAACCCATCTCCTCCAGGTGAGAGACAAGTGGCTCCTCTGGCATCCAGGGCCTGGTTTATTTTATTATTATTATTATTATATAGAGAGAGGTTTTTTGGGTTTTTTTGGAATTTTTTTAAGTGAGAAGTGGGGAGGCAGAGAGACAGAATTTCTCATGCGCCTGACTGAGATCTGGGGCCATTCTCCATTGCAGCCAGAGCCATTTTAGTGCCTGAGGTGGAAGCCATGGAGCCTTGACTGCGGGAGGGGAAGAGAGAGATAGAAGTGGAGAGGGGGAAGGGTGGAGAAGCAGATGGGTGCTTCTCCTGTGTGCCGTGACTGGAAATCGAACCCGGGACTTCCACACACTGAGCTGACACTCTTACCACTGAGCTAACTGGCCAGAGCTCTGGTTTCTTTTTTATTGTGACTGGCTATTCTTCCTTTATTGCCTCCTTCTCTGGTTTGAAGTTTGCAGTCTGGGTGAATAGGCAAGTGTCTCCTTTATGCTTTTGGGAGGGGTCAGGCACTCACACACGTTTTTTCTGGTGCCTCCTGGCCTGGTTGTCCTCTAGTGAGCATGGATTTTTTGTTGTGCTCCAGCCCAGCCTGCTCCTTGTGTACTTGTGTTGAGAGCCTGGACAATTTGGATCCTGGGGGCCACTGGGGGAACACTGCACTCTTCATCTGAAGGCATTTGAAGGCATTTGAAGTCACTGATAGGAATTTCTGATACATATTCTCTGATAATTATGAAATCATGATGTTAATCTGAAAGCAGCATGCATGTTGTGAGCACTGTTGACCCTCTAACGTTCTGATCCACTCACTCTCTGATCTACTCATCTTCTGACCCATCCTCCCTCTGTCCTACTCATTGAGCATAGTCAGCAGTGGTTGCGGTGCATCCTTGCTCTCTCTGCTATTGGACCCCATCCCATGCCTTCCTCACTGCCCCTCGCCCTCCACAGGCTGAAAGGTTTCTCTGGTTATGGGAATAATGAGTCTGTTTTAAGGGACTTACTCATCGACCTCGGGGATGGACACATACTGTCCCGTGGTTACCCTGGGTGCTATTGGTGTAACCAGTAGCCAAGAGCATTGTATCTGTGATGAGCCTGCTTTGTTCTTCCAGCCTGGTTTGTGCCAAGTCTGTTTCATAGAGGATTGGAAAGGAATGTGATTTGGAAACTTTCATTGTTTTCTGTCTTGTAGGTGGACAACTCTCCCAGCCACACAAACTTCTTACGGAACCCCAAAAGCGTTAAAAATGATAATATCTGAAAATAACCAACAATAGAAATTATAACAGTGTGCATACCTTTTCACAAAAAACCCTGTACATTTATTTTTGCTTTCTTCTTCTCAAGAAAAAAATGACAGCAGAGGTACAGGTCCAGCTGATGGATGTGCTGCTGAGAGAAAATGCCTCTCTTACCAAAGCCCTCAGCTCTGTGACCCAGGAGAAGGCGGAGCTGTGCAGGGCCACTTCCCGGCTGGAGAAGACTCTCCGGCACCACCTGCTGAAGGGCTGCACAGTCGGTGTAAGTTCTCTGTGCTCCTGGCGGCTGGGCGGGGTGAAGTGAGCTGTGCTTCTCTCCTGACTGGCTGGCAGGGCACCATGTCATTTCTTCCCAGTTAGCTGCTCTGGGCTCCTTTCTGACGGCCAGAGTCTCTTATGTTAGTGAATCATCTGCTTTGTGTACAGAGACACAGGCACACACATTGTCACACACACATGGCCTTTGCCACAAGATGGTGTTTGACACATGTTCATGAAAGTAAATTTTGACTAAAATTATAGTAAATAATGTGATGAAATTAGAACTTTATTTTTACCTAATTAAAATAATGTATGATTTTTCTGATTTGTGTAGATACTTTTTTTGAATGCATAATTTTTTTGTTTTTTTCCTTTTATATTTTAGGCTGTTTTTTTGTTTGTGATTTGCTTTACTGTTTTTTTTTTCTTTTTTTTTATTAATTTTTAGAGAGAGAAAGAGAGAGAGAGAGAAGGGGGAGGGAGGAGCAGGAAGCATCAACTCCCATATGTGCCTTGACCAGGCAAGCCCAGGGTTTTGAACCGGCGACCTCAGAGTTCCAGGTTGACACTTTATCCACTGCGCCACCACAGGTCGCTTTACTGTTTTTACAATAAAAAGTTTTTGCAAATTGTTTTTTAATTTACATATGGGAGAATCTGCCCCTTGTTGGTGTGATGTCGCTTGAGCTTTCACGTGTGTATAGACCCAGGTTCTGACTGCCCCCTGCCCTGTGGTTTTATTTCTCTAGCTGTTGTGTAAGCTGGAACTAGAGCGTGTAACCTTTGAAGGCTCTTCACTTACTTCATGGCACATATGATGGGTGTCGTCTCAATAGCTTGTTCCTCCTTGTTGCCAAGCTGCTTTCAGGGCATGGACACCTCCTAGGTGATATGTGGGTTGTTTCCAGTTTCTGTTACGAATGATGTTCCCATAAACAGGGCTGTGTGTGGACAGAAGTTTCATTTCTCTGTGTAAATGCCTAAGGATGGTATTGCTGCATCTTACAATGAGTTTATGTTTAACTTCTGTATTAACGATACAGCAGTGTTGTACAGATGGCTGCACAATATGAGCATTGCAGTTACTCGCTAATTTTTTCCCCATCTGTGTTGTTTCCTTCTCTGTATAATATTCTTTGCAAAACAAAACTTTTTTAACTTAAAAAGTTTCTTCTTGGCAACTTCCCTAGCCTCCATCTTTCTTGCCGGGCGGGATGTGCGCTCTGTACTCAATAAAGCCGTTTATTATTCCACACTTTGCGGCTCTGGCCCGTTCCTTCCTTCTCGGCGGGGAAAAATACCTTACATTTGGTGCTGAAAACTCGGAAGGAGTTAGAAGTCCACAAGGACCGCTCCTTTCTCCTCCCCTCCGAGAAAGAACCAGGAGAAAGTACCAGGATCTCTGACTTCCACCCACTTCGAAGCACGGTGCAGTAAGTCCCCTGCCTCCAGCTTTCCTCTCAGTTCTTTCCTCTGAAACCGTAGCTACGTCAGGGAACTCTTTTCCGTCCGAGTGAGCATGTGCTTGTGGAGACCTCCCCAAGCACATCCACTTTCATCGTGGCTGGACATTGAGTTTTTAGGACGCTAATGCTCAGGTCTGACCACTCCGAGAACTGAGTGCGGCTGTTGGGGCGCGGGAGTCTCCCTCCCTAAGGAAGAAGAAACTGTTCTTCTTCTCCGCTGTGGCCAGGCCACAGAACCCACTCAATTAGCCTCCTGAAGGGACTTTCGGTGTTAACACCCTCACCAATTTAACTATAGCCAAAAAAGCTGGGAACTGATTGGAGATCTCTTACATTCACGGTCTCTAATTATTTGTGCACCTGTCCTTAATCTCTGTGCTGCCTGTTCCACCGCGCAGGCCTTTTTCTGGCCAGAGAAACCTCACCTAAAACCTCCACTCCTAATCTTTCCTTCTCCGTGGACTCCCAACTCTCTTTCCCTCCTGCCTGACCCCCGGGGGCGCCTCTCTCCCTCACTCTTTCTCTCTCTTTCTCCCTCTCTTGGGACTTTTCTCTGGTCCCTCTGCGGACCTCTCTTTCCTCTGAGGGCCTCCTCCTCTCCCTTCGCAAAAACCTGTTTCTTATTTGCCATCTACTACCTTCTCTTTCTCCTCCCCTGCTGGCCAGGGGCCCCTCCCTTCACTGTGTTCTCTAGTCCCTCCTCCGTCAGGCCTTTCTCAGCTGGCATTGGCTCTTACACCGGTTTTCAGGAAGTCCAACCCCAATTTTCTTGCAGGAAGTTCCTGCCCTGTCCTGCCTTGGCTTCAGCGTTTCCTGCAGGGTCTGGGTGCCAGGCTCTGCACAAGCCCCCCTCCTCTTATTCCCAACCCCCCAAACCCCTATCTGGAACCTGTGAAAGAGAACATAGGAAAAAAAAAAAAGTTTCTTCTTGTGGTTTTGGTATTTTTATTGAAGTGAGAAGCGGGGAGGCAGAAAGACTCACACATGCACCCGACCGGGATCCACCTGCCATGCCCACCAGGGGGCGATGCTCTGCTCATCTGGGCCATTGCTCTGTTGCAACTGGAGCCATTCTAGAGCCTGAGGTGGAAGCCGGGAGAGGGAGCCGTTCTCAGCACCCAGGCCAACTTTGCTCCATGGAGCCTTGGCAGGAGGGGAAGAGAGAGACAGAAAAGAAGGGGGGAAGGGTGGAGAAGCAGATGGGTGCTTCTCCTATGTGGCCTGGCCGGGAATTGAACCTGGTACTTCCACATTTCACATTCCAGGCCGACACTCTACCATAGAGCCAACTGGCCAGGGCCTGAAAAGATTTTTTTTTTTTAATTTAAATGAAGTCCTGTTTATCAATTTGTTCTTTTATGGATCATACTAAGAGTTTTATAGTTTTACTTTCTATTTTGAATTTAATTTGCTTTGAGTTCATTTTTGTTTATGGCCTGAGAAATAGGTGGATGGTTATTTTTATGCGTGTTGATATCCCGTTATTCTGCCACATTGCCACACTTGTTGAAAAGATTGCTCTTTCTTCTTGAATTGTCTTTGTGCCTGTGACAAAAACCAGTAAACAGTATTTGTGTATATGTGTCTGGACTCTCCCTTCTCTTCTGCTGGTCTATATTTCTGTCCTTTACCAGCTATCTTTAGCTATCATGTCTTCATATCAGGTAGTGTGAATGCTCTAATTTTTTCTTCTTTTTCAAATTATTTGGCTACTCTAGTTTCTCTGTCTTTCAATATAAACTTTAGAATCTTGTTGGCTATTTTGATTGGGATTGTTTTAAATCTATAGATCAATAGGAAGAAAACTAGGAAGATAAAGAGGCATAGCCACTTTGGGAACCTGTGTGTCTGTTCCTCAGAATAGAGTTGCTATCTTATCTAGCAATTCTACTTCTAGGAAATTACCTGGAAAAAGTGAAAATATATGTCCACATAAAAACTTGTACACAGATTTTTCCCATCATCATTAGCCATCATAGCTCAAAAGTAGAAATAAGCCAAATGTCCACTAATGGATGAACGGATAAATAATATATGGTCTACCCATAAATGGAATATTATTCAGCAGTAAAAAGGAGTAAAGGACTGTTGTTGTATCCACGGTTTCATGAAGAGGAGCAGTAAAGGAATGAGGCAGCAACAATACTGCAAGTGGAGGACCCCAATCTCTCCAGGATTGAGGTGCCTTAGAGATCAGTTATCCAATTTATTAAGCAGAAACATGACATCATGCATGAGAAACTAACAAACAATACAGTGTATAATTTTATTATTTAGTTTTGCAAAACTGATTAGATTGCTCTTGCCCTTTCTGAGACATAACACCACACCATCTGCTGTCTGATTCCTGACCTGCAGACAGCTCCAGCAGGGCCAAGCATTGCGACCTTGAGCCTTTTGTGGGCGCGACTGCCTTCAGTCATGTATGGTTGGTCTTGACCTTCACTTCCTTGGGATGGGAACAGAAAGTCACTTGGTGCTTTGGCTTTCCTCCAACAAAGGACTGATACACATTGTACAGTGTGGGGAAGCCTTTGAAATGTTGTTAGAGGTGTAAGAAGCCGGGCACAAAAGACCACATATTGTATGATTCCATTTCTGTAAAATGTTCAGGGGAAGCAAAACTATTGCAATAGAAAATAGATTAGTGGTTGTTGGGCATGGGGAGGGGGTTGGAGAGTGCTAATGGAACAGGGTTTTTTGGGGGAAGGTGATAAAAGTGTTCTCAAATTAGATAGTATAATTGTTATATAAGCTTGTAAGTACACGACCCTTCCCATCCCTGATTTTGGCCTGTTTCTCCATGTATTTAGATTTTTAAAAATTTCTTTCCTAAATGTAGCTGTCAGCATGCATATCCTATAAACATTTTGTTAGGTTTCACTTTTTAGGAGGCTGTTGTGGAGGGTGCTTTACAAGCACTTTGTTTCCTTGTTGTTCATGGCTTGTGTATGGAAACATGATTGATGTTTGTAGGTTGACCAGTGACTCGCAACCTCAGTAGCCTCGCTTCAGCCCTATGAGCCTTTTTCTGGGGTTTTCTACAGAACAGGAAGTTTTATTCCTTCTTTCTGATTTGAGTACTTTGATTTCTTTTTCTTGTCTCTTGGCCAAAACTCCCAGGACACTGTTGGGCAGTGTGGTGAGGAGCACAGCCTCACCTGGTTCCATCGAGTGAAGCCTCAGTCTCCCCATGAGGGACAGTGCACATACTTTTGTGGATGCCGTTGTCAGTTTGAAGAAGTTTCCTTCTGTCCCTAGTTTGCTTAGACTGTTTGTTGTGAATGGATGTTGAAATTTGTTGTGCTTTCCTGCATCTGTTGATATGATGATGTGATTTTCTTGTTAGTCTGTTAGTATGGTGCATCACATTGATTTTGAATGCTGACCCTACCTTGTCCCAGGGAAAACACCACTTCATGACATATTATTTTTTATATGTTGCCTGATTTGATTTGCTAATATTTTGTTGAGCATTTTTGTATCTGGGATCATGAGGGATAGTAATGTGGAATTTTTTATACTTTGTCTTTTGGGTTTTGACCTCATAAAATGAGTTGGAATGTGCTCTTTTTCTATTTTATTTTCTGAAAGAGATTATATAGAGCTGGTATTTATTTCTTCCTTTAAGTGTTTGTTAAAATTCATTAGTGAGGGCTGGTCTGTGGTGGTGCGGTGGATGAACTGTTGACCTGGAACACTGAGGTCACGGGTTCAAAGCCCTGGGCTTTCCTGGTCAAGGCACATATGGGAGTTGATATTTCCTGCTCTTTCCCTCTTTCTTTCTTCTCTCTCAATCTTTCTCTCTCTCTTCCTTATCTAAAATGAATAAAGTCTGTCTGAAAAAATAAATTTTTTTAAAATTCAAAAGTGAAACCATCTAAGCCTAGTGTTTCCTTTTTTGGAAGGTTTTTAGTGACTGGCTTGAGGTTTCTGGTGTTGGGTGGGGTGTCCTGTAGATCCAGTTGGTTGGTGAGGTTCAAGTCTTCTGTGACCCAAGTGAGCTCCTTCCTGCTTGTGAGTTGCTGATGGGAGTGTTGACATCTCTAATGAGGACTGTGGATTTTTCAGTTTGGAAGCTCTGTTAGGTAAAGATGGAAGGGACTTTGATACCTGTGGAGTTGGGGTCACTGATTTGAGCACAGGCTCATCAAGCAGACCCACAACTTACATTCTCTGATGGGAGAAGCTATAAAGCCTCCATGTTTTAACTTTGACAAGAGCTGCCATTTGTGTCACTGCACTGCCCTGTCTGCTTCTCTGGTACTTGCTCAGTACATGTTTCAAGGTTTAGGGCACCCCATTGGGTCTGTGTGGACTAAAACGCAGTCACCAGCAGAATGCTGGTCTCCTTTATGAAAGTTAACAAAGAAACTAGGAACTGAATATTCACTTTTCCCGCCCTGGTGTTTCTGAATTTAAAGACCAAATTGCAACAGTTTGCTATTGGAACCTCAAGCATTATATGTTCCATCATTTTTACATTTTACTATATTCATGCTTATTCTGGAGGAACTGAGTATTCTTGATGAGAAAATCAAGGGTAGACTGAGAGCAAATGGTGAACTATTCTCCTTTATGTCCAGTGTTCCTAGAGCATTTTTTTCTAGGAACAGCCTAGCTGTGTTTTAGAACCAGGAAACCCACCAGTCTTTCCTGCCTCATCGGGCATGTGGGAGCCCCTCTCGGGGTCACCCTCTCACAGGCCCGTCCTCAGCCCTGCCCTGCAGTGGTCAGGCGAGATGACAGGCTGCATTTGGTTCCTCTTCCAGATTGCTGGATGGAAGCCACTTACTACATGGCTCTGGGAGTGGTTCAAGATCTTTTTTGACCTGACCAGTGGTGGTGCAGTGACCTAGAGCATTGACCTGGGACACCGAGGTTGCCAGCTTGAGCTTGGGGTCACTGATTTGAGCACAGGGTCATCAACCTGGTCCCAAGGTCACTGGTTTGAGCCCAAAGGTCGCTGGCTTGAGCAAGGGGGTCACTGGCTTGGCTTGAGCCCCCTGGTCATGGCACATATGAGAAGCAGTCAATGAACAACTAAAGTGAAACAATTATGAGTTGATGTTTCTCATCTCTCTCCTTCCTCTCTCTTTCTCTTTTCTCCTGTTCTATCTCTAATAAATTAAAAAAAAATCTCTTCCCTCAGTGACAGGTGGGTACTGGTTGTTGTGGGTGCCCCTTTGTTCCCTTCACTGTGGAATCCTTCTTCATCTGTTAGCATATTCCCTGTTGGAACTTCTGGGGGTGCTCGTCCCTCTGTGTGAATGGCTCCTGGAGGCCCTGCTCAGGTTTCCAGTGTGATTTGATATTGCTAGAGTGGAACTAGATATTTTCATCTTCCTGCAGTTAGCATTTTTAACACCAGAGAATATGAGGGTTTTTAATAGGTTTAAAGCTTTGAATTTGGAATTACTTCACAAATATTTAGTTTATTTTTTTAAATAAAAATGTACCTTTAATGAAAGCGTACTTCAGATAAAGGCATGTAATAATCTTCCTGTAAGTGTTAATTATCTGGATAATAATGTCCCATAATAACTTGAGCACCACCAAAAATATACTGAAGGGAGACACAGGTGTAGCCCTTGTTTCCTGGGGAACAGCCAGGGAAGGAATGAGGTATTTGGACATGACCTTCTCCCTAGAATTAAGGTCAGGAGGGGTCATTTTTCTCAAGGTGTTTTTACATGAGAACAGCTCTGTAGATGCACTGTCTGCGGTTGTTGCAGAGGTCGGACGGGTCAGCCTGGAGGCGGGATAGAACGGTGCTGCAGAGCTCACCAGGACTTCCAGACCCAGAACTGCCAGTGCCAACTTCCAGGGAGGAAGCAAACACTGGCAGTGTCAAGGTGAGACCATACCTGTGGTGGCATGGGGGTGCTGGTTTGTTTTGTTTTTAAAACTTGATAAGCCTGATCTGTGGTGGCGCAGTGGATAAAGCGTCAACCTGGAAATGCTGAGATTGCCGGTTCAAAACCCTGGGCTTGCCTGGTCAAGGCACATATGAGAGTTGATGCTTTCTGCTCTTTCCCCCTTCTCTCTCTCTCTCTCTCTCTCTCTCTCTCTAATGAATAAATAAAATCTTAAAACAAAACAAAACAAAAACTTTATATGTTTAGAGCAGTTTACCTTCACAGGAAAGTTGAGGGGAAGGTGCAGAGAGTTCTCATACACCCCTGCCCCCATGCTCAGCCTCCCCCACTGTCAACATCTCCATTGGATAGCACATCTGTTAGAGTCGGTGAACCTGCATTGATAACATCATCACCCACAGTCCACAGTTTACAGCAGGCTAACTCCTGGAGGTGTACATTCTGTGGGTTTGGACAAATGTGTAATGACATGTTCATCATTACAGTATGATACAGTTCAGTTTCACTGCCTTAAACATCCTCCATGCTCTGCCTATTCATCCCCCACCTTCCCAAAGGGTGCTTTTAAAAAATCCTGGTTTGTTACCTAGTAAAAGCAGTTCATGGCTGCGAGGTCCTCCTCTGGCTGGGCATCATTGCCAGCAAATGTGCCTGTTCACAGTAAGAAGACCACATGCTGGTTCTAGTGGTCTAGCTTTGTACAGACATCACATTTCTGTGCTCATGAGTAGGGGAGAAACGTGAGATGCTTTGAGTCATTAGTCTCTGTGGCCTGAAAAAAAGTCCTAGACCAGCAGTTCACTTGTCACCGTTTTTGACCACATACCAGCAGTTCACATACTTGTCACCACTGACCAGCAGTTCAGCAGTTCACCATTTTTGACCACAAAAACTGATGGGCCCTCTCCGGAAGGAATAATAAGTATTAGGATATGGGCACCAACCTCTGTGTATACTTTCAGGGTTTCCCATGGCCCTCCCCACCCCAAAATGTCCTTGAACCCATGATGAAATGCCCTACCCTGCCCAGTTTGGTCTAACTTAGTGGTCAGATTCACGGTGCCTTTTTGCAGGGACTGCATTGATGCTGTAAAAGAGGACATGTGGCCTACGTTTTGTCTAATAAACAAGACTAAACTTTCAACAACAAGTTGCTTCCTGTTACAGGTGTGCAGGGCTGACTTTTGTGATAATTTACTGAGGAGAAGGTGGTCTGGTTCTTTTTAAAGCACAATAGTGCGCCTGACCAGGCGGTGGCACAGTGGATAGAGCGTCGGACTGTGATGTGGAGGACGCAGGTTCAGAACCCCGAGGTCGCCAGCTTGAGCGCAGGCTCACCTAGTTTGAGCAAGGCTCACCAGCTTGGACCCAAGGTCGCTGGCTTGAGCAAGGGGTTACTCGGTCTGCTGCAGCCCCACGGTCAAGGCACATATGAGAAAGCAATCAATGAACAATTAAGGTGTCGCAATGAAAAACTGATGATTGATGTTTCTCATCTCTTTCTGTTCCTGTCTGTTCCTATCTGTCCCTCTCTCTGACTCTCTGTCAAATAAAATAAATAAAGCACAATAGTGCAAATGTGTTTTACAGATTTGTCAGCAAGATGTTTTTGTTTCTGATTAAGTTTTACAATTTTTTTTAGATTGAAAAACTGTACCTGCGTTATTTGAGAGCAGAGAGCTTTAGAAAAGCTCTGATTTATCAAAAGAAGTATCTTTTACTGTTGATTGGTGGATTTCAGGACTCTGAACAAGAAACACTCTCCATGATCGCTCATTTAGGAGTGTTTCCTTCCAAAGTAGATAAGAAAATCACCACATCCCGGCCTTTCACCAGGTTCCGAACCGCTGTTAGGGTGGTGGTTGCAATTTCAAGGTAACGGGAGGCATGTGTCACCGCTGTCTTCACAGGTGGGAAGCGTGTTGCAGTGGCTTTCGGTGATTTTTGTTTCTGACACTGTACAATTATATTTTTTAAGATGAATGACACTTGAGGCCTTAAAATATAGATGGCACTTGTCTTTAGAAAATCATGATGTTCAAAATTGTCAACTTCTAAAAGGAAAAGATCTAAGAGTGCCTTTTTATCCCAAAACAACACCTTGCCCCTTATGGGCAGAATGGGTCTCTTGCCAGAATTGCTTCTGATGACAGAATTGTCTGATGAAATTTGAAACTACATTTTACTTCTTCAAATTTCCTATATTTTAGTTGAATTTATGTTACATAAGAGGGGCCAGGTGCATAGGAATACATTCGCGATCCACCCAGGGTTGTGGCCATTGATGGCGCCGGCACTTCCAGTCTTTGCCTGTGGGTGGGGGAGGGGAGGAAGAGCCCACTGCTGGATGCATGCAGGGTTGCCTCCACCCCCACCCTTCCCTGTTTATCCACCTGGCCTAGCCCTGCCTGCCTTCCAGCTACAGACATTGCTCACTCTCTAGCCACTATGTACACAGGATGTCATTGCTGGAGCAGGGATGTGACTCCCTGGTATTGGGAATTTTGATCATTTCAAACATTTAAAATTTTGCTGAATTTCTAAAAATGTTTGTCCCACTGCTATGGGACTGGGCCTAGGAGACCCTGCACTGCTTAACTCTTGTCACCCCAACACCCACTCACTGGTTTGTGACCTTAGTAGCAAAAGGGAGCAGGGTGTTGCAGACTGCTTTTCAACTGGAGTCTGGGAGACCCCAAGCTTGGTGTCTAGGAGTGGGCATGCTCGGGGTGGGGTAGTGACTAGAAGTGGGTGGCGCCGGGGTGGGGCAATGGCAGGGCCTCTGCTGAGGGTGGACTGGGATGGGCAGTGCTGGGAGTGGGTGGGAAAGGGGATCTGTGGGCAGGCGTGGAGGTAGCTACCCTGTGGGCTGTGCAGGACCTACACCTACCTACTGCCCTGGGGAGGTTGGTAGCCAAAGCCCTTCCAGCGTTGGTCACTTTTAAATTCTCACTGCTTTTTTCACTGCTGTTTTGCTCTAGTTTTTAATGTTTGATGTCTTTTTTTTTTAGATTACGTTTTTTGGTTAAGAAATGGCAAGAAGAAAATCGGAAAGGAGCTTTGGTGCGAGGCCGAGTGCCCCGTCCAGGTGGGCCTGCAGGGACCCCTTAACTGTGCCTTTGCAAACTTGTTTTCCACTTGCTGTAGCATTTCCTAATTTAATCCAGTTGTTTTCAGGCCTTGGTGGGAATGTAATGAAGCTCAGTAAGAAAGGGGTAAATTCAAGGCCCTGGCTGGGTAGCTCAGTTGATTAGAGCATGGTCCCGACACGCCACAGTTGCGGGTTTGATCCCCAGTCAGGGCTCATACAAGAATCAACCAATGAATGTATGGGTGGGTGGAACAACAAATCAATATTTCTTTCTTCCCCTCCCTCTATTAAAAAAAATAAATTAAGAAAGTCAAAAGAAGTAGGTAAATTCAGTCAGTGCAGTTGGCAGAAGCAAAATGACTTTTTTTTTTTAATTTTTACTTATTTATTCATTTTAGGGGTGGAGAGAGAGAGAAAGAGAGAGAGAGAGAAGTGGGAGGAGCAGGAAGCACCAACTCCCATATGTGCCTTGACCAGGCAAGCCAGGGTTTTGAACTGGCAACCTCAGTGTTTCCAGGTTGACGCTTTATCCACTGCGCCACCACAGGTCAGGCGCAAAATGACTTTTGAAGAAAAATGGTTTTTATGTTGGGAACAAGCACAAATAGAACTGCGCTTCATATAGTTGATGTTAATGAGTAAAAGTGGTTCAGAGGAGCATAATGATTGAAAATATAAAAGTGATTAAATATATTAACTAATAACGTTTTTAATAAAAATATAGTTTTTAATCTCCATAATAAGGTAGATTTCTTCAGACTGCTGAAGCTTTGCACTGAGAGAGTATTGCTTACTTTCTCAGTCATGGTTTTTGTCTGGGGTTCTCTGCTGCTACCCCCACTCTCGGGACAAGTGCAGGCCTTTGACAGCCCACTGCCCTGGAGAAACATTGGTAGAGAACCTCTTCCCTCTCAGGGATGCAGGGCCTGGAGGATGGTGGAAATTGGTACCAGTCAGCCAGCTTTAATTTTCATGTGCTGATTGTTACTTCTTGAAATCAAAATGCCTGGTCAGCCTTCAGAAAAGTCTGCCTTCTTCCAGGCACATCTGGTCCCTGCCTCCTGAGCCCACTCAGCTGGGTGGAGGAGACCCACACCCCGGGCTATATCCTAGTGCTTTGCTGGCTCCATCAGGTACAAACGCTTCTCCAGGGCTGTTTCCCATACAGATGCCAGAGGTCATGTTATAAGGCGATTAAACTCAGCTTTCTTCCAGAGCTTTTTGAAATATAACTTTTATAACTTGGGTACTTTAAAAATGTTTTGAAATTGCTATGCAGACTCTTAAAAGCTTTAAATTTTGGTAGATTGGCCTTCCTACTAAAATGTATTTGTCATTTTTTCTTATCTCTTTGTTGTTGAATAATTCTGGGGGAAGGATTCCCAGTGCCACGGCAACAGCTGACTCCACCAGTAACCATTGAGTTCTTACCCGAAACCAGTGAATCCCCCCCTGAAACCAGCAAATCCTCACCAACCAGGGATGTGTCTCCCAGCCACACCAGGGACCCTGTGCCAAAAGCCTCCCCACGCAGGAAGGAAAGGTGAGAAGTGGTGCTTTCAGACTGCTTTCACTGTAAGTAAGGGTTAGATAGGACCTGGGTTGTAGTCATCAGTAGAGGCTCAGACTGCAGAGACAAGGGGCCATGTGTGGCAGTGTCCTTAAGCAGGTTTCTATGGATGTGTGTGTGTGTGTGTGGGGGGAGGTTATGTGTGCCTCGGAATCCCCCTGCACACAGACCACATATGCAAATATGCAAGGCTCAATCTTTTTTCTGTGGGATTTCATCTTTATACTTCTCACATTGCAATCGAGATGTTACAGTGACAATATTAAAGAAATTATTTAGGAAAAAACCTTTTAATTAAGTGGATTTGTAGTTAGATTATAGAATGTATAATTTAGTTTAAAAATTAAAGTGAAAAAAGTTTCCCTAATGACTGATGGTTTGAGCCATGATTGAGTGAATATACTTGTTACATTCTGAAGCCCTGTGTTTAAATATCATCATATGGTTGTACCTATCATAAGAGGATGTGGTGAATCTTAGTTACCTTTGTCACAATTTACACCCCACTTTTCTGACCATGAGGTTTCCCACTCAGGTGTTACTTATGAAGAATGGGATCCCCATTTCCATTTCTTCAGATTGAACCATGTAAACCCTATTCAAATGATGGAATGAGGGATTCTAGATTATGAGTCATTTGTTTCAGCTGTTACCTTTCCAATATTTGGAACATACTCTTAAAGTATATAGAATAATTCAGTTTGTATCTTAGTGGGTATTTGCACATATACACATTAAGAATCAGCCTGACCAGGCAGTGGTGCAGTGGCTAGAGCATCGAACTGGGATACAGAGGACCCAGGTTTGAAACCCTGAGGTCACTGGCTTGAGCGCAGGCTCATCTGGCTGAGCGCAGGCTTGCAATATTGAGTGTGGGTTGCTGGCTTGAGTGTGGGATCCTAGACATGACCCCATGGTCACTGGCTTCAGCCCAAAGGTCACTTGAAATCCAAGGTCACTGGCTTGAACCCAAGGTTACTGGTTTGAGCAAGGGGTCACTGGCTTGGCTGCAGCTCCCACCATCCCCATTAAGGCACGTGTGAGAAAGCAATCAGTGAACAACTAAAGTGCTGCAACGAAGAATTGCTGCTTCTCATTTCTCTCCCTTTCTGTCTGTCTCTATCTCACTTTAAAAAATAAATCATGTATGTGTGTCCTCTCTTCTATGGGTGTGCTTTCCCCTGTTCTAAATGAACATGCTCGCCCTGACCCATTGGTTCAGTTAGAGCATTGTCCCAATATACCAGGGTTGCAGGTTCAATCCCCATTTGAGGCACATGTAAGAGTCAACCAATGAATGCATAGATATTTGGAACAGCAAATCGATGTTTCTTTCTCTCTCCTTTTCTCTCTCCCCCCTCCTTCTGCCTTCTTCTTGCTCTTAAAAAAAAGAAAAATCAAATGAGCATGCTCGACTCTTATCAAAGCAAAACATCATGCCCTGTGCTGTCAGGCTACCAGGGGATGAAACACTGTCATTTTCTTCTTGGTTCTGTTCCTCGTATTGATGATGACATCTCTCTACAAGCTGCATTTTATGATTAATGAACTCTAGTATAACCATGCTGACAGGAGAAACAATACACACAGCATCAGGCACATCTAGCTCTGATCACCTCTGCTAACTATGTCCCACCAGTGTACGTATGTGGTTCTGAAAAGAGATGTATTTTGAAAGTTTGGTTTTAGCTGGGTCCCAGAGCAAGGCAGGGAGCACATCAGTGTGAGTTCTTGAGGTCCTGGGAGCCTGTTCTGTTTGGCAATGGCAGAGATTCTGCTCGGTGGCAGTGGCACCCCAGTGCCCAGGTTGTTAATACTTACTGAGAGAATAAATGGTGACCAAAGGCCTCTGGTCTGTGGAAATGAGTAAATAAGACATGTGCCTGCCCTGAAGAGAACATGAGGGATGACACAGTAGAGCTCCCTCGTCCCAATGGGAGACCAGGAAGAAGGTGTGCTGACATACTACTTCAATAGGGCACAGAGGTGTGAGTCTGAGGGGTGCAGATACATAAACCACAAATTTAGTGAATAAAATATAATAGTTTTACTCATTGTAACTCTGAGACATTATATAGAGAGAAGGATTCCCAGTGCCACGGCAACAGCTGACTCCACCAATAACCATTGAGTTCTTACCTGAAACCAGTGAATCCCTCCCCCTGAAACCAGCAAATCCTCACCAACCAGGGATGTGTCTTCCAGCCACACCAGGGACCCTGTGCCAAAAGCCTCCCCACGCAGGAAGGAAAGGTGAGAAGTGGTGCTTTCAGACTGCTTTCACTGTAAGTAAGGGTTAGATAGGACCTTTAGATAAGTAAGGTGTTTTGTTTTAAGTGAGCAAGAGAGGGACAAACAGGGACGGATAGGAAGGGAGAGAGATGAGAAACATGAACTAGTAGTTCTTCATTTTAGTTGTTCATTGATTGCTTCTCATATGTGCCTTGACCAGGAGGCTCCAGCTGAGCCAGTGACCCTTTGCTTAAGACAGCGATCTTGGGCTTCAAGCCAGCGACCTTTGGGCTCAAGCCAGCGACCATGGGGTCATGTTTATGATCCCACGCTCAAGCTGGTGACCCTGTGCTAAAGTTGGTGATCTCTCAGGGTCTCAAACCTGGGTCCTCAGAGTCCCAAGCCAATGCTCCGTCCACTGCACCACCACCTGGTCAGGCAGAGGTTAGTTTTTAAAGCTTATGTACTACTTTTTTAAAAAACCTTTTTTCTTTTGTGGTAAAGATACAAAGGAAAAGGCCATCTGGTTTACCTCATTTCCCATAGAATGTTCAGTCAGAAGACCCAGCACCACTTGTCTATGTACTCACTGCATTTACCATCTGTTGCATTCAACTCTTTTTTTTGTTTGTATGAAGATCCAGTCAGTCCCTAAATTCAAGACCAGAAGGATTCCTGATTGCTTCTCAAGATCCAGAACATTCCTTGACAGAATATATTCACCATTTAGAAATGATCCAGCAAAGACTAGAGGGTGCAACACCAGGTAAAAGTCCTTCTCTAACTATAGTTTTAAATAATGTAAATGTACCCTAGGAATGTAAAAAATGTACAAAAGATCGCTAGCATTCAGCTTAGTGATTGTTGTTAATTTGTCCTAATAGTTACTATTATTATTTTTAATTTTATTTATTTATTCATTTTAGAGAGGAGAGGGAGAGACAGAGAGAGGAGAGACAGAGAGAGAGAAGGGGGGAGGAGCTGGAAGCATCAACTCCCATATGTGCCTTGACCAGGCAAGCCCAGGGTTTCGAACCGGCGACCTCAGCATTTCCAGGTCGACGCTTTATCCACTGTGCCACCACAGGTCAGGCCTAATAGTTACTATTAACAATATCAGATGAACAGTGTACTTAAGAAGTGTTGGGATCAGATTGACTTAATCACTAGCTGAGCCTTTTGGTCCTTTCTCTTAAACTCATACAAAGATTATTTCAGCCAGCATACAATTTTTCCAGTTTTTTTTGTCATAATTTAAACCTCTGCATATTTTAATTATTCATATTTTTACATAAAAAATATTAATTTAGTGGTAGTGTTTCAAAATTGTGGAATTCTTCTTAAAGACATGTGAAACCTCCTAACAAATTGCTACATCATTTTTATTTATATTTAGATTCCACTTCAAAGAAATCCTGCTGCCAGAAGAAGAAACAGTAAATAAAATCCTTGGTTTTTTTTTTACCTCTGGCAGTTGTACTTGAGGAAAAGATTTTTTCCTTCTTCTATGGAAAGCTGTGGTATGGCATGGCATACTGAGCGGTGCCTCGCCTCACATGCCGGAGATGCCAGCCCCAGAGCCATTAGCTACGTGTTCTCACCTTTGTGCATTGCTACAAAGCCAAATGGAATACTTTCTATGTCACTTCAGTATGTTTTAGCGCCTTACCTTCAAGAGGTAATGTGTGCACTCATGAGTGACGGGCACCTACCTGGTTCTTTGCATGTTGGCCACCCTGCTTGCCTCCGAGAGGGTAAGCAGAGAATGGTTCCCTGTTTGTTTTCTTAAAGTGTACAGATGGAAATTTGGTTTAAAAAGAAAAACAAAAAGAGAGAATATAATTAAAGCACTATTATATTTGTGAATAGTCCTTGTGTTGTTTTTTAGTCTTATCCAGTTTGCTTTTATCCGTTGGAGGGGGTAGAGAGTTAGAATTTATGTTAAATCCTGTAAATCAGAGATTTTCATTGGAACTAACAGTATTCTTCCTCTAGTAAGACATTTGCCTATTGCTTCATCTTGGTTTCTCATTTTACTTCTCTATGAGGCTACTCTATATTAACTCATGACTGCTCTTTTTACTGATACTCAGTTGTACCATGTGATACCTAGCCAAGTATCCTATACCCAGAAATCTCTAAAGGTATATGTATTTACAAGCATCTTACTGTGTTTTAAGACCTTTGAATATGACATTCTGCTGGGCTGGGGTTTTAATATAGAAAAAGTTTTTCTAAGTCACTGATTGTGGTGATAGACTTTTTTTCAACATGCAACACTGGTCCTGTCTGCGTTTTTCTTCATATTAGCTGATGCTTCTATAAGATCACTGTTTAGAACCTTCCCACCTTTTCCCCTGGGTTCTGTGCTCTTTCACCTGATTTGCTGAAGCTGAAATCCATGTGGAAGTCAGCAGCTTGTGCAGAACAGACAGGCTTAGTCGAACTGGAAGCACATGGGCAGGTGGCCAGTACAGCCCACCCCTTGCCTACTAAGTTTTTCTTCTCACCCTCCTACCCAAATTTAATTACTAGGATGCAATTTAATGCACCTACCCAATGCAAGGCAAATACTCTTTACCTCTTTCCATGGCCCCCATGGTGTCATCTCTCAATGGTGCCGCCTACTCTTTCAGGACTGATTTGTACAGTTCATGCACCCCAGTCTGCCAAACAAAAGGTAAGCTGAAAGGAGGTACCCAAGGCAAGCATTAAAGTAAAAAGTGCATCATCCCTGCTTTTGTAAGTAGTCACAAGGCTTCATTTGACGTTTACCACCACCTCCTTCTATCACCTGCTTCTTCTGAACCTAAGTAGGCACCTTGGCCGGGTAGGTGACCTAAACTTTTCCTATCTAAAAGATTTGAGACATTAATACACTGCTCACAAAAATTAGAGGATATTTTATTGCTTCATATTCATTTTGAAATATCTACAATTCTCACAAAAATTAGGGGATTTTTTTATAGCTTCATATTCGTTTTGAAATATCCTCTAATTCTGCTCACAAAAGTAGAAGATATTTTATCACTTCATATTCATTTTGAAATATCCCCTAATTTTTGTGAGCAGTATAGTATTGTCTTTAGAGAACTTCCTTTTACAACCAAACTTGGAAGTATTAAGTGCCAAGAGGGGAGGGGCCCAGTAAAACAGTAGATCACAGGTACAGATTTTTCTGTCCTCATTTTGTGCCAGCTACCCAATTTCTTCTCTATAATTGGGGTCATTTGCACCAACCAGTACAGTAACCCTGTCTTTACTTGCTGATTCAGATGTGTCTCATTCTGTCAAATAGACATTGCTATATCTGGTGGAAGCTATCTTCCAATGGGACAGCAGAGCCCAAACAAAGTCATAGGATGGGAAGCAAAAATTCCCTGAAGAGGGGATATTTTTGTCTTAACCCTTTGGATTCCCAGGCCAATATACTCTGGCTGTGGGAGAAATGGTACCACGAGTGAGTCTTCAGCAGGTAGGCTTTCCACCATCCATTAGGTGCGCTCCTGTTGACAACCATAATGCATGGCCATAAGCCTAATGCCATACTTTTGCTGTCAGAATTTTCTGATCAGAAGCAGTCATGATGAAAAAGTAACTTGGGGAGTTCACAATTGAGTTTTGGACAGAAAAAGTCCATATCCTGTAGGAGTGGGCAGAGTATTGGGGGCAAGTCAGCAGAAATTTAGTGGGAACCTGAGCCACCTGATCATGCCATTTACTATTGCCTCCTCGACCTACATGAGTCCTGTCTTGTGTTATTCTTCAACACCAGTTCTCCGAGTGTCATATAATTCAGTTCAATTCTCACACTACCAGACTTAGCATAGACCACAAGTAATAGCATAGGTTAAGGACTATCAGTCCCACAGACTACCTCCACTTTAGACACCAGCCAAACACCATTCCCCAGGCTACACACACTTCTGCTTGGCCAAATGCAAATTTGGGGGTTTTCACAACCTCCCCCCTCAGTTTGGTAATTGGCTAGAATGACTCAGAACTCAGTACAGTGCTACATTTAAGATTACCAGCTTAGCCTGACCAGGCGGTGGCACAGTGGATAGAGCGTCGGACTGGGATGCGGAGGACCCAGGTTCAAGACCCCGAGGTTGCCAGCTTGAGCGCTAGCTCATCTGGTTTGAGCAAGGCTTACCAGCTTGGACCCAAGGTCGCTGGCTCGAGCAAGGGGTTACTCGGTCTGCTGAAGGCCCACGGTCAAGGCACATATGAGAAAGAAATCAATGAACAACTAAGGTGTCGCAACAAAAAACTGATGACTGATGCTTCTCATCTCTCTCCATTCCTGTCTGTCCCTCTCTCTGACTCTCTTTCTGTCTCTGTAAAAAAAAAGAAAAAAAAAGATTACCAGCTTATTATAAAGGATATAACTTAGGAACCAACCACAAGGAAAAGATGTGGGGGACAGTTATGGGGGCAGGGGCACAGAGCTTCTGAGCCCTCAGCAAGTGTGCCATCCTGTTAGCACATCAATGTGTTCACCGACCTCAAGCTCCCTAAACCTTATCCAATGATTTTTGTCACAGCTTCATGACAGAGTCATGATTATTTGCCATGTGTAATTGGTGTTGAGTAAAACATGTTAAGAGAGCCTGAATATAAACCTCTATGATTGCACCTAGGATGGAGACTTGCCTCTGGACCCATTTCAATTACGAGGAGATAGCCCATACAATTCATATTTATTTTTCTCAATTTGGAGGCTGGAGGGGTTCTTCTTTTCTGGGTTGCAAACTATGTTCATATGGAGGAGAGCATAGAGGATAAACAAGCTCTCTCATGACTTACATGGGCACAAATCTCATTCATGAGGCCTCCACCTTCATGACATCATCTAATCCCAGTTAACTCATGAAGCTCCCACCTTCTAACACCATCACACTAGGGCAGTGGTTCTCAAACTTTTTGAAGTCAGGGTACATTTAAAATCCTACAAATAGCCTGACCTGTGGTGACGCAATGGATAAAGTGTCGACCTGGAAATGCTGAGGTCGCCGGTTCGAATCCCTGGGCTTGTCTGGTCAAGGCACATATGGGAGTTGATGCTTCCAGCTCCTCCCCACCTTCTCTCTCTGTCTCTCTCTCCTCTCTCCCTCTCTGTCTCTCTCCCTTTCTCTCTCCTCTCTAAAATGAATAAAAAAAAAATCTTACAAATAATTGTAAGTGCACTATATACAAATTTCTGAGAAATATGTTATAATAAGTCACATATTAAAGAAAAAAATATAAAGTCCAAGCGTGCTTTTATGGTAATTAAATGAAATAATATGACAAAATTAAATTCTTACATTAAAAACATTTTTTATGTTACATTTCTTGAGTTATGCTTTTTAGAATTCGTAAAAAAGAGGGGTTAAAAAAGACAAAGTTATCTTTTTATATAAGGTCTACCGGAAAGTTCTGTCCGTTTCTATCACAACAAGTTTCAACATGTAAGCACGTTTATTTGGCGCATGTGTGCCTCTATTTTTATCACTTAATGTATACATACTGACGTAGCAAATTAACTAAAACAGAGTTGATTCACGTTAGTCTTATGTGTGAAGCGATAGTGTACCCATGGCTACTGATAAAGTTCATTTACACCACTGTAATTTTTACGAATTTCAACAAGGAAGAAATGCTACAGAAGCATGTAGAAATTTATTGAAAGTGTTTGGTGAAGGTACAGTTTCTGATAGGACATGCAGAAGATGGTTTGAAAAATTCGAAACAGGTGATTTCGACCTTTCTGATAAGCCACGTTCTGGGCGACCATCTTCGATTGATGATGATGTTGTTAGACCATGTTGGAGCAAGATCCTTTTCTGACAACGTCGGAGATCGCAGAAAGGCTTAATTCAGCTCAGCAAACCATTTCGGACCATATTAGGAAGATAGGATTGGTGTGGAAATATATTATTTAATAAAGTTTATTGACGGTAAGAAAAATTTGTATTTTGTTTTATTCCAAAAACGGACAGAACTTTCCGGTAGACCTTATATATATATAGATACATTCTTAGTAAGATTTAGTAAATTCGGCAGGTTCCTAGCGATTTCGTCAATGTTTGGGCATATATTTGAAAGGCAAACTCTCATTTCTTGTCAATACATTGAAGAATTCCTCTCTCTTTACTCTTAATTGTGTTGAGTGCAGAAAATCCCCACCATACATATCATCTTAACTTGACACCAAACAAAGGATAGAAGAAACTTACCTCCAGTCTTACTGGGGAACATGGGGGGAAAGGCAACCTAATCAGGCAAGTGAGGTGGGGGGTTGGGCAGACTGTCAGTTTACAGCCAATTCCCCTCACCTCTGTCCCGCAAAAATCTAAACTCCAAAAACCCTGTTGGTTTTTTGGTCCCCAACAGGCACATATTTCTCTGGAATACCATCGGGTGCACCTGGAAATCTTCTAGGGAGCACACTTTGAGAACCACTGCACTAGGGGATAAGATTTCAACATATGAATTGGGGCAGGTAATCAGTCCATAACAAGTATATACAAAACAGCCTGAACAGATCCAGAAGGTATAAGTAAATGACCAGAGTGAGTAGTCTTCATGGTGCTGAATGTTCTACTTCACTGTCTCCCTTTCAGTCCACATCTGTGGTCTTATGGGAAGTTCTCTGTGACCAGTTGACAAGAGAAGGAAGATAGGTTTGTTCTGCAGAGGGATCTGCACCATATGCTGGCATCACCCAGTATAGTTGCTGCACTACAGTCCAGCTTTCAGGTGGATTTTGGAGGATTTCCAGTTGGCGAACTTTGGATAGTACTTCTGGTGGTCCATTTCACATGGAAAGAGTTGATCTGAGTTACTGATCTAAATACTCATGTGCAGTAGGTAATCAGTTGTCCAGCTGTTTGATGACAGAGGGAAGATCGAAAGATTGGTATCAAGGAGTCTACAGGAAAGGTATGTAAACAGACCTCGCCTACCAGAGGACATGCACAGTGGAAATGGAATTTGATGGACAAGATAATGTTCTTTCTTTAGCCAACATGGTACTTTCTGAATGGTGTCATAAAACGTGGCTACAGTAGCAGAAAGGTATCTTAACATTGGTTCAACAATATAGTTCCTTTCCAACAGTAGAGGCCAGTGCTGAGACTTTGATGTGGTGACCTGGTTCCTTCTGTTTATCAAGGAGCAGTGATTTGTCCTCCAGGAATAGTCCCATATTCCAGGTGTGAATTTGGCTTTCCTGTCTACAGTACATCAGCCAACACCAACCATCCATGGACTTAAAATGTCTTCGCCATTGCTGTAATTCTCCACAACACTGCCTCTTAACGGTGGGCATATATTAAAGCAATGAACATGCAGGAATGAGCTCACACTCGTGGAATTCACTGGCCTTAGCATATGTTAGAGGAGGTCCTTGAGAGAATGTGACTTCCGATTGACCTGTGAGCTGGACCTGGGCAATTGTGGACACCTGCTACCCACTCCCATCCTTGGAATGTGTGTTCTGCTTGCCTTCCCTGAGGTAGAAGCCACCCCAAGGATGCAGCCTTGAGAGAGGAAGGTGTTGAAACCATCTGAATGGTACATATGACTGAAACCAGTTAAGGCTTTTATATAAACTCAAGGTTCTGGTGGGTGGGTGTGGAGATCTATTGATCTTGTGTCACCCAAAACAAGCCTTAAGTTCCCTTATTTATTAAACCTGCCACTTTTCAGTCTGGAGTGGTCTGCCTTTATTTGGTCTCTCCTTGCCCTCCTTATAAGGAGCCAATTTATAAATCTATCACCTATTCCATCAGCTAGAAGAAATTTTTTTTTTTTTTAATAAAAGATTTTATTTATTTATTTTAGAGAGGGGAGAGAAAGAGAGAGAGACAGAGAGAAAGGAAGGGGAGGAGCAGAAAGCATCAACTCCCATATGTGCCTTGACCAGGTAGGCTCAGGGTTTGAACCAGCAACCTCAACATTCCAGGTCGGTGCTTTATCCACTGCACCACCACAGGTCAGGCTAGAAGAAATTGTTTTGACTAAAGTATAGTGGCCAGCTGAAGGCTCTCTTTAGCACCAGCTTGGAAATCACATCTTACAAGTTTGAGGTAATGTCAAACTACTATTTGAGACAGTAGCACCTGTGCCATGCTATCTCCCTTACAGCCGGATGGCAGTGGTCAGAGGATCCAGAAGCCGGCTCCCAATCCCCTCCAACACCTGCAACCATGACAAGGACAATGAGAGCAAGAATCAAAAGAAGTATCGGGGCTGTCTGCCAAGAAACTCTCCCAACCCACTCAACCTCACCAATTAAAGATAGTGGGTGCCATGGTCAAGAACAGGGACAGGGGTGGTGGACTTCAGCTCAGCAAGGTGTTTATCTGTCCAGTTTCCCTGGTACTGCAAGCTCATCCACAGCCACAAGTACTGCAGCCTCAATAGCCTGTGCCAGAACATAGACCTTCAACCTGGAGGCTCCCCGACCATTGAAGACTCCACTATACTGCATCGGTCTTCACCAGCGTGCAGCAGAAAAAGATGACAGTGAAGGCAAGGAAAGCTAAGAGGAAGGCTTGGAACTGAGTCTTGCTCAGTCAAATAAAAACCAAGCTCAGCCAGAGAAGGCACAGGATCAGCTAAAGGGGACCAGTGGCAGCTGAGCTGCGGGTCCTGGGCCAAGCTGGTGGTGAGTGACGATAACAGGAACAAGAGGAGGACCACTCAGGAAGTGTCAATGAGGAAGACAGCCATCCAGAGCTGAGACAGCATCGCCCTTAGCAGTCACAAATAGCAGATGTCACTTCAGACTTGGGGTGAAACTGTATAAATGAAGGTCTTCCATATTTATATAGCAAAGAGCATGTCTGGCCCTGTCCTGGCACCAGCAGTGTCTGTAAAAGCATTAACTTTTTTTTTGTTTAGTTTTGTTTATGTATTTTTCTGAAGCTGGAAACGGGGAGAGATAGACAGACTCCCGCATGCGCCCAACCGGGATCCACCCAGCACGCCCACCAGGGGGCGACACTCTACCCACCAGGGAGCGATGCTCTGCCCCTCCGGGGTGTCGCTCTGTTGCGACCAGAGCCACTGTAGTGCCTGGGGCAGAGGCCAAGGAGCCATCCCCAGCGCCCGGGCCATCTTTGCTCCCATGGAGCCTCGCTGCGGGAGGGGAAGAGAAAGACAGAGAGGAAGGAGAGGGGGAGGGGTGGAGAAGCAGATGGGCGCCTCTCCTGTGTGCCCTGGCCGGGAATCAAACCCGGGACTTCTGCACGCCAGGCTGACACTCTACCACTGAGCCAACCGGCCAGGGCCAAAGCATTAACTGTTTAAAACGAAGAAAAACTGAGTTAGGGAACATGTGACACCTGTTTTTCCATTCTTTTCCTGGCAGCACTGTGGCTGCAGTTTGGAATTACCATAGTTAAAGCTGTGGATGCATGTCTGTAGCCATCCATTCCTCATACTGTATTTTATCGGGCAGGTCAAAATTGTGTGGGCATGGGGCCCACTGCTCTGATGGGGTATGTCAAGTGTCACTGATATCAAACAGTAATAAATTAAACTACCACCACCAACAAAAACAACAGCAAAAAGAAGTGGCAGACTCTCTCACTACCTGTGCAAGTTGGATTCTCTAGTTCTTATTTATTTTTTTATTTTTTACAGAGACAGAGTGAGTCAGAGAGAGGGATAGACAGGGACAGACAGACAGGAATGGAGAGAGATGAGAAGAATCAATCATTGGTTTTTCATTGCGCGTTGCAACACCTTAGTTCATTGATTGCTTTCTCATATGTGCCTTGACCGCGGGCTTTCAGCAGACTGAGTAACCCCTTGTTGGAGCCAACGACCTTGGGTTCAAGCTGGGGGGCTTTTGCTCAAACCAGACGAGCTCGTGCTCAAGCTGGCGACCTCGGGGTCTCGAACCTGGGTCTTCCACATCCCAGTCCAACGCTCTATCCACTGCGCCACCGCCTGGTCAGGCGGATTCTCTAGTTTTTTAATTACAGTTAAGCAAAGGAGGACCAAAATGCTCCCTCATGGATCATCTGGGTCCCATACATACTCTTCCCCGTGTGTAATGCATGTGATAGCAGCCCTGCCTTCTCCACTGCCAAGAGAGTAACTCTTCCTATGTCCCACACATACTCTTCCCCATGTGTAATGCATGTGATCGCAGCCCTGCCTTCTCCACTGCCGAGAGAGTGATTTCCTGTGTCCCACACATACTCTTCCCCATGTGTAATGAATGCATGTGATCGCAGCCCTGCCTTCTCCACTGCCGAAAGAGTGACTCTTCCTGTGTCTGCTGGTTCCTAGATGCAAGGACTGCAAGGTTCCCAGACATCACCCATGCTTTATAATCTAATGGAATACCTGTTGTGTTCCCTGGCAAGTGTCCCTTTTGGGGACCAGGATCTCAAACCTTGCAGAGTAAACCTTGGAGGATAGGAAGCACAATGTTCCCAGGGAATTCTTGCAAGTGATGGTGAGGTCACTACTATTTCTACCCTTTGGGTTTCAGACTCATGTGTCCTTCCTTTTAGGAGCACAGTGCCATATAAAATAAAGCTTTTGAATGGCATCCCATTGTCACAGAATGTTACCTCCAACTTGGTACTTCAGCTTTGCCTTTAGCTGTCTGTCCCAATGCTCTGTCATGCAGTGGATCTCATGGTTCCTGCAATTCCTTTGCTGTACAGTGAATCCATTTGATGTGATGCCATATGGGATCCTGTGTTGGAGCAAGCACACCTGAAGCCCTTGCTAGGGACACTTGTGAAAAGGAAAGGAAAACCTAGATAAAGAATATAAACCTATTCCTATGAAAATGAACTGCTGGCTCATCCAGGATGAAAGGGTTATAATAAACTTGGTTGGTTGGGCTTCTTGATGAAAAGGGCCATATGGGAAGCTCAGCATTGGTCTCTTTTGCTGGCAGGTTAGACATTTAGTGGCTAGATCAGCTTTGGTCAAAGAATCCACAGTTTGCCTGACCAGGCGGTGGCACAGTGGATAGAGCATCGGACTGGGATGCCGAGGACCCAGGTTTGAGACCCCGAGGTCGCCAACTTGAGCACGGGCTCATCTGCTTTGAGCAAAGCTCACCAGCTTAGACCCAAGGTCGCTGGTTCGAGCAGGGGTTACTCGGTCTGCTGAAGGCCTGCGGTCAAGGCACATATGAGAAAGCAATCAATGAACAACTAAGGTCTCACAACGAAAAACTGATTGATGCTTCTCACTCTCTCTTCCTGTCTGTCTGTCCCTGTCTATCCCTCTGTCTGACTCTGTCTCTGTAAAAAAAAAAAAAAAAACCCAAAGAATCCACAGTTTGACCCATGAATGGCATCTAACCCCACTACCTTGGCCATTTTGTTCTTATAACTCGTACTGGGCTTGCCAATGAGCTGCTGTCCAATGTCCTCTAGGCGAGTCAGTCCACTTGGTTGTTAAATACTTTCATGGATGCTCTGTGGGGCTCATTAGCATTTATACAAAGATCATCCTACTTGATATCTATGTCAGTACATTTACCTACATACTTCTACCACAGAACTCCTTGTCCCAACTACCAACTGTTTTCCTCCAGGCCCTTAACCAGTCACCCGGGACACCCAGCACTGCCCATGAGTCCACATAGTCTCTCCTTGGGCCACTTCTTACACAAAAAAAGTAAATGACTAGATCTGTTGGCTGCATATGCCCTTATCAGTATCTTTCAAGGCCGCCTGAGTGAGCCTGTAATGTAGTTACTGTCCACTTTCCTTCTGAACTCACATATCGTCAATCCATCTATGAACCAAGCTCAAGCTTTTCTCCTCTTTCAACTGGTCGTAAGTCTCCCCCATGTGGTCACAAGTGTGAAGTGACAGGCTCTAATTTATAACAGCAGTGGATGCCTTGTGAGTCTGGGATACCTATTCATTCACTTGTGACCTCTGTACATTTTCATGCTCAATCTTAAATACAGTGTGTCCATAAAGACACATGTGCACTTTTGACCGGTCACAGGAAAGCAACAAAAGACGATAGAAATGTGAAATCTGCACCAAATACAAGGAAAACTCAGTTTCATACCTATTCAGTGCAGTTCGATGTGGGCTCATGCACAGATTTTTTAGGGCTCCTTAGGTAGCTATCCCGTAGAGCCTCTACAGACTCGTCACTGACTGATGGCCTACCAGAATGGGGTTTCTGCACCAAACTGCTGGTTTCCTTCAACTGCTTATCCCACTGAGTAGTGTTATTCCTATGTGGTGGCACTTCGTTATAAATGTGCCAATATTCACGTCGCGCTTTGGTCACGGATTCGAATTTAGCAAGCCATAGAACACACTGAACTTTCCTCTGTACCGTCCACATCTCGACTGGTATGGCCGTGGGCTGCTCCGCTGTATACACGATGTTACATCATCATCTGCGCATGCACACATGCTGCCACATCATCCTACAGAAACTGGGAGGGTTTTCCTTTTATTTGGTGCAGATTTCACATTTCTATCGTATTTTGTTGCTTTCCTGGGACCGGTCAAAAGTGCACCATGACTTTACGGACACACTGTATACTACTTCCATCTTATGATGGATTGTTGCTGGGCCCAACCAACCTTATGACTTGTGAGTCTGACAAAACCTATATCATCATGGGTGGTTTTAGCTGCATGGTCACTTGATGTTCCAAGATGAGGTGTTCATGTTCCATCTCCATTGGAGCACAGTTGCACACAAGGATATTTTTCCCTCCAAAGGCACATAATTCTGTGTTCTGAGTGGCATGGCAGAACTTCAGGATCCTGCATTGTGAATCTCCTACAGGAACATGCCAGAAACTCCGCATTGTATTGTTCCCTACCACCAATAACCAATAGCACCTGCTAGACCATATGACCCAGGCTGCAGAGGGACGAAATAGAATGGTGCATACCCTTCCCCACTACCCCCTGCTTGCCTGCTTGCTTGCATGGAGACAAAAAGTTTTGCTTGAGTAACCACCCAGGGCTTAGCTATTTAAACTGCAACCCCATCCAGCCAGTGTGGAACTTGAACTTACCAGCTGCCTTTGTTTCTGCCCCTGTATGTACATAATAAAGGCTATGTCTGCTCCACCTGGTCCTCCTTGTGGTTCCTTTGAGATCCTGCAATGACACCAGATCCATTTTCTGGGTCTGGACCTCCTGTGTTACACGGCCTATTACAGAAACTTCCTATTCTGGGCTCTTATCGAAGCTGCAGTCTTCCACATCACCCAATATTTGGGTCAGAGCAGTATTCCTACATGTGGAGTATGCTGCTTCCAGAACCTAAAGTCCCAACAATGTCCTGCTTTCTTAATGGTTGAAGATGCAAGATGCAGTAATTGTCTAATTTTTAGAAGGGTTGCCCTTGGGCACCACTGACCACTGGACCCCTAAAAATGTTATGGATGTAGCAGGTTCCTGAATCTTGATAATTTATCTACATAATGTTATTGATGTAATGAGACAATGTAATTCTCCAGGATATCTAGATGGTCCTGATGATTTTGGATTATGATAGGTAACAGATTTTGAGCAAAACTGTATCTTTGTTATACCTGAATGTAAATATTTCTGGTCTTCTGAGAGGGACAGAAAAGAACACACCAAATCAAAAGTCACCTACCACATCGGCAAAAAGGCTATTATAAACCAGCATCCTTCCAATTTCTGCAGGGGTCATGCTAGCGAATTAAAGATTTGAAAACCACCACTCTGCACCCTTTGAATCTTTAAAAGTGTCACCAATCTCTGCCATTTTCACCTCTGGATGTGATATTGTTTTATGATCTTGATAGGGATGGGGCTGTTTCAGAGGGTTCTGCGTGGCTTTTCCTATTATGATTGCTCCAAACCTACAGGTCAGGGACCCAATGTGAGAGTAATGTTAACTGCCAAGAATGTCAATGCCAATATTCAGTTGGGGACTGGGGAAAGTTGGACCTTGGGCAAGACTTCATTATCCTCTCCCACTCTGTGCAGCCACACTAATGGGGCCATGATGATAAGGTATCTGCACATCAAAGTCAATTCAGACCCTGTATCCACCAGTCTTCAAAAGGTTTGGCCACCCATTTTTCCTATGGGTATAGTCATCAAAGGAAATGGCTATTGGACCCTTTGAAAACAAACTTGGAATTTATTTGTGTATACATGTGGCATACTGTGGGGTCTTTGATATTTGGCCAATTCAGTAAATGGGTTCTATGCCTGAAAACTGGCTCAGGTCCAGAAACGGTGTGGGATCATGATTTTTTTATTGTGCAATCATTTTGATTTTCCTAGTCAATCATCCCAGACATTTCTGCTAGTAGTATCCTTAGCTGCCCATCAATTTTGCCTATAGAGATGGTATATATATTGTGTGTGTTTGTGTGTGTGACAGAGACAGAGAGAGAGAGAGACAGAGAAAGGGACAGATAGGGACAGACAGGAAGGGAGAGAGATGAGAAGTATCAATTCTTCATTGCAGCACCTTATATATGTTGTTCATTGACTGCTTTCTCATATGTGCGTTGACCGGGGGCTACAGCCAAGCCAGTGACCCCTTGCTCAAGCCAGCGACTTTGGGCTTTAAGCCAGTGACCATGGGGTCATGTCCATTATTCCATGCTCAAGCCAGTGACCCCACACTCAAGCTGGTGAGCCCGTGCTCAAGTTGGTGACCTCAGGGTTTTTAACCTGGGTCCTCTGCAGCCCAGTCTGATGCTCTAGCCACTGTGCCACCACCTGGTCAGGTGAGATGGTATGTTTTATCAGCCAGTTCTCTAACTCTCTACAGGTCAGGCTGTCTTGGCTGCCACTCAAGACTTTCTTGGCCATTATAATTGCAATACTCTGACTTCTGTAAATTCAGTGCTACCTCCTGGCCTCTTTTGTTTTAGGACCCTATCATCCCTATTGCTGTCACCCAGACAAGTTCTGGAGCAGTTTTTCATATTGTCAGCTTTTGCCTACGGAGATGAGCTGCCACTGAACATTTTGGTGATAACAGTGCCCCTTTCATCAGCCTGTTTCTTACTACTTTTGTAAATGTGTTACTTGTGCCTGTGTGTGGAATATAATCTGGTGGGTCTTAAGGAAGTACGGAGTATATAAATTTCAGCACATCCACATTCTCAGGCATTTCACTACTCCCCCCCCCCCCCACAGTCCACTGTAGCAATTCTGTCACTTAAACTTTACTTACTGGGGATATAGCTTTATCTACATGTGGTGTTTTACAAATATATCTGCAAATTCTTTGCTACTCTTCCCTTCAGAAGATGAAGTCTAAGTCTCCTCTCTTTTAATATAGGTGAGATTTAGTGACTCATTACTAATAGGCAGGTAGTGGCAGAATGATGTATATGGCTTCTGAGGCTAGTTCACAAAAAGGCTATGGCCTTCCTTTGTCTTTGGACAGTTGCCCTTGGAACCCAGCCATAATATTGTGAGGAAGCCAAGGCCATAGGGAATGACCGTGTGTGGGTGTGCTGGCTAATATCCCCAGTCTGGGTTCCAGCATCAACTGTTAGCCATGTGAGTAAATGAACTTTCAGGTTATTCCAACTTCCAGCCTTCAAGCTGTTCCAGCTGAGGCCTCAGATGCTGTGAACAGAGATTAGCCATCCCCACTATGCCCTGCAGTAACTAGAGATGATACAGGCATACCTTGGAGATATTGCAGGTAGACAGATGTTGCACAATAAAACAAGTATCATAATAAAGTGAGTCATAATACTTTTGCTGGTGGAGGGTCTTGCTTTCAATTTGTGAAAAACGCAACATTCTTGAAGTGCAATAAAACAAAATGCCTGCAGCCTGACCAGGTGGTGGTGCAGTGGATAGAGCGTTGGACTGGGATGCGAAGGACTCAGGTTCGAAACCCTGAGGCTACCAGCTTGAGTGTGGGTTCACCAGCTTGAGCGAGGAGTTGCTGACTTGAGTGTGGGATCACAGATGTGACTCCAAGGTAGCTGGCTTGAGCAAGGGGTCACTCGCTCTGCTGTAGCCCCCCAGTGAAGGCATATATGAGAAAGCAATCAACGAACAACTAAAATGCCGCAACGAAGAATTGATACTTTTTATCTCTCTCCCTTCCTGTCTGTCCCTATCTGTCCCTCTCTCTGACTCTGTCTCTGTAAAAAAACCAAAAACCAAAGTGCCTGCAAATGGTTGTTTTGAGTGACTAAATGTGTAGTAATTTGTTATATAGCAATGCCACAACCAGCTCAGTAATAGGTGTGCACAAAACAAAGGCACTGCAGGACTTAAGAAAAAATATAAGATACAACAGAGAAAAGATGGGTACAGGGGACTCCCAGCCTCTAGGACTGAGAACCCAGATCTCTGCAGCCTTATCATATTTATTGGTCTCTTTGCTCATCAAGCAAATTAGTAGAGCCTGGGTCAAATAATTCTACAATGGATTCAGGTGCAGAGAAAGAGGACCAACCAATGCCCCCCAGGCATGTAGAAAAATGGGCTATAAGGATTAGCTGCTTCCTATAAATCAGGGGTCCCCAAACTTTTTACACAGGGGGCCAGTTCACTGTCCCTCAGACCGTTGGAGGGCCGGACTATAAAAAAATTATGAACAAATCCCTATGCACACTGCACATATCTTATTTTAAATTTAAAAAATAAAACGGGGACAAATACAATATTTAAAATAAAGAACAAGTAAATTTAAATCAACAAACTGACCAGTATTTCAATGGGAACTATGGGCCTGCTTTTGGCTAATGAGATGGTCAATGTCCGGTTCCATATTTGTCACTGCTAGTCGTAACAAGTGATATGACGCGCTTCCGGAGCCATGACGCGTGCATCCTGTGTCACCAGAAGTAGTACTGTACGTGAGCGACTCAGCGCTTTGCGGCACCGCCACATACAGTACTCCAGGAGCACAGGATGCAGATGCTCCTCTCACTGACCACCAATGAAAGAGGTGCTCCTTCCGGAAGTGCGGAGGGGGCCGGATAAATGGCCTCAGGGGGCTGCATGTGGCCCGCGGGGCCGTAGTTTGGGGACCCCTGCTATAAACCATCATAGTAGTGCTTGCCGGGACAGCATTCTGCCTCCACAGGACTTGGCGTTCTGAGGTCCACACCAAAGATTTACCTCAAGGCTGCAGTTTAATCTCTTGGCCAATTCCCCACATAGTAATAGATACACTATCATTCTCAAAGCTATCCTTTGAGCAAGTTTGCACTTAGTCTTTGCTGTGGTGTTAGATCCCGTATCTTAAAAGATTGTTCATAAGTTAATAAATTCTTCTACCCAATTTTACATTCCAGCTCCCTTTTGACTTCTGAAGGGGTCATCTGCTCAATTAAAGATGTTGGTGACCACCACTCATCAAGCATGCTCACCATCCCTTGCTCAAGCCAGAGACCATGGGATCATGTCTATGATTCCACACTTATGCCAGCGACCCCACGCTCAAGTTGGTGACCTCAGGATTTCAAGCCTGGGACCTCAGGGTCCCAGGTTTATTATCTATTGAGCCACTACTGGTCAGGATGGATCTTACAGCTTGTTGTGGGTTGAATTGTGCCCACACCCCCACCATGATGCCTCCAAAAGATGATGAAATTCTAACCATGCCAGTACCTGTGAATGTGACCTTATTTGAAAATAGGGTCTTTGTAGAATAACCAAGTTAATTCATTAGGATGGGCCCTAATGCAATGACTGGTGTCCTTATAAATGGGAAATTTGGACACAGAAACGAGCACTCCTTCCTCTTACTTTTTTTTTCTACATAAAGGAAAAACACCATGTGAATATGAAGGTAGAGATTGCTGTGATGAATCCACAAAACAAGGAACACCAAAGACTGCCAGTAAACCACCAAAGGCTAGCAGAGAAGAACAAAACAGATCTTTCCCTCACAACCCTTAGAAGGAACCAACCATACTGTCAGCTTGTTCTGATGTCTAGCCTCCAGCATTGAGACAGTAAGTTTCTGTTAAGGTACCCAGTTTGTGGTACTTTGTTACTGCAGCTCTAGAAATGAATAGTTATTTTAAGGGGCAGAGAGCTATAGCCCCTTTTCTATCTCATCATAGTTCCAGCTGAATTATGCAAAGAAATAACCATAATTATATGCTAGTGTGCAGAAGGTGGGGGAAGGTGTGCATGGCTAGGAGGGAGAGGTGAGCCACGTGGGTAGTCTCCAAAGGATCAAGGCAGTCTGGGGAGTCAAAAGCTTTGAAAGCGTCTACCAAGACTTCCCCAACCAATGTGTCATAGGCCACCTTTTCCCAACTAGGGCCCCAAATTTGACAAAACTTCCTTGACTGGGTGTTTACCATCTTTGATATACTAATTCCTGGGCCTGACCCTTGTCTTTATTGTCTCAATGTAGAAGATGAGGGTGTCTTTACTTACATCCAGAGATTCCATGGCTTTCAATTGTCTGTTGCTAATCACCAGCTATCCATTATTATTATTATTATTATTATTATTATTATTATTTACAGAGCATCAATAGTACTAAGGAATAGGTATTCAATGCCATTACCCTTCCTTACAGTTACTATTTCCATATATGTAAAGGCCTAATACATTATCCACTAATGTATTCCATTTCACTTTAGTAGTGTGCCTGCTACTTCAATCATGGTTAAAAATTAATCTGATCACCACCTTGTGCCAGCGACTGAGTGCTACACCCACAAGTGATGAGTGAGCATCCTGGAACCCCATTTTATCACCTTTCACACCACCCCTAGTACCTGTTGCAGGATGGCTTCTCTGGAAGCAGATGCTGACAAAGCTTGGGGTACAAGATGTTTGATATCAATAAATATGAAAGGAAGGAGAAGGAAGCAGGACTGGGCAGAGAAAGAGTGTACACAGGCTCAGCAAAGCTCTGGCAGGTCTGGTGTGCTGCACATCAAAGGTGTCCTGTGTTGGGCCCAAACGGCCAGACTGTATAGTGGTGCTTCACTTATTCACCAGATGTGGACTTTGGCAAGTTGGCCCTCCACCATGGACGTGCATGTTTACTAGTCCACCCTTGCATATGCAGATACACGTCCTGTGTGTATGTGGGGATCAGCTCCTTCAGGATTCTAGGGGCCTCTCAGTTCAACTCCACCTGAGGGCTCCTAACACCTTGTTCAGCAGCTGTCTTCCCATTTCCCAAGGTCACCTAATGATCTGAAATGGCTGCCGGAGCTCCTTCCTGGTCAGTACTATACCGCTGAAAGCTATTTTGAAAAGCAAATGAGTTAACACGTAAAAGTCTGGGGAAAACGCTTGGCCCACACCTCTGCAACTATTCCAGCAGCATTGCAAAGCCAGGGCGGTGTGTCCAGGGTGTCCCAGCAGACTACAAGAAACCAGAGAAAAGCCCCGGCAGGGCAGCACACCGGGGCAGGAAGGTCTCCTGACCACAGGACGAGTTGGGGAAGCCACCTCAGCACAAGTACCTCGCCCAGGTGGAGACCAGCGCCCACAGAGTCTCGGGAGCTGTATAACCTGACAATCCGGACCCCGGCGCAGAGCCTCTCGGGAGTGACGCTCTCCGGCTTCTCCCAATGTAAGCCTAGAGCGACCCCGCCGCGTCCTTGGGGCCAATGTGAGCGAGCCATCGGTGTTGCTGGGCGGGCTCTGGACTCATAGCCCCGCCCGCAACGCGATGCGCACGCGCGCTCCCCTCCCACCCTTTCCGTCGCGCACGCGCGCTCCGTGTAGGGCTCTCCGAGCTGTCGGGGGCGCGCAGGGCGGCGGTGGCACTTAAGGAGCCGCCTGTGAACGTGCCCGCGCTCGTGCTCGCGCCGTGCGGGTGCGGAGCCGCTGGGCCGCGCCCCTGTTCTTTCGCCTCCGCTGCCCGCCGGGCGGATGCTCGTCGCGGGGCTGTGGGGAGCCGACGTAGACCCGGCCCAGACCCGGCTGTGGGGAGCTTGGCCCCGGCCCCGACCCTGACCCGATCCACCCGGGTTTGAGCCGGCCTGGCAGTCCCCGGGCGCGACCCGAGCGAGCGAGCTGGCCATGGCTGACCGCGGGTGCCCGCTGGAGCCGGTGCCGCTGCCCGCTGAGGTGCGGGAGAGCCTGGCTGAGCTGGAGCTGGAGCTGTCGGAAGGTGAGCGGCCCGGCCACGGGGGTCCCGCCCGGCCCTCACCTCGGACCCGGGATCCCCGCCAAGCTTCTCACACCCGGGAGCCCCTACCCCGCCCCTCACCTGGGACGTGCGACTTCTGCCCTGCCCGTCACCCGAGACCCCGAGACCCCCGCCTCACGCAGCTGCACCCCGGGGAGCTCGCCTGGTCCCTCAGACCGGGACCCTTGGACTCCTGGGCCCCGCCCGGCTTCTCGCAGAAGCAGCCCGGACGTTGAGGTGCCCGGCAGTTTGGGTGGGTTGTGTGACTTCAGGCGCGTCAACCGGGACGGGAGTGACCGTTCTGTCTCAGCAGCAGGCGGCGGTCGTCCCAACCCGAGGCCGCAGGTTGGGCTTCACGAGCGTGGCTGTACCCAGGCAGGTGCCGCCCACCTGGGTGCAGACGCGTGAGCCCGTCTCCGTTTGTGTGCCTCAGTTTCCTTCCCTGTGGGACCGGATTAAAACAGCACCTCCCTCTCTGGAGGTGCTTACAACAAGATTGTTAGCCCGTTTACCGAATTTTAAAAAACTGATAAAAAGTTTAATAAATGGTTCATTGCTTGTTCAAAAATAGGCTGGAGTGACTCCGCTTCAGAGGCAGTGGGTGGCGTTACTCATCTGCAGATTATTGCTCCCTAAACCTGTGGGGGGTTTTTGTTGTTGTTTTTTACGGAGAGAGAGTCAGAGAGATAGACAGGGATAGACAGACAGGAACAGAGAGATGAGAAGCATCAATCATTAGTTTTTCGTTGCGTATTGCAACACCTTAATTGTTCATTGATTGCTTTCTCATACGTGCCTTGACCGCGGGCCTTCAGCAGGCCGAGTGACCCCTTGCTGGAGCCAGCGACCTTGGGCTCAAGCTGGTGAGCCTTTTGCTTAAAGCAGATGAGCCCTCGCTCAAACTGGCGACCTCAGGGTCTCGAGCCTGGGTCTTCCGCATCCCAGTCCGACGCTCTATCCACTCTGCTACCACCTGGTCAGATCTAAACCTGTGTTTTAATATTCTGTTTTGATGTCATTGCTCAAAGAGAAAGTTCTTGGCGCAGTCTCACGGAAAGCATCTAATGTCTTAACTTTGTTTCTGATCGTTAAGTGCGTTTTAGACTCCATTTTTTCATAAGCTTACTATTGTTACTTTAGGTTTCAGTTTGATATGTTTTGCAGTCGTTGGAGTAGTGAATTTTTACAGCCATCTAAGAATACGCACTGGCTGGTACTAGCTCATTTAATCCTTGCCAACCTTAGGGAGGTAGGCACTGTTATCTTTGTTTTACAGATAATACAACATCTACTTGCAATTGTTTCGAGTTCAGCATGCAAATTTTTATGAGTTCTGTGATGTGTGGAACTTTTTAAAAATGCAAGTGCAATAAGAAATGGGTGGATGTGAGAATTCTTGGTGATTAGATGCTTTTGGGAAGTTTGAAAAACAAGTTAGAAATGGTTCTGACAGGAACCACTGTCTTGAATTTGTTGCAGCTTTTCATACGGTGAAAATCATGTCAATGCAGTTTAGATTTTATGCATTTGAAATATGTTTTTGCAGCTTGTTCCTAATTTCTGCACCCGTGTATTCGTTATTACCGAAATTTCTTATTTTTTCCGTGGTTGTATGTTTGTGTGCTTTCTAGGCATTGACAGGTAAGATTAGATCCTTTCCTCAAAAAACTTCATCATTTGTATGACAAAACATGCACAAAGTCAAGCACTCCAATGAAAGAAATGCTTCTTATCTATTGACTCTGTTTACACTATTGTCATTTTAGACCTATATGAAGGATTTATACATAAGTAAAGGATATAAGATTATGTAAAAGGAGCCTGGAAATGTAGCTTAAGCTGAGAAAGGAAGTGAACAATGTGTTAAAGGGAAGGGACAGCAGAGTGTAGCTGAGCCAAGGAGACAGGAGCCCTGGCTTCTATCCCAGCTCTTCAACTGGCCTGACACCTTTTTTCTTGGCCCCAATAGGCCAGTGATTATTTGGGTACAGTCAAGCTTGGCCTTGCTCCCAGGGTGCTTCCACACCTTTGATGCTGGCTTCTTCAGTTTGTGTTGTGATTCTTGTTGACATGGGCTTCCCCATTGAACTTAGAGATGCTTTGTGATAAGAACAGAGTCTTAGGCAAATTTTTGGCATTTTCACATAGTGGCTGATATCTGGTAAATGTCTCTGAATCTCCCCTGAATTCATAACATCTCATAACTTGGGTTTGGTTAACTGTAAAAGGTGAACACCTGCCTTATTAATGTCCTATAGTTCTTGTGAAGATTCAGTCAAATAGCATATGTGGAAGTGCTTTGAAACTGGTTAGGTTTTATTTATATAATTAAAGGAAGGTATTATTAATTAATGAAGCAACCGAAGTTACTTTTATTGTCATTACTTTAATTTGATCAAGTAAAAAGTGGGATTCACTTTGTCCTGTGCTGTACCCTACCCCTGCCCTAATTTGGAGGGTGGGGGATAAACTTTATTTTTTAATTTTTATTTAGAAAGTTATACTTAATGGGGTGACATTGATCAATGAGTACATAGGTTCCAAGTAAACATCTCTATAGCATTTGAACTTTTGTTTGCGTTGTGTGCCCGTCACTCAAAGTCAGATCATTTTCAGTTCCTCTTTACTTCTCTCTCTCAACCCCCTTCCCCTGGTAACCACTTCACTTTTATGTCTATGAGTCTCATTTTTCTATCCCACCTATATGTGAAATCACAGGTCTTAGCTTTTACTGATTTACTTGTTTCATTTAGTATAATACTCCCAAGGTCCATCCATGTTGTCGTAAATGGCAATATGTCATCATTTCTTATGGCTGAGTAGTACTTCATTGTATATATGTACCATATCTTCTTTGGGATTAACTTCTAATTCAGAATAAAGTAATAAAAATAGGATAATTTCACAGTACTCACACTTGTCTTAACGAGATTGCATAAAAGTTAGAGTTGACAGTATGCTAGGCGGGTTGGAGAGAAAAGAAAAGTTAACAGACAAAATGCTGCCTACCTGGAAGCTGGAGGTGAGTGATAGGTACCTGAACAATCTGGAAAATCCTACACTGCTTCCCCTCAATTTGTACACCAACAGTGACTAGTTCAAAGTAGTATGCTCCTGCCTTTATTATAATTCGTATGAGGCCTTGTTCTCCAACATCCTCCCTGGATTTTTGCCATCCACTGTTGCAATTGAAGTTGGCCCTAGGGGGAGGTTCTGGTCTTAGAATGCACTGATTTCTACCCATAGGGCAGGTTTGCTGACTTTTTGTATGAATTCTGAAGACGGTTGTTAGAGTAAAGCACAACTGTTGTGTTGCTCCCTAACTTTCCTGGCTGGTTTACCCTTTTTGATTTAGAGGATCTCCTTGAAATTAAGATTAGGATGAAGGGTGGAGCTGCACAGAACCCTGCTCTTCTCAGTCCCCCACCCCAGCTCACCCCCCATGAAAACGCTCAGGAGAATTCATACATGTGCCTCTTCAAAGCATATCAGAATGTACCTGGATGAAAATGAGGTTATTAGAAGTATAACCTTGACTTAAAAAAAAAGTTCCTAAACACCGTGCTTTACCTATTATTGTATCAAATTACCTTAGCTATACCACAACTGATTTGCGTACTCTACAGTGTCTTGGGGCTATTGCTTCTGAATTGATTTAAAAACATGATTAATGGTGTAAGATTTGTTCTTTGTTCTAGTGGTCTGTAGTGGTTTAGAGAGGAAATCCCGACACAATAGGCTACATTTGTCCTACTCTTGTTTCTTTTTTCAGGTTAATAGATCTGTTCCCTAGCTTTAACTGTAGTTTTTATTGCATTCTGATAATACAATATCAGATACCATACAGCCTGGATCTGGATGATGTCAAAGGAAAAGGGGAAAAGCTCCCTTTGTGGGTGTAGAGGAAAGGACTTCTTTCACAAAGCTTTCCCCCCCTAATTAAATGTTTTTAACTTCTGAAATTTGTGATATAATTCTTATTTTTCAGAATGACAGGCTGACATTGCTTTCACTTAAACATGTCCTATCTTGATGAAGCATTAAAAATTAATTTTCTTAAATCTTGACCCTTGAGTACTTATCTGTCAGTTGTCTACATGAGGAAATGAGCATTCCTGCCAAACAGAGCCAGGGCCTGTTTGAGGAGCAGTAGGTGTGCTGTTTCAAAGTGAACTCTAGTCACTTCTGTTGTGGAATGCCATTTTTACTTGAAAATATCGGTGGCAGACAAACTACAATTATTTATACTTGGGTATTTGGTGGACATTTTCTGGGAAATAGTGGAGAACAACTGTCAGAATGACCAATTACAATATTTGTGCTTCAAGCAAAAGTTAAAAACTTCTATCTGCTACTATGATCATCACATCATCCCAATACTTACAGACTTTTGGATGAGATCAGTAGCAATATTAATGAATGTGAGTTTTTTTTTTTATATTATATAATGACATGTGTCAGCATTTAAAGATCTGCATAATTCTGTGAACCACTGTTTTCCAAATGATAAGCAATGTATCATGTTACAAATTCTTGCATGGGTAAAAGATCCATTAAAAAGTTAGAGCAGCCCTGGCCGGTTGGCTCAGTGGTAGAGAGCGTCAGCCTGGCGTGCAGAAGTCCCGGGTTCGATTCCCGGCCAGGGCACACAGGAGAAGCGCCCATCTGCTTCTCCACCCCTACCCCTCTCCTTCCTCTCTGTCTCTCTCTTCCCCTCCCGCATCCGAGGCTCCACTGGAGCAAAGATGGCCCAGGCGCTGGGGATGGCTCCTTGGCCTCTGCCCCAGGCGCTAGAGTGGCTCTGGTCGCAACAGAGCGACACCTGGAGGGGCAGAGCATCGCCCCCTGGTGGGCAGAGCGTCGCCCCCTGGTGGGCATGCCGGGTGGATCCCGGTCAGGTGCATGCGGGAGTCTGTATGACTGTCACTCCCCGTTTCCGGCTTCAGAAAAATACAGAAAAAAGAAAAAAAAAAAGTTAGAGCAATGAATTATAACAGTATGAAAAGTTCATTGCTGTGGTTTTAGAGTCTACCTTGCAGATTTTCTTTAAGAAATTACCACTTTAGGCCCTGGCCAGGTAGCTTGTGACTTGTGGCTTAGTGGATAAAGTGACAACCAAGCGCACCAGAGGTTGTGGGTTTAACATCGGGGTCAAGGGTACATAGGAGAAGCAATCAATAAGTACACAACTAAATGGAACAATTAAGTGAAAACAACCAGTTGATGCCATTCTTGTATTTTCTCTCTCTTTTTCTCCCTATTCCTCAAATCAATGGAAAAATTAAAAAAGAGACTACCACTTTAAAAAAACAAACTACCACTTACCTAATGTTGGTGCTGTATCAAAGAAGCATATCCATAATGATACAAAGAAGCTACTGAAATACTACTCCCTTTCCAACGTATGTTTTGTGAGGCTCAATTTGCTTCGTAAACTTGAACCAAAGCCACGTATTGCAACAGCTTGAATGCTGAAGCCTATGAGAGAATCTAATTGTCTTCTAATGAAGCCAGATATTAAAGAGATTTGTAAAACAGTACCAGTATTCACTAAATGTTTTTGGCTTTGGAAATCTATTATATTTTTATAAAAAAATACTTCTGTTAACATGTAGGTTTGTTTATTTATTTATTGACAGACAGAGTGAGTCAAAGAGAGGGACAGATAGGGACAGACAGGAAGGGAGAGAGATGAGAAGCATTAGTTCTTCGTTATGGCACCTTAGTTGTTCATTGATTGCATTCTCATATGTGCCTTGACCAGGGGGTTGCAGCAGAGTGAATGACCCCTTGCTTAAGCCAGCGACCTTGGGCTTTAAGCCAGCAGCCATAGGGTCAGGTCTGTGATCCCACGCTCAAGCCAGCGACCCCGTGCTCAAGCTGGATGAGCCCATGCTCAAGCCAGCAATCTTGGGGTTTCGAACCTGGGTCCTCTACATCTCAGTCCAACGGTCTATCCACTGTGCTACTGCCTGGTTAGACAATATGTAGGTTTATTATAAAAAATTTTAAGTGAATTAAATATTTTTAAAATGTCAGAACTTTAATTTTTTATTATTATTATTATTATTATTATTATACTGGGGAACAAAATTTTTGTTGCATCCACAAAAACACTTGTTCTTACCTAATTCGAGGGTGCTGATCTCAAATCTAACATTAGTTTTTCTCTGTAAGCTACAGATTTTTTGCAATTCAAGATTTTAGGTTTTCATCTTATTGTAAAATTTTCAACATTTAGTTTAACATAATGAAGTAGAATGTCTTCTTGGGCATCATCTTTGTGAAAATATCATAATTTATATAATGCAGTAAATACACTAATACACTAAAAGATATGATTGCATCAGAATTTGTCTACAATTTTGAAATAGGACATATTAAAACACTTATTTTAATCATAAAACTTGTACAAAACTTATTTAAATTCTATTCAGGCAAAAATTTGCGTTTGTAGCTCTTGTGTTTGTGTACTTGTTGAGGACAGTCTCATTTGATGCTCCAGCAGTAGTCTTCTCATCACTAACAGCTCCAAGATTTTCGGGGAACTTATCAAGGTGACTGTTCAGGAAGTGAATCTTAATGCTCATGTTACATCCAATGTCGTGGAAAGCCAACAGCGTCCTTTGAACCAGAAGTTCATAGTTTTCTGCTTTTTTGTTGCCAAGGAAGTTCTTTGTAACAGCCACAAAAGACTGCCATGCTGCTTTCTCCTCCTTATAATCTTGCTGGCAAATTCTTCATCACGTATGAGGGTTCGAATTTGAGGTCCATCGAATACACCTGCATTTATCTTCTTGAAAGACAAGGCAGGAAAAGCAGAAATAATATGTTGAAAGCATTCACTTTCTCTATTCAAAGCCTGAACAAACTGCTTCATTAAGCCAAGTTTGATGTGAAGTGGGGGGAAAATGATCCTGTCTTGATTAACTACAGGTTCATTCACAATATTTTGCATCCCTACATCCAGAGCTTCACGTTTCAGCCACTCCTTCTGTGTCCAGTGTTTCTCCTGAGCTTGGCCATCCCACAAACACAGAAAGCAAGGATACTTCATGAAACCTCTATTTTGTCCTAGCAGGAAATTTACCATTTTAAGATCCACACAAATGGTCCAGTTATGCTCCTCATACTTCAGAAAGTCGAGGACAATTTTTATGTCATTATAATCTTCTCACAGATGAGTTGAATAGCCAATTGGAACCGCTGCATAAACATTATCGTTGTGTAGGAGAACACATTTCAGACTCTTTAGAGCTGTCAAGAAACAGTCGCCATTCTGATGGACTGTAAGTGGTAATACCTAGCTAGCTGAGAAGACTACTGATATCATGACAGTAAACAAAGTGTCTTCGGAAAAAATGTCCACAAAAATTTGTTTACGCTTCCTGAAATGGGATACTTTAGCTGACCGTGAAGTACACTCTTTTCTTGAAGCCTGGAGGCTAACAACTCAGCTTCTTTCTTTGATAGGCCCAAATCTCTTACTAAGTCATTCAATTCGGATTGGCTAAACTGCTGAGGGGTTAATGACTGCTTGGCATCAGAAGAAGACCCTTTAGATTCTACAACCATTTCCTCATGCATCTTATCAAAATACACTTGAACACCATGTTCACTTTCTTCATCCTTAGAAGAAATAAAACCATTGAAAACAAGCCGGGAGTGTCTCAGAGTGTGGATAGGTCGTATTGCTGAAGGAATATTCGGATATGTGATCATATGCTATTTTTTCTTGCCAATGCTCTTTGTATGGATCAGACTGAAATAACAGTCACTGCTGTGGTCCTTAGGTTCATGCCAAACCATGGGAATACCAAAAGGCATTCCTTTGTGTTTTTCTTTTGTCCAGTCACAAAGCATTTCCTCACAATTATGACACACAATATGAGGAGCCCAATTCTTGTCCTGATTGCCAAGGGGAACTTGAAAATAGGCAATATATGCATGTGTCACAAATGATGAAATATTGCACCTTTGACGTTGAAGTGTGTAACAGCCACATAGAACAATGTGTCAGGACTATTCTTATATTTATGCCTACTCAAAGAAGCCATGATTCAATCTTAAAACAAAATAAGAGGGTGTTTTTATCAGATAATAATCTTTTACATTTAAAAACAACTACAATTATGTAAAAGTGATGTTTGTAAAACATTAATTGCCTTGTGGTTATGTTCAGTCCAAGAGTTGTTGCCCTTTAACTCTAATTTAAAAACCAATGCATGCCATTAACTGTAACGAAAAGAAATTAAAATTGCATAAATAGAGCATGCACCAAAAAACGGATTTCAGATTTGAAATCAGCAATGCAGAAATATATAGAAACAATTCTAAAACCTCATGCAACAGAAAATGAAAACACATTTTTTTTCCCCAGTGTTATTTATTCAGTGTGAAGACAGGAGGCAGAGACAGACTCTTGCGTGTGCCCTGACTGGGATCCATCTGGCAAGCCCACTAGGGGATGATGCTCTGCGCATCTGGGGCTACTCCCTTGCTCAGCAGTGGAGTTCTTCTTAGCTCCTGAGGCTGAGGCCCTGGAACAGGGGTCGGAAACCTTTTTGCCTGAGAGAGCCATGAATGCCACATATTTTAAAATGTAATTCCGTGAAAGCCATACAATGACCCGTGTATGTTATGCATTATCCAGTAAAAATTTGGTGTTGTTCCGGAAGACAGCTGTGATTGGTTCCAGCCACCTGCGATAGGAAATGAATGGATTGTAATACATGATAATGTTTTATATATATATTTTTTAAATAAATAAATTTTTATTAATTTTAATGGGGTGACATCAATAAACCAGGGTACATATATTCAAAGAAAACATATCCAGGTTATCTTGTCATTCAATTATGTTGCATACCCATCACCCAAAGTCAGATTGTCCTCCGTAACCCTCTATCTAGTTTTCTTGGTGCCCCTCCCCCTCCCCCTCTCTCTCCTTCCTTCCCCCCGCCCCCTGTAACCACCACACTCTTGTCCATGTCTCTTAGTCTCGTTTTTGTGTCTCACCAATGTATGGAATCATGCAGTTCTTGGTCTTTTCTTATTTACTTATTTCACTCCGTATAATGTTATCAAGATCACACCATTTTGTTGTAAATGATCCGATGTCATCATTTCTTATGGCTGAATAGTATACCATGGTGTATATGTGCCACATCTTCTTTATCCAGTCTTCTATTTTTTTTTTACAGTGATTAAAGCCTTTAAGCAAACTCTTGGCCAATACAGCAAGAATCCATAAAAGAGTAGTGTCCTTAACATGTTCACCAAGTCCAAGTTGGCTCCATCACCATGCCAAATCCCTGAAAGATGCAACCAAACCCCAGTTCAGTCTGTTAGGAACTGTCACAGGGAGCAGGAGTCCAGGAAAAGTTCACATCCAGGAAAAGTCCACATGGCACTGGAATTGTTGTCATAATTCTATACTTTGCAGCTCACGTCCAAGTCCCAGTGACCACTGCCTCTAGCTGGTAATGATTCAGGTAGACTGGAAAAGCCATATGCAGCATGTGTGGAGATGGAGCTTCTGTGCTCCTCTGCCTGGAGAGATGAGACCAGGGTGCTTTTTCCTGGAGCTCTGCTACTGTGGTGTGATAAAGAGAACCTTGGGATACATTAAGCTGGGTGGCAAAAGTAGATTCATAATAGAAGTTGGCAAAAGGGGGAAAGAGCTCTAAATTAGGAGTAGGTCCCAGCCTGAAATATGAGTGGGGCATTGAGGTAGGAGGAGGGATAAAGGAAACACTATATATTAAGCCAAGCAGCAGAAAATAGAGCTATCAACGCCCACAACAGAGATCTTTGAGGGAAGAATAAAAAACCTGACTATTCAGGCAAAACATAGTTAAGTGGCCCCTTGTGCAAATGAGATCAGTTTACCTGAGTCTTGGAAGAAATACCCTAGGCTCGTCCACAGTGTCGTAGATGGGGCCGATGGCCCTGGGCACCTTCAGCCTTCAGTGGCAAACCCCAGCATTCATAGGTGGCTGGAGCAGGGCTGGAAGAGACTGAACCCTCCCATAGAGGAGCGAGGGGGAAGCCCACCTTCCAGTGTCCCTGTTTCCTCACAGCAGAGGCATGTAAGTCTGGCAGGCTTTAGCTCAATGACCTTCCCTTTCACTACTGAAGCAGGACCCAGATGGCATTCTATGAGACCCCTTTGGGGCTTTGGAGCCTTTAAGGGCATATCCTAAAAGCTGGTAGTTCACCTGATCTCTATTGGGCTTTTTCTGCCTCTTGGTATCTTTTTTTTTTTTATATATAATTTTATTTTTTTAATGGGGTGACATCAATAAATCAGGATACATATATTCAAAGATAACAAGACCAGGGTATCTTGTCGTTCAATTATGATGCATACCTGTCACCCAAAGTCAGATTGTCCTCTGTCACCTTCTATCTTGTTTTCTTTGTGCCCCTCCCCCTCCCCCTTTCCCTCTCCCATTCCGCCCTCCCCCCCGTAACCACCACACTCTTATCAATGTCTCTTAGTTTCACTTTTATGTCCCACCTACGTATGGAATAATGCAGTTCCTGGTTTTTTCTGATTTACTTATTTCGCTTCGTATCATGTTATCTAGATCCCACCATTTTGCTGTAAATGTTCCGATGTCATCATTTCTTATGGCTGAGTAGTATTCCATAGTGTATATGTGCCACATCTTCTTTATCCAGTCATCTATTGACGGGCTTTTTGGTTGTTTCCATGTCCTGGCCACTGTGAACAATGCTGCAATAAACATGGGGCTGCATGTGTCTTTACGTATCAATGTTTCTGAGTTTTGGGGGTATATACCCAGTAGAGGGATTGCTGGGTCATAAGGTAGTTCTATTTTCAGTTTTTTGAGGAACCACCATACTTTCTTCCATAATGGTTGTACTACTTTACATCCCCACCAACAGTGTATGAGGGTTCCTTTTTCTCCACAGCCTCTCCAACATTTGCTATTACCTGTCTTGCTAATAATAGCTAATCGAACAGGTGTGAGGTGGTATCTCATTGCTGTTTTGATTTGCATTTCTCTAATAGCTAAAGAAGATGAGCATCTTTTCATATATCTGTTGGCCATTTGTATTTCTTCCTGGGAGAAGTGTCTGTTCATATCCTCTTCCCATTTTTTTATGGGATTGTTTGTTTGTTTGTTGTTGAGTTTTATGAGTTCTTTGTATATTTTGGATATTAGGCCCTTATCTGAGCTGTTGTTTGAAAATATCATTTCCCATTTAGTTGGCTTTCTGTTTATTTTGTTATCAGTTTCTCTTGCTGAGCAAAAACTTCTTAGTCTGATGTAGTCCCATTCATTAATTTTTGCCTTCACTTCTCTTGCCATTGGAGTCAAATTCATAAAATGCTCTTTAAAACCCAGGTCCATGAGTTGAGTACCTATGTCTTCTTCTATGTACTTAATTGTTTCAGGTCTTATGTTTAGATCTTTGATCCATTTTGAGTTAATTTTAGTACAGGGGGACAAACTGTAGTCCAGTTTCATTCTTTTGCATGTGGCTTTCCAGTTTTCCCAGCACCATTTATTGAAGAGGCTTTCTTTTCTCCATTGTGTGTTCTTGGCCCCTTTATCAAAAATTATTTGACTATATATATGTGGTTTTATTTCTGGACTTTCTATTCTGTTCCATTGGTCTGAGTGTCTATTTTTCTGCCAATACCATGCTGTTTTGATTGTCGTGGCCCTATAATAGAGTTTGAAGTCAGGTATTGTAATGCCCCCAGCTTCATTCTTTTTCTTTAGGATTGCTTTGGCTATTCGGGGTTTTTTATAGTTCCATATAAATCTGATGATTTTTTGCTCTATTTCTTTAAAAAATGTCATTGGAAGTTTGATGGGAATTGCATTGAATTTGTATATTGCTTTGGGTAATATAGCCATCTTGATTATATTTATTCTTCCTAGCCAAGAACAAGGTATATTCTTCCATCTCATTATATCTTTTTCAATTTCCCTTAACAATGGTTTATAGTTTTCATTATATAAGTCCTTTACATTCTTTGTTATGTTTATTCCTAAGTATTTTATTTTTTTTGTTGCAATCGTGAAGGGGATTATTCTTTTGAGTTCCTTCTCAGTTGTTTCATTGTTGGCATATAGAAAGGCTATTGACTTCTGAATGTTAATTTTGTATCCTGCGACCTTACTGTATTGGCTTATTGTTTCTAGTAGTCTTTTTGTGGATTCTTTGGGGTTTCCGATGTATAGGATCATATCATCTGCAAAAAGTGATACCTTTACTTCTTCTTTTCCGATATGGATGCCTTTTATTTCTTTGTCTTGTCTGATTGCTGTGGCGAGAACCTCTAGTGCCACATTAAATAAGAGTGGAGAGAGTGGACAACCCTGTCTTGTTCCTGATTTAAGGGGGAAAGCCTTCAGTTTAGTGCCATTTAATATGATGTTAGCTGATGGTTTATCATATATGGCCTTTATCATGTTGAGATATTTTCCTTCTATACCCATTTTGTTGAGAGTCTTAAACATAAAATTGTGTTGTATTTTATCGAAAGCCTTTTCTGCATCTATTGATAAGATCATGTGGTTTTTGTTCTTTGTTTTGTTGATATGGTGTATTACGTTAACCGTTTTACGTATGTTGAACCATCCTTGAGATTCTGGGATGAATCCCACTTGATCATGATGTATTATTTTTTTAATATGTTGTTGTATTCGATTTGCTAGTATTTTGTTTAGTATTTTAGCATCTGTATTCATTAGAGATATTGGTCTGTAGTTTTCTTTTTTTGTGCCATCCTTGCCTGGTTTTGGTATGAGGGTTATGTTGGCCTCATAAAATGTGTTTGGAAGTATTGCTTCTTCTTCAATTTTTTGGAAGACTTTGAGTAGAATAGGAACCAAGTCTTCTTTGAATGTTTGATAAAATTCGCTGGTATAGCCGTCAGGGCCTGGACTTTTATTTTTGGGGAGGTTTTTAATGGTTTTTTCTATTTCTTCTCTACTGATAGGTCTGTTTAGGCTTTCTGCTTCTTCTTGACTCAGTCTAGGAAGGTTGTATTGTTCTAGGAATTTATCCATTTCTTCTAGGTTGTTGAATTTAGTGGCATAAAGTTTTTCATAGTATTCTACAATAATTCTTTGTATATCTACGGTGTCCGTGGTGATTTCTCCTCTTTCATTTTGGATTTTGTTTATATGAGTTCTTTCTCTTTTTTCCTTGGTAAGTCTTGCCAAGGGTTTGTCAATTTTGTTGATCTTTTCAAAGAACCTGCTCCTTGTTCTATTAATTTTTTCTATAGTTTTTCTGTTCTCTAATTCATTTATTTCTGCTCTGATTTTTATTATCTCCTTTCTTCGGCTGCTTTTGGGTTGTCTTTGTTCTTCTTTTTCTAGTTCCTTAAGGTGGGAAGTTAAGTGGTTCACTTGGGCTCTCTCTTGTTTGTTCATATATGCCTGAAGTGATATGAACTTCCCTCTTATCACTGCTTTTGCTGCATCCCATAGATTCTGATATGTCGTATTGTCATTTTCATTAGTCTGTATAAATCTTTTGATCTCTGCACTTATTTCTTCTTTGACCCATTCATTTTTTAAAAGTATGTTGTTTAGTTTCCACATTTTTGTGGGATTTTTTTCCTCTTTTTTGCAGTTGAATTCTAGTTTCAAGGCTTTATGATCAGAAAATATGCTTGGTACAACTTCAATTTTTCTGAATTTGCTGATGTTGTTTTTGTGGCCCAACATATGGTCAATTCTTGAGAATGATCCATGTACACTGGAGAAAAATGTATACTCAGTCACTTTGGGATGAAATGTCCTGTAGATGTCTATCATATCCAGGTGCTCTAGTGTTTTGTTTAAGGCCACTATGTCTTTGTTGATTCTCTGTTTGGATGACCGATCTAGAGCCGTCAGCGGTGTATTGAGGTCTCCAAGTATGATTGTATTTTTGTCAGTTTTTGTTTTAAGGTCAATAAGTAGCTGTCTTATATATTTTGGTGCTCCTTGGTTTGGTGCATATATATTAAGAATTGTTATGTCTTCTTGATTCAGTGTCCCCTTAGCCATTATGAAATGGCTATTTTTACCTCTGAGTACTTTTCCTGTCTTGTAGTCAGCATTATCCGATATGAGTATTGCTACACCTGCTTTTTTTTGGATGTTATTTGCTTGGAGTATTGTTTTCCAGCCTTTCACTTTGAATTTGTTTTTATCCTTGTTACTTAGATGAGTTTCCTGTAGGCAGCATATAGTTGGATTTTCTTTTTTAATCCATTCTGCTAGTCTGTGCCTTTTTATTGGTGAGTTTAATCCGTTTACATTTAGTGTAATTATTGATACTTGTGAGTTCCCTATTGCCATTTTATATCTTGCTTTCTGTTAGTTTTGTGTCTTGTTTGATCCTTCTCTTTCGTTTTTCTATCTTTTGTTTTTATTTGGTTGTATTCCATACATCTTTCCTCTGTTGCTATCTTTTTTATCTCATGTGCTTCTGTGGTGGTTTTTTCAATGGTGGTTACCTTTGAGTAATGAAAAGGGTCCCTACCCTGTTCATTGTAGCAAACTATTTTGTGAGTACTTTTGCACTCCATCGTCCTTTGCTACTGTTAATCTCCATCTTCTCCCCCTCTTTCTTTTTGTTGTTGTCACAGTTTAAATTTGGTTTTATTGTGTTCTTCTTGGAGCTTTTACTTGTGGCTCTGTTTTTTTTTTGTTCTTTGTATCTGATTGGAGAACCCCCTTTAGTAATTCCTGGAGTGGGGGTTTTCTGATGATAAATTCCCTCATCTTTTCTGTATCTGTGAATGTTTTTATTTCACCTTCATATTTGAAGGATAGCTTTGATGGGTATAGTATTCGTGGCTGAAAGTTTCTCTCTTTCAGGACTTTAAATATTGGGGTCCACTCTCTTCTAGCTTGTAGAGTTTCTGCTGAGAAGTCTGATGATAATCTAATGGGCCTTCCTTTATATGTTGTATTCTTCTTTTCCCTGGCTGCCTTGAGAATTTTTTCTTTGCTGTTGGTTTGTGTCAATTTCATTATGATATGCCTTGGAGTAGGTTTGTTGGGGTTAAGAAAACTCGGTGTTCTGTTTGCTTCTTGAATTTGAGGCTTTAGTTCTTTCCACAGGCTTGGGAAGTTCTCATCTATTATTTGTTTGAGTATGTTCTCCATTCCATTTTCTCTCTCTTCTCCCTCTGATATACCTATTATTCTTATGTTATTCTTTTTGATGGAGTCAGATAATTCTTGTGCCTCTTGGTATCTTAAAAGCCATTCTCAGAAGATCTCGCTGAGGGGTTTGAGGATCCCCATCCGCCTATATAAATCTTTTCCATATATCTGGAGCTATTTGGAAAAAGACAAAACAGTGTTATTAGCTGGATCAAATAAAAGAAGGTAGAAGTTTGCAGGAGAAAAAGAATTGGCGTCTCCTGGTCATCAGCATTCAAAAGAAATTTAGAATTTTTTAAGTAAAAAGCATATGGTAGACCCGTAGGAGTTCCAGGATATGACACCCCCCTTTAAAAATTGTTTTAAATTGACCTTAAAATACTTGCTGGGTACACTTGAATAATACCTTGACTTTAACGATTGTAAGAAATACACATAATTTGAAAGGTTTGACAAAATAACAGTAAATGCTTTTGCTCCATATGCAGGAGCATTGTCAGTTTAACCAGTTTAGGAAATCCAATAATAGAACAATGCATACAATGAGCTATAACATGCTTAGCAGTCTCTCCTGTTTTGACAGAGGTTACTATAAATCTGGAATATGTATCCACTGTAACGTGGTCATAGGACTGTTTGCCAAATGGAGGTATATGAGTAACATCCATTTGCCAAAGTTGTCCTGGTAGGGGTCCTTGAGGGTTAACTCCAAATGAAGGAACAGATTGTAGTATAGGATCCCTTGGACAGGATTTCCCAATCCGCCATGCTGCTTCCCGAGAAAGTTGAAAAGTTACACAGGGCTGCAGTGTTCAGTATGAGACTGAATTGCTCGATCTGTCCTGGTTGCTCCAAATAATTTTCTTTTGGGTAGCTTGATCAACAAGGGCATTCCCTTGTGCTAAAGCTCCAGGGAGCATGGAATGAGCTCGAGTATGTCCTATAAAACATGGAGCTCTATGTTGACATACAAGTCTTTGAAGAAGGAGGAACTGCTGAAATAGTTCATCAGCATTTGTCCCTGAGACAGCAGTCTTTATAGTGGAAACACCATAAGTAAATATTTGCTGTCTGTATATAGATTAAAGGCAGAATATGGCAAATGCTGAAAAACCATGATACTGGCATATAATTCTAGTCTTTGAGTTGATTTTAAGTTGACAGTTTCAATATAAAGTTGATTTGCAAGAGCAATTTGCCATTTAGTGGAAGTTTCCCAGAACCATTGTTGTTGATCCTTTGAAAAAAGGAACAACAATAATTTTGAGGCTCAAAACCTATAAGCTGTAAGGGTCGCCTATGCCCCTTGATAATCCAGGAGGCAACAAGATCAAAATATGGAAGTGTATTCCTTGGGCTATTAGATGGTTCAATGTGCCCAAGCTGTAGCTGCTCTTGTACCAATTGAGCAGCTGCCCTAAGTTTCTCCTGAGAAAGGGGCCATTGGTCTACCCATACAGGATTATCTGATTTCCAAGTAATTGGGTTTGCACAATGCATTATTGAGGTAGCAGGAGCTACCAAGGCCCATATGCTAAATTTTGATATCCTAATCCACACCTTTTGGTATTGGGTGCCACTTCTATGAGAGTGAGAATTCCTCGCTGTTCTTTCCCTAGTCCCTTGGTGAGCAAAAATCACCGTTCAAGCATCTGAGTACTAACTAAACCATTAGGACTGACTAGCAATGCTTCCATATTTTTCAAAACATCTCTACCCCACAAATTAACTGGCCATCCAGGGAGCACATAGGCTTAAAAAATCCAGAATGACCTTCTCAATCTTTTTTTTTTTTAATTTTTATTTTATTTATTCATTTTTAAAGAGGAAAGAGAGACAGAGAGAGAGAGAGAGAGGAGAGAGAGACAGAGAGAGAGAAGGGGGGAGGAGCTGGAAGCATCAACTCCCATATGTGCCTTGACCAGGCAAGCCCAGGGTTTCGAACCAGTGACCTCAGCATTTCCAGGTCGACACTTTATCCACTGCGCCACCACAGGTCAGGCCTTAATCTTCCCAATGTAGAAAACTAGAACTTTGTTGAGGAGATTTACTCTGCCCTATACCTTGTAATTCTGTGGCTGCTGCATGAGTGGGCCAGGAAGGAGGCCAATGTAACTTAGCAATAACAGATACATCAGCTCCAGTATCTAAAAGTCCTTTAAATTTATGCTCATGTATTGTTAGTTTCATTTCAGGGTTTTCCTGACCTATTTTTTTAAATCCAATTGGCAAAATCAGAGGAGCCAAATCACTAATTTCCTTGGGGCCCCTTTTGCAGGATGTGGCCTGAGAAGCAGAATTAGCATCCTTATACTGTTCTTCTAACTGCCTGAATTAGCCGTGAGACAAATTCTTTTTTTTTATTATTAATTTTAATGGGGTGACATTGATAAAATTGTCTTCCATCACCTTCTAACTAGTTTTCTTCATGCTCCTCCACTCCCCCAACCTCCTCCCTCTCCTCCCCCACACCCTGTAACCCCAACACTGTTGTCTATGTCTCTGAGTCTCATTTTTATGTCCCACCTATGTATGGAATCATATAGTTCTTAGTTTTTTCTGATTTACTTATTTCACTCAGTATAATGTTATCAAGGTCCGTCCATGTTGTTGTAAAAGATCCGATGCAATCGTTTCGTATGGCTGAGTGGTATTCCATAGTATATATGTACCAAAGCTTTTTAATCCACTCGTCCTCTGACGGACACTTGGGCTGTTTCCAGATCTTTGCTATTGTGAACAAGGCTGCCATAAACATGGGGATACATTTCTTCTTCTCAAACAGTGGTATGGTGTTCTTGGGGTATATTCCTAAAAGTGGGATAGCTGGGTCAAAAGGCAGTTCGATTTTTAATTTTTTGAGGAATCTTCATACTGTTTTCCACAGTGGCTGCACCAGTCCGCATTCCCACCAGCAGTGCAGGAGGGTTCCCTTTTCTCCACATCCTCACCAGCACTTATTCTGTGTTGTTTTGTTGATGAGCGCCATTCTGGCTGGTGTGAGATGATATCTCATTGTGGTTTTAATTTGCATTTCTTTAATGATTAGTGATTTTGAGCATTTTTTCATATGCCTATTGGCCATCTGTATGTCCTCTTTGGAGAAGTGTCTATTCATTTCTTTTGCCCATTTTTGGATTGGATTGTTTGTCTTCCTGGTATTGAGTTTTACAAGTTCTTTATAAATTTTGGTTATTAACCCCTTATCAGATGTATTGTCAAATATATTCACCCATTGTGTAGTTTGTCTTTTTATTCTGTTCTTACAGTCTTTAGCTGTGCAAAAGCTTTTTAGTTTGATAAAGTCCCATTTGTTTATACTGTCTTTTATTTCATTTGCCATGGAGATAAATTGGCAAATATATTGCTACGAGAGATATCAGAGAGCTTACTGCCTATGTTTCCTTCTAAGATACTTATGGTTTCATGGCTTACATTTAAGTCTTTTATCCATTTTGAGTTTATTTTTGTGAATGGTGTAAGTTGGTGGTCTAATCATTTTTTTTGCAGGTAGCTGTCAAGTTTTCCCAGCACCATTTGTTGAAGAGGCTGTCTTTACTCCAGTGTATGCTCTTACCTCCTTTGTCAAATATCAGTTGTCCATAAAGGTGTGGGTTTATTTCTGGGTTTTCAGTTCTGTTCCATTGATCTATCTGCCTGTTCTTATGCCAGTACTAGGCTGTTTTGAGTAAATGGCCTTATAATATAACTTGACATCCGGAAGTGTGATACCTCCCACTTTATTCTTCCTTTTCCAGATTGCTGTGGCTATTCATGTTCTCTTTTGGTTCCATATAAATTTTTGGAATATGTGTTCTATATCTTTGAAGTAAGTCATTGGTATTTTAATTGGTATTGCATTGAATTTATAAATTACTTTGGGTAATATAGGCATTTTAATGATGTTTATTCTTCCTAATCATGAGCATGGTATATGCCTCCACTTGTTTGTATCTCCTCTGATTTCTTTTATCAATGTTTTATAATTTTCCGAGTATAAGTCTTTAATCTCCCTGGTTAAATTTATTCCTAGGTACTTTATTTTTTTGGTTGCAATGGTAAAGGGGATTGATTCCTTAAATTTCTCTTTCTGACAGTTTATTGTTAGTGTATAAAAATGCCTCTGATTTCTGAGTATTGATTTTATATCCTGCCACCTTGCTGAATTCATTTATCAGGTCTAGTAGTTTTTTGACTGTGACTTTAGGGTTTTCTATATACAATATTATATCATCTGCAAATAATGATAGTTTTATTTCTTCTTTTCCAATGTGTATGCTTCTTATTTCTTTTTCATGTCTGATTGCTGTGGCTAGGACTTCCAGAACTATGTTGAATAAGAGTGGTGAAAGGGGGCACCCCTGCCTTGTTCCTGATCTTAAGGGGATTGCTTTTAATTTTTGCCCATTGAGTATGATGTTGGCTGTGGGTTTGTGATAGATGGCGTTTATCATGTTGAGGTATGTTCCCTATATTCCCACTTTGCTGAGAGTTTTGATCATGAATGGGTGCTGGACTTTATTAAATGCTTTTTCTGCATCTATTGAAATTATCATGTGGTTTTTCTCCTTCCTTTTGTTTATGTGATGAATCACATTGATTGATTTGCGAATATTGTACCAGTCTTGCCTCCCAAGAATAAATCCCACTTGATCATGGTGTATGATTTTTTTCATATATTGCTGGATCCGGTTTGCTAATATTTTGTTGAGGATTTTTGCATCTAAATTCATCAGGGATATTGGCCTATAATTTTCTTTTTTTGTGTTGTCTTTGCCTGGTTTTTGAATCAGAATTATGCTCGCCTCATAAAAGGAGCTTGGAAGTCTTCCTTCCTCTTGAATTTTTTGAAATAGCTTGAGAAGGATAGCAGTCAGTTCTTCTTTGAATATTTGGTAGAATTCACTTGTGAAGCCATCAGGCCCAGGAGTTTTCTTTTTTTGGGTTTTTTTTTGATAACTGTTTCAATCTCATTTGTTGTAATTGGTCTGTTTAGGTTTTCTGATTCTTTCAGATTAATTTTTGGGAGATTATATGTTTCAAGGAATTTGTCCATTTCATCTAAGTTGTCTAGTTTTTTGGCATACAGTTCTTCATAGTATTTTCTTACAATATTTTGTATTTCTGTCGTGTCAGTTGTTATTTCTTCACTCTCGTTTTTAATTTTGAGTCCTGTCTCAAAGTTTTTTTTCTTGGTGAGTCTGGTTAAAGGTTCATCGATCTTATTTACCTTTTCAAAGAACCATCTCCTGGTTTCATTGATCCTCTATATTATTTCTTTCTTTCTTTCTTTCTTTCTTTCTTTCTTTCTTTCTTTCTTTCTTTCTTTCTTTCTTTTTTTTTTTTTTTTTGCATTTTTCTGAAGCTGGAAACAGGGAGAGACAGTCAGACAGACTCCCGCATGCGCCCGACCGGGATCCACCCAGCACGCCCACCATGGGGCGATGCTCTGCCCACCAGGGGGCGATGCTCTGCCCATCCTGGGCGTCGCCATGTTGTGACCAGAGCCACTCTAGTGCCTGAGGCTGAGGCCACAGAGCCATCCCCAGCGCCCGGGCCATCTTTGCTCCAATGGAGCATTGGCTGCGGGAGGGGAAGAGAGAGACAAAGAGGAAGGCTCGGCGGAGGGGTGGAGAAGCAAATGGGTGCTTTTCCTGTGTGCCCTGGCCGGGAATCGAACCCGGGTCCTCCGCACGCTAGGCCGACGCTCTACCACTGAGCCAACCGGCCAGGGCTGTATTATTTCTTTAGCCTCTATGTCATTTATTTCTGCTCTGATCTTTATTATTTTCTTCCTTCTACTAGCTCTGAGCTTTCCTTGCTGTTCTTTTTCTATTTCTTTTAGCTGTAGGGTCAAGTTGTTTATTTGAACTTTTTCTAGCTTCTTGAGGTATGCCTATAATGCTATGAACTTCCCTCTCAGGACTGCTTTTGCTGTGTTCCATAAATTTTGAGTTGATGTATGCTCATTATCGTTTGTTTCTAGGAATTTTTAAATTTCTTCTTTGATCTCATTGTTTACCCATTCGTTATTTAATAACATGCTATTTAGTTTCCAAGTGTTTGAGTATTTTTCAGTTTTTCTGTTGTGGTTGATTTCTAGTTTCATACCATTGTGATCAGAGAAAGTGCTTGATATGATTTCCATCTTATTAAATTTGTTGAGACCGCTTTTGTGCCCTAACATGTGGTCTATTCTAGAGAATGTACCATGAGCGCTTGAAAAGAATGTATATTCTGCTGCTTTAGGGTGAAAGGTTCTGAAGATATCTCTTAAATCGAGTTGATCTAATGTGTCCTTTAAGTCTGCTGTTTCTTTGTTAATTTTCTTTCTTGAGGATCTATCTAATGATGTTAATGGGGTATTGATATCTATTATAGTATTGCTGTTGATCTCGTCCTTTAAATCCATCAAAATCTGCTTTATGTATGTAGGTACTCCTATATTTATAATGTAGGAGTAGATATTTATAATGGTTATATCTTCCTGTTGGATTGCTCCCTTTATCATTATGTAGTGACCTTCTTTATCTCTAACTATAGTCTTTGTTTTAAAGTCCATTTTGTCTGATATAAGTATTGCTACCCCAGCTTTTTTTCATTTCCATTTGCGTGAAATATTTTTTTCCATCCTTTTATCTTAAGTATATGCATCTTTTGATTTAAGGTGTGTCTGTTGTACACAGTATATGTATTGGTCCTGTTTTTTTATCCACGCAGCTACCCTGTCTTTTGATTGGATCATTTAATCCATTTATATTTAAGGTTATTATTGATATGTAATTGTTTATTGCCATTTTATTCTTTAAAACTGTATTCCTCTTTTGCTATATTCTTTTTCTCCTTTGATCTGTTTGCAACAGGTCCCTTAGCATTTCTTGCAGCTTTGGTTAGTTTGTAGTGAATTAATTCCTTGTGTTTTTTTTTTTTTTTTTGTCTGGAAAGCTTTTTATTTCTCCTTCAATTTTAAATGATAGCCTTGCTGGATAAAGTTGTCTTGGTTGTAAGATCTTGTTCTGCATTACTCTGAATATTTATTGCCATTCCCTTCTGGCCTCAAGTGTTTCTGTTGAGAAGTCGGAAGTCATCCTTATGGGGCTCCTTTGTAGGTGATAGTCTTTTTTTCTCTAGCAGCTTTTAATATTTTCTCTTTATCAGTTAGCTTTGGTATTTTAATTATGATGTGTCTTGGTGTAGATTTCTTTGGGTTTCTCCTTAATGGAGTTCTCTGTGCTTCCTGAACATGTGAGGTGTTTTTCTGCCTTAATTGAGGGAAGTTTTCAGCTATGATATGCTTGAACAAAGTCTCTATCCCTTGTTCTTTCTCTTCTTCTTCAGGAACCCCTATGATGCAGATGTTATTTCTCTTCATGTTGTCACAGAGCTCTCTAAGAGTTTCCTCAGACTTTTTGAGTCTCTTTTCTTTCTTATGCTCTGCTTCCGTGCCTTTATTTATCGTGTCCTCTGACTTGCTGATTTGATTCTCTACTTCATCCATCCTGCTTTTAATTCTTTCCATTGTGTTCTTTATTTCAGATATTGTATTTGTCATTTCTGACTGATTCTTTTTTATTATTTCAATGTCCTTTTTTATATTTGCTATCTCTTTATTTAGGTGTTCATAATGACCATCTATGATTGTTCTAATATCTTTGAGCCTCCTAACAATCGTTATTTTAAACTCTGCATCTGGCAATTTGGTTATATCTGATTCATTTAGGTCCTTTTCTGGGGATTTCTCTTGGTTCATTTGTGTTGCATTTCTCTGCCTTTGCATTTTCTCTGTGTAAAGGAAGGTTTTGGCCACTGGAGTCCACTGGGTATGGCCTCTGTTCCCTAGGTATGGTCTGTCTGCAGGCCCGCCACCCCCTCTTCTGTTGCTGCCTAGGGCTTTTGGGTTTGGGCATTGCCGGTGCCTGCCCACTGGGGCTGTTGCTGTGGTTTCCACCTCTCCTTCACAGGAGTGGCTGTGATCACTTGCTCGGGCACACAAGCCTTGGTTGCCTTGGCCTTTGCCCTGCCCCGGTGGGTGGTGTTATGCTCGGCCCTGAGGTCAGTGGTGAGCACTTTTGCTCAGCTGTGGGTCTCTGCCTGTTTCTGGGCTTTCACCCCGCCCTTGTAGGAGGAGCCCACTTGTGGAATGGCTGCTAGCCTTGGCTCTACCAGCCGGGCAGGACTGCGTGCCCATACTCAGCTCAGTAGTGGAACTCCACCTGTTCTGGGCTTTTGGCTCCACCCCCGCCGGAGGAGCTGGCTCTCAAGTCAGGCCACAAACCTTGGTTCCATGGGTGGGACAAGGCTGTGCTCCTGCACCCTTGCTCAAGGGCTGGTCTCCACCTCTTCCGGGGTTTCCACTCTTCTCCCGCAGTCTGGATTACAGGCTGCCAGCAGCTGGGCTTGACCACTTTTGCACGCCTACTCCTCCCCAGCCGGGCAAGACTGAGCTCACACGTGAGCCCAGTAGCAGCCAGCAGGCTTCCACCCTTGCCGTCAGAACCGTGCCTCCACCTCCCGCCACCGCCCGCCCTCCGGTGAGCCCTCAGCCGTGTAGGGTGCGGGCGCTGCAGCTCAGACCCTAATACTCACTACTCTAGATCCCAAAGCTCCCTCCTTCTAAGCGACTCTGCTCTGAGTGCTGCGAGAGAGCTTGTTTGGCTGGTGTCCTGCTTTCCTTTGCTGGTATTGCTGTTTCCAGGGGAAATATTCACTTCAGATTTGGGGAGTGACTCGTCCCAGGGTTTAGGGTGGCTGTCTCTCAAAATGTTTCTCCCTGTACCTCCTAGATTACACTCTCTTCCTGCTACTCCAGTCCTCTCCTCTCTCCCCGCCCCCCAGAGCCCTGGGTGAGTGGTTGTGAGAGAGGTGTTCTGCGTGGTCCCTTTAAGAAGAATCCTGGGTCTGAGAAATCAGACTGTTTCTCACAAACAGTATCGTGTCTTGTTTCCAGCTAAATACTGTCCTTACACCTCTTCTGGGCTCTGGGGCTGCAGGCTGGGGCTTTGTTCCTGGGATTCAAGACCCTCCCCTCTCTGCTAAACTCACTTCCCACCACATGAGTCTCTTCCGGCTGCTGTTAGCTCTGGGGAGCTGGGCAGCCCTCTCCACATTTCCACTTTTCCTACCAGTCTCGGTGTGGCTTCTTCAGTGTTCCTTGGTTGAGAACTGTGTTAAACAATGACCTTTGCAGCTAAAAGCTCTTCTGAAAGAAAGGGTTTATTCAGCAACTTGGTGGCCAGAAAAAGAACCAGGTCCTTGGGCATGCAGTCTTAACTACTAGCAGCACGGTTAGGATGGGGAAGACAAGCATGTTCTCTGTCTTGGGGTTGACGGGGCTCTTTTATTTTTAAATTATTTATTTATTTTAAAATTTTTCCGAAGTTAGAAGAGGGGAGGCAGTCAGTTTACTGCATGCGCTCGACCAGGATCCACTTGGCATGCCCACCAGGGGCTGATGCTCTGCCCATCTGGGATGTTGCGCCATTGTTGCGGGAGCCATTCTAGCACCTGAGGAGGAGGCCATGGAGCCATTCTCAGTGCCCAGGCCAACTTTGCTCTAATGGAGCCTTGGCTGTGGGAGGGGAAGAGAGAGACAGAGAGGAAGGAGAGGGGGAAGTGTGGAGAAGCAGATGGGCACTTCTCCTGTGTGCCCTGACCCAAAATTGAATCTGGGACTTCCGCACGCTGGGCTGATGCTCTACCGCTGAGCCAACTGGCCAGGGCCTGAGGGAGCTCTTTTATACAGTGAAGTTGGGGGAGAATGATGGATGTTGTTTTGAAAGAATTTACATTGGCTATAAAGTGAGTGAGAGAAGGTAAAGTGGGACCAGTTTTGGGATAGATGCGTATTTCTGAAGGAAGTGTTTGCTCATTTGTATTGGCTGAGGGCGATAGCCAGGAAAGTTCATGTGTAAAGGTAGTCAGCTATTTGGCTATTCTCTCTAGATCAGCGGTTCTCAACCTGTGGGTCTCGACCCACAGGTTGAGAACCTCTGCTCTAGATAATGGCAGAAATAGCCACCTGGAAGTTAATTCAGAGTTTCAACATACATTCAGGGACACAAGCATCTTTTGTTTCCAACTGATGAATCTCTTTAGTCTCTTCCTCCCACCTTCTGCTTGCTATAATTTAGGACATCTCAGATTTTTCTTCTTGTCAACTACTAGTCCATGCAACTCTAGCAGAACTTTCTTTAAACTTTTGTAACACATTTTTTAGCTGTTGCTGGTCTAATAGGAATTTCTGTTTACATATGTAAGGATAATCAGATGTTTCAATTAATAAAACATGTTTGGAATCATTAAAATTTATGCTTCTTGTCCCACGTTAGCAAAATCCATTATTCATGATTCAAGAATATTCCTTTTAGAATATTTTCTTTGAATGCAAATCAAAACTGCAATGAGATACCACCTCACACCTGTTAGATTAGCTATTATTAACAAGACAGGTAATAGCAAATGTTGGAGAGGCTGTGGAGAAAAAGGAACCCTCATACACTGTTGGTGGGAATGTAAAGTAGTACAACCATTATGGAAGAAAGTATGGTGGTTCCTCAAAAAACTGAAAATAGAACTACCTTATGACCCAGCAATCCCTCTACTGGGTATATACCCCAAAAACTCAGAAACATTGATACGTAAAGACACATGCAGCCCCATGTTTCATTGCAGCATTGTTCACAGTGGCCAGGACATGGAAACAACCAAAAAGCCCGTCAATAGACGACTGGATAAAGAAGATGTGGCACATATACACTATGGAATACTACTCAGCCATAAGAAATGATGACATCGGATCATTTACAGCAAAATGGTGGGATCTTGATAACATTATACGAAGTGAAATAAGTAAATCAGAAAAAAACAGGAACTGCATTATTCCATACGTAGGTGGGACATAAAAGTGAAACTAAGAGACATTGATAAGAGTGTGGTGGTTAGGGGGGGAGGGGGGAAAGGGAGAGGGAAAGGGGGAGGGGGAAGGGCACAAAGAAAACTAGATAGAAGGTGACAGAGGACAATCTGACTTTGGGTGATGGGTATGCAACATAATTGAAAGACAAGATAACCTGGACTTGTTGATCTTTGAATATATGTAACCTGATTTATTGATGTCGCCCCATTAAAAAAATAAAATTATAAAAAAAAAATATTTTCTTTGCATTGTAAATCATTCAAGTGTAATTGTCACTTTAAAAATTTTTGATTTATAGGTTTTTAAAAGAAGCAATACTGTAATTTCAATTTTAGTACACTAACACCTTGTATACCGTTTATTGCCACCAATTCTGAACCTGTTGAATTTCTGCTTTTGTTCTAAGACTTAAATTTAAACTTCACTTTATCTTGGAAGCTCTGCCTTTCACTAAGAACACCTTACTCTCCAGAGTTAGGTTGCTGTTCTGTGTCCCTTTAGCACTCTTTGCATCATTCTTGTAGCATTTATCACAGCATTGTATCGATTTGTCTAATTTTTACCACTTCTAGGAAGTATTTTAAGAAGGTTTTGCTCTATTCCTCTTTATACAGCCTTAGTACATGGCACATTTTAGGCATTTTAATGAATGTTTGTTGAATTAATAAAAATAAAAATTACATATGGTAGATGCTTAGTTTTAAATCCAGAATCCTCTGTAATTGAATACTTAACCTTTTAATACTAGTGGTTGTTTAGTTCCCTTCTTTTCTTTGACCTTCATCTTACAAAGTGTGATAAACATACATCCAGGACTTAGAGGTTTGAAAAGAGACTTGGGTGGGACACTGATCAGAGGTGTTCTCATGGAAACGTGAACTTTGGGGCTCCCAGGCCTGATGCCTTATACCCGTATTTCTCAGGGTGTATCCTCAGTGAATGTAGCTGATATGTTGTTGCCAGGGCCCTGTCATCATCAGAGTCTAGGATGGGTGTTTCATGTTGTTGTTGTTGTTATTATTATTATTATTATTTTGGTATTCCATTTTTTAGTGGAAAAGTATTAAAGAGTTGTGGTTTCTGAAAACATTTTATTTCATCATATACTATGTTCTTTTGTCTGATGTGATATGCACCCTTTAATATAAAAATGAATTCATACAAAGTATCTGATCACTCTACTATGGTATAAATGAAAGAAGGATGGAAATGAAATAAGGTTAAGTTAATGGGAAAACTTAATTTTGTTCTGCCAGTAAATCTTTTAATTTTTTTATTATTGATTTTACAGAGAGAAGAAGGGAGTAAGAGAGAGAGAGAGAGAGAGAGGCAAAAAACACTGATCTCTTTCTATGTATGTGCCCTGACTGTGGATTAAACCAGCAACCCTTGCATGTCAGGATGATGCTATAACCAACCTTGCTCTCTGGCCAGGACTTTGCCAGTAAATGTTTGCAATGAGCTTGTTCTGAGTAAGACTAACATGATCCTTGTGGATTAATCTTTGTACCCTTAAATTATCTAATATTTTTGCATTGTACTTGTGTATTTAAAAGACTAGGAAATTATATACTACTTGGCAAAGAAAAACCTGTGTAGTCAGCGAAAGATACAATACCTAAAAATAGTTATTGCTATCTTTTAATGATAAAGAATCTCTTGGAGTGATGTACCCAAGGGTCCCTTTTCCGTTTTTCTCACAGGAAATGAATGTGCTCTTTCTTTAAGATTTCCTGGATTCTTGAGGCAGTACCTCAGATAATTCCTGGAGTACAGTCATCATGCAGGGGTTTCACTTCAGACTTTGGCTTTATTAATCTTTAAAGAAAAATAGACATTGCATTCCTTCTGTATACATTGACTTCATTATTTGAGAGCACCATTTGGAAAGAGGAGAGAAAGAACTTTTATTCCGGTTCAGATTTCAGAACTTTTTCTACAGGATGTTTGGTAGAGAGCCTTTGAAGTGGGTATCTGAAACTTAAAAGGGCATACATACTCTTGCTTATTTAAAGCAGGTAAGTACCTCAAAAGAATGTGCCATAGTAAGTTCTTACATGACTTTGTTTCCTTTAACCCTGAAGATGAAACAGGCTAAGGATTAGCCATTCCAGGAAACAACTAGGAAACACTAAAATAAGGATTGTTTTGAGCTAAAAAGTTTATGCAAATGAGAGATTCTAGTATCATTATTAGATAATCTTGGCATTATGGACTGAGTTGTTTCCTTTCCAAATTCATAGGACCCTAGTCCCTCCAATGTGACTGTATTTAAAGATAGATCATATAAGGAGGTGATTCAGGTTAAATAAGGTCCTAAGGGTGGAGCCTTACTCCAGTACCACTGGTGGCCTTCTAAAAATAGGACGAGACACAGCACAGAGAAAAGCCATATGTAGACCAGAGAGAATACAGCCCTGTGCAAGCCAATGAGTACATCCAGGAGAACCAAACCTGCAGGCACCTTGATCTTAGACTTCTAACCTCCAGAACTATGAGAAAATTAATTTCTGTTGTTTAAACCATTCATGGTATCTTGTTACGGCAATCTGAGCAGACCAAGACATTTGGTATGTCATCTTGTTATTGAGCAAAATTTAAGGGACTAAGTGCCAAGAAACCTAGTTCGGGGGCTGAAAAACATGTAAACAGTGGGTGTTTCATGAAATGTGTATAGGGCCCAGTTGGCTCAAGAAGGGGAGTGATCATCAGTACTGGGTAAGCAGGGCCAGTAGAGGAAGTGAATTTTCTTCCAGTTTTGTTTTGAAAGCACACGCATAAGGCGTGTAGCACAGGGAAGAACATGCTTGACTAAGGAATATGAACCATACTTGAGTGGGCTATGAGATTCCTGTATTCCCCAGGCAGACGTGGAGAAAACAGGTTGGGAAAGGCAGCGGATTTTGCATTCTAGTAAAGAATTAGATTGGACTCTCTGCAGTCTAGACCAATGTTGGAACAAACTCAAATGTCTCCAGCCATGTGGTGTTGTGATGAATGAGGTGACCGAGAGTAAGATAAGCACCTTGTTGGCTCTAGAGTGGTACAGTCCACCTTTCTGTCCAGTAGAACTCTCTGTGGTGATGTAAATGTTTTGTGCTGCCTAATATGGTAGCCACTAGCCCCATGTGGCTATTAAACAGTTGAAATATAGCTAGTGGGACTAGGGAACTGAGTAGTCAATTTAATTTACTTTTCATTAATTAAAATTTAATAGCCACATATAGCTAGTGGCTACTGTATTAGACAACACAGCAAAATGTATGCTCTGCTTAGAGGCGTTCTATTAAAAAAACATAATATCATCAGAGTATATCTTACACAGTTTTTCTACCCCTGCTTTTGACAATGGGAAGGAAATGGGAAAGATTTAAAATATGGTACATGTGTGCATACAAGAACCCACAAAAGTTGAAAACAGAGATGGCCAATTTCCTGTTTTTGAAAAAGGGCTAAGGGGTGGTTATTCTTAGTTGCTTTATTTTAAGCAGATCTTTCTTACTAAATGATGGAGCCAGCAGTTACTTTTTGTAAAGGTATTAAGCAACAATTAAAATATCCCTGTGTGATCTGTCTCTCCTCTCTCTGTTTCACTCTGATTTAGAATTAATTTTTGGCAGCATGTAGAGAGTGGATTGGAGGAGTATAAAATAGGGAGCAGAGGCCCTGGCTGGTTGGCTCAGTGGTAGAGCGTCGGCCTGGCGTGCAGAAGTCCCGAGTTTGATTCCCGGCCAGGGCACACAGGAGAAGCGCCCATCTGCTTCTCCACCCCTCTCCCTCTCCTTCCTCTCTGTTTCTCTCTTCCCCTCCCGCAGCCGAGGCTCCATTGGAGCAAAGATAGCCCGGGCACTGGGGATGGCTCCTTGGCCTCTGCCCCAGGCGCTAGAGTGGCTCTGGTTGCAACAGAGCTTCGCCCTGAGGGGCAGAGCATTGCCCCCTGGTGGGCGTAATGGGTGGATCCTGGTTGGGCGCATGCAGGAATCTGTCTGACTGTCTCTCCCCATTTCCAGCTTCAGAAAAATACAAAAAAAAAAAAAAAATGGGAGCAGAAAATGAGATTAAAGAGTACATTTTAGTAATTTAGGGCAAGAGATTACGATGGCCTGAATGGAGGCTCAGCCAGTAGAATGGAGAGAATAGTCTAAAATGGTATCCACAGGCTTTGGTGTGAAGAACTAGACATTGAAGGATGGCTGCCAAGTTTCTGAGATGAGTGGAAGATGATGGGGCTGTTATGAAGATGTGGGACACAGAAGAACACATCTGTTTCATTCATTGAGCATGCATTGTTTGGGAGATCTGAGTACTGATGTCCCGGGGACATTTGGGTATGTAATACTGGTACTTCTCAGAAAGGGCTAGTGTAGAAGTTTGGAAGCCATCAGCACATAAACTGTAATTGAAGTAGATACAATTATCCTGTATGGAGAACTGATTATTCAGTAAGGACCTAGGACAAACCCTGAGGAACTCAAATCTGTGAGGGAAAGGCAGAGAAAGGTGACCACAGGGAAGACTGAGGAAAGAGCCACAGCAGGAACAGGAGGAACGAGTGTGGGCATTTCTGTAGCTGAGGCAGGAGAGGGTTTCAAGACAAGAAGCATTTAGGAAGCAGAGGACTTTCTAGGTTGATATTCATGACCAACTCAGATAAAGATGACTCTCCTTCCCCAAATCTCATTAAAATGCTGGAAGTTTTAAAAATTGGAATAAAATTCACAGCAGTCTAGATTTGGAAAGTCAGAAAGACAAATAAAAACAGCAAGTGCTATCTAGGTAGGGAAGACAGGAATTTGCAGTCAGAATCTATGGACAGTATGCCCTTTGAACTGAGTTTGGTGAGTATAGGAGTGGGAGGTGGTGGTGAGGAGGGGATGTCGTTTTCATTGGTTTTCCAGAGTTGGCCATGCCACTCTGCCTTAGGAGTCCCCAGTTGTGTGGGGAGGCAGTGCTCAGAGGACAGGCCCCAACTCTGCCTCAGCCAGAGCAGCTTCTCCACTTACACTCCTCAGAAGAGTTTACTTATGTGGAGGGTGTGTGGCTGGAAAGTTGGAAAAACTGGAATGAGTGATACTTAAGTTCTCCTTCCTGCTGCAAGAGCTTTCCAATTTCTAATTTTGTCCAATAAGAATTATACCATAGCCTGACCAGGCGGTGGCGCAGTGAATGGAGCGTCAGACTGGGATGCGGAAGACCCAGGTTCAAGACCCTGAGGTCGCCAGCGTGAGCGCGGGCTCATCTGGTTTGAGCAAAAATTCACCAGCTTGGACCCAAGGTCGCAGGCTCAAGCAATGGGTTACTCGGTCTGCTGAAGGCCTATGGTCAAGGCACATATGAGAAAGCAGTCAATGAACAACTAAGGTGTTGCAACGCACAACGAAAAACTAATGATTGATGCTTCTCATCTCTCCGTTCCTGTCTTGTCTGTCCCTGTCTATCCCTCACTCTGACTCTCTCTCTGTCTCTGTAAAAAAAAAAAAATAAATAAAAAAGAATTATACCATAGTATGGGTTTATCTCACCAAGTGATGTGTAAAAACATTCTTTCATTAACTGTTCTTTTTAAAAAGTTTATTATGTATTTACACATTTATGTAATACAAATTTGTTAGCCAAGAGCCATATTTTATGGAAAAATCTCATTATCCTTCTCTGTGCTAGTGCTATCTACCTACTTATATGTCCTAAATGCATGTTCAGGGTCTTAGTTAAGTGGAATGATTTAAATAAGCTCATGAGGACTGCAAAAAACATGGCAGATATATATATATTTTTAATTTTATTTAATTATTTTTTACAGAGACAGAGAGTGAGTCAGAGAGAGGGATAGACAGGGACAGACAGACAGGAACAGAGAGAGATAAAAAGCATCAATCATTAGTTTTTCATTGCGTGTTGCGACACCTTAGTTGTTCATTGATTGCTTTCTCATACGTGCCTTGACCGTAGGCCTTCAGCAGACGGAGTAACCCCTTGCTCGAGCCATAGACTTTGGGTTCAAGCTGGTGGGCCTTTGCTCAAACCAGATGAGCCCGCACTCAAGCTGGCAACCTCGGGGTCTCGAACCTGGGTCCTCTGCATCCCAGTCCGACACTCTATCCACTGTGCCACCGCCTGGTCAGGCACATGGCAGATATTTGCATTGAGCAAGGGTTCTCGGGTCCTTTGGAAGCACAACCTAGCCAATTGCAGAATTCAGTTTGAAAATCTTAAGAGTTAGAAACTGTTGAATATGGATGACTACTCATTGTTTAATCTCTTTTCTAATTGTGAAATATTTCAAGCATACAGAGAACTTGTCAGAATCATTGCATACACATTCATGTACCTAGCTTTAACTTAAAAAAAAAAAGTTTGCCGTATTAGCCTCAGATGTTTTTTCAAAGAACCATTATTGAGAGAGTTTAAGCCATAGTCACTGTGATTCCATTCTCCTTTTCCCAATTTATCTCCTGAACTTGTTTTTTTCTCATTTTATTGCATACCCATATATCCTTAATCTATAGTACTATTTTGCATGTTTTAAAACAACATAAATTATCTACTATATAACTTCTTCTGAAACTTGTTTATTTCAACATCATGTTTTTAAAATTATGTTAATGCATATAATTCTGGCTTGCTCTGATATGATTATATTATACTATAGTATATTAATTTTTTTCTCTAGAGTGTATATTTTTTAAAATAAACTTTTTAAAAGCAATTTTAGATTCCCAGCAATACTGAGTGGAAAGTACAGGGAGTTCTTATATACCCTTTTTCCTACACATGCTCAACCTCCCCTACTATAGACAGCCCCACTAGAGTAGTACATGTGTTACAATCAAAGAACCTACAATGACACATCATTATCACCCAGGTGATAACGCTGTCCATAAATAGCCTTATGGTGATGTATATTCTGTGGGTTTAACATAGTTATAATGACATATATCCACCATTTATCATACAGTCCCAAATGTGTATTTTAAAAGAAATGTAGGATGAACAATCTGCAGATTTGGCACCAGCATCACACAAAAGGTTGGAGGAGAGGCATTAGGGCCACAGTTCAGGAGCTCAGACACAAACCAGCATAGGAGAAGTACTCAGGAAAAGAGGAAATTAGAGCCATCAGACTGAGCCAGGCCCACATAGTTGCTGCTGGTGGGAAGTATAGGAGTCAAAATAGGCTTAGTATTGCAGGAAGCAGATCTAGGGTGGGTCAAAGAAGGTTTTGGATTAGTCTTACTAACAATATATTCTGCCCATACAGTAGTTTGTCTCTTGTTATTCTTTAGATTGATATGACCCTGCTAGACCATGGACATAAAAACACAAACATTCCATTTAACTGTGTAGCCACTTTATTAGGGTAAATCTGGCATAGTTAACATAGTTTGCCTTTCCTAAGGAACTAAAGGAAGCACATGTTTGTTTGTTTTTTCTAATAGTATAATTTTTAAATTTTTATGTGTATTTTTTTTTTGTAGTTTTCTGAAGCTGGAAACGGGGAGGCAGTCAGACTCTCGCATGTGCCCGACCAGGATCCACCTGGCACACCCACCAGGGGGCGATGCTCTGCCCATCTGGGGCGTCCCTCTGTTGTGACCAGAGCCATTTTAGCGCCTGAGGCAGAGGCTATGGAGCCATCCCCAGCGCCCGGGCCATCTTTGCTCCAATAGAGCCTGGCTGTGGGAGGGGAAGAGAGAGACAGAGAGGAAGGAGAGGGGGAGGGGTGGAGAAGCAGATGGGTGCTTCTCCTGTGTGCCCTGGCTGGGAATCAAACCGGGACTTCCGCATGCCAGGCCGACGCTCTACCACTAAGCCAACTGGCCAGGGCCTATGTGTATTTTTTATTGGTCATCTATTCTAGAGCACTCATTGGTATTCTCAAAGAAATCAGGTCCTAATCCACAGAAACTTTGTTACTTTATTTGGAAAAAGGGTGTTTGCAGATGTGATTAAGTTATGAATCTTGAGATGGATTTTTTGGAACTTACACGCCATCACAAGTGACTTTATAAGAGAGATTAAAACAAGAGATGGAGAAGAGGCAGGCAGTGTGAGCGCCAAAGCAGAGATTGGAATGATGGGGCCACAAGTTGAGGAATGTTGGCAGTCATGAGATTAGCTGGAAAAGTCAAGGAGCCGGTATTCTCCCAGGGCTCTCAAGAGGAAGTGTTGCCCACCTCTCACCTTGATTTTGGTTTGGTGAAACTTGATTTTGGATTTCTGTCCTTTAGATCTGTAAGAAAATAGATTTTTCTTGTTTAAGACACCAAGTTTATGGTAATTTGTTACAATAGACACAGAAAACTAATCCACTTACTTCAAGATCTACAACAGACTTAGAGGAGAAGGTATTTTCATTATTCTTTCTTTTTTTTTTTTTTTTTTTTTTTTTTTACAGACAGAGACAGACAGGAAGGGAGAGATGAGAAGCATCACTTCTTTCTTGTGGCACCTTAGTTGTTCACTGATTGCTTTCTCATATGTACCTTGATTGGGGGACTACAGCAGAGGGAAGTGATCCTTTGCTCAAGCCAGTGACCTTGAGCTCAAGCCAGTGACCTTGAGCTTCAAGCCAGCGACCTTTAGGCTCAAGCTAGTGACCATGGGGTCACGTCTATGATCCCATGCTCAATCCAGCAACCCCGCGTTCAAGCTGGTGAGCCCATGCTCAAGCTGGATGAGCCCAGGCTCAAGCCAGTAACTTTGGGGTTTCGAATGTGGGTCCTCTGCGTTCCAGTCTGGCGCTCTATCCACTGTTCCATTGCCTGGTCAGGCTCATTATTCTTTCTTTATTATCTCTTTGTGAATTATATTGGAGGTTTGAAGTGTTGTTTTTTTATAAATTTTTATTAATTTTAATGGAGTGACATCAATAAATCAGGGTACATATGTTGAAAGAAAACATGTCCAGGTTATCTTGTCATTCAATTATGTTGCATACCCATCACCCAAAGTCAGACTGTCCTCCGTCACCTTCTATCTGGTTTTCTTTGTGACCTTCCCTCTCTTCCCCTCTCCCTCCCTCCCCCCCCCCCCCATAACCACCACACTCTTGTCCCTGTCTCTTAGTCTCGTTTTTATGACCCACCTATGTATGGAATCATGCAGTTCTTAGTTTTTTCTGATTTACTTATTTCACTACGTATAATGTTATCAAGATCCCACCATTTTGTTGTAAATGATCTGATGTCATCATTTCTTATGGCTGAGTAGTATTCCATAGTGTATACGTGCCACATCTTCTTTATCCAATCGTCTATTGAAGGACTTTTTGGTTGTTTCCATGTCTTGGCCACTGTGAACAATGCTGCAATGAACATGGGGCTACATGTGTCTTTACGTATTGATGTCTCTGAGTTTTGGAGGTATATACCCAGTAGAGGGATTGCTGGGTCATAAGGTAGTTCTATTTTCAGTTTTTTGAGGAACCACCATACTTTCTTCCATAATGGTTGTACTACTTTACATTCCCACCAACAGTGAATGAGGGTTCCTTTTTCTCCACAGCCTCTCCAACACTTGCTATTACCTGTCTTGTTCATAATAGCTAATCCAGCCATAGGTCGGGAACCTATGGCTCGTGAGCCGTATGTGGCTCTTTTGATGGCTGCATCTGGCTCGCAGACAAATCTTTAATAAAAAAAAAATAATGTTAAAAATATAAAACATTCTCATGTATTACAATCCATTCATTTTCTACCTCTTATGTGTATGGTTGCGGGTAGGTGGAGCCAATCACAGCTGTTCTCCGGAACAACACCAAACTTTTATTGGATAATGCCTAACATACACGGGTCGTTGTATGGTTCGCACGTAATTACATTTTAAACTATGTGGTGTTCATGACTCTCTCAGCCAAAAAGATTCCTGACCCCTGAGCTAATCTAACAGGTGTGAGGTGGTATCTCATTGTAGTTTTGATTTGCATTTCTCTAATAACTAGTGAAGATGAGCATCTTTTCATATATCTGTTGGCCATTTGTATTTCTTCCTGGGAGAAGTGTCTGTTCATGTCCTCTTCCCATTTTTTTACCGGATTGTTTGTTTGTTTGTTGTTGAGTTTTATGAGTTCTTTGTATATTTTGGATATTAGGCCCTTATCTGAGCTGTTGTTTGAAAATATCACTTCCCATTTAGTTGGCTGTTTATTTTGTTGTCAGTTTCTCTTGCTGAGCAAAAACTTCTTAGTCTGATATAGTCCCATTCATTTATCTTTGCCTTCACTTCTCTTGCCTTTGGAGTCAAATTCATAAAATGCTCTTTAAAACCCAGGTGCATGAGTTTAGTACCTATGTTTTCTTCTATGTACGTTATTGTTTCAGGTCTTATATTTAGGTCTTTGATCTTTTTTTTTTTTTTTTTTTTTATAAATTTTTATTAATGGTAATGGGATGACATTAATAAATCAGGGTACATATATTCAAAGAAAACATGTCTAGGTTATTTTGTCATCAAATTATGTTGCAAACCCCTCGCCCAAAGTCAGATTGTCCTCCGTCACCCTCTATCTAGTTCTCTGTGCCCCTCCCCCTCCCCCTAACTCTCTCCCTCCCTCCCTCCCATGTCCTCCCTCCCCCCCCACCCTTGGTAACCACCACACTCTTGTCCATGTCTCTTAGTCTCATTTTTATGTTCCACCAATGTATGGAATCATGTAGTTCTTGTTTTTTTCTGATTTACTTATTTCACTCCTTATAATGTTATCAAGATCCCACCGTTTTGCTGTAAATGATCTGATGTCATCATTTCATATGGCTGAGTAGTATTCCATAGTGTATATGTGCCACATCTTCTTTATCCAGTCTTCTATTGAAGGGCTTTTTGGTTGTTTCCATGTCTTGGCCACTGTGAACAGTGCTGCAATGAACATGAGGCTACATGTGTCTTCACGTATCAATGTTTCTGAGGTTTTGGGGTATATACCCAGTAGAGGGATTGCTGGGTCATAAGGTAGTTCTATTTTCAGTTTTTTGAGGAACCACCATACTTTCCTCCATAATGGTTGTACTACTTTACAGTCCCACCAACAGTGAATGAGGGTTCCTTTTTCTCCACAGCCTCTCCAACATTTGCTATTACCCGTCTTGTTGATAATAGCTAATCTAACAGGAGTGAGGTGGTATCTCATTGTAGTTTTGATTTGCATTTCTCTAATAACTAATGAAGCTGAGCATCTTTTCATATATCTGTTGGCCATTTGTATCTCTTCCTGGGAGAAGTGTCTGTTCATGTCCTCTTCCCATTTTTTTATTGGATTGTTTGTTTGTTTGTTGTTGAGTTTTATGAGTTCTTTGTAAATTTTGGATATTAGGCCCTTATCTGAGCTGTTGTTTGAAAATATCATTTCCCATTTAGTTGTCTGTCTGTTTATTTTGATATCAGTTTCTCTTGCTGAGCAAAAACTTTTTATTCTGATGTAGTCCCATTCATTTATCTTTGCCTTCACTTCTCTTGCCATTGGAGTCAAGTTCATAAAATGTTCTTAAAACCCAGGTCCATGATTTTAGTACCTATGTCTTCTTCTATGTACTTTATTGTTTCAGGTCTTATATTTAGGTCTTTGATCCATTTTGAATTAATTTTAGTACACGGGGACAGGCTGTAGTCGAGTTTCATTCTTTTGCATGTGGCTTTCCAGTTTTCCCAACACCATTTGTTGAAGAGGCTTTCTTTTCTCCATTGTGTGTTGTTGGCCCCTTTATCAAAGATTATTTGACCATATATATGTGGTTTTATTTCTGGGCTTTCTATTCTGTTCCATTGGTCTGAGTGTCTATTTTTTTGCCAATACCATGCTGTTTTGATTATCGTGGCCCTATAATATAGTTTAAAGTCAGGTATTGTAATGCCCCCAGCTTCATTCTTTTTCCTTAGGATTGTTTTGGCTATTCGGGGTTTTTTATAGTTCCATATAAATCTGATGATTTTTTGTTCCATTTCTTTAAAAAATCTCATAGGGATTTTGATGGGAATTGCATTAAATTTGTATATTGCTTTGGGTAATATGGCCATTTTGATTATATTTATTCTTCCTATCCAAGAACAAGGAATATTTTTCCATCTCATTGTATCTTTTTCGATTTCCCTTAACAATGCTTTGTAATTTTCATTATATAGGTCCTTTATGTTCTTTGTTATGTTTATTCCTAGGTATTTTATTTTTTTTGTTGCAATCGTGAAGGGGATTATTTTTTTGAGTTCGTTTTCTAATATTTCATTGTTGGCATATAGAAAGGCTATGGACTTTTGTATGTTAATTTTGTATCCTGCGACCTTACTGTATTGGTTTATTGTTTCTAATAATCTTTTTGTGGAGTCCTTCGGGTTTTCGATGTATAGGATCATATCATCAGCAAAAAGTGATACCTTTACTTCTTCTTTTCCGATATGGATGCCTTTTATTTCTTTGTCTTGTCTGATTGCTCTGGCCAGAACTTCTAGCACCACGTTGAATAAGAGTGGAGAGAGTGGACAACCCTGTCTTGTTCCTGATTTAAGGTAGAAAGTCCTCAGTTTTATGCCGTTTAATAGGATGTTGGCTGATGGTTTATCATATATGGCCTTTATCATGTTGAGATATTTTCCTTCTATACCCATTTTGTTGAGAGTCTTAAACATAAAATTGTGTTGTATTTTATCAAAAGCCTTTTCTGCATCTATAGATAAGATCATGTGGTTTTTGTTCTTTGTTTTGTTGATATGGTGTATTACGTTAACCGTTTTGCGTATGTTGAACCATCCTTGAGATTCTGGGATGAATCCCACTTGATCATGATGTATTATTTTTTTAATATGTTGTTGTATTCGGTTTGCCAGTATTTTGTTTAGTATTTTAGCATCTGTATTCATTAGAGATATTGGTCTGTAGTTTTCTTTCTTTGTGCCATCCTTGCCAGGTTTTGGTATGAGGGTTATGTTGGCCTTATAAAATGTGTTTGGAAGTATTGCTTCTTCTTCAATTTTTTGGAAGACTTTGAGTAGAATAGGAACCAAGTCTTCTTTGAATGTTTGATAGAATTCAGTAGTATAACCGTCTGGGCCTGGACTTTTATTTTTGGGGAGATTTTTAATAGTTTTTTCTATTTCCTCCCTGCTGATTGGTCTGTTTAGGCTTTCTGCTTCTTCATGACTCAGTCTAGGAAGGTTGTATTGTTCTAGGAATTTATCCATTTCTTCTAGATTGTTGTATTTGGTGGCATATAATTTTTCATAGTATTCTACAATAATTCTTTGTATTTCTATGATGTCTGTGGTGATCTCTCCTCTTTCATTTTGGATTTTATTTATTTGAGTCCTGTGTCTTTTTTCCTTGGTGAGTCTTGCCAAGGGTTTGTCAATTTTGTTAATTTTTTCAAAGAACCAGCTCCTTGTTTTATTGATTTTTTCTATAGTTTTTCTGTTCTCTATTTCATTTATTTCTGCTCTGATTTTTATTATCTCCTTTCTTCGGCTGGTTTTGGGTTGTCTTTGTTCTTCTTTTTCTAGTTCCTTAAGGTGTGAAGTTAAGTGGTTTACTTCGGCTCTCTCTTGTTTGTTTATATAGGCCTGAAGTGATATGAACTTTCCTCTTATTACTGCTTTTGCTGCATCCCAGAGATTCTGATATGTCGTATTTTCATTTTCATTAGTCTGTATATATCTTTTGATTTCTGCACTTATTTCTTCTTTGACCCATTCATTTTTTAGAAGTATATTGTTTAGTTTCCACATTTTTGTGGGTTTTTCCCCCTCTTTTTTGCAGTTGAATTCTAGTTTCAAGGCTTTATGATCAGAAAATATGCTTGGTACAATTTCAATTTTTCTAAATTTGCTGATATTGTCTTTGTGGCCCAACATATGGTCAATTCTTGAGAATGTTCCATGTACACTAGAGAAAAATGTATACTCTGTCGCTTTGGGATGAAGTGTCCTGTAGATGTCTATCATATCCAGGTGTTCTAGTATTTCGTTTAAGGCCACTATATCTTTATTGATTCTCTGTTTGGATGACCGATCTAGAGCCGTCAGCGGTGTATTGAGGTCTCCAAGTATGATTGTATTTTTGTTAGTTTTTGTTTTAAGGTCAATAAGTAGCTGTCTTATATATTTTGGTGCTCCTTGGTTTGGTGCATATATATTAAGGATTGTTATGTCTTCTTGATTCAACTTCCCCTTAATCATTATGAAATGACCATTTTTGTCTCTGAGTACTTTTTCTGTCTTGTAGTCAGCATTATTAGATATGAGTATTGCTACGCCTGCTTTTTTTTGGGTGTTGTTTGCTTGGAGTATTGTTTTCCAGCCTTTCACTTTGAATTTGTTTTTATCCTTGTTGCTTAGATGTGTTTCTTGTAGGCAGCATATAGTTGGATTTTCTTTTTTAATCCATTCTGCTACTCTGTGTCTTTTTATTGGTAAGTTTAATCCATATACATTTAGTGTAATTATTGACACTTGTGGGTTCCCTACTGCCATTTTATAAATTGCTTTCTGTTAGTTTTGTATCTAGTTTGATTCTTCTCTTTTGTTTTTCTCTCATTTGTTTTTGTTTGTGTTCCATACTTCTTTCCTCTGTTGCTACCTTTTTTAAGTTAAGTGTTTTTGTGGTGGTTTTTTTAAGGGTGGTTACCATTAAGTAATGAAAAGGGTACCTACCATATTCATTGTAGTACCCTATCTTATAAGTATTTTTGCACTTCATCATCCTTTGCTACTGTTAATCTCCATCCTCTCCCCCCTTTTTTGCCTTTGTTGTCACAGTTTAAGTTTGGTTTTATTGTGTTCTTGGTGGAGCTGTTACTTGTGGTGTTGTTTTCTTTTGTTCTTTGAATCTGGTTGGAAAACCCCCCTTAGTATTTCCTGGAGTGGGGGCTTTCTGTTGATAAATTCTCTCATCTTTTCTGTATTTGTGAATGTTTTTATATCTCCTTCATACTTGAAGGATAGCTTTGATGGGTATAGTATTCTTGGCTGAAAGTTCCTCTCTTTCAGGGCTTTAAATATTGGGGTCCACTCTCTTCTAGCTTGTAGAGTTTCTGCTGAGAAATCTGATGATAATCTAATAGGCCTTCCTTTATATGTTGTACTCTTCTTTTCCCTGGCTGCCTTGAGAATTTTTTCTTTGTCATTGGTTTGTGTCATCTTTATTATGATGTGCCTTGGAGTGGGTTTGTTGGGGTTAAGAAAACTTGGTGTTCTGTTTGCTTCTTGAATTTGAGGCTTTAGTTCCTTCCACAGGCTTAGGAAGTTCTCGTCTATTATTTGTTTGAGTATATTCTCCATTCCATTTTCTTTCTCTTCTCCCTCTGATATACCTATTATTCTTATGTTATTCTTTCTGATGGAGTCAGACAATTCCTGTAGGGCTTTCTCATTTTTTATTATTTTTGAGTCTCTTTCTTCTTCTCTTTGTTGTGCCTCAAGTTGTTTGTCTTCTATTTCACTAATCCTATCTTTAATCTGGGCTGTTCTGTTAGCTAAGCTTGTTACCTCTTTTTTCAGCTCGTGAATTGAGTTTTTCATTTCTGTTTGATTTGTTTTTATAGTTTCAATTTCCTTGGTAATATATTCTTTGTGTTCATTGAGTTGTTTTCTGATCTCCCTATATTGCCTTTCTGTGTTTTCTTGTATATCTCTGAGTATTTTTAAGACTTCTATTTTAAATTCTCTGTCATTTAGCTCCAGGGCTTCCAATATGTTAAGTCTTTTCTCCATAGATTTTTCCACATCTATTTGTGTTACCTCTCTTTCTTTTGTATCCATAATATTCAATTTCCTCTTTCTTATCGGCATCTGAGGGTGGTCTTATTGATAGCACTAATTAGAATTAATAAAGAGTAAAAAGAGAAAAAAAAAAAAAGGGTAAAACACCCCACAAAAAAAAACAGTAATAATTTATTATTTCCCCCTTTTTTTCTCTCTTCTCTTTCCCTCCTCTCCCCTCCTCAGGGAAATATCGTGCCTATAATGGAGGGCCTGATTTGGGGTGAAGAGTTCAAGGGGCAAAAAAAAGGGAGTAGGGACCTACTAAATGCAAAAAAAAAAAAAAAAAAAGGGGAAGAAAATCTTAGACAAGCATAAGATGATTTGCTTGTAAGTGATGGTCAACTAAGAGATATAATGAGAGGGATAAGAGGGAATCAGAAAAAAGGACCAAAAAAGAATAATAAAGAAGAAAAAATAAAAATAATAAGTAAAAATCTGTTGTATTAAGTGGAGCGAAGACTAAATACAATGGAGACCTTGGGTTGGGAGGACCCAAAATGCCACAAAAATAAACAAAGAAGAGAAAAAAAAAATAAAAACAAAAGCAAAAAAGAGAAATAAAGCCAAAAAAAAGCCTTGAGTCCCAAATTAACTAATTTGTTCGTGATTGAGGATTATATGGGAGGAAAGTAAAATGAGCAAAGAAAAAATGAATAGAAAGGAAAAAATAAGAAAAAGAGAAAAACGAAGGAAGAAATAAAATAGGAGGAGAAAAAAACAAAATAAAGCAAGACAAAAAAAAAAAAAACAAAAGAGGAGAGAGTGAGAGTTAAGTGTTTTGGAGTATAACCTTAAAGGAGGGTGAGGATGAAGAAGAAAAATAAAATGCAACACTCATGGGTAGTGTAGTTCAAGAAAGGGGAAGCATAAGATGGGCAGAGAATAGAAGGACCGAGGTGGAGGAAATAAAGACAAAAAGATAGAAGAAACAAACAACAACAACAAGAACAACAAAATTAGTGGATCAAGTTGTAAAGTCTGTGGGTTTTTCTTGATTTTGAGAGGTTAACTTCTTCCTTTTTCTTTTCTCTCCCTTTTCCTAGTCAGTGACTCTGTACCCCAGGCTCTGCCCCTGTGTCACTCTTAGGTAGGGATTTGCAGTTGATGGGATTCTATGGCAATGTCATATAATTGGCTTTAGTCTTGCTGGAAGTAAAGGCTTGTTGGCGTTTGCAGGGTCCAACGATGAGAGAGTTTGCTTTCCTGGATTCTCTCTCCTAGTCCCCCCTTTCTGAATTAGCAGCCTGGTGATCCAGCTATAAGGCTGCAACTGCTTGTGCCTGGGGAGTAAGAGGCTCAAAGAGCTGGGAAATCCCCACTCTATCCCCACTCAGTGCAAGGCTTCGGGAAAGGCTCTGAGAGTCAGGGCCTCCAGTGTAATCAGGCGGGGGTGGGAGTCAATTGTTGTCAAGGTGACTGTTCAGCGCCTATCATTTAGTTGGACCTCTCAACCCAGGCTTTCCACACTTTGTAGCCTGTTTTTGCAGGGAAGAAGAGGCACTAGTCTCTGCTTACGACTAGTGTAGTATAGACCTTATTATCTGCCAAGTCCTTCTTGTTAGCGTTTATCCCTGAATATGGAGGCTCTATCAATCAGAAGTTGCCCCCGCCCCTTTAGTGAGAGGCACTAAAAAATATCACGCCTCTTGTCTTGGATCGCTGAACTGAGAGAGATCTTATCAATTAGAACCGAGGGTGTGCAGGTTTTATGGGTTAAGCTAATTTCAGTGATTGGGTCGCAGCTGTGCTTCCGAAGGTATTTTAGGCTGCCTGCGTGCGCCCCTCCCCCAACGCTTGATTGTTAGCTTGAATGGCTGGGTGAGGTGCCCCGCCCACAGAGAGAATCTCCCAAGCCTCTCCCGCTCGCCCTGCCGCTGGCGGCTGGACCGCACCAGGCGCAGGATAATGGAGCCCCCTGGGTGTGCGGGCCAGCAGGGCGCCCTGGGCGCGTGGAATGACCAAGGCACGCGCACGAATGGGGCTCTCCGGGCACCGGTGGCCGGCGACCCCCACTCGCAGTGTGCGGGCCGCTGGGAACGTCAGCGGTGCTCAACTGGACCGGGCGCGCGCGCAGCGGCTCTCGTCGGCCGCTCGCGGCGGCTCGCGGTTCCCAAGTATATGGGCTGACTCACCGCAGGCGCACTCCCTCGCGGCTTGAATGAGCGCCGCTGCAGTAGCTTCCTCCACACCCTCGTCTCTCAGATTCAAGTGATAACAGTCCTTTTGCTTTCAGTTTGTATGGAACTCCGGAATGCTCCGAGGATAAATTTTTCTGTTTCTAGTTGATAAATTTGTTGTGATTTAGGGGAGAGCTGTCGGACGCGCTTCTCACGGCGCCATTTCCGTGACGTCACTTCTTTGATCATTTTGAATTAATTTTAGTACAAGGGGACACACTGTAGTCGAGTTTCATTCTTTTGCATGTGGCTTTCCGGTTTTCCGAGCACCATTTGTTGAAGAGGTTTTCTTTTCTCCATGTGTGTTGTTGGCCCCTTTATCAAAAATTATTTGACCATATATATGTGGTTTTATTTCTGGACTTTCTATTCTGTTCCATTGGTCTGAGTGTCTATTTTTCTGCCAATACCATGCTGTTTTGATTGTTGTGGCTCTATAATATAGTTTGCAGTCAGATATTGTAATGCCCCCAGCTTCATTCTTTTTCCTTAGCATTGCTTTGGCTATTCGGGGTTTTTTATAGTTCCATATAAATCTGAGGATTTTTTGTTCCATTTTAAAAAAAATGTCATTGGAATTTTGATGGGAATTGCATTAAATTTGTATATTGCTTTGGGTAATATGGCCATTTTCATTACATTTATTCTTCCTATCCAAGAACAAGGAATATTTTCCCATTTCATTGTACCTTTTTCGATTTCCCTTAACAATGCTTTGTAGTTTTCGTTATATAGATCCTTTACATTCTTTGTTATGTTTATTCCTAGGCATTTTAGTTTTTTTGTTGCAATCATGAAGGGGATTATTTTATGAGTTCGTTTTCTAATGTTTCATTGTTGGCATATAGAAAGGCTATGGACTTTTGTATATTAATTTTGTTTCCTGTGACCTTACTGTATTGGCTTATTGTTTCTAGTAATCTTTTTGTGGAGTCTTTGGGGTTTTCGATGTATAGGATCATATCATCTGCAAAAAGTGATACCTTTACTTCTTCTTTTCCGATATGGATGCCTTTTATTTCTTTCTCTTGTCTGATTGCTCTGGCTAGACTTCTAGCACCACGTTAAATTAGAGTGGAGAGAGTGGACAACCCTGTCTTGTTCCTGATTTAAGGGGGAGAGTCCTCTGTTATGCCATTTAATATGATTTTAGCTGATGGTTTATCATATATGGCCTTTATCATGTTGAAATATTTTCCTTCTATACCCATTTTGTTGAGCGTCTTAAACATAAAGTTGTGTTGTATTTTATCAAATGCCTTTTCTGCATCTCTTGGTAAGATCATGTGGTTTTTGTTCTTTGTTTTGTTGATATGGTGTATTACGTTAACCATTTTACATATGTTGAACCATCCTTGAGATTCTGGGATGAATCCCACTTGATCATGATGTATTGTTTTTTTAATATGTTGTTGTATTCGATTTGCTAATATTTTGTTTAGTATTTTAGCATCTGTATTCATTGGAGATATTGGTCAGTAGTTTTCTTTTTTTGTGCCATCCTTGCCAGGTTTCAGTATGAGGGTTATGTTAGCCTCATAAAATGTGTTTTGGAAGTATTGCTTCTTCTTCAATTTTTTGGAAGACTTTGAGTAGAATAGGAACCAAGTCTTCTTTGAATGTTTGATGGAATTGACTAGTATAACTGTCTGGGCCTGGACTTTTATTTTTGGGGAGGTTTTTAATAGTTGTTTCTATTTCCTCCCTGCTTATTGTTCTGTTTAGGCTTTCTGCTTCTTCATGACTCAGTCTAGGAAGGTTGTATTGTTCTAGGAATATATCCATTTCTTCTAGATTGTTTAATTTAGTTTTTCGTAGTAATCTACAGTAATTCTTTGTATATCTATGATGTCTGTGGTGATTTCTCCTCTTTCATTTTGGATTTTGTTTATATCAGTCCTTTCTCTTTTTTCCTTGGTAAGTCTTGGCAAGGGTTTGTCAATTTTGTTGATCGTTTCAAAGAACCAGCTCCTTGTTTTATTAACTTTTTCTATAGTTTTTCTGTTCTCTATTTCATTTATTTCTGCTCTGATTTTTATTATCTCCTTTCTTCGGCTGGTTTTGGGTTGTCTTTGTTCTTCTTTTTCTAGTTCCTTAAGGTGTGAATTTAAGTGGTTTACTTGGGCTCTCTCTTGTTTATTCATATAGGCCTGAAATGATTCCCTCTTATTACTGCTTTTGCTGCATCCCAAAGATTCTGATATGTCGTATTGTCATTTTCATTTGTCTGTATTATCTTTTGATCTCTGTGCTTATTTCTTTTTTGACTCATTCATTTTTTAAAAGTATGTTGTTTAGTTTCCACATTTTTGTGGGTTTTTCCCCTCTTTTTGCATTGAATTCTAGTTTCAAGGCTTTATGATCAGAAAATATGCTTGGTACAATTTCAATTTTTCTGAATTTGCTGATGTTATTTTTGTGGCCTAACCTATGGTCAATTCTTGAGAATGTTCGTGTACACTAGAGAAAAATGTATACTCTGTCGCTTTGGGATGAAGTGTCCTGTAGATGTCTATCATATCCAATTGCTCTAGTGTTTCTTTTTTTTTTGCATTTTTCTGAAGCTGGAAACAGGGAGAGACAGTCAGAGAGACTCCCGCATGCGCCCGACCAGGATCCACCCGGCACGCCCACCAGGGGCGAAGCTCTGCCCACCAGGGGGCGATGCTCTGCCCATCCTGGGCGTCGCCATGTTGCGACCAGAGCCACTCTAGCGCCTGAGGCAGAGGCCACAGAGCCATCCCTAGCGCCCGGGCCATCTTTGCTCCAATGGAGAGACAGAGAGGAAGGCGCGGCAGAGGGGTGGAGAAGCAAATGGGTGCTTCTCCTGTGTGCCCTGGCCGGGAATCGAACCCGGGTCCTCCGCACACTAGGCCGACACTCTACCACTGAGCCAACCGGCCAGGGCTCTTGTGTTTCTTTTAAGGCCAATATATCTTTATTGATTTTCTGTTTGGATGAACAATCTAGAGCTGTCAGTGGTGTATTGAGGTCTCCAAGTATGATTGTATTTTTGTCAGTTTTTGTTTTAAGGTCAATAAGTAGCTGTCTTACATATTTTAGTGCACTTTGGTTTGATGCATATATATTAAGAATTGTTATGTATTTTTTTCTTTGTATTTTTCTAAAGCTGGAAATGGGGAGGCAGTCAGACAGACTCCCGCATGCACCCGACCGGGATCCACCCAGCATGCCCACCAGGGGGTAATGCTCTGCCCATCTGGGGCATCGCTCTGTTGCGACCAGAGCCACTCTAGCGCCTGAGGCAGAGGCCATGGAGCCATCCCCAATGCCCGGGCAAACTTTGCTCCAATGGAGCCTTGGCTATGGGAGGGGAAGAGAGAGACAGAGAGGAAGGAGAGGGGAGTAGTGGAGAAGCAGATGGGTGCTTCTCCTGTGTGCCCTGGCCGGGAATCGAACCCGGGACTTCCGCATGCCAGGCTGACGCTCTACCACTGAGCCAACAAGCCAGGGCCTGTTATGTCTTGTTGATTCAGTGTCCCCTTAATCATTATGAAATGACCATTTTTGTCTTGATTACTTTTGTTGTCTTGTAGTCAGCATTATTAGATATGATTATTGCTACAACTACTTTTTTATGGATGTTATTTGCTTGGAGTATTATCTTCCAGCCTATCACTTTGAATTTATTTTTATCCTTGTAGCTTACATGTGTTTCTTGTAGGCAGCTTACAGTTGGATTTTCTTTTTTAATCCATTCTGCTACTCTGTGTCTTTTTTTTTAAATTAATTTTAATTGGGTGACATTGATAAATCAGGGTACATATGTTCAGAGAAAAGATCTCTAGGTTATTTTGACATTTTTTTATGCTGCATTCTTATCAACCAAAGTCCAATTGTCTTCCGTCATTATGTAACTGGTTTTCTTTGTGCCCTTCCTCTCCTCCAACCCTCTCAATCTCCTCCCCCCCACACCATAACCCCCACACTCTTGTTTCTGAGTCTCATTTTTATGTCCCACCTCTATATGGAATCATACAGTTCTTAGTTTTTTCTGATTTACTTATTTCGTTCAGTATAATTATGTTAAGGTCCATCCATGTTGTTGTAAATGATCTGATATCATCATTTATTTTGGCTGAGTAGTATTCCATTGTATATATGTACCAAAGCTTTTTTTTTTTTTTCATTTTTCCGAAGCTGGAAACGGGGAGGCAGTCAGACAGACTCCCGCATGCGCCCGACCGGGATACACCGGCATGCCCACCAGGGGGCGATACTCTGCCCCTCTGGGGCGTCGCTCTGTTGTATCCAGAGCCATCCCAGCGCCTGAGGCAGAGACCACATGGCTATCCCCAGCGCCTGGGCCATCTCTGCTCCAATGGAGCCTCGGCTGCGGGAGGGGAAGAAATAGACAGAGAGGAAGGAGAGGGGGAGGGGTGGAGAAGCAGATGGGCGCTTCTCCTGTGTGCTCTAGCCGGGAATCGAACCCTGGACTCCTGCACACCAGGCCGACGCTCTACCACTGAGCCAACCGGCCAGGGCCTGTACCATTTACATTTAAGGTTATTATTGATATGTAATTGTTTATTGCCATTTTACTCTTTAAAACTGTATTCCTCTTTGCTATATTCTTTTTCTCCTTTGATTTTTTTACAACAGGCCCCTTAGCATTTCTTGCAGCCTTGGTTTGGTTGTAGTGAATTCCTTGAGTTTTTTTTTTTTGTCTGGAAAGCTTTTTATTTCTCCTTCAATTTTAAATGATAGCCTTGCTGGTTAAAGAAGTCTTGGTTTTAGGCTCTTGTTTTGCATTACTTTGAACATTTCTTGCCATTTCATTCTGGCCTCAAGTGTTTCTGTTGAGAAGTCGGAAGTCATCCTTATGGGGCTCCTTTGTAGGTGATAGTCTTTTTTTCTCTAGCAGCTTTTAATATTTTCTCTTTATCAGTTAGCTTTGGTATTTTAATTATGATGTGTCTTGGTGTAGATTTCTTTGGGTTTCTCCTTAATGGAGTTCTCTGTGCTTCCTGAACATGTGAGGTGTTTTTCTGCCTTAATTGAGGGAAGTTTTCAGCTATGATATGTTTAAACAAAGTCTCTTTCCCTTGTTCTTTCTCTTCTTCTTCAGGAACCCCTGTGATGCAGATGTTATTTCTCTTCATGTTGTCACAGAGCTCTCTTAGAGTTTCCTCAGACTTTTTGAGTCTCTTTTCTTTTTTCTGCTCTGCTTCCGTGCCTTTATTTATCTTGTCCTGTAACTCGCTGATTCGATTTCCGCTTCATTCATCCTGCATTTAATTTCTTCCATTGTGTTCTTCATTTCTGATATTGTATTTGTCATTTCTGACTGATTCTTTTTTATTATTTCAATGTCCTTTTTTATATCTGCTATCTCTTTATTTAGGTGTTCGTAATGACCATCTATTGGTGTTTTGATACTTTTGAGCATTCTAACAATCGTTATTTTAAACTCTGCACCTGGTAATTTGGTTATATCTGACTCAGATTCTTTTCTGGGGATTTCTCTTGATTAATTTGTGTTGAATTTTTCTGGTTTCTCATTTTGTTTGTGTAAAAGAAGGTTTTGGCCACTGGAGTCCACTGGGTGTGGCCTCTGTGTTCCCTAGGTGTGGTCTGTCTGCAGGCCTTCCACCCCTTCTGCTGTTGCTGCCTAGGGCATTCAGGTATGGGCGTTGCAGGTGCATGCCCACTGGAGCTATTCCTGTGGTTTCTGCCTCTCCTCCACGGGAGTGACTGTGATCACGTGCTCGGGTGGTGTTGGCCTTCACCCCGCCCCTGCGGGTGCCCTTATGCTCGACCCTGAGGGTAGGGGTGAGCACCTTTGCTCAGCTATGGGTCTTCGCCTGCTTCTGGCTTTCGCCCTGCCCTTGTAGGAGGAGCCCACTTGTGGGTCCGCTGTAAACCTTGGCTCCACAGGCCAGGGAATGACTGCGTGCCCATGGTGAGTAGCTGAACTCAGCCTGTTCTGGGCTTTTGGCTCCAACCTCGTGGGAGGAGCCGGCTCTCAAATCAGGCTAGATGCCTTGGTTCTGTGGGTGGGGCAGGGCTGTGCTCCTGTGCCCTTGCTCAAGGGTGGGTCTCCACTACTTCCAGGGCTCCCACCCTTCCCCCGCAGGCTGGATTGCAGGCGGCCCGCAGCTGGGCTTGACCACTTTCGCACGTTCCCTCCTCCCCAGCCGAGCAAGACTGAGCTCACACTTGGGCCTCAGTGGTGGCCAGCTGGCTTCCGCCCTTGATGACAGAACCATGCTTCCGTGTCCCCCTCCGCCCACCCTCGGGCGAGCCCTCAGCTGTGTGGGTGGGGGCACTGCAGTTCAGAGCCTAACACTCACTACTGTAGTCCCGTAAGCTCCCTCCTTCAAAGCGACTCTACTCTGAGTGCTGCGAGAGAGCTTGTTTGGCTGGTGTCCTGCTTCCCTTTGCTGGTATTGCTGTTTCCAAGGGAAATATTCACTTCAGATTTGGGGAGTGACTCATCCCAGGGGTTAGGGTGGCTGTCTCTCAAAATGTTTCTCCCTGTGCCTCCTAGATTACACTCTCTTCCTGCTACTCTGGTCCTCTCTTCTCTCCCCATCCCCCAGATCCCTGGGTGAGTGGTTGTGAGAGAGGTTTTCTGCACGGTCCCTTTAAGAAGAATCCTGGGTCTGAGAAATCAGTCTCTTTCTCACAAACAGTATCCTGTCTTGTTTCCAGCTAAATACTGTCCATATGCCTCTTCTAGGCTCTGCGGCTGCAGTCTGGAGCTTTGTTCCTGGGACTCAGGTCTCTCCCGGCTGCCATTAGCTTTGGGGAGCTGGGCAGCCCTCTTCGCGTTTCTGCTTTTCCGACCAGTCTCAGTGTCCCTTCTTCAGTGTTCCTTGATTGTAGAGGCCTCTTAGTTTAGTCCAAAGTTGGTTTTTACAGATGATGGTTCTTAAAATTAGTTTGTAATCCACTTTGGTTCTGGGAGGTGGAAGTTGGTACATCCGCCTACTCCATCGCTATCTTGTCTTTGTACTCTGTCTTTTTATTGGTGAGTTTAATTCATTTACATTTAGTGTAATTATTGACACTTGTGGGTTTCCTATTGCCATTTTATAAATTGCTTTCTGTTAGTTTTGTATCTTGTTTGATTCTTCTCTTTTGTTTTTCTATCATTTATTTTTGTTTCGTTGTATTCTATACTTTCCTCTCTTGCTACCTTTTTAAAGTCATGTGCTTCTGTGGTGGTTTTTTCAGGGGTGGTTACCATTAAGTAATGAAGAGGGTACCTACCATGTTCATTGTAGTACACTATCTTATGAGTGCTTCTGTACTTCATCGTCCTTTGCTACTGTTAATCTCCATCCTCTCCCCCCTTTTTTTTTTGTTTTTGTTCTCACAGTTTAAATTTGGTTTTATTGTGTTCTTGGTGGAGCTTTTACTTGTGGTTTTGTTTTGTTTTGTTCTATTTATCTGGTTGGAAAATCCCCTTTAGTATTTCCTGGAGTGGGGTTTTTCTTTTCTTTTCTTTTTTTTTAAATTTTATTTTATTTATTCATTTTTAGAGAGGAGAGTCAGAGAGACAGAGAGAGAGGAGAGAGACAGAGAGAAGGGGGGAGGAGCTGGAAGCATCAACTCCCATATGTGCCTTGACCAGGCAAGCCCAGGGTTTCAAACCGGCAACCTCAGCATTTCCAGGTCGACGCTTTATCCACTGCGCCACCACAAGTCAGGCTGGAGTGGGGTTTTTCTGATGATAAATTCCCTCATCTTTTCTGTGAATGTTTTTATTTCTCCTTCATATTTGAAGGATAGCTTTGATGGGTATAGTATTAGTATTCTTGGCTGAAAGTTCCTCTCTTTCAGAACTTTAAATATTGGGGTCCACTCTCTTCTAGCTTGTAGAGTTTCTGCTGAGAAATCCGATGATAATCTAATAGGCCTTCCTTTATATGTTGTATTCTTCTTTTCCCTGGCTGCCTTGAGAATTTTTTCTTTGTCGTTGGTTTGTGCCAATTTCATTTTGATGTGCCTTGGAGTAGGTTTGTTAAGGGGTTAAGAAAACTCGGTGTTCTGTTTGCTTCTTGAATTCAAGGCTTTAGTTCTTTCCACAGGCTTGGGAAGTTCTCATCTATTATTTGTTTGAATATGTTCTCCATTTCATTTTCTCTCTCTTCTCCTTCTGATATACCGATTATTCTTATGTTAGCCTTTTTGATGGAGTCAGACAATTCCTGTAGGGCTTTCTCTCTTTTTAAAAATGTTTGAGTCTCTGTCTTCTCTCTGTTGTGTCTCAAGTTGCTTGTCTTCTATGTCACTAATCCTACCTTCTATCTGGCCTGTTCTATTAGCTAAGCTTATTACCTCATTTTTCAGTTCATGAATTTAGTTTTTCATTTCTGTTTGATTTGTTTTTATAGTTTCAATTTCTTGGTAATATATTCTTTGTGTTCGTTGAGTTGTTTTTTGAGCTCCCTAAATTGCCTTTGTGTGTTTTCTTGTATATCTCTGAGTATTTTTAGGATTTCTGTTTTAAATTCTCTGTCATTTAGCTCCAATGTTTCTGATATATTAAATTTTTTCTCCATAGATTTTTCCTCATCTATGTTACATCTCTGACTCTTGTATCCATGATATTTGATTTCCTTTTCCTTAATGGCATCTGAGGGTGGTTTTGTTGATAGCACTTCGTGTTCAGTGTGTGGGACTTCCAGGTGCTCCGTGGATAGATTTTTCTGTCACTGGGTGAAGAACTTGTTGAAATTTTGGGGGAGTTATTAGGAGCGCTCCTCACGGCGCCATTTCTCTGATGTCACCTGAAGTGTTTTTGATTTTTCTTTTATGGTTAGTGTTATTTGTGTCCTGTTTAACAAGTCTTTCCCTACCTTATGGTCATAAATATGTTCTATATTACTTTTGAAAAGCTTTTAATGGCCTATCTTTCACATTTAAATGAATAAATCACTTGGAGTTGAGTTTTGTGCATGGTGTGAGAAAAATTCACTTCATTTCTCTTCCATGTGAATATTCAGTTGATTCAGCATATTTATGGAAAAAGCCATCTTTCCCCAATACTGTATTGATACATGCTCCATTGCTCTATTAGTCAATCATAGTACTTCCTCCTATCTGCACTATGGCATAATGATAAGTTTCTGTATTTGTAGAGTGAGTCTGCCCTTTTTATTTTTTAAGTTTTATTTAGCTAATCTTGGCCCTTTGCCTTTTCATAAACATTTTAGAATCAGCTTGTCTATTTCTACACACAAAAAAACACTGCAAGAATTTTGATTACAGTTACTCAGATAATGACATCTTTATAGTGTTGACTGTTCAGAATCACTATTTCCAGTACATACCCAAGGTGTGGTTCCTTTAAATCTCAACAAACAACCTTGGGAGTTTTCCAGGGTCCCTTCTTCTTGGAGAGTTCTTGACCCCTTGAGTCTGTCAAAGCTTGGCTCAACTCAGCATCTTGGTTGTTACTTGTCCTTTTGTCAGACCTCTCCAGGGGAAAAATTGGCCCAGTTCCTCGTTTCTCTCTTTGTTCTTTGATACCTTCATGAAGATTTAAAAAAATATTTTTAATGCAGTCTTTGTTTTCATTGGGGAAGTTGGTCTGAGTCACAGATCTGCCATTGCCATAAATGGAATATTTGTGTGTGTACAAATATTAACATAAATATAAATACTGTGTATATTTTGAGTTTAATCAACCTATTTCCCATAGTTTATTAAAAAGTTTAAGGCAATAAAAAAGAAAGCAATATTTATTAAGTAACATTCAGAAAATCTGCTCTAATCATAAATGAGACAGATAATGAAATCCTACTACTGAAGAATCTTTAATGACTTCCCTTTAATGTGGAGCATAAATTATTTAAATTCTGTGGTCAGGTACTGCCTTTGTTCATTTGATCTGTGTATTACAACACATTGTTGACTGGCAATTTTATGCAGAAGTTATCTCATGTCACCAGCTATTCTTTAGTAATTATGAAAGTGAAACAATCTAAATAAACTTCAGTATACTTTATACATAATGAATTTAAATGAAACTTTGTACATATCTGCTACATATTATATTTTATACCTATGATACATTTTAGTTATTTTTTTGGTATGTTATACTGTATAGCAGTCACCTGTGTATAATGGTATGCAAATATATCATCACTAAAAAGTAATTCTGTCACTTTCCTGATGCTCCGTGGATCACTAAGGTTGGCAGTTACACCCGAAATATTTGAATAATCCTCCAAAATTGGTGTAATATCATTTTCAATCCACTCTTCTTCAAAATCACTTTCACTATCAGATCTTATTACATTTCTTCTTTGTCTTTTTGGTGGGCTAATATCTGACTCATTACTGTCTTCCGATAACTATCAATTTCTACATCACTACAATATAGTTCAAAAATCACTCGGACAATCAGTTAAAGTGTCTGTATATAATTCATTGAAAAGTTCTTCACCTTCATGATCTGTCATGGTTGACACTTTTGTAATACTATAATTGCGATAAAAACCTAAATGTCAAGAAAAGTCACTTTTTTTTATAATAAACTGAACATGATTGAACATGACAAAGAAAGATTTTACAATATCCTTGGTATGTACGTTCAAATAGCAAGCGGTTAGAAGGTAGTCCAAGTAAAGATAGCTCAGACACTGTGATTGTTTTTGTTTACTGTACCTTTGATTTTATAGTTTCATGCCTGGAGGAGTGGGAAGAAAAGGAGTCCACATGAGAATATAGAACAGTGTGCTGTTTTTCAAACTTCGGCCCTCAGGGCAAAGAGTCACAAATACAATAATCCTATATTACCCTGAGTTTCAAAAATGGAAATAGCTAATGCAAGTGCAAACATAGTTAACTGGTGAGGGGTCAACATATGGGCATGAAAACACAAGTTACCTCGTGAGCTGTCAACAGTGTGTTATAAGGATAATAAGGGAATAATACTGTGAAAACTCTATCCACATACGTTTAACAGCTTAGATAAAATGTACCAATACCTTGAAAACCACAAACTACCAAAAGTCGTCCAAGACAGAGCAAATAATCTAAACAGTTCTATAACTATTAACAAGTTGAATTCATAATTTAAAAACCTTCCAAAGGACTCATAGTTTTCTATTTTATATATAAGGAGCTTGGAAGTTGCCATTGGGTCCTAAAAAGTAAAAAACTGAACAAATTAATCTGAAAGTCTTTTAGGATGTGTAAGAGAGGGGAGGGCACAGGGCAAACAATTGTTCCCAAGACTGCAATGACAGGTGAATATTGGGAGTTACCATGGAGACTCATGAAAATCACCAAAGGAACCAGTGCTGCAGTAGGAAAATCTGAACTGTAATTGAGGAATTGCAGGAGATTCAGTGTGAACAACTCAGGGAGTTAAAAATTCCAGGGGGACCGAGTCATGAGGGAGCCCCTCAATATTGTCAGATTTACCTCTAGGTGCTTGGCCAGGTTCCCACAGTAAATATGGAGGAAAATCCTCCTCAGGCTTCTGGCTCCTAACTCACTCTGAGGTCTGAATTTTCCTAAAACCAAAATCAAAGTTATTACAAGAAAAGAAAACTACAAACTCTAGCTCATGACCATAGATGCAGAAATACTCAACTAAATATTAGAAATCAAACCCAACAAATGTATAAAAAGAAATACACACTATGACCAAGTAGGATATGTTTCAAGTCTGCAAGGCTGTTTCGCATTTGGGAATCAGTTGACATCTATCACAACAGATTAAAAGGGAAAAATCATGCAATCAGGTTAATAGATGTGACATTTGACAAAATCCACCACTGTCTATGATAAAAATTCTTCAGTAAACTAGTAATTGATGAGAACTTTCTCAATATCTACAAAAACCCACAACATATGTAATAGTGAGAAACCCCTAGCTTTCCCAGTAATATCAAATATAAGAAAGGATGACTCCTTTTACCACTCCTTTTCAACACTGGGCTGGGAATTTTAGCTAATGAAATAAAATAAGAACAGGCATATAGATCGGGAAGGAAGAAATAAAACTCTTTGTTGGCAGATAACATAATCATCTATGAAAAACATAATACTATTTATATTAGTATATTTCAAAATTAAATACTTTGGTATAACTAAAACAAAAATCATATGTACAAGATCCATATGAAAACTAGAAAACACTGATGAAAGAAATCAAAGAAGAACTAAATAAATGTAGAGATATTCTATGTTCATGGATAGGAAGATTCAATATTGTCAAGACGTTACTTCTTCCCAACTTGACTTACAGATTTAATGTAAGCCCAGTTAAATCTCAACTAGTTTTTTTTCTTGATGGATATTCGCAAACTGATTCTAAAGCTTATAGGGAGTGGCAAAGGAACCAGAATAGTCCAGACAATATTGAAAGAGGAAAATAGAGCTGGCACTGTCCAACTTGAAGTCTTATTATAAAGTTATAGTAATCAAGACAGTGTGGTATTGGTAAAAGAACAGACTAATAGATCAATGGAACAGAATGAAGAACACAAATAGACCCACATAAATATAGTAACTGATCTTTGACGAAGGAATAAAGATAATGCAGTGCAGCAAAAATGGTCATTTCAACAAATGGGTATTGTGGAACAACTACCATCCACATGAAAAACAATGAACCTAGAACCTAGACAGAGACCTTACACTCTTCACAAAAATTAACTCAAAATAGATTGCAAGCCTAAGGTAAAATGCAAAATTATAAAACTTCTAGAAGATAATATAGGAGAAAACCTGTATGACCTTGGATTTGGTGATGACTTTTTAACAGAGGCATAATCCTTGAAAGAATTGGTAAGTTAGACTTCATTAAAATTAAATATTTCTGCCCTGTGAAAGACAGTGACAAGAGAATGAGAAGAGAAGCTACTGCCATTATTTCCAGAAGACACATCTGATAAAGGACTGTTAACCCAAAATATACAAAGAACCCTTAAAACTCCACAATAAGAAAACAACCTGATCAAAAGGTGGTCCAAAGACCTTAACAGACACCTCAGCAAAGAAGATATGCAAATGACCTGACCAGATTGTGCAGTGGATAGAACGTCGACTTGGGATGCTGAGGACCCAGGTTCATACCCAAGATTGCCAGCTTGAGTATAGGCTCACCAGCGTGAGTACAGGGCTGCTGCTTGAGTGTGGGATCATCGACATGACCCCAAAGGTTGCTGGCTTGAAGCCCAAGGTCACTGGCTTGAACAAGGTGTCACTGGCTGTGCTGGAACCCCATAGTCAAAGTATCTATGAGAAAGCATTCAACGAACAACTAAGGTGTTGCAACAAAAAATTGATGCTTCTCGTCGCTCTCCCTTCCTGTCTGTCCCTCTCTCTGTCCCTCTCTCTTTCTCTCACTTAAAAAAAAAGATAGGCAAATGTTCCATAGACATATGAAAAGATTCTATGCATCATATATTATCAAGGAAGTGAAAATTAAAATAAACAGTAAGTTACCACTACTTACCTACTAGAATACTCTGAATCTAGAACACAGACACCACCAAATGCAGCATTCATTCATTGTTCGTGGGAATGCAAAATGGTACAACAATCACACTCCTTGGTATTTACCCAAAGAAGCTGAAAATGTATGTCCACACAAATACCTGCACACAGATGTTTGCAGGACCTCTACTCATAATTGTCAAAATTTGGGAGCAACCAAAGATAGTTGAATGGATAAATAAATCGGTCCATCCAGACAATGAAATATTATTTAGCACTAAAAAGAATTGAGTTATCAAGCCAAGAAAAAGTTGTGGAAGAACCTAAATATATGCTACTAAGTGAAAGAAGTCAATCTGAAAAGGCTACTTTTCAACTATATGACATTCTGGAAAACCATGGTTACAATAAAAATAATAGTGGTTGCTAGGGATTAGGTGGTGTGGAAAGGGTTGAATAGGCACAGTACAGACGATTTTTAGGATAGTAAAATACTCTTCATGATATCATAATGATGGATACATATCATTTTATATTTGTCCAAACCCATTGAATGTACAACACAAAGAGTGAACCCTATGGACTAAGGGTGATTATGATATGTCACTGTAGTTCATCAATTGTAACAAATGTACCACTTTAGAGGGGAATGTTGATAATGGGGGAGACTATGCATGTTGTAGGGTAGGGGGTAAGGGGGAACTCTCTGCACTTTACCCTCAATTTTGCTGTGAATCTTAAACCTCTCTCTCACTCTCTCTTTTTGTGGGACAGAGAGAATGACAGATAGAGACAGACAGGAAGGGAGAGAAATGAGAAGCGTCAGTTCTTCATTGTGGCACCTTAGTTCATTGATTGCTTTCTCATATGTGCCTTGACCAGGGGGCTACAGCAGAGAGAGTGACCCTTTGCTTAAGCCAGCAACCCTGGGCGCAAGCCAACAACCTTGGGCTTCAAGCCAGTGACCTTTGGGCTCAAGCCGGTGACCTTGGGGTTTCGAACCTGTGTTCTCCGTGTCCGAGTCTGATGCCTGATGCTCTATCCATTGCGCCACCTCCTGGTCAGGCAACCTTAAACCTCTCTTTAAAAAATAGTCTTAATTTTAAAAAGTAAAATAAAGCAAAAGAAAAAACACACACCAATCTTCTGGAAAACCTATATGCCTAGACGGTTTCACTGCCAAATTTTATAAAACATTTAAAATAGGATTAAAGCCAACTTTATATAGTCTCTCATATATTTTTTAAATTTTAATTTAGAATAATTTTAGTTTCATAGTTACAAAAATATCACATAGAATTCATTCAGTTTCCTGCTGTAACATCTTTTAAAACCACAGTATATTATCAAACTATCCTAAATTTTTCTTAGTTATAAAGGACTATATGATTATTGTGCTAAAAAATTTAAAGAGTTCAAAAGTGATGAAGTAAAAAATGAAATCTGTCTTATGCCCACCTGAAGCCAGATAAATAAATCACTCTCTGGGGTAACCACTATTAGTAACTTGTTGGGCATTCCTCCAGAATATTTTTTGCATATACAGAGATAAACATACCTACATTTCATGTAAATGTAGTTTTATTTATTTTTACTAATTAGATCATCTTGTACCTATACTGTTTTTCAACTTGCAGTTTTTACTCAATAGAATATCATTAATCTGTGTGAGACATCCCTGCCCCTCAAATCCTAGGGTATTTTTTTTAAGGCCAGTTGTATTCAGTAGAAATCAGGTATGGTAACATTTTTATTTCTTCCTTCTTCATTATTTTCCCTTCTTCCTTCATCCTTCTTCCTTCTTCCATCTTCCTCTTCTTCTTTGAGAAAGTGTCTCCCATTATTTGCTGTTAAATATAGAGTTCACTTCCACCCTTGTTCCTGTGACCTTGAAGAGTTGTTGATAGCTTTTAAGACTAGGATTTTAGAAATTATGTTGCTGAGTTAGGGTCTTGGTGATATTACAGTCGTCCCTCGGTATTTGTAGGGCACTGGTTCCAGGACTCTTGGGGATACCAAGATCTGCAGATACTTAAGTCCCTAATACAAAATGGTGCAACACTATTCAACATAGTACCGGAAGTCCAAGCCACAGCAATCAGACAAGAAGAAGGAATAAAAGGCATCCAGAAAGGAAGAAGTAAAACTGTCATTATTTGCAATTGACATGATATTGTATATAGAGAATCCTGTAGACCAGTGATTTCAATGTTTTTGCACTTGGAGGACCAGTGAAAATAGAATTATTTTGGGGACTGCTAAGGCAGAAATCACCCTGAGTATAAGCAAATTCGACTAAGATCATTTCATTGGGTCTATAATCTTCATACAACATCAGGGTGGTTAACACTTTCATGAGTCAACAACAAAATTTCTGGTGGACTAGCAGGTGAAAAACACTGCTATAGACTCCACAAAAAACCACTAGAACTGATAGGGCATGAATTCACTACAGTAGCAGGGTACAAAATAAATATCCTGAAATCAGTTGAATTTTTATACACCAATAATGAACTATCAGAAAGGGATACTAAGAGAACAATCCCATTCACAATTGCTTCAAAAAGAATAAAATATCTAGGAATAAATTTAACCAAGGCAGTAAAAGACCTGTACTCAGAAAATTATAAGATACTGAAGAAAGATATTAAAGATACAGATAAGTAGAAGCATATATAGTATTCATAGATAGAAAAAATTAATATCATTAAAATGTCCATACTACCCCAAACAATCTATAGATTCAACACAATTTCTATCAAGATACCAATTACATATTTCACAGAATTAAATATTCCAAAAATTTATATGGAACCACAGAAGACCCTGAAAAGCAACAGTGATTTGAGGAAAAACAAAGTTGGAGGAATCACACTACCTGATATCAAACTATTGATATATATACTACAGGCAATCAAAACAGCATGATTCTGGCCTGACCTGTGGTGGCGCAGTGGATAAAGCGTCAACCTGGAAACACTGAGGTTGCCGGTTCAAAACCCTGGGCTTGCCTGGTCAAGGCACATATGGGAGTTGATGCTTCCTGCTCCTCCCCCTTCTCTCTCTCTCTCTCTCTCCTCTCTATAATGAATAAATAAAATCTAAAAAAAAAAAAAAAAATTAAAAACAGCATGATTCTGGCATAAAAACAGACATACAGATCAATAGAACAGAATAAGGCACCCAGAAATAAACCCATACCTTTATGGTTAATTAATATTTGACAAAGGAGGCAAGAACATACAATGAGATAAAAGTAGTCTATTCAATAAATGGTGTTGGGAAAATTGGATAGATACATGCCAAAAAAAAAAAATGAAACTACTTTCTTATACCATGCACAAGAATAAGCTAAAAATGGATTAAAGACTTAAATGTTAGACTTTAAAAAACTTAAAATGTCTAAAAGAAAACATAGCCAGTAAAATCTTGGACATATCTCGTAGCAATTTTTTTTCTGATATATCATCTTCAACAAGGGAAGTAAAAGAAAAAATAAACAAATGGGACTCCATCAGACTAAAACGTTTTTGCACAGCAAAAGCAACGCACTGAATGGGAGACCTTATTTGCCGATATATCTAATAAGTGCTTAATATCCAAAATTTCAAGGAACTTCTAAAACTCAACACCAAAAAAGTGAACAATTCAATTAAGAAATAAGCAAAGGATCTGAATAGACACATCTGCAAAGAAGACAGAAATGTTCATATAAAAAGATGCTCAGTGTCACTAATCATCAGAGAAATACAAATAAAAACCACAAAGAGGACCTGGCTGGTTGACTCCGTGGTAGAGCATCTGCCCAGCATGTTGATGTCTTGGGTTCAATTCCTGGTGAGTGCACACAGGAGAAGTGCCCCTTTCCTCCCCCCTCTTGCTACTTTCTCTCTCTCTCTCTCTCTCTCTCTCTCTCTCTCTCTCTATATATATATATATATATATATATATATATATATATATATATTTTCCCCTCCTGCAGCCATGGCTCGATTGAGATACCACCTCACACCTGTCAGAATGGCTATCAGCAATAAATCAACAAACAACAAATGTTGGCGAGCATGTGGAGAAAAAGGAACCCTCGTGCACTGTTTGTAGGAATGCAGATTGGTGCAGCCACTGTGGAAAAAAATATAGAGTTAGCACAAAAAAAAAATAAAAAATACAACTGCCTTATGACCCAGAAATTTCACTTCTGGGAATATATCCAAAGAAACCTGAAACACCAATTTGAAAGAATATTTGTACCCCTTATGTTCATTGCAGCATTATTTGCAAAAAAGCCAACATTTGGAAGCAGCCCAAATGCCCTTCAGGAGATGAGTTGATAAAAAGCTGTAGTATATTTACATGATGGAATACTACTCAACCTTAAAAATGAGAAATCGTGCCTTTGCAACAGCATGGATGGACCTGGAGAACATTATGCCAATCAGAGAAAGACAAGTACATATGATTTTGCTTGTAAGTGGAATATAATGAACAAAATAAACTAATAAAATAGAAACAGACTCATAGATATGGAGAACAGACAGCTGTCAGAGGTGATGGGGTTGGGGGACTGGGTAAAAAAGATGAAGCGATTAAGGAAAGAAAAAACTTATAGACACAGACGACTGTGTGGGATAGCAGTATGGGGGAGGTGGAGGATGGCAGAGGGGTGATAGATGGTGATGGAGGGGGACCTGACGGGGTGGTGAGCATACAGTGTAGTGTACAGATGATGTGTTATGGAGTTGTACACCTGAAACCTGTATGATTTTATTAACTAGTATTGCCTAAAAAATTAAATAAAAATTCAAACATAAAATGGTGCAGCAGTATTTGCATAACCTACACACATCCATATATATATATATATATACACACACACACACACACACACACACATATACAGTATGTCCGTAAAGTCATGGTGCACTTTTGACCGGTCCCAGGAAAGCAACAAAAGACGATAGAAGTGTGAAATCTGCACCAAGTAAAAGGAAAACCCTCCCAGTTTCTGTAGGATGATGTGGCAGCATATGCGCATGCACAGATGATGATGTAACACCATGTATACAGCGGAGCAGCCCACAGCCATGCCAGTCGAGATGTGGACGGTATAGAGCAGGGGTCCCCAAACTTTTTACACAGGGGGCCAGTTCACTGTCCCTCAGACCGTTGGAGGGTCGGACTATAAAGAAAACTATGAACAAATCCCTATGCATACTGCACATATCTTATTTTAAAGTAAAAAAACAACAACACAGGAACAATTACAATATTTAAAATAAAGAACAAGTAAATTTAAATCAACAAACTGACCAGTATTTCAATGGGAACTATGGACCTGCTTTTGGCTAATGAGATGGTCAATGTGCTCCTCTCACTGACCACCAATGAAAGAGGTGCCCCTTCCGGAAGTACGGCGGGGGCCGGATAAATGGCCTCCGGAGGCCGCATGTGGCCTGCGGGCCGTAGTTTGGGGACCCCTGGTATAGGGGAAAGTTCAGTGTGTTCTGTGGCTCGCTAAATTCGAATCCGTGACCAAAGCGCGACATGAATATTGGCACGTTTATAACAAATTGCAACCACATAGGACTAACATTAATCGGCGGGATAAGCAGTTGAAGGAAACCAGCAGTTTGGTGGAGAAACCCCGTTCTGGTAGGCCATCAGTCAGTGACGGACGAGTCTGTAGAGGCAATACGGGATAGCTACCTAAGGAGCCCTAAAAAATCTGTGTGTGAGCCCACATTGAACTGCACTGAATAGGTATGAAACTGGGAGAGTTTTCCTTTTATTTGGTGCAGATTTCACATTTCTATCATCTTTTGTTGCTTTCCTGTGATCGGTCAAAAGTGCACCATGACTTTATGGACACACTGTATATATATATTCTTGTTATCATTTCAATACCTAATGCAATGTAAATGCTGTGTAAATATACTGCTCACAAAAATTAGGGATATTTTATCGCTTCATATTCATTTTTGAAATATCCCCTAATTTTTTTGAGCAGTACTTGTTATGCTTTATTGTTTAGGCCGCCCTGGTCGGCTAACTGCGGCTCGCAAGCCACATGTGGCTCTTTGGCCCCTTGAGTGTGGCTCTTCACAAAATACCACGTGCAGGCGCTACCTCGATAAGGAATGTACCTACCTATATAGTTTAAGTTAAAAAAATTTGGCTCTCAAAAGAAATTTCAATCATTGTACTGTGATATTTGGCTCTGTTGACTAATGAGTTGCCAACCACTGGTAGGGAATAATGACAAGGTAAAAAAGTATATATTTAGTACAGATGCAATTATCATAGGCCTAACTCATAGTGCACATTAGCAACCACATAATTTTTTTTCTGAACAGCTATTGGTTGAATCTGTGGATGTGGAACCTATGGATATAGAGGGCTAGCTGTATTTGGGATTTTGCATTTATAATACAGCGTGAGTTTGGTTCGTGGCTGTGGAGGCCAGTGTGAGCCACACATCATACCTCTACCTAGAGCAGTGATTTTCAACCATTTTCATCTCATGGCACACATAAACTAAATTATTAAAATCCTGCGGCATACCAGAAAATATGTTGTTTGCTGATCTGACAAAAAAAATTGGTATAATTTTTGATTCATTCACACCAGTTGGCTATTGTATTGGCTGATGTCACTTTTTTATTTGAAAATCTAATGGAAAAGAGGCCAGTGCCCCTGACTAAATAGTCATGTATTGCATGTTTTAAAAATTCTTTCAGCACACTAGTTGAAAGTTGTTGACCCTCAGAGGACTAGTAAGAATAGCTGCTGTTCCTCAGACCACCAGTGAAGCTAGTTGTGAGGCTAGTCCCTTAGGTGCCTGTGTGCTCAGCCAAGGGAGAGCTCCACTCTGAGATTCTCTATGGCTGTTGGGTCAGGGTTACCCCAGTTGGGGAGCTGGGCTCTGCTGTTTGTCTCTTTAGTGTTTACTGAACTTGGGATCAGAAAACTTGGATTCAAAGTTCCTTTTCTATTAGCTTATTCCAGTCATGGGCTGCTTAACTATGGGACCCATTCTGAGACATGTATCATTAGGCAATTTTATATTTGTGTGATCATCACAGAGTGTACTTGTACATGCCTAAATGGTATACCCTACCACACATAGGCTCTGTGGTACAGCCTATTTCTCCTGGGCTACAAGCCTGTTACTATACAAAAGCAATATGAGATTAAATCAAACACAAGAAAAGTCATGTATTAAGAGTTGGTAAACACGAGATAAATGAGGCAGCTGTCAGTTTAACAGCTACTCTTTTATGGCAGACTTTTTCTTTGAAAGTAGAAATTGTACACTCTTAATGATAAAAAGTATAGTATAGTAAACACATAAACCAGTAACATACTGTTGTGTATTACCAAGTGTTATGAACTATGCATAGTTTTATGTGCTGTACTTTTATATGACTGCTAGCACAGGTTTATTTATACTAGCATCACTGTAAACGTGGAATGTGTTACCCTACAATGTTATGAAGTCACTAGGTGATAGCAATCTTTTACCTCCATTTTTATCTTATGGGACCATCTTATTTGTCCATCGTTGACTGAAAAATCATTTGACAGCCATGGCTGTAGTATTGTTTCTCGATTCTGTTTTGGATTCTGTTTTGCTCTTTGTGTGGGTGGAAGTTTTGCATTTACTGGCGTGTTGAGTTAGTTTGATACATGAAAATATGGTAACTGGTTACATGTGAAAATGTGTGGCTGGTTATGTTCAGTTGGTTCAGTAAAATAAAAAATTGAGACAGCTTTTAGGATATCATGAACATCCAACAGGGATGTTGTGGGACCATCATCATAATCAAACAGAACAGCTTTTTATCCCTCAGAATTCCCTCAAGCCCTTTGTATTTAGCCCTTCCCTCACTTCCATCCCTTGGCAGCCACTGTCTCTTCTCTGTTTTTATAGTTTTAGCTTTTCCAGAATGTTATGTAAATGGAAGAATTCAGTATGCAGCCTTTTGAGCCTGACTTCTTTCACTTAGCAATATGCATATAAGAGCTATCTGAATTGGTCTATATATCAATAGTTTGATACTTTTTACTGCTGAATAGTCCTTTGTCGTGTGGATATGTCATAGTTTGTTTATCCAATCACCAGTTGAAGGACATTAGTTTTACATTTTTTCCATTATGAATTAATCTTTAAAATTTTTGGAACTTTAGAAAATAATTTTCATTTACCATTGTTGTTTTAGGTGACATCACTCAAAAAGGATATGAAAAGAAAAGGGCAAAGTTGCTTGCACGTTATATACCACTTATTCAAGGTAAGCAGTTGTTCTGTAGCAATTATGTTGTCTCATAAAACTTAATTAAAAATTGATTTTAGAGGTTAGCATTGGTACATTTCTTATTTTTTATGTATTTCCTATTGAGAAGGACTGAGAAAATAATCTGTCTAATATTAAATAACAAAATCTAGGCCCTGGCTCGTGGCTTGGTACATAAAATGTCAGCCCAGCATATGGATGTCCTGAGTTCAATCCCTGGTCAGAGCACACAGGAGAAGCAACCATCTGCGTGTCTCCCCCTCCCTCTTCCTCTTCTCTCTGTCTTCTCCCTTTTTTCTTCTCTCACAGCCAGTGGCTCAGTTAGTTTGAGCGTGGCCCTGGGCCCTAAGAATGGCTCGGTTGGTCTGAGCATGTCAGCCTCAGATGCTAAAAATAGCTTGGTACTTTAGCATCCGCCCCAGATAGGGTTGCTGGGTGGATCCTGGTTGGGGCACATGTGGGAGTCTGCTTCACTATCTCCCCTCCTCTCACCTAAAAAAATTAATAATAATAATAAAATCCAAAGGCACAGATTATAATTTACAGCTCTGGTTAGATCTCATTACCAAATAGGATTTATTTTATTTTAATGAATATAGAATATTATTATTTTTATGATTGTAGTAAGGAACGTTTTCTTACTTAGGTTTGAAGCAAACAGTTTAAAGATGTCAGTTCTTTCCACCTGAGATTGATCTGTAGAGTCAGCACATTTATCATTTCAACAAATTTTTTGTTTGTTTATTTTGTTAATTTTAGAGAGAGAGGAAGGGAGAGAGAAAGGGAAAGGAACATAGATCTGTTCCTGTATATGTCCTGACTGGAGATTAAACCGGCAACCTCTATGCTTCAAAATGATGTTCTAACCTACCAAGCTATCCCACCAGGGCTCAAGAGAGGTGTTTTTTTTTTAGTGTGTGTTTAATTTAACAAGCTAATTCTAAAATTTAAATACAAGTTTAAAGGGCCAAGGTATTCAAAATATGCTCAAAAAAGAAGAATGAGGTGGGAGGATTTGCCTTACCAGGGTATGAAGAATGACTGTCAAGCTGTCAGTCAGGTAAACAGCATGACTTTGTACAAGGGTAGTCAGCTAGTTGAGCAGAACAGAAGAACATGGAGCCCAGGCACAGATTTACACATGATGGAGACCTGGCTTATGGTAGTGACAGCAATGCAGGTCATGGTGCCGGCCCAGTTTCTTACCCACATGTAAGCTGTACAACACTGGACACAAATCAGTTCCAGTGTATGATAGACCTAAATGTGAAAGGCAAATACACAGGTATCCCCAAATTACAGCCTGTGGGCCGCATGCGGCCCCCTGAGGCCATTTATCCAGCCCCCCGCCGCACTTCCGGAAGGGGCACCTCTTTCATTGGTGGTCAGTGAGAGGAGCACTGTATGTGGTGGCCCTCCAACGGTCTGAGGGACAGTGAACTGGCCCCCTGTGTAAAAAGTTTGGGGACCCCTGCTATAGCACCTTGAGAAGGTCATATAGGAAATTGTCACCATCTTGAGACAGGCAGAATTTCTTGTTACTAAAGGCACCTAAATGCAGCACTCATAAAGGAAGAGATTAGTGAATTAGACTCCATTAAAATGAAGAATTTCAGCCTGATCAAGCAGTGGCACAGTGGATAGAGTGTTGGACTGGGATTCAGAGGGCCCAGGTTTGAAACCCTGAGGTCACCAGCTTGAGTGTGGGCTCATCCGGCTTGAGCATGGGGTCACTGGCTTGAGCGTTGCATCATAGACATGACCCCATGGTTGCTGGCTTGAGACCAAAGGTCGCTGGCTTGAACCTAAGGTCACTGACTTGAGCAAAGGGTCACTCGCTCTGCTGTAGCCCCCCCCCCCCAGGTCAAGGCACATATAAGAAAGCAATCAATGAACAACTAAGGATCTGCAACAAAGAATTGATGCTTTTCATCTCTCTCCCTTCCTGTCTGTCTGTCCCTATCTGTTCCTCTCTCTGTCTCTTTCGCTGTCTCTCTCACACACACACAAAAATAGTAATTAAGAATTTTATTTTATTGGAAGTCATCATGATGAGATTACAGACAAGCCATGAACAGGAGAAGAGAATTGTCCCACAAATAACTAAACTAAAAGCAGTATTGTCCAATAGAACTTTCTGGGATAATGGAAATGCTCTGAGGCTACAGTGTCCAGTGTACTTATATACTGGCCACTAGAGCTTTAAGCATTGAAATATGGCTAGCAGTGGGAGAATGAATTTTTAATTTAATTTTAATTAATTTAAACTCAAATAGCTAGAACATGATTAAAATAAAAAAGGCCAAGTAGAAAAAATGGGCTGCGAACTTGCATTAGCATTTCAGAAGAGGAAACCCTAATGGCCAGCTAGCAAACAAAAGGCAGTAATCAGAGAAATGCAGATTAAAGCCTGCCCTATCTCAGATTGTTAGATAAGATTAGGATGGTGGGGGCATGGGCCGCTAGTTTTTCTGGTAAAGTTGAAGGTCAGAGTTGACCAAAAATTCTCCTTCAGGTACATAGGTGCCCTTGAGAAACTGAATGTTTGTACTTGTGTTTGCCTGTGCAGAAGAGTATGTATTGTATCCTTCAACTGCCAGTAATTCGACCACCAACCAACAGAATTCATTCAGGGAAAGCTGAAGACCTACATGTGTCAGCAAGGATGAAACCCATAAACATGTGGGGAAAGAAACACAAAGAAATATCAGCAGGATAAGTTAAAAACATGCCAAACTGTGCTATTTAGGAACCTTTACATAGTTGATAAAGAAAGGTAAGAATTGGAGTACCCGTATTTTGGAGTGTTTAAGCACAGGGATGTCCATTTATATGTACATCAGTTTGCAACACACCTCTTCACAATTCATGGTGCATAAGACTCTATGTGTTTTCAGCTCTGTTATGAATGTAATTTTATTCATTCACAATAAACAAAGCCAGTAGCAGTACTGATCAGAATTGCTATGAATATACATGTGTATGTATGTATATATGTATACATGGATGGTCATATTCTAAAGAGATGAACTTTGATTTCCGGAGGGGTTTCCATTCTCTAGTGATAATAACTGATGACTCTAAACTATAGGCCTTGAAACAACAGGGACAGTCTCTTTCTCTCACAAACCTGCAGTTTTGGCTGGTCTGGAGGGCAGTTGTACCCTGTCCACAGAGCCAGTGTCCTGGGGGCTCCTCAGTCAAAGCTGTGGTGTCAGTGCTGGGAGACTCAGGTAGCCAAGCACAGGGCTCTGTGTCTGCTTTTGTCCCCCTCTGTCCTCTCATGTGTCTTTTCAGTGTGTTGTCACTGAGAGGAAACATTGAAACAGGTTGGAGCTGTGCCACCTTTTGTGACCAGCCTCAGAAGTCACACAGCATCACTGCTACACTATCTCTCAGGCAGTCACTGATTACCAGGGTCCAAGGCAGGGTACACTGCCTTTTTTCCAGGAGCAATAAGGGCTGGAGGAGCCAGTGGGGCTGGAGTCCTGCTGGCCATTTTTATGAGACGTTTTGAAGCAAAGGCTAAATTAAACTGATTATCTGATGATGTACAACTGAAGGTTTTACTTTATGCTGTTCTCAAATATCAGCAAATGAGGACTTGGACGGCACCAGTGGTTTTGCTTAATGATTCTACGCATTTGTACCCCATTCCTGTACTCACCACACTGTGTCCTCAGGGCCTATGTGGTCACGGGCGATGGACATGAGAGCCGTGGGCCTGGCCATGAGTGTGGAGAGCTGTCAGCATGTTTGGTGTGGAGATGGTGAGCAGGAGTCACAGGCCACGCACGGTAGTTGGGTCTGAGTCTGAGCATTGTGGTCTGCTGTTGTTATCATCTGTGCTCTCTTTTCTTTCTCTACCAGTTCACTTCTTTTCTGCCTGTGTATAAGGGCAACTGATGACACCTTCATGGTTACTTAGTGGGCTGTGTCTCACTGAGGGTGCTGACACTATGGATAGTGCCAGGAAAAGTGACTCGGGTCATTTCAGACTCAGGAAATATTTATGGTGCAGAAATACACTTTCAAAGGACCTTCCCTAGAGAGCCTGACTGAACAGTTGTATGTGTGGTGCTTACAGGACTCAGGATTGGGCTGTGTGATGGTCACCTTTCTTGTAAACAGTGACAACAAAACTGGGTTCTGTGGGGAGAGACCTGGAAGGACATTCACGGCTTCCCTTGGCCTTTTTGGGGTGGGAGGGCCAGCATAGGGTGTGTATGCTCAGATCGTTATTTTTGGTACAGTGCGTGCTGTTTAAAATGTTTTGGGTTTTTTTTTAAAAAAAACACAAATGGTTGACATAACACATACCTATAAAATTGTGTTTCAGGAGTGGACCCATCCCTCCAAGCCGAGCCTAGGACCCCTGGGCCCTCACAAACCTCAGCTGCAGCGCCCAAACAGCAGAAGCCGCGGCCCACCAACTCGCGGGACGAGCGCTTCCGGTCAGGTAGGGACCAGGGATGGCAGGCCTCCGCTCTTGGACTCTTAAGTCTTTGGGTTATTTTTTTTTATTTTATTTATGTATTTATTTATTTATTTTTTTTTCATTTTTCTGAAGCTGGAAAAGGGGAGAGACAGTCAGACAGACTCCCGCATGCGCCCGACCGGGATCCACCCGGCACGCCCACCAGGGGCGGTGCTCTGCCCCCCAGGGGGCGATGCTCTGCCCATCCTGGGCGTCGCCATATTGCGACCAGAGCCACTCTAGCGCCTGAGGCAGAGGCCACAGAGCCATGCCCAGCGCCCGGGCCATCTCTGCTCCAATGGAGCCTTGGCTGCGGGAGGGGAAGAGAGAGACAGAGAGGAAAGCGCGGCGGAGGGGTGGAGAAGCAAATGGGCGCTTCTCCTGTGTGCCCTGGCCGGGAATCGAACCCGGGTCCTCCGCACGCTAGGCCGACGCTCTACCGCTGAGCCAACCGGCCAGGGCTGGGTTATTTTTTGCTTGCTAAAAATGTCTGCTGAAGAAAATATTTTCACTTGAATGGTAATTTACCACATCATTTTATTTTTCAAGAAAAATTTAACCTTCACATAACCATGGTATGTTTTAGTGTAGACAGTAGTATAAGTGCTCACTTCTTGGGGGATTCTTATAAAGCTTAACCATTCAAAAAATTTCTTCAAATGTTTGGTCCATTTTTCTTTTTAGAGCTTTGGGATTAGTATTCATAGTGTTTGTACACATGGAGCAGCTTTACCTACTGTATTTTTTCTTTTCTAATTTTGGAGAGTCTTCTAATTAGATAACTGCCACTTTGTTAGTGCTTTTAGGAATATTTAAATTTTTTTCTGATATTTTATTATCAGAACACCTATTTAAAAAATTAGTGTCTTCAATTATAGATTAAGTATCAGTAACTCTTGAGTACTCTGTTTCACATATTTTAACATTTTCACAGTGTGTGATTGTATATTTTCTTTATATTTAAGCTCTTTTAATAAATCTTTTTTTAATAAAGAAAAACTTTCAGCAGAGACAAAGAAATTGACGTTTTAGCCTGACTGGTGGTAGATAGAGCATTGAGGTGGGATGCTGAGGACCCAAGTTTGAAACCCCGAGGTCACCTGCTTGAACGTGGGCTCATCCACCTGCTTGAGTGCAGGGTTGCCGGCTTAAGTCTGGGATCATAGGCATGATCCCATGGATGCTGGCTTGAGCCTGAGGTTGCTAGCTTGAGCAAGGGGTTGCTGCCTTGGCTGTAGTCCCCCAGTCAAGGCAGTATGAAAAGCAATCAATGAACAACCAATGTGAAACAACTATGAGTTGGTGCTTCTCATCTCTCTCCCTTCCTATCTGTCTCTCTCGCTGAAAAAAGAAAAAAAGAAATAGGCATTTTATTTGTTTGTTTGTTTGTTTTTGTATTTTTCTGAAACTGGAAATGGGGAGAGACAGTCAGACAGACTCCCGCATGCGCCTGACCAGGATTCACCCGGCACGCCCACCATGGGGCGATGCTTTGCTCACCAGGGGGCGATGCTCTGCCCCTCCGGGGCATCGCTCTGTTGCAACCAGAGCCACTCTAGAGCCTGGGGCAGAGGCCAAGGAGCCATCCCCAGCGCCCGGGCCATCTTTGCTCCAATGGAGCCTTGGCTGTGGGAGGGGAAGAGAGAGACAGAGAGGAAGGAGAGGGGGCGGGGTGGAGAAGCAAATGGGCGCTTCTCCTGCGTGCCCTGGCCGGGAATCGAACCCGGAACTTCTGCATGCCAGGCTGACGCTCTACCACTGAGCCAACCGGCCAGGGCCAAGGAATAGGCATTTTAAAGGTAAAATCATATGACCATATCAATACATGAGAAAAACATTTGACAAAATCCAGCACCCATTTATAATAAAAACTTTCATCAGGCCCTGGCCGGTTGGCTCAGTGGTAGAGCGTCGGCCTGGCGTGCAGAGGTCCCGGGTTCGATTCCCGGCCAGGGCACACAGGAGAGGCGCCCATCTGCTTCTCCACCCCTTTCCCTCTCCTTCCTCTCTGTTTCTCTCTTCCCCAAAAAAAAAAAAAAAAAAAAAAAAAAAAAAAAAAAAAAAAAAAAAAAAAAAAACTTTCATCAAAGTGGGACTAGAAGGGACATACCTCAATATAATAAAGGCCATATATAGCCTACTGGTGGTGGTGCAGTAGATAGAGCATCAGCCTGGGATGCTGAGGACCCCAGTTAGAAACCCCAAGGTCACTGGCTTGAGCATGAGTCCATTGGCTTGAGTGTGGGGTCATTAGCTGGAGCCCCAAGGTTGCCGGCTTGAGCAAGGGGTCACTGATACGGCTTGAGCAACCCCCCATCAAGGCACATATGAGAAGCAATCAATGAACAACTAAAGTGAAGCAATTGCAAGTTGATACTTCTTATTTCTCTCCTCCATCTCTCTCTCCACTTCCTATCTTGGTTTCTATCTCTCTCAACATCTTAAGGCCATATATAATAAATTCATAGTCAAAACTAAGTGTTTCCTTTAAGATCAGGATCAAGACAGAAATGTCCATATTCACCACTTATATTCAGTACAGTACTGGAAGTCCTAGCCACAGCAATCAGACAAGAAGAAATAAAACTCATTTTTTGCAGATGACATGATACTGTATATAGAGAACCCCAAAGATTTCACTAAGAAACTACTAGAATTGATAAAGTAATTCAGTAAAGTAGCAGGATACAAAATAAATAGAAATTGGTGGCATTTTTGTATACCAATAATGAACTATCAGAAAGGGAAAAGAAAAAAAATCTCATTTTTAATTGCATCAAAAAAAGTAATAAATTTAACCAAGTTATTTATGTAGAAAATAATGATAATTAATAAGTAATAATACAAGAGTAACCTGTGTTTTACATACAACTGTGAACCTACTTTTGCCTCACTTTTTTGTATATACAGTGGACTATTTACTCAGCCATAAAAAAAAAAAAATGAAATCTTACCATTTGTGACAGCATGAATGGACCAAGAGAGTATTATGCTAAATGAAATAAGTTAGTCAGAGAAAGACAAATACTATATGATTTCACTTATATGTGGAATCTAAAGAGCAGAATAAATGAACAAACAAAATTTAAACAGGCTTATAGACACAGAGGACAGGCTGATGATGGTTGCCAGGGGTGAGGGGTTGAGGGGGAGGAAACTGGGTGAAAAAGATGAAGGGATTAAGATATACGAATTGGTAATTACAAATAGTCATGGGGATGTAAAGTACAACATATAAATTATACTTAATAATACTATAATAACTTGTATGGTGCTAGGTAGGTACTGGAAGTATCGAGGGTAACACTTAGTAAATTACATGATTGTCTAATCAATATACTGTACCACTGAAACTAATATGAAATAATACTGAATGTAAATTGTAATTAAAAATAAAATTTAAGGAAATGGCCATTTTGTTTTAAGAAAATCTAGAAAGAATATTAAGATTTTAAATGCTATGTCAACAAGGGAGTGTGATGAGTAATTTGAGAAATTTTTTATTAGATAATTTCTTACCAACTTAATATATATTTATAAAAACTTTGTCACACTGGTAATTGTTTATTTTCTGATAATATAAATAATACATATAAAATATTACACCAAGGCCCTGGCCAGCTGGCTTAGAGTACCATCCCGAAGCACAGAGGTTGCCAGTTTGATCCCCGGTCAGGGCACATACAGGAGCAGATCTATGTTCCTGTCTCTCTCTCTCTCTCTCTTCCTTTGTCTCTCACTAAAATAAAAAAATATTACAGCAAGTTTAAGGACAATGTAAAAATCACCTGAAGCCTCTGAATCCCAAGACAACCACCCTCAGGACTTCACTGAATACCATTTTCAGCCCTGGAGGCAAATATTGATATATACATGTACTTGCATGTACACAGTCCATGAATGGGATCCCTTAATGGGTCTTCTTCCTCTTCCTGTCTTCCTTATTTCCCTGCTCCATCCTCTTCACCCTCCACTTCCATGTAACTGATGTTAATAAACTGTTTTCTGCCCTTGTGAACTTTATTCTAGTTCTAATTTTTTCTGAATATGAGATCTTTATCTTAAATATGATTTGCTAATGTTTTCTCCTAGGCTTTCTCTTGTATTTACAGTCTTTTAAAATGACTTGAAGAGCACACATTTTAATTTTAATGAAGTCCAATTTATCCATTGTTTTAAGTGGATAGTGATTTTGTTCTTGTATCTAAGAAATCTTTTGCTAACTTAAGGTTATAAATATTCTCACCTATGTTTTCTTCTGGAAGTTTTATAGTTTTAAGGTTTTACTATGATCCATATTTAGTTAACTTTCATATGAGTTTGAGGTACAGATCACAGCTTACTTTTTACATGTGGATATCCAGTTTGAGGAACATACACTGTCTCCTTTTTTGTCTAAAAGCAGTCACACATGTATTTCTGTCCCTGTTTCTAGACTCTTGTTTTTACTATGCTCTCAATAATTGTAGCTTAGTAATAATTGTTGAAATCAGTAGTGTTAGTCCTCCAAGTTTGTTCCTTTTTATTATTCCCATGTATATAATGCCACTTTTAAGATTTTTGTCTTTATCACTGGTCTTTAGTGATTTGATTATGATATGCCATGGTATAGGTTTCTTTGTTTCTTGTGCTTTGTTGAGTTTTTTCGATCTGTTGATTTATACCTCTGTTGTGTCAATATTGTATAGATTTTTAGTTTGGGGTTGTTTTATATATTTTTACTTATTTCTAAGACACTAATCAAGTTGAAAGGATGTGCTCATAGTTACTGCTGTATCTGCTGTAGGGACTCCTGGACTTGGACTTGTCTCTACCAGAAGCACCTTCCACGAGTGTTTCACTTTATGTCTGGGAATATTTTTTATTAGATCCTTGCATTTAAATGATAATTTGGCTGGATATAAAATTGTAGGTTCAAAACTTTTTCTTTGGTACTGTGTTGCCTTCTTGTACCTGGTGGTTACTATTGAGTAATGTCCCTCTATTTCTTAATCCTTCATGGTGGTTTACTCTCTTGTTCTCTTTCTGGAAGCTGTTAGAATTATCTTTTTGCCTTTGATGCTTGTAAGTTTTATTTTAATACGTCCAGGTGTGAATTTTTTGTCTTTTTTGATTGGCACTTTATCAGCCATTTCACTGTAAGGTTTTAAAAATATCTTGTTGGAGAAAAAATTTAAATGTACATATGTTATCTCATGCACTTCTTCTCCTTGCACCTTTTTTCTACAGCAAGACAGACAGACAGGAAGGGAGAGAGATGAGAAACATCAACTTGTAGTTGTGTCACTTTATTTTTATTGATTGCTTCTCATACGTGCCTTGACTGGGGGCTCCAGCCAAACCAGTGACCTTAGGCTTCAATCCAGTGATGTTTGGGCTTAACCCTTTGAGTAGTACGAAAATTCATATATGTCCTCATGCCTCCTGGCTATCCAGAGTACAATCAATTTATTTTAAAAATGTGTAAGGCAACATTAAAAAAAGGCAAATGTATGCTCTTCTTGTTTCCATAAATTGGTTATCAAACAAACATGATTTTAAGTTAATAAAACTGTAACTGGTGCTAATTTTATTTTTTGGAAAAAAACCCCAACTTACTCCCGAGGGTCAGTGAGCATGAAAAAAAAAAGCCAACTACCATAGGATCATGTCGATGTTCCCATGCTCAAGCTGGCAACTTTGGGTTTTGAGAGGGGGGGATCTTCAGCATCCCAGGTCAGTGCTTTATCCACTATGCCACCACTGGTCAGGCTTATTATGCACCACTCCCTTTTGTTTTTAGTAGGTTTCTCTAGAGGAGCAAGTTCAAGTCATTTGTAGTAGTTTATGCCAACTACTGGAGACACATTTAAGTTAATTTGTTTCATCTTATTTTCAATTGGAGGGGTTTATTTTTAATTTTATTTTTACTTTTAACTGTGAAAATATTTACATGATTTCAAAGTAAAATCTACAAACAAAGGAATACTCTATATAAAGAAATATAGGACCACCAACATGTGAGACCCAGGAGTAGGCACAGGCTGAGCTTGTGTTCCTTTTACACTCAGTGAAAACCATGAAAATTAATTTTGTTACTTCATAACCGATATTATAAAAAGTGTTTTTTATTGTTGTTTCTATGTAGATGTTCACACTGAAGCTGTGCAAGCAGCTTTGGCCAAATACAAAGAGAGGAAAGTGCCTCTGCCTTCGAAAAGACGGTCTGTGCTCGTGCACTCATCTGTGGAGACCTGCACCCCACCAGGTACCTGACAGAAACGGGTCAGGGATGGCCCACAGGTGTTTCACATGCTGTGTGTCATAACTTCATTTCCCATGGAGTTGGAATAGCCTTCTGCCCTATAGTAAAGAGTTGGAAAAATTGAGATGAAAAATGTTTTTATATGTGCATTATTCCTTATCTTAAAATTTGTGTTGTACAGCTTTTACCCAAACAGATAATTGCTTTTTGCAGGACTTTTTTGTGTAGATTTTAGGTGTTTTTTTTTTTTTTTTTTTAATTAAGATGCTATTTATGTCTTTGAAAGAAGAAAAGAACCTAAAATGAGTTAGTAGAATTATAGGTGTTACCTGGATTAAGAATATTCAAATTATTCACTTATTTACTGTATTGTTACCACGCCTTAAATGGGAGAGTAGAAGGCTATCTAGAAGGTTTTTAAATTTTACTTTGTTGTTTTGTTGTTATTACTATTATAAATGTAATCTTTAAATAGAGTTTATCTTTGTCAATGATGTTTTAAGCTTCCTATTAAATTATACCACAGTGTCAGTTTAATCACTTCATATCCATGCACTTCTGTTGCCTATCTTGTTATATAAGTCATGAAACTAGTGACTAAAAGCCAAACACCAGGTTCATAAGATAATTTAGTGGTTCTGGCAATGCTTCATTGCTAAAAAGGAAAAAAGTTTATACTGTTGAAAAAAATGTTAGAAATAGCTGTCAAATTATTCTTGATACTACCCAATATTTGAAGAACTTTAAAATAATTGTGAAACTTATAATAAAATGCACAATCATGTAGACTTGTTAGAACTTTATTCATGGTTAATTTCATTGAAGCAGTTGTTTGAGGGAAGCAATTCTTTCCAGAGCTCATTCCTGCTTCCCCTAAGAGGATGCGGGTGAATAGGGTGAGGCCTGGGGGTGCATGGACTGCAGCCCCCCCAGCTCCGGTGCTTCCTCAGGAAGTGAACTCAACCTTCCCTGTGGGTATCTAACCATGTAAAAGAGGTGTGGAGTTCAGAATGGATGTTTCATAGAAACACTGGATGCTCACAGAGCATTTGACATTTGGAGTCTCCTTTGATATTTGAGATCCCACCAAGGAAGGTGTTAAAGCCATTTAGGAGTTAGGCCTGTTTTTACTCCCAGTATGTGGTGCCCCAAGATTAAGTCCTCTGGGGGAAACTGGGGTCATGAAACCATTTTTCCTGGGTAGGGTCCTTTTGATCTTACAGTTGGTTGATGCAGGCCCTTCTAAATAGAGGGCGACTTTTCAGATGACCCCTTGGCCACGTGTGGGCGCCGCTGTGCAAGTATACAGAGCAGTGCAGGCTGGGAGGCCTAGGTGCCAGTATGGGAACCCGCCCTCCTAGATGACACATCCCTACATCATGCCTGTCATCGTTATTTTAACCACAGACACGTCGTCTGCCTCAGAAGATGAGGGCTCTTTGCAGCGACCTGGGCGACTCACCTCCACTCCGCTCCAGAGCCATTCCAGCGTCGAGCCCTGGCTCGACCGGGTCATTCAGGGCTCGTCCACCTCATCCTCTGCATCTTCCACCTCATCTCACCCGGGAGGGAGACCTGCTGCTGCGCTCGCAGGCCCCATGGCCCACGCCCACATAGGTCAGTAACAGCTGCCGTGGCCCCCCTAGGACAGGGGTGCCTCTGCACCCATCAAGACCTACCTTTTCTTTTTTATCTGGAAAATGGCTTTTTGATAACAAAAGTAGTTCTGATGTTTCTGTGGTTTGGTAATCTCAGCTGCTGTGGCATGTGAGCCTTCACTGTGGACCCAGAGAAGTATATGATATCTCTATTTTTTTTAAAAAATAAATTTTTATTTTAATGGGGTGACATCAATAAATCAGGGTACATACATTCAAAGAAAACATTTCCAGGTTATCTTGTCATTTAGTTCTGTTGCATACCCATCACCCGAAGAGAGATCGTCCTCCGCCACCCTCCATCCACTTCTCTCTGTACCCCTCCCCCTCCCCCTCTCCCTCCTTCCCTCCCCCCACCCCTCATAACCACCACACTCCTGTCCATGCCTCTTAGTCTCACTTTTATGTCCCACCAATGTATGGAATCCTGCATTTCCTGTTTTTTTCTGATTCGCTTATTTCACCCCGCACAATGCTACCAAGACTCCACCATTCCGCTGTAAGTGATCCGATGTCATCATTTCTCCTAGCTGAATAGTATACCATGGTGTATATGTGCCCCATCTTCTTCATCCAGTCCTCTTATTTTTTTTTACAGTGAATAAAAGCCTTTAAGCCAACTCTTGGCCAATACAGCAAGAATCCATAAAAGAGTAGTGTCCTTAACATGTTCACCAAGTCCAAGTTGGCCCCATCACTTTGCCAAATCCCTGAAAAATGTAACCCAACCAAAGTTCAGCCTGTTAGGAGCTGTCACAGGGAGCAGGAGTCCAGGAAAGTTCCCCCCCCCACAGGAAAAGTCCGCATGGCACTGGAATTGTTGTCACCATTCTATACTTTGCAGCTCATGTCCAAGTCCCAGTGACTGCTGCTTCTAGCTGGTAATGATTCAGGTAGACTGGAAAAAGCCATTTGCAGCATGCGTGGATATGGAGCTTCTGTTCTCCTCTGCCTGGAGAGTTGAGACCAGGTTGCTTTTCCCTGGAGCTCTGTGACTGTGCCATGGTAAAGAGAACCTTGGGATACACTAAGCTGGGTGGCAAAGGTAAATTCATAATACAAGTTGGCAAAAGGAGGAAAGAGAGCTCTAAATTAGGAGTAGGTCCCAGCCTGAAATATGAGTGGGGCATTGAGGTAGGAGGAGGGATAAAGGAAACACTATATATTAAGCCAAGCAGCAGAAAATAGAGCTATCAACGCCCACAACAGAGATCTTTGAGGGAAGAATAAAAAACCTGACTATTCAGGCAAAACATAGTTAAGTGGCCCCTTGTGCAAATGAGATCAGTTTACCTGCTTCTTGGAAGAAATACCCTAGGCTCGTCCACAGTGTCGTAGATGGGGCCGACGGCCCTGGGCACCTTCAGCCTTCAGTGGCAAACTCCAGCTTTCTGGGCAAGGTTAGGTCATAGGTGGCTGGAGCAGGGCTGGAAGAGACTGAACCCTCCCTTAGAGGAGCGAGGGGGAAGCCCACATTCCAGTGTCCCTGTTTCCTCACAGCAGAGGCATGTAAGTCTGGCAGGCTTTAGCTCAATGACCTTCCTTTCCACTATTGAAGCAGGATCCAGATGGCATCCTATGAGACCCCTTTGGGGCGTTGGAGCCTTTAAGGGTGTATCCTAAAAGCTGGTAGTTCCCCTGATCTCTATCGGGCTTTTTCTGCCTCTTGGTATCTTAAAAGCCATTTTCAGAAGATCTCGCTGAGGGGTTTGAGGATCCCCATCCGCCTATATAAATCTTTTCCATATATCTGGAGCTATTTGGAAAAAGACAAAACAGTGTTATTAGCTAGATCTAATAAAGAAGGTAGTAGTTTGCAGGTGAAAAAGATTTGGTGTCTTCTGTTCATCAGCATTCAAAAGAAATGTAAATTTTTTTTTTTTTTAAGTAAAAAGCATGATATGGTAGACCCATCGGAGTCATTGGCCTGGTGTGCAGGATTCCCGGGTTCAATTCCCGGCCAGAGCACACAGGAGAAGCGCCCATCTACCTCTCCACCCCTCCCCCTCTCCCCCCTCTTCGTCTCTCTCCTCCTGCCCGCAGCCAAGGCTCCACCGGAGCAAAGCCACCCCGGGCACTAAGGATGGCCCCACGGCCTCTGCCCCAGTCGCCAGAATGGCTCCGGCTGCAACAGAGCAACACCCCAGATGGGCAGAGCATTCCCCACCGGCAGGCATGCCAGGTGGATCCCAGTCAGCCGCACGCAGGAGTCTGTCTGACTGCCTCCCCATCTCCATCCTCAGAAAAATACAAAAAAAAAAAAATAATAATACAAAACAAACAAACAAACAAAAAAAGGGGGGGGGCATTCCCTTGTGCTAAAGCTCCCGGGAGCATGGAGTGAGCTTGAGTATGTCCTATGAAAAATGGAGCTCTATGTTGACATATAGGTCTTTGAAGAAGGAGGAACTGCTGAAATAGTTTATCAGCATTTGTCCCTAAGACAGCAGTCTTTATAGTGGGAACACCATACGTAAATATTTGCTGTCTGTCTATAGATTAAGGGGGGAATATGGCAAATGCTGAAAAGCCATGATCTTTGTGCCCCTCCCCTCCCCCAACCCCCTCCCTCTCCTCCCCCCACCCTGTAACCCCAACACTGTTGTTCATGTCTCTGAGTCTCATCTTTATGTCCCACCTATGTATGGAATCATATAGTTATTAGTTTTTTCTGATTTACTTCTTTCACTCAGTATAATGTTATCAAGGCCCCATCCATGTTGTTGTAAAAGATCCTATGTCATCATTTCTTATGGCTGAGTAGTATTCCATAGTATATATATACCAAAGCTTTTTAATCCACTCGTCTTCTGATGGACACTTGGGCTGTTTCCAAATCTTGCTATTGTGAACAATGCTGCCATAAACATGGGGGTGCATTTCTTCTTTTCAAACAGTGCTATGGTGTTCTTGGGGTATATTCCTAACAGTGGTATAGCTGGGTCAAAAGGCAGTTCGATTTTTAATTTCTTGAGGAATCTCCATACTGTTTTCCACAGTGGCTGCACCAGTCTGCATTCCCACCAGCAGTGCAGGAGGGTTCCCTTTTCTCCACATCCTCGCCAGCACTTATTCTGTTTTGTTTTATTGATGAGCGCCATTCTGACTGGTGTGAGGTGATATCTCATTGTGGTTTTAATTTGCATTTCTCTAATCATTAGTGATGTTGAACATTTTTTCATATGCCTGTTGGCCATCTGTGTGTCCTCTTTGGAGAAGTGTCTATTCATTTCTTTTGCCCATTTTTGGATTGGATTGTTTGTCTTCCTGGTATTAAGTTTTACAAGTTCTTTATAAATTTTAGTTATTAACCCCTTATCAGACGCTATGTTAAATATATTCTCCCATTGTGCAGTTTGTCTTTTTATCCTGTTTTTATTGTCTTTAGCTGTGCAGAAGCTTTTTAGTTTGATAAAGTCCCATTTGTTTATCCTGTCTTTTATTTCACTTGCCTGTGGAGACAAATCAGCAAATATATTGCTGCGAGAGATGTCAGAGAGCTTACTGCCTATGTTTTCTTCTAAGATGCTTATGGTTTCACGGCCTACATTTAAGTCTTTTATCCATTTTGAGTTTATTTTTGTGAGTGGTGTAAGTTGGTGGTCTAGTTTCATTTTTTTGCAGGTAGCTGTCCAGTTTTCCCAACACCATTTGTTGAAGAGGCTGTCTTTACTCCATTGTATTTCCTTACCTCCTTTGTCAAATATCAGTTGTCCATAGAGCTGTGGGTTTATTTCTGGGTTCTCTGTTCTGTTCCATTGATCTATGTGCCTGTTCTTAAGCCAGTACCATGCTGTTTTGAGTACAATGGCCTTGTAATATAACTTGATATCTGGAAGTGTGATACCTCCTGCTTTTTTCTTCCTTTTCAAGATTGCTGAGGCTATTCGTGTTCTTTTTTGGTTCCATATAAATTTTTGGAATATGTGTTCTATGTCTTTGAAGTAAGTCATTGGTATTTTAATCGGTATTGCATTAAATTTATAAATTGCTTTGGGTAATATAGACATTTTAATGATGTTTATTCTTCCTAACCATGAGCACGGTATATGCCTCCACTTATTCGTATCTTACCTGATTTCTTTTATCAATGTTTTATAATTTTCCGAGTACAAGTCTTTAATCTCCTTGGTTAGATTTATTCCTAGGTACTTTACTTTTTTGGTTGCAATGGTAAAGGGGATTGATTCCTTGATTTCTCTTTCTGACAATTCATTATTAGTGTATAAAAATGCCTCTGATTTCTGAGTATTGATTTTATATCCTGCCACCTTGCCAAATTCGTTTATCAGGTCCAGTAGTTTTTTGACTGAGACTTTAGGGTTTTCTATATACAATATCATGTCATCTGCAAATAATGATAGTTTTACTTCTTCTTTTCCAACTTGAATGCCTTTTATTTCTTTTTCTTGTCTGATTGCTGTGGCTAGGACTTCCAGAACTATGTTGAATAAGAGTGGTGAAAGGGGGCACCCCTGCCTTGTTCCTGATCTTAAGGGGATTGCTTTTAATTTTTGCCCATTGAGTATGATGTTGGCTGTGGGTTTGTCATAGATGGCGTTTATCATGTTGAGGTATGTTCCCTGTATTCTCACTTTGCTGAGAGTTTTGATCATGAATGGGTGCTGGACTTTATCAAATGCTTTTTCTGCATCTATTGAAATTATCATGTGGTTTTTCTCCTTCCTTTTGTTTATGTGATGAATCACATTGATTGATTTGCGAATATTGTACCAGCCTTGCCTCCCAAGAATAAATCCTACTTGATCATGGTGTATGATTTTTTTCATATATTGCTGGATCTGGTTTGCTAATATTTTGTTGAGGATTTTTGCACCTAAGTTCATCAGGGATATTGGCCTATAATTTTCTGTTTTTGTGTTGTCTTTGCCTGGTATTGGAATCAGAATTTTGCTCCCCTTAGAAGGAGTTTGGAAGTCTTCCTTCCTCTTGAATTTTTTGAAATAGCTTGAGAAGGATAGCAGTTAGTTCTTCTTTGAATATTTGTTAGAATTTATTTGTGAAGCCATCAGGCCCAGGACTTTTCTTTTTTGGGAGTTTTTTGATAGCTGTTTCAATCTCATTTGTTGTAATTGGTCTGTTTAGGTTTTCTGATTCTTCCAGATTGATTTTTGGAAGATTATATGATTCAAGGAATTTGTCCATTTCATCTAGGTTGTCTAGTTTTTTGGCATACAGTTCTTCATAGTATTTTCTTACAATATTTTGTATTTCTGTTGTGTCAGTTGTTATTTCTCCATTCTCGTTTCTAATTTTATTTATTTGAGTCCTCTCTCTTTTTTCTTGGTAAGTCTCGTTAAAAGTTCATCGATCTTGTTTACCTTTTCAAAGAACCAGCTCCTGGTTTCATTGATCCTCTGTATTGTTTCTTTAGCCTCTATGTCATTTATTTCTGCTCTGATCTTTATTATTTTCTTCCTTCTACTACCTCTGGGCTTTACTTGCTGTTCTTTTTCTAGTTCTTTTAGATGCAGGGTTAAGTTGTTTATTTGAGCTTTTTCTAGCTTCTTGAGGTATGCCTGTAATGCTATAAACTTCCCTCTCAGGACTGCTTTTGCTGTGTCCCATAAATTTTGAGTTGATGTATGCTCATTATCATTTGTTTCTAGGAATTTTTAAATTTCTTCTTTGATCTCAATGTTAATCCATTCATTGTTTAATAACGTGCTATTTAGTTTCCAAGTGTTTGAATGTTTTTCAATTTTTCTATTGTGGTTGATTTCTAATTTAATGCCATTGTGATCAGAGAAAGTGCTCGATATGATTTCAATCTTCTTAAATTTGTTGAGCCCGCTTTTGTGCCCTAACATGTGGTCTATTCTAGAGAATGTACCATGAGCGCTTGAAAAGAATGTTTATTCTGCTGTTTTAGGGTGAAAGATTCTGAAGATATCTCTTAAATCGAGTTGATCTAATATGTCCTTTAAGTCTGCTGTTTCTTTGTTAATTTTCTTTCTTGAGGTTCTATCTAATGATGTTAATGGGGTATTGAAATCCCCTACTATTATAGTATTGCTGTTGATCTCGCCCTTTAAGTCCATCAAAGTCTGCTTTATATATTTAGGTGCTCCTATATTAGGTGCGTAGATATTTATAATGGTTATATCTTCCTTTTGGATTGCTCCCTTTATCATTATGTAGTGACCTTCTTTATCTCTAACTATGGTCTTTGTTTTAAAGTCCATTTTGTCTGATATAACTATTGCTACCCCAGCTTTTTTTTCATTTCCATTTGCATGAAATATTTTTTTCCATCCTTTTATCTTCAGTCTGTGTGCATCTTTTGATTTAAGGTGTGTCTCTTGTAGACAGCATATGTATGGGTCCTGTTTTCTTATCCACGCAGCTACCCTATGTCTCTTCATCGGATCATTTAATCCATTAACATTTAAGGTTATTACTGATATGTAATTGTTTATTGCCATTTTTTTTCTTTAAAACTGTTTTTCTCTTTTGCTATATTCTTTTTTTCCTTTGATCTGTTTACAACAGGTCCCTTAGCATTTCTTGCAGCCTTGGTTTGGTTGCAGTGAAATCCTTGAGGTTTTTTTTTGTCTGTAAAGCTTTTTATTTCTCCTTCAATTTTAAATGATGCCTTGCTGGATAAAGTAGTCTTGGTTGTAGGTTCTTGTTCTGCATTACTTTGAATATTTCTTGCCATTCCCTTCTGGCCTCAAGCGTTTCTGTTGAGAAGTCAGAAGTCATCCTTATGGGGGCTCCTTTGTAGGTGATAGTCTTTTTTCTCTAGCAGCTTTTAATATTTTCTCTTTATCATTTAGCTTTGGTAATTTAATTATGATGTGTCTTGGTGTTGGTTTCTTTGGGTTTCTCCTTAATGGAGTTCTCTGTGCTTCCTGAACATGTGAAATGTTTTCCTGCCTTAATTGGGGGAAGTTTTCCGCTGTAATATGTTTGAACAAAGTCTCTATCCCTTGTTCTTTCTCTTCTTCTTCAGGAACCCCTATGATGCGGATGTTATTTCTCTTCATGCTGTCACAGAGCTCTCTTAGATTTTCCTCAGACTTTTTGAGTCTCTTTTCTTTTTTCTGCTCTGCTTCCGTGCCTTTATTTATTGTGTCCTCTTTCTCACTGATTCGGTTCTCTGCTTCATCCATCCTGCTTTTAATTCCTTCCATTGTATTCTTTATTTCAGATATTGTATTTGTCATTTCTGACTGATTCTTTTTTATTATTTCAATGTCGTTTTTTATATTTGTTATCTCTTTATTTAGGTTTTCGTAATGGCCATCTATGATTGTTCTAATATCTTTGAGCATCCTAACAATCGTTATTTTAAACTCTGCATCTGGTAATTTGGTTATATCTGATTCACTTAGGTCCTTTTCTGGGGATTTCTCTTGGTTTATTTGTGTTGTATTTCTCTGCCTGCGCATTTTCTCTTCACGGGAGTGGCTGTGATCACGTGCTCGGGTGCCCAAGAGTTGGTGGCCTTGGACTTTGCCCTGCCCCCGTGTGTGTGTGTGTGTGTGTGTGTGTGTGTGTGTGTGTGACGTTATGCTCGGCCCTCCGGGCACTGGTGAGCACCTTTGTTCAGCTGCGGGTCTCCGCCTCTTTCCAAGCTTTCACCCTGCCCTTGCAGGAGGAGCCCACTCAAGGAATAGCTGCTAGCCTTGGCTCTACATTTGCCTGTGGAGATAATCAGCAAAGATATTGCAGCAATAGATGTCGGTGAGCTTACTGCCTAAGTTTTCTTATAAGATACTTATGGTTTCACGATTTACATTTAAGTTCTTTATCCATTTTGAGTTTATTTTTGTGCATGGTGTAAGTTGGTGGTCTAGTTTCATTTTTTTGCAGGTAGCTGTCCAGTTTTCCCAACACCATTTGTTAAAGAGACTGTCTTTACTCCACTGTATGCTCTTATCTCCTTTGTCAAATATCAATTGTCCATAAAGATAGAGTTTATTTCTGGATTCTCTGTTCTGTTCCATTGATCTATATGTCTGTTCTTATGCCAGTACTAGGCTGTTTTGAGTACAATGGCCTTGTAGTATAACTTCATATCAGGAAGTGTGATACCTCCCACTTTATTCAATGTTTTATTATAATTTTCTGAGTACAAGTCTTTAATCTCCTTGGTTAAATTTACTCCTAGGTACTTTATTTTTTTTGTTGCAATAGTGAAGGGCATTGTTTCCTTAATTTCTCTTTCTGACAGTTTGTTGTTCATGTATAAAAATGCCTCTGATTTCTGTATATTAATTTTATATCCTGCCATCTTGCTGAATTCGTTTATTAAGTCCAGTAGTTTTTTGACTGAGACTTTAGGGTTTTCTATATACGGTATCATATCATCTACAAATAATGATAGTTTTACTTCTTCTTTTCCAATTTGGATGCCTTTTATTTTTCTTCTTGTCTGATTTCTGTAGCTAGGAAGAGTGAAGAGTTTTAAACAGCTGCCGTCGAGAATTTGAAAGGGAGCCTGCGTATGCCCATGTGATAGCAGGGAAGAAGACTGTGTAAAGGTCACCAAAAATGTAAATGAAAGTTCTCCTTACACATCTGTAGCTCATTAAGAAGATCATAGCTTCCTAAAGAGTCCTCATGTGACTCCATCTGCTTGTGGTATAGGTTTAAAAAGTGATGTCAGTGGTGCCTGGAAGCCAGCATTCCCACCCTGTCTGACAAACACTCCATAGATGGACAGCACTGCTGCCCCCATGCAGGGTCAGGGAGATGCTTTAGAAATCAGACTCACAGAGCCCCATTGTGGCATGTCAGAACCCACAGAAAATGTTCCTTCTGTGCATTATTTATGCCTTTCTTGCATTTATATAATATCCAGCTTCCTGAGAAAAAAGAAAGAAAAAGTGTGACCCTTGGACTGTGCAGTTAGTGTAGTTGACTTATCATAACCCCTCTGTTACCTACATGCAGAGGGGACATAGAAAGTCAAGTTGATTATAACTGACCTGAGATTGCACAGCTGGCTTAGTTTTCTTATTCCTGTTTATTTCCTTTGCTGTTAGTTGCTGTTCTGCTAACACTGAAGCAGTGCACTCATGACAGCCTGGTGTTTTGGTGGAGTCACAGTGAGTAGGTGCTGAGCTGCTTTATGTAAAATCTTGGTTGTTTGGCTGGACTGGGATTAAATTTGGATGTTTTCAGTGGTCAGCACCTTTAGTCTTGTTGTCCTTTGTGAGCACAGCACTGAGGCTATTTAAATATTGCGTCAGTGCAATAATGCTCAGCAGAAGCGTGTTTCTGTTAAACATGTGTCTTCTACTGTCGTGTGAGTCTTATATGAGAACTCAACAATGCTGTTCTCTGCTTCCAGTACACAGAGACCACTGGGTGGTATGGCAGCTGTGAGGGCTGCTGCAGGGCAGCATGTTTCATGAGAAAAGGTCCATTTAGAAAACAGCCTACCCAGATTGGTTTGGTAGCTTTTCAGGGTGTCTTGTAAATGGCCAGTGGTGACTTCCTATATCTCCTCAAGGAGATTGACAGTAGATAACTTCAAAAACAGTTTGCACTAATGTATTGAAAATTTGCCCACAAGTCAAAATGTTTAGTCAGAAAGCCTCTGGCTTTCTAGTGGTCATGGATCTGTGTTTGAGTGAGGTGTTCTCATTCTCTTAGAGGCCCTGGCAATGAATATTCATGAGGTGGGTGCATCACCTCTCAGTGAGGACTCCTGGCCTCTGCTGGTATGACTGAGCCTATCTGTCCCCCTCCCACCCTATTTGGTGGCCTCACATACACACTGTGATTAATTCTAGTACTTCTAAAAATTTAACTTTAGCTCTGTTTAATGTTTAAGGACACCATATTGGATGGTAGCCTTTGTGTGCTAAACATTTGTTGGTTATAATTGCTGGAATTTCTGAATGTGAAAATACTCAATTTTTCTCTTTGTTATAAAGATCATCCTTTGCTTTTTTTTTTTTAAATAAATTTTTATTAATGTTAATGGGATGACATTAATAAATCAGGGTACATATATTCAAAGAAAACATGTCTAGGTTATTCTTGTCATTAAATTATGTTGCATACCCCTTGCCCAGAGTCAGATTGTCCTCCGTCACCCTCTGTCTAGTTTTCTCTGTGCACCTCCCCCTTCCCCTAACTCTCTCCCTCCTTCCCTCCTGCGTCCTCCCTCCCCCTACCCCTGGTAACCACCACACTTTTGTCCATGCCTCTTAGTCTCGTTTTTATGTTCCACCAATGTATGGAATCATGTAGTTCTTGTCTTTTTCTGATTTATTTATTTCACTCCGTATAATGTTATCAAGATCCCACCATTTTGCTGTAAATGATCTGATGTCATCATTTCTTATGGCTGAGTAGTATTCCATAGTGTATATGTGCCACATCTTCTTTATCTAGTCTTCTATTGAAGGGCTTTTTGGTTGTTTCCATGTCTTGGCCACTGTGAACAGTCCTGCAATGAACATGGGGCTACATGTGTCTTTACGTATCAATGTTTCTGAGGTTTTGGGGTATATACCCAGTAGAGGGATTGCTGGGTCATAAGGTAGTTCTATTTTCAGTTTTTTGAGGAACCACCATACTTTCCTCCATAATGGTTGTACTACTTTACAGTCCCACCAACAGTGGATGAGAGTTCCCTTTTCTCCGTAGCCTCTTCAACATTTGTTATTACCCGTCTTGTTGATAATAGCTAATCTAACAGGGGTGAGGTGGTATCTCATTGTAGTTGTGATTTGCATTTCTCTAATAACTAATGAAGCTGAGCATCTTTTCATATATCTGTTGGCCATTTGTATTTCTTCCTGGGAGAAGTGTCTGTTCATGTCCTCTTCCCATTTTTTTATGGGATTGTTTGTTTGTTTGTTGTTGAGTTTTATGAGTTCTTTGAAAATTTTGGATATTAGGCCCTTATCTGAGCTGTTGTTTGAAAATAACATTTCCCATTTAGTTGGCTGTCTGTTTATTTTGATATCAGTTTCTCTTGCTAAGGAAAAACTTTTTATTCTGATGTAGTCCCATTCATTTATCTTTGCCTTCACTTCTCTTGCCTTTGGAGTCAAGTTCATAAAATGTTCTTTAAAACCCAGGTTCATGAGTTTGGTATCTATGTCTTCTTCTATGTACTTTATTGTTTCAGGTCTTATATTTAGGTCTTTGATCCATTTTGAATTAAGTTTAGTACATGGGGACAAGCTGTAGTCGAGTTTTATTCTTTTGCATGTGCCTTTCCAGTTTTCTCAACACCATTTGTTGAAGAGGCTTTCTTTTCTCCATTGTGTGTTGTTGGCCCCTTTATCAAAGATTATTTGACCATATATATGTGGTTTTATTTCTGGGCTTTCTATTCTGTTCCATTGGTCTGAGTGTCTATTTTTCTGCCAATACCATGCTGTTTTGATTATCGTGGCCCTATAATATAGTTTAAAGTCAGGTATTGTAATGCCCCCAGCTTCATTCTTTTTCCTTAGGATTGCTTTGGCTATTCAGGGTTTTTTATAGTTCCATATAAATCTGATGATTTTTTGTTCCATTTCTTTAAAAAATGTCATAGGAATTTTGATGGGAATTGCATTAAATTTATATATTGCTTTGGGTAATATGGCCATTTTAATTTTATTTATTCTTCCTATCCAAGAACAAGGAATATTTTTCCATCTCATTGTGTCTTTCTATTTCTCTTAACAATGCCTTGTAGTTTTCGTTATATATATAGGTCCTTTACATTCTTTGTTATGTTTATTCCTAGGTATTTTATTTTTTTTGTTGCAATCGTGAAGGGGATTATTTTTTTGAGTTCGTTTTCTAATATCTCATTGTTGGCATATAGAAAGGATATGGACTTTTGTATGTTAATTTTGTATCCCGCGACCTTACTGTATTGGTTTATTGTTACTAGTAATCTTTTTGTGCAGTCCTTTGGGTTTTCGATGTATAGGATCATATCATCAACAAAAAGTGATACCTTTACTTCTTCTTTTCCGATATGGATGCCTTTTATTTCTTTCTCTTGTCTGATTGCTCTGGCCAGAACTTCTAGCACCATGTTAAATAAGAGTGGAGAGAGTGGACAACCCTGTCTTGTTTCTGATTTAAGGTGGAAAGTCCTCAGTTTTTTGCCATTTAATATGATGTTGGCTGATGGTTTATCATATATGGCCTTTATCATGTTGAAATATTTTCCTTCTATACCCATTTTGTTGAGTATCTTAAACATAAAATTGTGTTGTATTTTATCAAAAGCCTTTTCTGCATCTATTGATAAGATCATGTGGTTTTTGTTCTTTGTTTTGCTGATATGGTGTATTACGTTAACCGTTTTACGTATGTTGAACCATCCTTGAGATTCTGGGATGAATCCCACTTGATCATGATGTACTATTTTTTTAATATGTTATTGTATTCGATTTGCCAGTATTTTGTTTAGTATTTTAGCATCTGTATTCATTAGAGATATTGGTCTGTAGTTTTCTTTCTTTGTGCCATCCTTGCCAGGTTTTGGTATGAGGGTTATGTTGGCCTTATAAAATGTGTTTAGAAGTATTGCTTCTTCTTCAATTTTTTGGAAGACTTTGAGTAGAATAGGAACCAAGTCTTCTTTGAATGTTTGATAGAATTCACTAGTATAACCGTCTGGGCCTGGACTTTTATTTTTGGGGAGGTTTTTAATAGTTTTTTCTATTTCCTCCCTGCTGATTGGTCTGTTTAGGCTTTCTGCTTCTTCATGACTCAGTCTAGGAAGGTTGTATTGTTCTAGGAATTTATCCATTTCTTCTAGATTGTTGTATTTGGTGGCATATAATCTTTCATAGTATTCTACAATAATTCTTAGTATATCTATGATGTTTGTGGTGATTTCTCCTCTTTCATTTTGGATTTTATTTATTTGAGTCCTGTGCCTTTTTCCTTGGTGAGTCTTGCCAAGGGTTTGTCAATTTTGTTGATCTTTTCAAAGAACCAGCTCCTTGTTTTATTGATTTTTTCTATAGATTGTCTGTTCTCTATTTCATTTATTTCTGCTCTGATTTTTATTATCTCCTTTCTTCGGCTGGTTTTGGGTTGTCTTTGTTCTTCTTTTTCTAGTTCCTTAAGGTGTGAATTTAAGTGGTTTACTTGGGCTCTGTCTTGTTTGTTCATATAGGCCTGAAGTGATATGAACTTTCTTCTTATTACTGCTTTTGCTGCATCCCAGAGATTCTGATATGTCCTATTGTCATTTTCATTTGTCTGTATATATCTTTTGATCTCTGCGCTTATTTCTTCTTTGACCCATTCATTTTTTAGAAGTATGTTGTTTAGTTTCCACATTTTTGTGGGTTTTTCCCCCCTCGTTTTTGCAGTTGAATTCTAGTTTCAAGGCTTTTTGATCAGAGAATATGCTTGGTACAATTTCAATTTTTCTAAATTTGCTGATATTGTCTTTGTGGCCCAACATATGGTCAATTCTTGAGAATGTTCCATGTACACTAGAGAAAAATGTATACTCTGTCGCTTTGGGATGAAGTGTCCTGTAGATGTCTGTCATATCCAGGTGTTCTAGTATTTCGTTTAAGGCCACTATATCTTTATTGATTCTCTGTTTGGATGACCGATCTAGAGCCATCAGCGGTGTATTGAGGTCCCCAAGTATGATTGTATTTTTGTCAGTTTTTGTTTTAAGGTCAATAAGTAGCTGTCTTATATATTTTGGTGCTCCTTGGTTTGGTGCATATATATTAAGGATTGTTATGTCTTCTTGATTCAGTGTCCCCTTAATCATTATGAAATGACCATTTTTGTCTCTGAGTACTTTTTCTGTCTTGTAGTCAGCATTATTAGATATGAGTATTGCTACACCTTTTTTTTGGGTGTTCTTTGCTTGGAGTATTTTTTTCCAGCCTTTCATTCTGAATTTGTTTTTATCCTTGTTGCATAGATGTGTTTCTTGTAGGCAGCACATGGTTGGATTTTCTTTTTTAATCCATTCTGCTACTCTGTGTCTTTTTATTGGTAAGTTTAATCCATTTACATTTAGTGTAATTATTGACACTTGTGGGTTCCCTATTGCCATTTTATAAATTGCTTTCTGTTAGTTTTGTATCTTGTTTGATTCTTCTCTTTTGTTTTTCTATTATTTGTTTTTGTTTGTTTGTATTCCATACTTCTTTCCTCTGTTGCTACCTTTTTTAAGTCAGGTGTTTTTGTGGTGGGTTTTTTTTTTGTGTTTTTTTTTTTTGTATTTTTCTGAAGCTGGAAATGGGGAGAGACAGTCAGACAGACTCCTGCATGCGCTCGACCAGGATCCACCCGGCATGCCCACCAGGGGCGATGCTCTGCCCACCAGGGGGCGATGCTCTGCCGCGACCAGAGCCACTCTAGTGCCTGGGCAGAGGCCAAGGAGCCATCCCCAGCGCCCGGGCCATCTTTGCTCCAATGGAGCCTTGGCTCCGGGAGGGGAAGAGAGAGACAGAGAGGAAGGAGGGGGGGTGAAGAAGCAAATGGGTGCTTCTCCTATGTTCCCTGGTCGGGAATCGAACCCAGGTCCCCCGCACACCAGGCCGACGCTCTACCGCTGAGCCAACCCGCCAGGGCCTTTGTGGTGGTTTTTCAAGGGTGGTTACCATTAAGTAATGAAAAGGGCACCTACCATATTCATTGTAGTACCCTTTCTTATGAGTATTTCTGCGCTTCATCGTCCTTTGCTACTGTTAATCTCCATCCTCTCCCCCCTTTTTTCTTTTGTTGTCACAGTATAAATTTGGTTTTATTGTGTTCTTGGTGGAGCTGTTACTTGTGGTTTTGTTTTGTTTTGTTCTTTGAATCTGGTTGGAAAACCCCCTTTAGTATTTCCTGGAGTGGGGGCTTTCTGATGATAAATGCTCTCATCTTTTCTGTATTTGTGAATGTTTTTATATCTTCTTCGTACTTGAAGGATAGCTTTGATGGGTATAATATTCTTGGCTGAAAGTTCCTCTCTTTCAGGGCTTTAAATATTGAGGTCCACTCTCTTCTAGCTTGTAGAGTTTCTGCTGAGAAATCTGATGATAATCTAATAGGCCTTCTTTTATATGTTGTACTCTTCTTTTCCCTGGCTGCCTTGAGAATTTTTTCTTTGTCATTGGTTTGTGTCATCTTTATTATGATGTGCCTTGGAGTGGGTTTGTTGGGGTTAAGAAAACTCGGTGTTCTGTTTGCTTCTTGAATTTGAGGCTTTTGTTCTTTCCACAGGCTTGGGAAGTTCTCGTCTATTATTTGTTTGAGTATATTCTCCATTCCATTTTCTTTCTCTTCTCCCTCTGATATACCTATTATTGTTATGTTTTTCTTTCTGATGGAGTCAGATCATTCCTGTAGGGCTTTCTCGTTTTTTATTATTTTTGAGTCTCTTTCTTCTTCTCTCTGTTGTGCCTCAAGTTGCTTGTCTTCTATTTCACTAATCCTATCTTCTATCTGGGCTGTTCTATTAGCTAAGCTTGTTACCTCTTTTTTCAGCTCGTGAATTGAGTTTTTCATTTCTGTTTGATTTGTTTTTATAGTTTCAGTTTCCTTGGACATATATTCTTTGTGATCGTTGAGTTGTTTTCTGAGCTCCCTAAATTGCCTTTCTGTGTTTTCTTGTATATCTCTGAGTACTTTTAGGATTTCTGTTTTAAATTCTCTGTCATTTAGCTCCACAGTTTCCAATATGTTAAATCTTTTCTCCATAGGTTTTTCCACATCTATTTGTGTTACCTCTCTATCTTTTGTATCCATAATATTTGATTTCCTTTTTCTTATTGGCATCTGAGGGTGGTCTTGTTGATAACACTAATTAGAATTAATAAAGAATAAAAATTTAAAAAAAAAAGGAAAAAAGAAAAACACCCCACAAAAAAAAACCAGTAATAATTTATTATTTCCCCCTTTTTTCTTTCTTCTCTTCCCCTCTCTCTCCTCCTTAGGGAAATATCGTGATGACCTGTGAATTATATTATGCTAAATGGAACAAAAACTGCCTATAACGAGGGCCTGACTTGGGGTGAAGAGTTCAAGGGGCAAAAAAGGGAGTAGGGACCTACTAAATGCAAAAAAAAGGAGAAAATCTTAGACAAGTATAAAATGATTTGCTTGTAAGTGATGGTCGACTAAGAGATATAATGAGAAGGATAAGAGGGAAACAGAAAAAAGGAGAAAAAAATAATTAAAGAAGAAAAAAAATAAAAATAATAAAAAAATCTGTTGTATTAAGTGGAACAAAGACTAAATACAATGGAGACCTTGGGTTGGGAGGAATGCTAATGAGTTAAAAGGTAAAGTAAAAAGTACCCAAAATGTCACAAAAACAAACAAAAGAAAACCAAAAACAATAGCAAAAAAAAAACCAAAAAAAAAACCTTGAGTCCCAAATTAAATAATTTGTTTGTGATTGAGGATTGAATGGGAGGAAAAGTAAAAGGAGAAAAGAAGAAACAAATAGAAAGGAAAAAATAAGATAAAGAGGAAAATGAAGGAAGAGAAAAAGGAAAAGGAAAAAAAAAACAAAAGGGGAGAGAGTGAGAGTTAAGGGTTTTGGAGTATAACCGTAAAGGAGAGTAAGGATGAAGAAAAGAAATAAAATGTCACACTCATGGATAGTGTAGTTCAAGAAAAGGGTAGCATAAGATGGGCAGAGAATAAAAGGACCGAGGTGGAGGAAATAGAAGTAATAATAATAAAGGCAATAAGATAGAAGAAACAAACAACAACAACGAAAATATAGTGGAACAAGTTATAATGTCTGTGGATTTTTCTTGATTTTGAGAGGTTAACTTCTTCCTTTTTCTTTTTTCTCCCTCTTCCTGGTCGGTGACTCTGTACCCCATGCTCTGCCCCTGTGTCATGCTTAGGTAGGGATTTGCAGTTGATGGGATTCTATGGCAATGTCATATATTTGGCTTTAGTCTCATTGGTAGTCAAGGCTTGTTGGCGTTTGCAGGGTCCAACAATGAGAGAGTTTGCTTTCCCAGAGTCTCTCTCCTAGTCTCCCCTTCCTGAATTAGCAGCCTGGTGATCCAGTTATGAGGCTGCCACTGCTTCTGTCTGGGGAGTAAGAGGCTCAAAGAGCTGTGAAATCCCCACTCTATCCCCACTCAGCGCAAGGCTCTGGGCAAGGCTCTGACAGTCAGAGCCTCCAGTGTAATCAGGCGGGGCTGGGAGTCAATTGTCAAGGTGACTGTTCAGGCCTAGCATTCAGTTGGACCACTCAACCCAGGCTTTCTACACTTTGTAACCTGTTTTGGCTGGGAAGAAGAGGCACTAGTCGCTGCTTGCTGTATAGATCTTAACATCTGCCAATCCCTCTTGTTAGTGTATATCCCTGAATATGGAGGCTCTGTCAATCAGAAGTTGCCCCCGCCCCTTTAGCGAGAGGCACTAAAAAATATCATGTCTCTTGTCTTGGATCGCTGAACTGAGAGAGATCTTATCAATTAGAGCCCCGTGGGTGTGCAGATTTCGTGGGTTAAGCTAATTTCAGTGATTGGATCCGCAGCTGTGCTCCAGAAAGTATTTCAAGCTGCTCGCACGCCCCTCCCCCAACACTTGATTGTTAGCTTGAGTGGCTGGGTGAGGTGCCCCGCCCACGGAGAGACTCTCCGGAGTAGGGAAGATAGCTTTGGCGCCCTTCCCGGTTGCTTTGTGGCTGGCGGCTGGGGTGCACTGGGCGCGCAGGAGAATGGGACACTCTCTGTGTGCGGGCGAGTGGGGTGCTCTGGGCGTGTGGGCGAATGGGACGTTCAGGGCACGCGAGCGAATGGGGTGCTCTGGGTACGCCGGTGGCTGGGGACTCTCACTCGCAGTGTGCGGGCCGCTGGGGACGCTCGCAGTGCAAGGGAGCTCTCTCTGTGACCGGACTGCAGTTCGCGGTGGGGGGGGGGGCGCGTTCACACGTGGTTTCTCACGGCACACCTGCGGCTGCTCCCAGCGCTCAGGCTGCTCCTCCCCGAGTGTGGGAGGGCAGTTGCACGCGTAGGTTGACTCACCACAGGCGTACTCCATCCTCGGCTTGAATGAACGTCAGTGCGGTAGTTAGCTTCTTCTACACCCTCAGCTCCAACCCGTCTCTCAGATTCAAGTGATAACAGTCCTTTCGCTTTCAGTGTGTGTGGAACTCCGAATGCTCCGAGGATAAATTTTTCTGTTTCTAGTTGATAAATTTGTTGAGATTTTCGGGAGATCTGTCGGACGCGCTGCTCACGACGCCATTTCCCTGCTTTTGTTTTTAACACTAGAGAATCCTTCAATTTGGGTTAAGGAAAGAAATACAGAAAGAATATGAATAGGTAAAAATTTTGAGGTAGAATATATTAGGTAAAGGTAATATAAAAGTATTTTCAATTTTGGACTAAGGAAATCAAATACATAAAACATTTGGACACAAATGTAAACATTTATTTAAAAGTAGTATTTTTAATTATAGTAGTTAACTTTAATTTGAATGTAGTTTATTTTAACGCAATTGTTTAAAAACTACTTTTAGTTAAGATTACCATTTATGCCTTCTTCATGAGTACTGTGAAAATCGTTCTTTTTGCTAGATTTGGAAAGATGGGGAGATATCTTAATAGGCATACTTTAAAATGCTAATTTCATCAATATCAAGCTTTTTCAAGGGTTATGACAACTCTGTAATTAAAGTTAGATTTTTATTCCAGATGGATTTTCTGCTGTGTAAATAACAAGTTTGTGTTTTGTTTCTATATAATATCATCTTTCTACATATTTTTAAAAATTATATCTGGGTTATGAAGTGATAGCTAAATGATTAGAATTTAAAGTATTAACATGCCATCTATGATTGCAGGAGCATTCATTAGAAGATTAAACAGATTATAGGTTCCCACTGACACAGGCTAACTAATGTCACTCACAAGTAGACAAGTATGTGCTCTAGTGTCATGGGGGGCACAGTTTCTGGTAGTTGTACAGGCACAGTGCCTTTTCTAGTGGGAGATTCGACTGTTATAGTAACTGATAGCAACTTACAGTCAGCCAGCATTCTGAACAGATTAATGTGCCATATAGTGAAAATTCAACATAAAAATCTACATTCAGGCAGGGGAAAGGGAGTGACTTTAAACATTTTTTGTATCTAATTAGTTTGTCTTTAAGTGAATACATTCTGGTCTAAGAACTTGGTTGTAGTCTCTTAACAGTTAGATGTGTTGAGCTGGCCCTGAGGGGAGTTTTCATCTTGGTAGGTTATTCTTTGAAGCCTGCAAAGGTCTTGTGTCTTGGGACATCCAATATACTTTTTGAGGGAGTAGAGGACAGTTTATTTTTTTAACAATATAAAAAAATGGCCCAATAGCAATTGCTTTAAAATGTATTTCTGCTTTATTGAGGGAGATTTCTGAGCAAAACCTCATGTGAAAGGCGAGTCCATTTGTGCCTGTGTCTGTGCTTTGGTCAGTGGTTCTAGTCTGGATCCCTTTGGGAACTGGACAGCCCCCATGCACAAAGGTCTACATGCCATGTCTGGGAGCTAAGAGTTCACAGGGTCCCTGTGTGCCTTGGTCAATCAGAAAAAACAAAATTAATGGGAATACCATTCTCCTTGCTTAGAGCTCAGCTAGAGAAGCTTCACTCAAATGGGGTTTAAATAACAACTTAATAGTCTTTTGAATTAACAGCACTTTTGTTTTGGGTTTGATTTTCAAAAGCAGATCTGCACTCTGCCCCTCCTGATGTCACTACTGGCCTTGCGGAGTATATGCACTGTGAGCGTCCACAGCCATCCTCTGTAAGAGGCATCCCTCGAGGATGCAGCGGGCACCTCCTGGATACAGCGGGTGGTGAGCATCTTTATTTCTTCTTTTGACGTGGCTGAGCACACGTTCTTTTCAGGTTCTGAGCATCCTTTAATGTATTCGTTATAGCAAACCTGAGCCAGTCAGCAGTTAGAACACTTCAGTGCATGTAAACTGAGACCAATGTGTGCAGTGTATGTTATAACAAAAAGTACCATGTGAAGCAGTGATCAGAAATATCGCCCTGGCCGGTTGGCTCAGCGGTAGAGCGTCGGCCTAGCGTGCGGAGGACCCGGGTTCGATTCCCGGCCAGGGCACACAGGAGAAGTGCCCATTTGCTTCTCCACCCCTCCGCACGCCTTCCTCTCTGTCTCTCTCTTCCCCTCCCGCAGCCAAGGCTCCATTGGAGCAAAGATGGCCCGGGCGCTGGGGATGGCTCTGTGGCCTCTGCCTCAGGTGCTAGAGTGGCTGTGGTCGCAACATGACCACGCCCAGGATGGGCAGAGCATCGCCCCCTGGTGGGCAGAGCGTCGCCCCTGGTGGGCGTGCCGGGTGGATCCCGGTCGGGCGCATGCGGGAGTCTGTCTGACTGTCTCTCCCTGTTTCCAGCTTCAGAAAAATGCAAAAAAAAAAAAAAAAAAAAAAGAAATATCTGTGGAATTGGTCCAATTGATTAAGGAGAGTTGGGAGGAGAAAAGCTCCAAATTTAAATTTGATACAAAAGGAGTTTGGATCTATAGTATTGTTGGAAAATGAGAAACTTGGAAAGTTTTTATTTGGATACAGGGTGGCCAGTGCAGCATGTCTTAGTGTGACTGCACTCCTGTCTCCAAAGTAGCAGTCCCTGCACCCGCATCCTCGGCAGCCTATGAAATGGGTACAGCAGCACTCACAGTTCCTGACGTGCCGGCCCAGTGCTTTCAGTGCAGTTTGTTTTTTCAGGCTCATAATTTGTATTTTCTCCCAGTCTGTGCTTTGTATTTTCATCTCTTAACTGTACCTTGCAGAGTACAATTTAAAATTTTGATGATGCCCAGTTTACCAAATTTTTCTTTTATGGATCCTGCATTAATGTCATATCTAAGATATACTTTCCTAATTCAAGGTTTTAAAGGGTTTCTCCTATATTTTTTACTAGAATTTTATAGTTTTGGTTTTTATGTTTAGCTGTCTGACCCATTTAATAATTTTAGCATAAGTGCAAGATATGAACCAAACTTTATTATTTTGTACATGGATATCCAGTTGTCCCAGCAATATTTATTATAAAGGTCACTCTGTCCCCACCAAGTTTCTTTGGCATACTGGATGAAAGTCATTAGACCGTATATGAGAGGATTCTGTTTCTGGCTCCTAGATGCTGTTCATTTGCTGTACTTGCCCACCCTTATACTAACAGCACATTGTCATGATTACCATGGCTTTATAATAAATCTTGAAATCATGTAGTTTGTCTTCAACTCTGCTTTTCAACTTAAAATTTGTCTGGATTATTTTAATTCCTTTGCATTATAAAGTATATTTTAAAATTAGCTTAATTTTAACCAAAATTCCTGCTGGATTTTGATTGGTATTTTATTGACTCTCTAGATCAATTGGAAAAGAATTGGCATCTTAACAATATTTTATACTTCAATTGATAAATGCAGTATATTTTCCATTTATTTACCTCTTATAAAAAAATTTAGCATTTTTATAGCTTTCAGTACACAGGTATTGCACGTATTTTGTTGAAATTATCCCCAAATATGCCGGACCACTGGCTTGAGCAACGGGTCTGCTCTGCTGGAGCCCCTTGGTCAAGGCACATATGAGAAAGCAATCAATGAATAACTAAGGCACTGCAGTGAAGAACTGATGCTTCTCATTTCACTCCCTTCCAGTCTGTCTGTCTCTGTCTGTGTCCCACCCTGTCTTTTGCTAAAAAAAAAAATTATCCCAAAATATGTTATTTTGCAATACTATTATAAATGGTATTTTTTCCAATTGTTTGTTGCTAGTCTATAGAAATAGTTGATTTAAAAAATTTATTTTATTTTTGGCTGGTGGCTCAGTGGATAGAGCATCAGCCCGCATATGGACATCTCAGGTTTGATTCCTGATCTGGGCACACAAGAGAAGCGACCATCTGCTTTTCTCCCCCTCCCTTGCCACCTTCTCTCCCTCTTCTCCTCACACTGCCAGTGGCTCTGTTGGTTCGAGTGTTGACTCCAGCACCACGGACACCTCAGTTGGTCCAAACACATCATCCTCAGGTGCTAGAAATAGCTCGGTTGTGAGCATCGGCCCCAGACTGGGCTGCCAGGTGGATTCTGGTAGGGGAGCATGTGGAAGTATTTCTCACTATCTCCCATCCTCTCACCTAAGACAAATAAAAATTAAAAACTTGTTTTATTTTATTGATTTGAGAAAGAGGAAGGGAGAGAGGCAGATATTGATTTATTGTTCTACTTATTTATGCATTCTCTGGTTGAGCCTTTTTTTTCTTTTTTTTTAAGTTTTTGACAGAGACACAGAGAGAATCAGAGAGAGGGACAGATAGGGATAGACAGACAGGAAGGGAGAGAGATGAGAAGAATCAATTCTTCACTATGATACCTAAGTTGTTCATTGATTGCTTTCTCATATGTGCCTTGACCAGGAGGTTACAGCAGAGCGAGTGACCCCTTGCTCAAGCCAGCAACCATGGGGTCATATCTATGACCCCAGGCTTAAGTCAGCAACCCCACACTCAAGCTGGTGAGCCTGTGCTCAAGCTGGCAACCTCAGGTTTTGAACCTGGGTCCTCTGCATCCCAGTTCCACACTGTATCCACTGAGCCACCACCTGGTCAGGCTACAGTTAATTTTTTATATTGACCTCATATTAGTTCTAGTAGCTTTTCTGGTAGATTCCTTAAGATGTTCTACAAGTATGCATGATTATATTGTCTACAATCACAGTTTTCTCTTTTTTTTAAGATTTATTTATTGCTTTTTAGAGAGAGGAGAGAGAGAGAAGGGGGGGAGAAGTAGACTTCCCCCTTCATCAACTCATAGTCATTGCTTCTTGTATGTGCCTTGACCAGGCAAGCCTGGGGTTTTGAACTGGTGACCTCAGCATTCCAGGTTGACGCTTAATCCACTGCGCCACCATAGGTCAGGGCAACTTTACTTTTCTTTCCAAATTGTTTGCCTGTAGGAACATTAATATTTCTGGCTTTATTGCAGTGACGAGGACTTCCAATCTTGAGGGGGAACATAAATTACCTTATTTCCAACTGTTGGAATAAAGCATTCATTCTTTCATTTTTTTAATTATGATGTTAGCTGTGGGGTGGTTTTTTTTGTTTGTTTGTTTGTTTTTTCATTTTTCTGAAGCTGGAAACAGGGAGAGACAGTCAGACAGACTCCCGCATGCGCCCCGCCGGGATCCACCCGGCACGCCCACCAGGGGCGACGCTCTGCCCACCAGGGGGCGATGCTCTGCCCATCCTGGGCGTTGCCATGTTGCGACCAGAGCCACTCTAGCGCCTGAGGCAGAGGCCACAGAGCCATCCCCAGTGCCCGGGCCATCTTTGCTCCAATGGAGCCTCGGCTGCGGGAGGGGAGGAGAGAGACAGAGAGGAAAGCGCGGCGGAGGGGTGGAGAAGCAAATGGGCGCTTCTCCTGTGTGCCCTGGCCGGAATCGAACCCGGGTCCTCCGCACGCTAGGCCGATGCTCTACCGCTGAGCCAACCGGCCAGGGCCGTGTTTTGTTTTTTTGTTTTTTTTTAATCAAGTTGAGGATGTTCTCTTTTTTCCTCTAATTTCCTGAAAAATTTTAAAACAATTTTTGTTGAAAAATTTTTTTGACCTGTCAGGCTCATCATATGGTTTTTCTTTTATAGTTTGTTGAATCCAGCTTAGGTGTGCAGTAGGTTATACCATTAAGGTGTATGTAGTGCACTCTGTGATGTTTCTGCACAATGAAATCACCTGACTATGCATTTCTCAGAATGCATCCTCATTGTTCAGTGATGTGTAACTGTAGTTATGAGATTTAGAAGTTTGTTAATGTTCTACATAATCAAAACATAAACTTAAAGTGTTGGAAGAGGGATAAAATCCTAAAACTGAAATCAAGTGGAAATAAACACAACTCTATTTCCAAGAAATACCTTAGACACCCTCAAGGGGGTGATGGAGAAATCTAAACTAGTTAAGTTATGAACACAGTATTGGATGGTACACCCTTAGCCATGGACAAGATTGGGTGGGAGCACAGCAGACAAACCCTGACCTCTGCTAGTAGGTTGTTTTTGTAGTGCAGTGTGTGAATCAATTTGGAAATTATTCTATATACTTGATAGGATTGAGCAAGGGTGTTGATGTCATTGCTAGCAGTGTTCTCACTGTGGAAGAGGGACATCCAAATATGTATTGTTAAAGGCAAGAGAGAACCCCGTGGAAAGAGTGGGATTGGACATATTGGTGTGGACTCACAATTTCTGAGATATGAGTTTGTGTCAATTTACACTTCTCTGTGTACACATGTGTATTGACCATGTAGGTGTGTGTGTCTATGAACACATGAGAATGTGTATACATTGTGTTTTTTTTAGCTCTGTCTGTTGAAAGAATCAAGGACACTGCAGTAGCAGTGACCACACCTGGTGACCAGGTCTTGATCTTTACTCCCTTTCCACTGAAGACAGCCTGGGCTGCTTTTAGAAATGAGTGATTCCAGGGCAAGGCAAGGGAGTATAAGTGACTGAAACATATCATGATGGAACGTAAGGAAGTGCTTAAAAACTGGTGGTGCATGTCACAAATCAACCTGCATGGGGTTCACTGACTAAATCTGGAACAATTTGCATATCATATAGAATCATGATGATTTATAACAGTTGAGAAAATAGCCATCCATGAGTCCTTCCAGATGATAGATAGATGATAGATGATATATAAATGACTGAGTGATAGAGATAGATAGATAGATAGATAGATAGATAGATAGATAGTCAGACATCAGATAGATAGGATGCCAGATGTTGAATGCTCCATGTAAACAGAGTGCTAAAATTGGAAAATAACTTTATAACCTTTTCAGTAAGAAAGTGTGGCTGGCCTGACCAGGCAGGGTTGCAGTGGATTAAAGTGTTGGACAGGGATGCAGAAAACCCAGGTTCAAAACCCCAAGGTTGCTGGCTTGAGCACAGGCTCACCGGCTTGAGCCCGAATGTCACTAGCTTGAAGCACAAGGTCGCTGGCTTGAGCCCAAGGTCACTGGCTTGAGCAAGGGGTCACTCACTCTGCTGTAGCCTGTCAGTCAAGGCACATATGAGAAAGCCATCAATGAATAACTAAGGTGTCACAAGGAAGAATTTATGCTTCTCATCTCTCTCCCTTCCTGTCTGTCTGTCCCTATCTGTCCCTCTCTCTGTTGAAAGAAGAAAGAAAAAGGAAGGGAGGGAGAGAGGGAGGAAAAGGGTCTGGCAAGAATGATGTATGGCTGTCAAATGCAGGAGAAGGTTGGATGAGGGTCAGGATATCTGTGTGCTCTTGAAATGTCTCCTCAGAAATGCTGTTAGATGCACAAGAAACAACAGTAACAATGTAGTGGAGAAGCCAGGCAGCATTTTGGGTAATGAAGTCAGCATCTACATGAGGGTATGTGGGTGTCCCATGTATCTGGACATGAGATCATTTAGCATTTTAGTCGGGAATGAATCATGAAAAAAACCTCATAAAAACTCAAATTGAAATATTGTATGTTCTACTTAAGAAAAAGGAAGAACTGTACTCTTTCAAAATGTCAGTGTTATAAAGGACAAAGAAATATTCTAGATTAGGAGAGGCTAAGGAGATGTAACAAGTAAATAACATTTCATGGTTCTAGTTGGCTCCTGTGTTGGAGGAGGGAACGTGCTGTAGAAAGACACTATGTGTCAGCTACCACCCCTGCAGTCGAAGGGTGGGGTGTGCAGGGCTCGAGCCCTGTGTGTGCCTGCTCTTGCCCACCTCTCCAGGTCAGTTCCTCTTAGAGCTCCCAGAACAGCATTTCTTAATAATTATTGAGATCACCAAAGAGTTGTTAGTTTATGTGGCTTGTAGCTCTTGATAGTTATGTTAGAAGTTAAAACTAAAGATTTAAAAAATTATTTATTCATCTAAAAAAGGAATGAACTCATTATAGCTTAACATAAATAGCTTGTATTTATGAAAAAAAAAAGTAGAACAACAAAAATTTAGGGGGAAAAGTTTAGGCTTGTTTTCTGCTGCTGCCAGTCTGTTTCATGGCTAGCATAATAGTAGCATCTGGGCCCTGGCAGGTTGGCTCAGTGGTAGAGCGTCGGCCTGGCGTGTGGGGGACCCGGGTTCGATTCCCGGCCAGGGCACACAGGAGAAGCGCCCATCTGCTTCTCCACCCCTCCCCCTCTCCTTCCTCTCTGTCTCTCTCTTCCCCTCCCGCAGCCAAGGCTCCATTGGAGCAAAGATGGCCCGGGCGCTGGGGATGGCTCCTTGGCCTCTGCCCCAGGCATCGCTCCCTGGTGGGTAAAGCGTCGCCCCTGGTGAGCGTGCCGGGTGGATCCCGGTCGGGCGTATGCGGGAGTCTCTCTGACTGTCTCTCTCGTTTCCAGCTTCAGAAAAATACAAAAAAAAAAAAAAATAGTAGCATCTGGTTTTGTTTCAACCCCAGTCTCTTGTGCCATGATGATATGTGATTTCTGGGAAACTCCACTGAGCTCTTGTGAGAGGAGGAGAGTGAAAAGGGATATGGGGAAGACAGTTGGCCCGTGAGCAATGCAGCTGCCAACCCTCACACAATTGAAAATCAGAGTCTAACTCTGACTCCCTAAAAACTTAGTTGTCCCTCGGTACCTGCAGGAAATTGGTTCCAAGACCCTCCACAGATAACAAAATTTGCAATATTCAAGTTTCTTATATATTGGCATAGATCAATGCATATGGTCGGCCCTTTGCATCCACGGACTCCCAACCACAGATTGAAAACAGTGCAGGTATTTATTTTTAAAAATCAGTGTATAAGTGAACTCAAACCTTTGTTTCAAGGGTCAACTGTAGTTTGAGCTTGTGAACCTGAAAGGGTCTCAGGCATCCCCAGGGATTCCTGGCCACTTTGAAAACCAGTAGCTTAGTAGTAAGGCAAAAAACCCCACAAAAAACAACTCATGGACAGGGACAACAGTGTGGTGATTGCCAGAGGGAAGGAGGGTGGGGGAAGGTAGAAGGGGGTATAGGGGGGATAAATGGTGAGATAGAGACTTGATTTGTGGTGGTGAACACACAATACATTGTACAGATACTGTGTTACGGAATTGTGCACTTGAAATGTATATAATTTTATTAACCAGTGTTATCCCAATAAATTCAATAAAAAATAAAAATAATAAAAGAAAAATGTAACAATCTGATATATTATCTAACTTTATGCCAAATGTAAAGCAGTTATAAAGAACATTCTTCCAATTTCTGGAACTGTGTCCGTATCAATAAAATAAATAATATGAAGGACAATCTTGCATTATTAAAACAAAATGTTTACTAGAAAAAAATGAATGAAAACCACTGGCTTAGAACTACTTCTAGTTTTTAAAAGGCATTCAGTAAGTAATTGTTAATGAATTAATAAATTCCAAAATGGCAGTCTGATGGGGCCAGCACTTTCTTTTTTTTTTTTTTTTTTGTATTTTTTCTGAAGCTGGAAACGGGGAGAGACAGACAGACTCCCGCATGCGCTGGACCGGGATCCACCCGGCATGCCCACCAGGGGCGATGCTCTGCCCACCAGGGGGCGATGCTCTGCCCCTCCGGGGCGTCGCTCTGCTGCGACCAGAGCCACTCTAGCGCCTGGGGCAGAGGCCAAGGAGCCATCCCCAGCGCCCCGGCCATCTTTGCTCCAATGGAGCCTCGGCTGCGGGAGGGGAAGAGAGAGACAGAGAGGAAGGAGGGGGTGGGGTGGGGAAGCAAATGGGCGCTTCTCCTATGTGCCCTGGCCAGGAATCGAACCCCCGCACGCCAGGCCGATGCTCTACCGCTGAGCCAACCGGCCAGGGCCAGCACTTTCTATTTATATAATTGGTCACTGGACCTTGTTTCCATGTCCCATTCCCCAGAGGATGTGGCATGTTCTAGCCTCAGCACTTCTCTCCCATGACAGGTGTTCCTGTGAACAGCAGAGTGTCCTCCAAAATTCAGCAGCTTCTCAACACCCTGAAGAGGCCAAAGCGCCCTCCACTGAAGGAGTTCTTTGTGGATGACGTTGAGGAGCTGTTGGAAGGTGATCATCCTTAGACTTGGGCTCATGTGTGTGAACTGGGTGGCCATTGTGTCTGGAGATGCAGGCAGATATACATCCTATGTAGGTTATTGCTGTGACATTATAACACAACCAACTGATATGCTCTCTGTTGGCAGCTCTATGGTCACTCACCATGTGTGATGGTGAATTCAGCATCACATATGACTGTTGACTTCGCTTTTATTTTTAAAAAACAAGTGAAAAACTCATTGCTCACAGCTAAGACACTTATTATTTTTCTATGCCTCTGTTCCAGTGGTCAGTATTTTGTAAGAATACTTCTAAGGTTTTATTTTACTTATATTTTTATTTAAACTTTAAATCTGAAATACTACTCTTTCCCATGGTTCTGAAGTATTCTATCTTAAGCATAGTTTTGGCCCCTTTTCAGAATTTTAGCCTCTTATTTATGAGGGAGATACATTTTTAGAAGAAAGAATATAGATTTATTTTTTTAATAACCAATAAATAGAAGCATAAACTTCTAGATAAGGAACAGAAATGGAACTCAATACAAGATACAAGTATATGAATGTGTTAGAGCTACGGGGTGGGGCACATGCCCACCCTCAGCTCCTCACACCTCTTCTTTGCATTGTCACCACCCCATGGAGGACCAGCTCTACATGTCTCCTTCATACTTGAGGATTAGACCTGGCTTTGAGAGCATTGTTTCCACTTTATAATCAGATAATGCCTTTCAAATTTAGAGTTCAAGTATATGAAAGCTTTTTAGGGCAGTCTTTCTTACCCTTGGGCAAATTTTGATTACATATCCACTGAAAATATAATAAATTTAATCTTTTTCTTTCAACATGGTGATGATTGTCTTGAGTGCCCAAAATGAAGTGGTGATTTTACTCACTTTCATACTTTATAAGCTGGGACTAGTGCCTGCTTCTCAGGGTAGACCATGCCTCGTGAAGGCCTGGCCATTTCTGCCACCACCTTGGGGATTGTCATGTGGGGTTATGGTTACCACAATCCATCATTTATCCATGATTGAATCCCCATCTGTCCTTTGGTCAGGTGATCTGTGACTATTAAAATGATAAAGGAATCTAAACAAATCAATGTAATCTTTCTATCACTGGTTTTTTAAAAAAACAAAATGATAATATATAAATGCTTAAAAATAGATTATATGCATGATACTATTAAGTGTTGATTTTAAAATTTCAATTTTGCTTATAGTTCAGCAACCAGATCCAAATCAGCCAAAGCCTGAGGGAAGCCAGATGGTAGTGCTGAAAGGGGAACCTCTGGCTGTGGGGACTCCCTGGCTGCCGTCACTGCTGGCTGCCTTGCAGCAGTGGGGCACAATGCAGCCCAAAGCTCCCTGTCTGACCGCCTTGGACACAACTGGGAAGGCCATCTACACCCTCACCTATGGCAAGTGTCAACAGAAGGCAATTGGGCTCTGGTATAGCTGTAAAATATTATACATACCATACATATATACAACACAGACATACACTTGATGAACATAATAGAACAAATTCCCGAGAAACTAACACAACTGTCTAATAAATAAAACGTCACCTCACTCCAGGCAGCCCTCTCAGACCACTGCCTCTTCTTCCCAGCATAGGGGACCACTCACTGACTGATGGTGACCGGCCACTGCTTTGGTTTCAAGTGTTCACATCTATATATGCATTTTGTTTCTGTCTAATTTTGAACTTTGTATAAATGGAATCATACAGTATGTATTTTTTATGTTTGGCATCTTTTGGCTTCATTTTGTGATTTTATGTAACACAGATCATAAGCACATAGTTTGATGCATCTTCACAGAGTAAATATACTCAGCACTCAGCCGAGAAGCACTTCCAGGTCCCTAGGCTTGTATGCAGTACTCGCTCCTCCCACACACAAATGCAAACTGCTCTGCTGACTGCTCACACCTCTGTCTTACCTGCCTCTGAGTTTTATGTAAATGAGATTACATGAAGTTATTCTGGGTCTGCACTCTGCTGCTTCCTTTGTACCCCTCTGGCAGCTCTGCGGGCATGGGTCCATGAGATGCTCATTCTCTTGCAGTTGCCTAGACCCTGAAATCCCCCAGCTTTTATAAAAACTGCCGAAGTTCAGCTTACCTCCCCAAAGGTTTTCCCTCCGGAGTCTTAACTTCTCTACTTGCCATCGCTGCCTTCAACAGGTGGTTTCTGCATTTTATCCAGTTTTAAAATCATTTTAGGTGGGAGTGATCGTCTGGCACCAGACCTCTCTCCTACTTGGAAACAGTCTCTTACTTTATGCTTTAAGACCCACGCATATTGTTTGTGTATAGTTGTTGCTCATTCATTTCTGCGTGTCTATACTGTCGATGGACATTGATGTTGACATCCCCCATGTCGGCTGTTACACTGCACCTGGGAATGTTCCAGTGTGTGCCACCTAGCATATAGCATGCATGCACTTTGTAGGACATGGACTGGTGATGGGAAATGCCAGGTCTAGGATTGAGCATATGTTCAGATTTGTCAGGTAATGCCAAATTCTGCCAGTTTACACTTACCTGATCACTGTGTGAGTCCCACCTGTTCTCTTTCACTGTCAGGTTTATTAATTTTAGCTAACCTGGTAAGAATTTGGTGGTATTTCACTGTAGTGTTAATTTGCATTTTCCTGATGACTAAGGATGAGATCTTTTCTTGTTCTTTTAATATTTGATTTTCTCTATTTTTAAGCACTAATGAATCTTTTGCACATTTAAAAAAATTATTTGTGAGAGAGAGACAGGAAAGGAGAGAGAGGGAGGAGAGAATGAGAAGCACTAACTCGTAGTTGCTTCACTTTAGTTGTTCATTGATTGCTTCTCCTATATGCTTTGACCAGGGGACTCAAGCTAAGCCAGCAATTTTGGACTCAAGCTATTGACCTTGAGATCATGTTGATGATCCCATGCTCAAGCCAGTGACTCTGCACTCATGCTGGTGATCTTGGGGTTTCAAACTGGGGACCTCAGTGTTCTAGATCAACACTGTATCCACTGTGTCACCACTGGTCAGGCTACACATTTTTCATATAGGGTTATTTGTAGGAATTTGTTATGTGTTCTGGATATTAGTCGTGTCAGCACTATGTGCTACAAGAGTCTCCTATGGGCCTTGGTCATTTACCCCTGAATGGTAGTTTAATGAACAGAAGCTCTGTCCAATTTTACCTTCTTTTCTTTTTTGGCTTATGCTTTCTGTGATCATGAAGCTCTTCTTTTATGTGTGGAAAGCACTGTCATCCACTGAGGAGTAGTTTTTGTGTGTGGTGTGGGGATGGGTTCCAGGACTGGTTTTTCAAGAAAGATAGCCAGTTGTCCCATTCTTGTTCCCACAGTGCCACATCCTTCCTCAGTGTCACCTATATCATAAATGGAGTTTTGTACACAAGGATATATCTGTCCTGGGGCTCTTTGTTTTATCCCATTGATTTTTTAAATTCCATCCTTATGGCAGTACCATGCTGTCTTCATTACTGTAGCTTTATAATAAGTCTTGACATCTGAGGAGTGTCTTTCCATCTAGTTTTCCTCTTCAGCAGTGTCCTGGTTTTTCTTGTCCTGTATATTTGTGTCAGTTTTAGAATTAACTTGTCAAGTGCCACAGATATACCTGTTGAGATTCTGGTTATCATTGCTTGAATAGTTTGAGTAGTAATACCTTTCCATTATCGAGTCTTCTAGCACACAGGTATAATATAGCCTTCCATTCAGATCCTTTTAGCTCTGTGCCAACAACGTTTTATAATCTTCTGTGGGAAGACTGCATGTTTTTTGTATCACTTATATTCTTAGGTATTTGGTATGTTTATTTTAATCTTATTGTAAATAGTACTATTTAAAGTTCTTATTATTAATTTCTGTATATGGTATGTAGAAATCAAACGTGTTTGTATATTGTTGTTATATCTGGAAGCCTTGCTGATTTCAATTATAAAAGATTCACAGTGCACACAGTTGTGTCATCTGCAAATAATGACAGTTTTGTTTCTAGTTGTTTTACTTCCCCTCCCTCCCTATTGCACTGATTAAGACCTTTAGGAAAAAGGCAGGTGTTATTGACTACTGCTTTCAGAGGGGATGTTTTCAGTAATCTGACTGTTAATTATGATATCTCCTATAAAAATTTTAAAGATGGCCTTTACAATTCACATTAAGGAAGTTTCCTTTTCATTCTGAACTTAAGAAGGATTTTTATTTTTTAATTTTAATTTTTCTGAAGTGAGAAGTGGGAAGGCAGAGAGACAGACTGCCACATTTGCCTGTCTGGGATCCACCTGGCAAGCCTACTAGGAAGGGATGTTCTGCCCGGCTGGGGGTTGCTACGGTTGCAACCAAGCCATTCTAATGCCTGAGGCAGAAGCCGTGTAGCCATCCTCAGCACCTGGGGCTGCTGGAGGGGAAGAGAGAGATAGAGAGAAAGGGGGGTGGGGTGGAGAAGCAGATGGGCTCTTCTCCTGTGTGCCCTGGCCGGAAATCGAACCCGGCACTTCCACATGCCAGGCCGATGCTCTACCACTGAGCAACTGGCCAGGGCAAGAAGGATTTTTAAAATCATTTAAAATTCTGAATGATTGTTAAATTGTTTTATATTTTTCACCTTTATTCTGTTAATGTGGGAAATCGTATTGATTGTTTTTTGTTAAGCCTTTTTGCATTCTTGGGTTAAAACTAACTTGGTCATAGTACACTGTTCTTTTTATATTATAGCTGGATTCAGCAATGTTTTGGGTTATCTTTTTTCCTTGTCTTTTTTTTTTTTTTTCAGGGACAGAGAGAGTCAGAGAGAGGGATAGATAGGGACAGACAGACAGGAAATGAGAGAGATGAGAAGCATCAATTATCAGTTTTTTGTTGCGACACCTTAGTTGTTCATTGATTGCTTTCTCATATGTGCCTTAACCGTGGGTCTTCAGCAGACTGAGTAACCCCTTGCTTGAGCCAGCAACCTTGGGTCCAAGCTGGTGAGCTTTGCTCAAACCAGATGAGCCCGCGCTTAAGCTGGAGACCTCGGGGGTCTCAAACCTGGGTCCTGGGCATCCCAGTCTGACATCTATCCACTGCGCCACCACCTGGTCAGGCTCTTGTCTGTATTTCAGGTCCCACAATTTACTGATTTCACAATGTTGCACCTATGTTTAATATTATTTGCAAAGAATTTTGAGCATTTATTCAGAGGGTGTGGCTGCTCAGACTACATGTGATTGTGTCACAGAAATTTGAGAGGGGCTGAATTAGGACACTACATAGGGTCAACATTAAGGCTGCTTTGGGTGTTGGGGAGGACTCAGGTTTTTCTGTCTTCCTACCCCATTGCCCTGCCTCTGTCTACCTCCCCAGACACCTTCAATCCTCTTTACATTTCCTTAATTTCATTTCTTATCTTCTTTAATGAAGCTCTTCTTTGCTGAGCATTCACTAGGGCTGGATGCTGTATATAAAGAGTGTGTACCAAGAGGGAAAGTGTGGTGGGCAGGACCTCATAGGGTTGAGGGCTGGTTCCTGAGGGTCCAGATGCAGCCAGTGCCTCTGGACAATTACCATCTCCCTGACTGTCTTGTCTTGAGTGAAAAGTGGTGGCGAAGATATGACCCACTTCAAGAATTAATTGTTGTGAAGTTACATGAATTATGAGGCAAAGTTAATGACATGAAAATGTATTTACAATTCAGTATTGATTTAAAAAGTGAGTGGAGTATGATCTCATTTCTGAAAATTCCACATACATGTCTAAATGTATATGTATGTTATATATACATACATAAGAAAGAATGCTGACTTTTTTTGCTTGCTTCTCTATATTCTAAATTTTCTATATTAAAATCCTGTATTATTTTTGTGTTAAGAAACATAAATCTGTAAGTTGTTTTTAAGAGAAAACTTTGATGTTCATTATAGCATTGTACAAAATAGTTATCACTTGGAAACTACCTGAATTTTTAGTAATTGAGTAATGGTACATTATGGGGTATTATGATTCTTACATTAAATGTTAATTATTAGTTTCTTAAATTTTACATTGCTTAGTATTTTTATTTTATTTTAGGCAAACTTTGGAGTCGGAGTTTAAAACTAGCTTATACTCTTCTTAATAAACTGACTAGTAAGAATGAACCACTACTTACACCTGGAGACAGAGTAAGTAACTAGAATGTAACTTTATTGGAGTGAACAAAAACAGAGACCCTAAAAATTTGTTGCATTGAAATCACTATTCTTTTTTTTTTTTTTTTTTTTTTTTTTTTTTTTCTGAAGCTGGAAACAGGGAGAGACATCAGACAGACTTCCGCATGCGCCCGACCGGGATCCACCCGGCACGCCCACCATGGGGCGACACTCTGCCCACCAGGGGGCGATGCTCTGCCCATCCTGGGCGTGGTCATGTTGCGACCACAGCCACTCTAGCACCTGAGGCAGAGGCCACAGAGCCATCCCCAGCGCCTGGGCCATCTTTGCTCCAATGGAGCCTTGGCTGCGGGAGGGGAAGAGAGAGACAGAGAGGAAGGCGCGGCGGAGGGGTGGAGAAGCAAATGGGCACTTCTCCTGTGTGCCCTGGCCGGGAATCAAACCCAGGTCCTCCGCACGCTAGGCCGATGCTCTACCGCTGAGCCAACTGGCCAGGGCCGAAATCACTATTCTATCAGCTAATTAGACTTATAACATTTAATACAAGGGATTTAAAGTCAGCACGAGGCCCTGGCTAGTTAGCTCAGTTGGTTAGAACATCATCCCAAAACACCAAGGTTGCGGTTGTGATCCCTGGTCAGGGCACATATGAGAAGTGACCAATGAAGGCACAACCAGTGGAAAAAAACGAGAATGCTTCTCTCTCTCCTCTCTCTCTCTCTTTTTCCCTCCTTCCCTTCCTCTCTCTGGCTCTCTAAAATCAATCAATAAAAAAAAAAGTCAGCATGAAAAAAGTATTAAATATGGGAAGTTTGTGATGATGTAGATAAAATGATTTTCCTTTTTATTCTCATTGCTTATACACTGATTCTTTAACTTTTTTTCCTGACTTCATATGTGTTGATTTTAATAAAAATATTAATATGAAATATTAAATTTACAAAGATTAAATTTTATGAGGAAATTACCTTACTTTGAAATTCTATGTGCTTTATATTCACCTCTTTCCCTATTCCATGTGGCCAGGCCACCTTCTCTTACCTACTTGCCCAAGTAGAATGCAAAGGAGGACAGAGGCTTAGTTCCTTGTGCTACACTGCTCTAAATAGTTGGCAGTAGCAATAAGTAGCTATTTAAATGAGCCAAGATTAAATAAAATGAAAAATTTAGTTACCTCGTCATATGAGCTACATATCAAGTGCTCAGAAGGTACATGTGGTTAATAGCCACCATATTTGATAGCTTAGAAATAGAACATTTTCATTGTTGTATAAAGTTCTTTTGTACAGCATTGCTTCAGCAAACTGAACTAGACTTGAGGAATCCAGGTATACCACAAGGTCAAGGATGGAGTACAGGAGAACATTGTGAAAATCAACATACTCACTTAGGGTGAAATATCCCCTAGTGAAAAAGTTGCCTACGGTCAGATTACCCAACAATGAAAGAAACTATTAAGTTGATAAGATAACATAAAGTTTCAGGCAACTCTTTGAGTACCTCACTTTTTAATATAAAAACCAGAAGCCAAGGATATTTAAGCAGGGAAACTTTAATGTGAAAGAAGACAGCCAAAGGGCGCAAAGAAATGAAAGAAAAAGGAAAGGGGAAGGGAGGTGGGAGCAAGAAGAAACAAACTTGGAGTAAAAACTAGATACAGAAAACACATTTTCAGGCACATTAGTATTAATATTCCTAGAGTCTATGATGAAGAAAAATAAAAAATATACTAGTAGGAAAGTTTTAAGAGCTGGATAGTAGAAAAGAAAAACAGTGCAAAAATTATAACTGATCAAGAAGGTCCAACATCTGACTAATAGTTCCCAAAAGAAAGGATAAAGAGAGTAAAAATTTTCAGTGATGATAATAATGCAAGATGATGTTCTGGAGCTAGAGATCATATGCTTCAAAGTAAAAGGACCCACAGTGAACACAGAAGCCCCACAAAGTGCACATGAGCATAAAACCATGTTACTGCACTAGATCGGGAGATTTTGGTTATCATTGCTTGAATAGTTTGAGTAGTAACACCTTTCCATTATCGACTCTTCTAGCACACAGGTATAATATAGCAGAGCCTCTGGGGGAAAGCAGGATGTATACAGGGGTCAGCAGTCAAACGAGATCAGCATGACACTCAGAAGTTCAGAAGGAATCTGATTTTAATCTACAGTTTTATTTCTAGAGATTCAACAATGTGAGGATGGGGTAACCATTATCAGACATGCAGAACTAAAAAAATTGGACTCCCAAGCATTCTTACTTGGGAAATTCCCAGAAGATGTGCTTCAGCTAAAGAGGAGAACCATAGGGCAGTCTGTGAGTTACCACTAGCAGCAAACCAGGAGCAGCCCAACCAGGACTAGGACAGAGGGCCCAGGGTGGAGGTGGGGCTGGTCTTCAGCTGGTAAAACTGAGTTCATCTGACTGGTTGGTTATTTGGAAAATACTATTGATAGATATTTATACATTTGGTGGAGTATTTTAGAGCACATTAGCCAGTGCATATGTAGAGAGCCGAGTCATTTGGAATGCTGGTAGCCATCACCATCAGAAGGAAAGGAGATGTGTATCTGGCTGTGAACATGCAAATACATAGTACAAGAATGGTACTTTATAATGTGTTCTGCTTTAGTATCCTGATTTGTATTGTGGCTTAAAATACATCTAAGGATCACTAATTTATTTTTAACATTCTCGCAAGGACAAAGATTTCCAGATACTTCCTTGACTTGCTAGAGAATCTACATAGTTAATTATAAAAAGATTGACAAGGTCACAGTGAGCTAATTATCAGAGATGGGTGGTAAATTCGTCCTCCTGTGATAACATACTTAGTAAAAGCAAGCAAACACCACTCTTTTATAACAGTTTCTCTAAAAACAATTTCTATACCAAATGCCTAGTCACAAGGCTATATAGGTCACAGTTCTGAGGTAGTCTCTATTATTGTCAACTTTAAAAGGAGAGCTTTGCCCTTTTCAACAAACTAAGTTGTTAGAAACTTGATTAAGTTTACAGAGTAACTATAGATATAGCTTAAATTTTGCCTTACAAAATACACATTTAGTAGTTATGCATTGTTTTGTGTTCAGAGGCCTGTGTTAGTCTATTCAAATAATATTCTGACTCATCACAGTGGTTTCAAACACACTTCTTACATTATTTTGGGGCTTACAAAAATCTTATTTTATAAATAGCTTTTCATTTAAAAAAAATATTTTATTGATTTTTTTATAGAGGGTAGAAAGAAAGAGAAAGGAGGGGAGGAGCAGGAAGCATCGACTCCTAATACTTGCTTCTCGTATGTGCCTTGACCAAGCAAGCCCAAGGTTTCAGACCAGTGACCTCAGCATTCCAGGTTGATGCTTTATCCACTGTACCACCACAGGTCAGGCAAATAGCTTTTCATTGAACCAGATTATTATAAGCAATGGAAATTAGGATGATGAGAGAAGAGAAAGGGGGGAAGAAGAGGGCTAAGTATTCATCTACAATAATAGGAAATAAAATTAGTACCTAAATATTTTCAAAAGATAAAACATAGCAGTATAAGCATACCATTTGTGTTTTTTTTTAAGATTTTATTTATTGATTTTAGAGAAAAGAGACAGAGGGAGAGAGAGAAAAGGGGGAGGAGCAGGAAGCATCAACTCATAGTTGCTTCTCATATGTGCCTTGATGGGGCAAATCCAAGGTTTCGAACCAGTTACCTCAGCATTCCATGTCAACGCTTTATGCACTGTGCCACCACAGGTCAAGCAGTATAATATTTGAAAATATAAGAGTATATAGCAAAAGGAAGAATTAAATATTTAAAAAGTGGTTGCCTTGGGGAGTGTGGAAGGGTGAAGCATGGGGAATATTATTTTTCATTAGTACTTCCTTGGGTCATTTTAAATTCTGTGTTTAAAAAATTAAAGTGTAAGATACATAAAGTAGAGCATATAATTTAACCAGTAGCGCTACATGGTGACTAAGTAGGAAGAGGGATGCAGAGGAAGGGAAGAGTTGTAGGGGTATCAACTGAGGGGTCTGTGCCCACCACCCTTCCCAGTAAATATAGGTAAGCTTTGAGTGGGAGATCTTTTCAACTATAACTTTGGTGTTAGAATTTTTCCTTTTGGAAGATATTTTAGATATAATTTGATTTCCCATTTACTTTTTGTATTAATACAGGTGTTTTTCACCTGGGCTAATTGATGGTGGGTGACGGTCCATCCCTGAGATGCTGCTGCCCAGATGGTCAGAATGGGTGGGAGCTGTATCTAGATCCCACAGCCAGACCTGTGCTGGACTGTATTTAAATCCAGAAATTAAAAGTTATTTTGTTGTTCATGGAGTAAAGACCTCAACCTAAAAACTATTTGTTAACAGTTACATGGTTGAAGAAATTTAAGGACCAAGAATTAACCCCTAGATTATAGAATAATCTAAAATGTTTCAATTCTATCTCATCAGCAGATATTCAGAAAGTTGAGATGATAGTCATTCCCCAATTGATTTTATGGTTGTCTTTGTGCTGCTGTAGGTGGCGCTGGTGTTTCCGAACAGTGACCCTGTGATGTTCATGGTTGCGTTTTATGGGTGTCTCCTGGCAGAGCTGGTTCCTGTCCCCATAGAAGTGCCGTTAACAAAAAAGGTAGCAAACTTGGCCTGGGCCGTGGGTTCAGGTTTCATGAAGTTTGATTCTGAAGTTGACACATCAATGCTGGGGTATTTTGCTTCTTCATCCCAGAGAGCGGTCAGCAGATACAATTTTGTCTACAAATACACTTGTGGTTTGTTTTTTTTTAATACTTGTTGGTGAAAAGGGGCACTTAGAATACCTGTAGATGGAACTATTATATACTGCTCACAAAAACTAGGGTATATTTTATAGCTTCATATTAAGTTTGAAATATCTCCTAATTTTTGTGAGCAGTATATTACCTGTTTAAAACAATCATCACTTTTTCCTCTGAAAAATAGAATTTGGGATTTGATAAGATTTTGTTGAATTTCTCTCAAAACCAAATGTTTATTAATAAGTTTCTTGGGGATAAATTATTGCAGTGATGTACTACAGCTCACTTCTCAGATATAATTTTGAACGAGATGGAATTGTTACAGCCCAGTATTCAAGAAGTTGCTAACATGAAGATTGTCAGTGACAAATATTCAAGAATCTCAAAACTAAAGTTTGCAAATAAAACAGTACAGTAGATAATATATGATGATACATCTTTGAATACAGGAATTCTTAGGAAAAATCCAGAGAACTTATTTTTCTTTAATTAAATTGAATGTGATAACATTGAAAAATAAGAGTACATAGGGAGAATTTTCAATGCTGTTATTTTTAGAGTTTATTAAAGTGCTGCTAAATGTCTTGTGCAAGAAAAATGAGAAATTAGCCCATTATCTGAACTTATATTTCACTGTAAAACATATCTTTTATATTTAAAAACAATTGTATTTTATTTTCTTGAAAATATAATATATAGCAGCAATTTTCAACCTTTTTCATCTCATGGCACACAAACTAATTACTAATATTCTGCAGCATACCAAAAAAAATACATTTTTTGCCTATCTGACAAAAAAAATTAGGTATAATTTTGATTCATTCACACCAGATGGCTATTGTGTTGGCTGTTGTCATTTTTTTGACAATCTAAGGCAGTGGTTTTCAATCACCGGTCTGTGGATTTGTGTTTGTCCATGAAAGAGTTAACCACCTTGATTTGTATGAGGATTATAGAGTCTATAATCATTGGGTCTATAATCTCCATATGACATCAGGTGGTTAACTCTTTTGTGGATAGGCACGAAACTTCTGGTGGACTGGCACCAGTCCACAGAGCAGTGGTTGAAAACCACTGATCTACAGGAAAAGCGGTCAGGCAGTGTGTGTTCTAAAAATTATTGTGCACGCTGGTTGAAATTTGCTGGTATATAGAATTGAGTTGTTCTAGAAGTTTTATGAGGGTTGTAAAAGTGCTTTACTTTCTGTGTGTGGGCCCTCATAGTAAAAGTCCTGTGTCGCAGCTCCTGGGAGCACGTCACTTCCGTCTCACTCTCATCACTCTGTCTTGTACAGGATGCTGGCAGCCAGCAGATTGGGTTTCTGCTGGGCAGCTGTGGCGTCACCCTGGCCCTGACCACAGACGCTTGTCAGAAAGGCCTGCCCAAGGCACAGACCGGAGAGGTGGCAACTTTCAAAGGTGGGCCCTAAGGGCAAGGGGACTCAGCATTCTGTGCCAAACTCGTATCTTCTGGTACTTTTCCAACAGTTGTACTTACAGAGATTGAAGAGTTTTCAGTAAAAGGAAAGTCTTTGATTGAGCCTTGGTGAATCTCGCTTCTCACCTGGTTCAGGGTCCAGATCACAGCTGTTTAATGAGTTAAGGAAGAATTAAATGAGCCTGACCAGGCAGTGGCGCAGTGGATAGAGCGTCGGACTGGGATGCCGAGGACCCAGGTTCGAGACCCCAAGGTCACCAGTTTGAGCGCGGGCTCATCTGGTTCAAGCAAAAGCTCATCAGCTTGGACCCCAAGGTCTCTGGCTGAAGCAAGGGGTTACTCCATCTGCTGAAGGCCCACGGTCAAGGCACATATGAGAAAGCAATCAATGAACAACTAAGGTGTCGTAACGAAAAACTAATGATTGATGCTTCTTATCTCTCTCTGTTCCTGTCTGTCTGTCCCTATCCCTCTCTCTGACTATCTGTAAAAAAAAAAAAAAAAAAAAAAAAGAATTAAATGAGACTAAGACATGTCTCCTTGGCGCTTAGGAGCTAGTGTTGCCTGTTCAGTGGCTAGGCTCTGAATGTGGGAGCAGAGACCCTCTGATGCTTGTACCATGTCCCTTGGCTATACCCTCACAGGTTGGCCCCCCCTCACCTGGCTGGTGATCGATGGGAAGCATCTGACTAAGCCGCCCAAGGACTGGCACCCATTGGCCCTGGATGAAGGAGCCAGGACCGCCTACATTGAGGTGATGACCTCTTCTAACCCAGACTGCCCTAAAGTAGGCCTGCAGGTTAGGTCTTGTTTTCACATGAGTATAGCTGTTAATATTTTAGTTCACAGGCTAAAACTTATGTTTTATTTTCACCCCAGTCAAGTGTCACTTGGAAACTTCCTCAGATTCTTTCAGTTTCACTCTTAACTAATCTCCCCTCACTGGCTCCCCTGGAGATGCGGATGGTTATGAGGGAGCCTGCCTGCACTGTTGCCCTTAGCACTTGTCCAGGATAAGTTGTTACTTCATCTGAGGGTATTACCTCAAGGGTCAGGGAATGAAGGAGAGATGGCTGACAGCTGCTTCTCCCTAAAATCCACCAGCCAATAAATAAATAAACTAATTAAATAAAATCCATCAGCCTCCATTCTCTCTGCTGTGGCCTCAAGAAACATTACATAGTGGATTTTTTTTCTTGAAATCTTTCAGTATAAAACCAGCAAAGAAGGCAGCACAGTGGGGATCACAGTGTCCCACGCATCCCTGCTGGCTCAGTGCCGGGCTCTGACGCAGGCGTGCGGCTACTCGGAAGGTAAGGACATGTCAAGTGGCTTTTCCAGCTGGGCACAAGGCACCTGGGAACTGTTGCTGCAGGTGTCAGAACCAGCCCTGCACAGGATCTGCCCTCTAATCCAGGTTGTTCTGGGTGCCGGCATGCTCAGGCTCTGCTTACGCTGGCTGATTGGGCCCTTTTCAATAAACTCATGTGTATGTTGGTTTTATGGAGTGTGCTGTCCATATCACACTAGTTTGTGAATGTCCAGTGGGATGGTTCAACCTGCAGCAGAGCTGAGGGGAAGTACATTTTACATTTAAAAAGAAATGGAAAACCATCTTATTGGGACACTTTTCTATTGCTGTTCTATATGCCTGTGGTTTAGGATTTGGGCTTAAGCTGTCCTGCATGTCATTATACAGATGAAATCTGATGGTCATAGGTTGTCTCTTTGTAGTGTCCCTTGAACTGTACATATTTAACTTAGAGAAACATTATTTCAAAAATTATTAGAAATGTGTACATGGTGATTTTCTTTGCATTATAATACTTGAACAGAACTAAAAAGTATATTGAGGGGTATGTTTAAATATCTAACATACGGTGTTTAAATGCAAGAAGTAAAAAAATAGAAAATAAAAATAAATGCAAGGAGTACTGGAGGGCACAGCTAAAAACTTCAGTAGAGATTTGGAAGAGGATTTTAAATATGTTCAAAGGCCTGAATAATTTTTAAAAAATTAGATTTATCAATCAAGCTCCATGGTTTTCTTCTTCAGACCCAGTGCTGACCTTACATATGTCACCTATAATTGGTTTCTGAGCTTACCAGGGAGCTTGTACAGCATGCTTATTCAGAACACAGCAGTGACCTGGCACACAAACCCAGCTCCCCATATCACCAGGGGTGTTTCTCCTGTGGGGCCCATTAGGGCTTGCTGTGGCCCTTGGAGAGGTATAGATTTGCTTATAGCTGTAGGCTCTGTTCCCTGCTCAGTGTGAGGTCTGGAACCAGGTCCTTCAGAGGATATGGTCAGGTACACTGAGTACAAGGCTATGCTTCTGCTCCCTGATACCCTCTGGAAGAGAAAAATGGGCAGGAAAGAATGAGCTCCTTTTTGAAGGAAGTGACACGAGCAGCATGTGGCATTTCCAGAAGATGCAGGATAATGGTCTTGGATGTGAGAAATAGAGGAGTTGGATGTAAAGTTAAGAAGTAAGAGCATCCATGACAACTATCACCCACAGTCTGACGGAAACGTGTGACAGCCTCACTCAGCCTCTTAACAAGAGACTATTCCTTTGTTTTCAGATTGGTGATCAGCATAGTTCTTTGTTGTAATCCAAAATTGTATGACCTACTTTTGTGTTTTTTCAGTAGTTTGAATAGATAACCAAAATTGTTAGTTAGTGCATGGTATTTGGAAATGCTGTATGTTTCCTAAAACTCTTATATGTTGATGATGTGCTCTTCTCAGTTTTTCTAAAAGTGGTTAGACTGGTGAAGTGGTTCATTCAGCAATTTAACCATCTTTTTCCACTTTCAGCTGAAACACTAACAAATGTGCTGGATTTCAAAAGGGATGCTGGTCTATGGCATGGAGTGTTGACAGTGAGTGTTGACGCTAAACAATTTAATTGTAACGAGATATTTCTTAATGCTTCGTATCAATACATGATACCAAACCCTACTTTTTTTTTCCTTATTTTCTGAAGCTGGAAATGGGGAGAGACAGTCAGACAGACTCCCGCATGCACTCGACTGGGATCCACCCGGCACGCCCACCAGGGGGCGACGCTCCGCCCACCAGGGGGCAATGCTCTGCCCCTCCAGGGCGTCGCTCTGTTGCGACCAGAGCCACTCCAGCGCCTGGGGCAGAGGCCAAGGAGCCATCCCCAGCGCCCGGGCCATCTTTGCTCCAATGGAGCCTCGCTGCTGGAGGGGAAGAGAGAGACAGAGAAGAAGGAGAGGGGGAGGGGTGGAGAAGCAGATGGGCGCTTCTCCTGTGTGCCCTGGCCGGGAATCAAACCCGGGACTTCTGCACGCCAGGCTGACGCTCTACCACTGAGCCAACCGGCCAGGGCTCCAAACCCTACTTTTTTTGTGATATAATTAATCCATAGTCCTGCTGATTCATCTGACTAACATGTCTGAACTGAAATAGTGTTGTGAGCACTGGCGTTGTCTTGGCCAGTTGGACGTGGTTTGATGCTGTGTGGTCTGGGTGCAGAGTGAGGCCTGCCTGAGCACCTGTGTCTTTCACAGAGCGTCATGAACAAGATGCATGTGATCAGCATCCCGTATGCGCTGATGAAGGTGAATCCACTTTCCTGGATTCAGAAAGTGTGTTTGTATAAAGGTAAAGGAATTAGCATCATTGTGCGATTCATCCTTCATTAAAGAGATTTCTTTGAACTAATTTTTAGTGATTTAGAAAAAAATAAGAACATGGAGAACTACAGATGTGAGCTAAGGAGCCCTGATGGCCAGCATGAGCCATGACCAGGTCTTAGACTTGTCTTTTGTGGTCCTAAGTTGTCATCAGTGCTGGTCCTAACTTGCTGGTGCTGGCTGCAGACTGTTTCAACCTGTGAGTGCAAGGCCTAGCCACCCTGAGCAGAGAACTGTTTCATGAGAACTCTTTTCTGCAAAGGCTCCTAATTTTATTTTCTTGAAATTTTCCTTGCAATCACATCAATTCTTAGTATTTGAAATGGTTTTAATTTGAGGTTAGGGCTTTTCAAACCACCAGCAACAAAACTGTTAATTTAGACAAAGCCATTCACAAGCGATGAGTCTGCCAGTGGGGGTTTGACCCCACTCCGCCTTAGTCAGTCACCCCTGCAGTCCAGGCATCTCTGGCTTTGCTCTGGCAGAGCATGAGGGCACCTGCACTAAACCCGAGCCTGGTCTTCGGGTCTCTGTTTATGCTGACTCTTCCTGGATACCCTGTTTATTTGTTTACTTCTGCTAACAGTACTGCCAGTTATGGTGTGTGGACGTGGGACATGTGCTCTAACAAGGTGTCTCCAGGACAGCCTCGAGGGGGTAGCCATTGCTTTTAATCCTGTTGTACTGAGGAAAATGGAAGCCTGGCGCAGGGGTGGGCGGGTGCTGCCCACTAGCATGGCCAGACTGAGGTCTGAGTTCGTTTGCTCACATCCCTCACATCTCTGAAACTTCTGTTGGCCACACAGCTGTGGGTGTTAGTAGCTCGGTAAGGGTTGGATGAGGCAGAAGAAGCAGATATGGAAAGAGCAAGATAGAGCTTCTGAGAGAAAATCAAAGTTGAAAATGGACCTGAGTTTATAGTATCTAAACTAGACCTCAAAGTTGATTTTAAGTAAAATGAGTTAAACTAAAAATGAGACATGGCTACAGAGAACATGTGGCCTGAAATACAGGGTGCATGTCTGTACTCCCACGTGTGCACCATACCTGGCGGCAAGCACTGTATGTGGGTCTGTGTGAAGCGGGGGTGCCACTTTCACGGCTGTGTCCTCCTGCAGCCCAGACCGCACTAGTGAAGTCCCGTGACATGCACTGGTCTCTCTTGGCTCAGCGAGGTCAGCGGGATGTCAGCCTCAGCTCACTGCGCATGCTGATTGTGGCCGACGGCGCTAACCCATGTGAGTAAGCCATTGACCAAGGCTAGGCCCGTGGTGTGAAAGTGAGTATCTTGTCATTATCTTTAATGTGTCACCTCTTGGTATATATCATGCATGTTTTTTTGCCTCTAAATTTGAAGGCGATTGTAATGCAGTTGAGAGAAGGTCCAGGCCTCAGAGAATCATCTTTCTTAAGCATTGACCAGAACATAGATATGGATTGGAAGCCTCATGAAGCCCTGCCTTTTGGCTGTGTGGCACTCTCCCAGTCACACAAGGGTTCAGCCACCCCACGTCTCCTGGTGCAAGCTCTCCTAGCGTGCTGCTGGGCAGCCTGAGTGTGGCTGCTTGTTGGGGGCCATTCAGGACCTGCTACAGAACATCTTCTGGGGAGCCTTAGTGTACTTGGGATTACTGTGCATCACAGAGCCATTGTGCAGAGTCTGGCTTGCCCAGTGTGACCCTAACATCCCTGAGTGCCTGTGCTCCTGGGTAAATCTTTGCTCGGAGTCTGCCTCATCTAGCACCCCAAAGCCTCTCATTTTCTCTATTTACACTTGAGCCCAGTAGGGTCTCTACATCCTGCTTCCAAAACACCTGGGTGATGCTCACTTCTCTGCTTCTCCATCTACCAGGCTGCTTGCTCACTTGAGATCAAGTGGCCAAGTCATCATACAACACTCCCCTATAGTGCCTCTGCTCTCCCCCCACCTCCATCTCCTTTATACCAGCCCCCATCAGGAAGTGTCTCCAAAGCAAGTGCCCCCTGCACACTCTGCAGACCTCAGGGCCCTGTCATTCCTCATATCAGTTCCCTAGAATACAGTGACTGATCTAGATTGCTTTGTTTGTCCTTTGCTGTCTCCCAGTATCCAGCATGAGATTTCATGCAAGGGTACCTGAAAATAGGTCCCTTCCTTTTCTTGGTCCTTGATGTGGCAGAGGGCTGGAAGGTGGTGGTACAGCCTTGGGGTTCTCTGCAGGCAGCGCCCAGCCTCCTGGGAACTGAGTTTTCATGGTGGTGACACTCCAGACTGGGGCTGGGGCAATACCAGGGGACAGAGTATAGGCTGCCTTGCCAGGATAGGTGTGATAAGTTCACTGGGCAAGCACTTCTAGGAGCAGGGTGCTCATATGCACCTGGAGCCTTATGCTGTGGAAAACTTGGCTCCATAAACATGCCTCAGTCACCTCCCACTCTGCAGACCTTTGAGGTGGCATGGAACAGGAGGCAGGGCTGGCCATGAGTTTGACTTCAGAACCGACACAGAGGTTTAAAGTAGGTTTTCTGTGAGAAGTTTCCAGCTGCTGTTGATTTGAAAGGCATCATTTTTCCATGGAAACAACCCCACCTCCTCCCCAAGAGGCTTTCGCTTTCTTGTGTTATGACAGCATCTTACATTAAGGCGGTTTAAACGTGAATTGGACAGAAAGCCAGTGCAGGCAATCTCTAGGCTTGTTGCCACAGTATTTGTTCCTCAGAGCTTATTTGCCCAAGTGTGTTGGCGGTGAGCCTTGCCCATCAGCTTTGCAGTTTCTCTCATGTCCCACTGTTTCACACAGGGTCTATATCCTCCTGTGATGCCTTCCTCAACGTCTTCCAGTCCAGAGGCCTGAGGCCGGAGGTCATCTGTCCTTGTGCCAGTTCTCCTGAGGCACTAACAGTTGCCATCCGCAGGTAAATTAGTTACTTGTTGTGCTTGTTAAGACTTAATTCTTACTCGTACTGCTGCATTACCTGTGGTACCAATAGCCATCATGAAGCAGTGCCCCATCGTGTACCAGTTTCCCAAGCTGTTTGCATAGTAATGGGTGCCCCAGCATCATTCCAGTGCAGAGGTGTGCCCATGGTCCACTTTTCCTATCTTGGTCATCTCTCACCTGCCCTGTGGCTCTTGTCCACAGCTGTCCCAGTGCCATCTGGCATAAAGGGCAGTGTGCTCACAGTTGGGGCATCTTTACCTTGATTATTAGGAGATTAGTCTCAGCTGTGGTCTGCATTATTCATGTTTGTATGTCCATAAATAGTGTGTGCTTTTATGTGCATATTAGGTAATCCTAAAATGTTAACACCTTAGCATTAAAAGTAACATCTTTATCCTTTACAAACCATCAAGCACCCTTTATTCCTTTTGTTCTATGGTAATTTCTTTTGCTTGTCAGTATTTTTTCTTAGTGGGAAAAACACTGCACTTTGTTTCTCAGTGTTACATTTACCAATGCTGCATAACCAATTACTCCTAAACTTGGCAATTTAGAATAGCAGCAGTCAGTCAGTTATTACCTCTCCTGCTTTCTACAGTCGGGACTTTGGTGCTGCCTTGCAGCTGGGTGCTCTTTGGTCTGGACCAGGATTAGGGGGGTGCTGAAGATATGGCTTCCTCTGTGTAGTCTCGGGGCCTCTCCTGCTGGTCTCTGGAGCAGGCTGCTCTGGGCTTCCTCCCATCGTGTCATTTTGCTTACCTGTCTGCCCAAGGCTCCCAGTGAGTCTCCCAAGAGGAGGGAGTGGAAGCTGAATTACCTTTTATGTTCTCCCTTTAAAGTCACTTAGGCCCATCAGATGAAGGGAGGAGCATTCAGATCTCACTGCAGAAGAGAGTGTGGGGTGGAGAGGTGGTGCCACCTTTAGGAATGCAGTCTGCAGCCAGTGTCCTCACAGTGTGATGTAGAGCAGAGGTTGGGGTGCAGCATCGTCCTGCAGGCAAGGGGGGCCACAGGTTCCATCTTCCAAGGACTCTACCCTTTGTCAGTTAATCTAGCTTTGTTTTCTAGGCCACCCGATCTGGGAGGACCTCCTCCAAGAAAAGCTGTGCTGTCAATGAATGGCCTTAGTTATGGTGTGATCAGAGTTGATACTGAAGAAAAGTTGTCAGTCCTTACTGTTCAGGATGTTGGTCAGGCGATGCCTGGAGGTAAGGGATGCGCCTGGAGTGTTCTGTCCTGTGATTGAGTTACATGACAGAGTTATACCAGCCCTAAGCCTTGTAAGAGTGATCTAAAAGCACACAAGTAAAAGATTTCTTAAAAGGGTTTTTTCATGTAAGTTAGGATTTTAATTTCTGACTTTTTTTTTCAGTTTTTTTGCTTCTTTTTGTATTAAGTTTAAAGTTGAGCTAAAATACAGGAATGTGTTTATGGCCTATGAACCTGACTTCTAGTTCCAGTATGTGGGGTAATGATGACAGCAACTCACACTGCTGCCAGGCACAGCCTTCATTTCATACTTCACACATGTTGAAGCAAACCTCATGGTGCCCATGATTCTGAATAACTTGATAATTAGATTATCTCAGTAAGTCATGAAAGTATGTGTATGTTAGGAGTATGACCTTAAATTAAGGTTCACAGAGATTCCTGTGGGTTCCAGAAAGGCCACGTGAGCCATCCTGCTCCTGTGCATCAGGCCTCATGGGCTTGACCATCTAATGAGCTGTCGGAGGATTCCCTGCCATCCCTGTGGCAGTGCAGTGAGGAGAAGGTGATGGAGCTGTCTACCTGCAGTTCTACAGGCCAGGCCACATGGAGTGATGCTGGTGCAAAGTTCCATTTGGAAAATTAAGAGCAGAGCTAGGCCCAGGAGGCTCCTGGTGACAGTTGTGAGTGGGGGAACACTCTGTTTATGCTTTTCTGAGGTCACCTCTCATTGTAGCAACCCCACAGCTGCTCCAGTTCCCCTCCTCTCCATCCCGGGTCGTCTGCATTTCCTAGGCAGCTGTCCTGACCTGACCCACCCTGGTGACTTCTAGAGGCAGGTTCCCATCTCTCAGTGCGGCTGTGTCTGTGTGCGAGGTAGCAGGGTCTGCAGGCTGCCCCCCACAGGTGGCCTGTGCACAGGCTGTGACCATGTGGGCACGGTCAGGTGCTCTAGGGGTCAGGCCAACAGCAGGAATGTCTGACCCTCCAGGTGTGGAGAACTTGGGACACTTAGAACAAGACTGGAAGTTCAAACTTTATTTCTAGTTATACTTGAGCAAATGAAATGTATTTTTTCTATAGCTTTACCATAAATATGACTTCATTGGTCTTAGAGTAACTTGAACATGAGGAGGAAACATTTTACAAACAGCAAAGATGAAGAGTCTTACATATTTTTTTTAGTTATGAGGAGAGCACAGTAACTCTTTAAAGCAGCGGTTCTCAACCTGTGGGTCGCGACCCCAGGAGGGGTCAAACGACCAAAACACAAGAGTCGCCTAAAGCCATCGGAAAATACATATTTCCGATGGCTTTAGCCGCTGAGAAGCCGCGCTACCGTCTGCAGCAGCGCTATTCAGCTTGAACGCACACCTTTATGGACGTGCGTTCCAAACTGAATGCCTGAGGTCATGCACAGGCGTGATTGCATCATCCGTCTGGGGCCTAAGGGGTGGGGGAAGTGGGGGGGGGGACGGACGCTCCACAGTCCATAGCAGCGCGGCTGCTCGTCCATAGCAACGCATTACGTGCGTCAGGCGCTAGCTGACGTCATCAGTGGGCGGGTGCAGCAAGCGCCATAGGACAGAAGCCTAGGAGGTGGAGAGGCAAGAGGCGGAGAGCCAAGAGAGCCTGCCTGCTGGTGTAAAAAAGGTTAATAATGTAAAAACAGTAAACACACCATACACACAATACTGTGTAAGTGAAAGGTGCTTTGTGTGTAATCATTAAAAAGCAGCTTACACTTACACAAAACACCATACATTTACACAGTGTGAACTACATCGGTCTTATACTATAAGAGACCACTATAAGATGTAGTTCACACTGTTCCCCAATGTATAATTATCTCCCATATCTCCTACTATTTTCCCGTATTCTGAATGAGGAAACTGCTGAAATCAGCGGTTTCCAGCATTGAATCCGCCTCCTATTGATTTCATTGGGAGTGCGGCAGATTTTGTGGAAGAGAGCTCCCAAGAATCTTGGGTTACCACACAATCCGCCACAGCTTCCTTTTGATTTCAATAAGAGGCGGAGAAATGACAGTTTCCGACACATTTCTTCCTCTCCTATTCAAGTCAATGGGAGGCCGCAGCAGACTCCCATTGACTTGAATAGGAGAGGAAGAAATGTGTCGGAACTGCATTTCTGCCACAGGGGATCTCTCTTCTGCGGAATCCACGGGTCTCCCATTGAAGTTAATGAGATGTGGATTCCACTGCAGAAACCGCTGCTTTATAGTGTGAAAGAGCCCTGAAAGATACCATGCTGTGCAGAAACTGCAGTGTATCCTGTGACGTAGTTCACACTGTTCTATATAGAAAACTTGCCACTAATCTGGAAAAAACAGATCTATTAGTTAAGCAGCTATTTACGGAATGGTAGCCCCAATACACTAGGTAAGGAGGTCCATTAGTAATAAATATTTCTCAATATATAATTAAATATTGTTTTTGTGATTAATCACTATTTAAATTATGTTTAATTTGTAGCAATGAGAATACATAATGTATATCAGGTATTTACATTCCGAATCATAACTGTAGCAAAATTACAGTTATGAAGTAGCCACCAAAATTATTTTTTGGTTTGGGGTCACCGCAACATGAGGAACTGTATTGCGGGGTCACACATTAGAAAGGTTGAGAACCACTGCTTTAAAGGATCTGTGAAATACGGTCTTGGTGATTATTCTGAATGAAAAAATAAGGGACTTTCATAGTAATGTTTCTTTTTTACTAGAAAGGAACAGGCAAGGTCCCCAGTGAGAGGGGCAGGCAGCAGGCAGGAGCATCAGGTAGCAGTGCTGCTCAGTGAAAACAGAACAGGGGTGATTGAGCTGTGGGAGAGTCCACAACAAGGCCTGTGTGACAGGAAGGGCCCTGGTACCAGTGGGGTCCGCCAGGCTCTCAGGCAGGAGCCGGTCTCAGAGCAAGCCTGTGAAGTGGTGCCTGTTGGCATCCAGGTTAGCCAACATCTCATCTTGGTGCAGGGGAATCACGCAGACCCTGCATGTCTGCTTATTACAGGAGGATGTGCTGAACTGCAGCATCAGCTCACCCTGGTGTGTACCCATATAAAGACACGAGCAAACGGAGTGTATATGATACGTGTCAGAAAGCTGGTTATAAGAACGTACTACACATGTAATGTTTTGTTTCCGTAACTGCAGGCATGTATAGGTCATTATGGATGATCCACTTCAATGTATTTATGCTTTTAAGGTTTTTTTTCCTTCTGTTTTTAGCTAAGGTATGTGTTGTGAAGGTAGACGGTGTCCCATATCTTTGTAAAACTGATGAGGTTGGAGAAATATGTGTTGAGTCCAGTGCTACAGGCACAGCATACTACGGACTACTTGGGATCACAAAGAACATCTTTGAGGTTTGTACTTTATGTTGAAATTTAGTCCCGAGAACATCCATGGGGCACAGTGGTGGTAGGCCAGCCTCCTTGCCGTCTGCTTTGCTGGGTTAGCTCTAACTTAGGGTGCCCTTGCAGCCCAGGCAAGCCAGTGCATTCTGTGTTGGAGTTACTGGGGTGTCAGGAAAGCCCCGGGAGTTTCCACTCTTCCGGACAGGCATGGGGAGCATGGAGGTGAAGGGCTAAAGTAGGAACACAGGCCCGTGGGGACCACACTGTGTGCAGGGGCCCAAGGAGGGTCTCGTCAGCCAGTAGAGACTCTGGCCCTGGGGTAACCCCTTGTCCTCTGGACATATGGTGATGGCCCCACCTGAGAAATCATGCCCTGGCTGCCAGGCAGTGCAAATGCCAAGCTCTCCCACCTGCCCGCGGAGTCCTGGCAAGTTGGTTGGTTATCTGTGGACCACAGCCTGACTGTCCCCCTCTGTCCTCTGTGCAGACTGTCCCACTCACTGCGGAAGGAGCACCAGTCTCAGACAGACCATTCACTAGGACTGGGCTGCTAGGCTTCATCGGCCCTGTGAGTAGTCCTGCCACCCGACCTGGGTCCCCCACAGTCTTACCAATCAGGAGGGGATGCTGCCAGTATATAGTGGGCATCTAGAGGCCAGGATACTGTGCCATACCCCACAGTGCTCACCACAGAGTACTGTCAGCCCAAAATATCACTGGTGCCGAGTTTGGGAACCCTGCTCATAGTGCTATAGCATTCAGAGTCCTGTACATACTTCATCCAACCCTTCTTGTGCCAACTCCTTCCCTAGTTGCCCTTTTTCCCCCACCTGAGCCCACCAGGCTATAGGGCCCCTCATCCCCCAGTTGCCCCACCCAGGTTTCAGCTTTCACCATGTGTGGGACCTTGGTTTTCATGTGCTGTCAGCTCCCGTAGCAGGGCCTGAACCACATGGTCTCTGAGTCTTCATCGGCTTCTTTGCTTTCAGGATAACCTGGTCTTCGTTGTGGGCAAGCTGGATGGGCTTATGGTGGTCGGAGTTCGCAGACACAATGCAGACGACATTGTGGCCACTGCGCTGGCCGTGGAGCCCATGAAGTTTGTCTACAGAGGCAGGTGATGCACTCTGGGTCCCTGTGCTATGGCTTTAGGTCCTTTTTCCACCTAAGGTTGGCAAAGTCTGTTTGCAGTGGAAGGAAAGCCCAGTGATTTGAACAAACAATCTAAAAATTCCTGTTCTTCAGAGAAACCTCACAAAGAAAAGGGTAGTACTTGCAGCAAGGACTGCAGAGTTAGTGTCCTTGCTGTCCCCAGAGCTTGTGCGATCCTTCATAATGATGTGATCTGGATGTATAACTGGGCACAGGACTGGCACCACACCACAGAGGGAACCATGTGCGTGACCTCATAGTTGCAGATTGGGACACTCGGAACCATGTTCTCTGCAGCTAGAAGAGGCCGGTTTATTTTCTCCTCAGCTTTAGCAAGACATACAGAGACCCTGCCTTGCTCCTGGGATGGCATTAGTCTGAGTTTATGAATGTGTTAAGCATGAACTTTAAAGATTCTCATGTTCACTGAACAAATAAAATGACCTCTGGCCTAGGCCCCAGTGGCTGGGGACAAGAAGGGGAAACCCTGCCCAGCTCTCAAGCAATGTGTCTTGGGGGAAGCAACACCTTCTAGTTGGTCCACTCAGCTGGCTGAAATTTTATATTTTATTCTTCTCAGGAAGTGCTTACTCAAACCAAGGTGCTTATGAGCCTGGCCAGATCCTGCCTTTGAATATACCTTAAAGAAATCATCAGGGAATTCTGCCAAATGGTGGGTCAGCATGGGGTTGCTGGCCGTCCCCCAGGAAAGGATGATGCACATGGGATAAACACACAGAAGAGACCAGCAGGGCAGTCCTGTGGGTGCTTAGAGCCTTGGGCATCCCATGACTTCACTGCTGGTCCTCACAGTAGAAACTGAGGATAGCGCTGGTACAGGTGTTCCAGGGTAAAGTCAGGGCAGCCCATACCTCTTCTGGGTGAATTACAGAGGCTGCCTCCTTGCATGGCCACCAGAACCGGATGGTACCTAGAGGTAAAGGGCCTGTACTGAGCAGGTATCTGATGAGGTGATACCACCCTGGGTGACAGGCTGGGGTGTGGGACGATTGCTCTACAAGTGGACAGTAAAGCCTGTGTTTCCCCACCAGGGAAGAGCTTAAGGACCACATCGTCTTGAAATAGAATTTCAGGTTATTTTGTGTGTGCTACTGGCATATTAGTAACATGAAATGAGATCAAGAAACCATAACAGTTGTTTACACAAAGAGCACAATAGATGGAATAAATAGTAGAATAGATACAGCTAGAGAAAGAATTGATAAGCTAGAAAGTCAGATTAAGGAACTACTCAAGTTTAAGAAAATAGAAAATTTTAAATAAAAATTAAGAGAGATGGGGAGAAAGGAAGAAGGGCTGGCAATCTAGGTATTAGACTTGGGAGAGAAGGAGAGGGTGTCTGTAAAGTGGGAGGCTGGAGTTCTTTTAACTCGAAAAGGGTCCACACAGTGGATTTGGCTAGCCTCTCAACACGGGACCAGGCAGAGTATATCAGACTTCTCAGTACTGGGGCTTGTTCAAGAAGAATACAGTACAGTAATGTTTTAAAGTTTTTAAAAGGAATTTTTAATCTCGATCTTGTATTTATCCAAATTGTCACTTCATTGTGCAATTGGAATAAAAATATGCCTGGGTCTCTTAAGTTTCAGAACACTGGTCACAAAACGATCCTTTTTGTGGCAATACTTTCAGATGAGGGCTAAGAAACAAATTCAGGAAATGCTACAAGGTGTATGAAAGTAAGGAAAATTTAATACTGGGTAAAATTTATTGTATAAAAGAACGTGTGAATATATGTGTGTAAATGCACACCAGCCAAAGGAGAGAATAAGAAGATACTCCATAAAGACTGAGAATTAGAACCTCAGGTGTGTTAGCATGGTAGTTTGATGGGCAGACCAGCTTCTTGTCTTAATATCATCTAAAGTCTAAAAGAAGAAAAAGGCCATACAGAGAAAAGAACATGTTGAAATTCTTAAAGTAAGATGAGAAAAACAAGTCCAGTAAACATGAATCGATTAATTCAGTGAGAGACAGATATTTTTCTTTTTTTATTTAATTTATTGGGGTGACATTTATTCATTTATTTGCGCACTCATGTGTGTGTGTGTGTGTGTGTGTGTGAGAGAGAGAGAGAGAGAGAGAGAGAGAAAGAGAGAAAGAGAGAAAGAGAGAAAGGGATAGACAGGAAGGGATAGAGATGAAAAGCATCAATTCTCGCTGTGGCACCTTAGTTGTTCATTGATTGCTTTCTCATATGTGCCCTGACCAGGGGCCTCCAGCTGAGCCAGTGATCCCTCACTCAAGCCAGAGACCTTGTGCTTTAAGCCAGCGACATTTGGGCCATGGGACCATGTCTGTAGTCCCATACTCAAGCCAGTGACCTGAGCTCAAGATGGTAAGCCCTTGCTCAAGCCGGATGAGCCTACACTCAAGCCAGTGGCTTTGGGGCTTTGGACCTGGGTCCTCAGCATTCCAGGCCAATGCTCTATCCACTGTGCCACCACCTAGTCAGGCGGAGTGACATTGATTTATAAAATTATATAGTTTCAGGTTACAATTCTATAATACATCATCTGTATATTGTATTGTGTATTTACTGTCTCAAGTCAAGTCTCCTTCCATCACCATTTATTTCCCCGTCCCCTCTTCTAGCTCACCTCCACCCCCCTTTACCGCTGGTAGTTGCCATATTGTTGTCTGTGTTCATGAAGGGTTTTGTTTATTTGTTTCCTTAATCCCTTCACCTTTTTCTCCCAGCCTAGAATCCCCCTTCCTTCTGATAGTTGTCAGTCTGTTCTCTATCTTTGAGTCTGTTTCTGTTTTGTTAGTTTATTTTTGTTCATTAGATTCCATATATAAGTGAAATCATATGTACTTGTCTTTCTCTGACTGCCATATTTCACTTAGCATAATGTCAGGTTCATCCATGCTGTCACAAAGGGTAAGATTTCCTTCTTTTTTACAGCTGAGTAGTATTCTATTACATACATGTGCCACAGCTTTTTTTTTAATAGGACTTCCTAAGAATATTTTTAAAATTTATTTACTGATTTTTAGGGAGAGATAGAGACAGAAACATTGATCTGTTCCTGTATGTGCCCTGACCAGGAATTGAACTTACAACCTTTGTACATCAGGACAGCACTCTTACCAACCAAGCTATCCAGCCAGGGCAACCACAGCTTTTTTATCCACTAATCTACTGATGGACACTTGGGCTACTTCCAGATCTTGACTATTGTAAATAACGCTGCAACGAACATAGGGGTGCATATATTTTTTCAAATTCGTGTTTTGGGTTTCTTAAGATATATTCCAAGACATGGAATTGCTGAGTCATAAGGCAGTTCCACTTTTATTTATTTATTTATTTATTTACAGAGTCAGAGAGAGGGATAGACAGGGACAGATAGACAGGAACAGAGATGAGAAGCATCAATCATTAGTTTTTTGTTGCACATTGCAACACCTTAATTGTTCATTGATTGCTTTCTCATATGTGCCTTGACCGCGGGCCTTCAGCAGACCGAGTAACCCCTTGTTCGAGCCAGCGACCTTGGGCTCAAGCTGGTGAGCTTTGCTCAAACCAGATGAGCCCGTGCTCAAGGTGGCGACCTCAGGATCTCGAACCTGGGTCTTCCACATCCCAGTCCGACACTCTATACACTGTGCTACCGCCCGGTCAGGCCACTTTTAATTTTTTGAGGCAACTCTATACTGCTTTCCATAGTGGCTGCACCAGTCTGCATTCCCACCAATAGAGCATGAGGGTTCCCTTTTCTCCACATTCTTGCCAAAACTTGTTGATTTATTGATGGTAGTCATTCTGACAGGTGTGAGGTGATATCTCACTGTGGTTTTAATTTTCATTTTTCTGATTATTAGTGTCATTGAGCATCTTTTCATATGTCTATTGGCTGTCTTTATATCTTATTTGGAGAAGTGTCTATTCAGATCCTTTGTCCATTTCTTAATTTGATTACTTGACTTTTTGGTGTTATTTTATAATTTTTTTAAATGAATTTTGGATATTAAGCCTTTATCAGATGTGTCATTCTCCCAGTCAATGGGTTGTCTTTTCATTTTTTTGATGATTTCCTTTGCTGTGCAAAAACTTTTTAGTTTGATGTAGTCCCATCTGTTTATTTTTTTTTGTTTCCCTTGTCTGAAGCGATATATCAGAAAAAATATTGCTATGAGGAATGTCTGAGATTTTACTGCCTGTGTTTTCTTTTAGGATTTTTAGGGCTTTGAGTCTTAATATTTTTAAAAAATTATTTATTGACATTTTAGAGAGAGAGGAAGAGAGAGAGAGAAACACTGATTTGTTGTTCTACCTATTTATGTATTCATTGGTTAATTCTTGTATGCACCCTGACTGAGATTGAACCTGCAATTTTGGCAATCTTGGCATATCAAGACAATGCCCTAACCAACAGAGCTACCTGGCCTCAACTCTAATATCTAAGTCTTTAAGCCATTTTGAGTTTATTCTTGTGTGTGGTGTAAGAAGGTGGTCTAGTTCCTTTCTTTTTTTTATACCTGTCCAGTGTTTTCAACATCATTTACTGAACAGACTACTGTCTTTACCTCATTATATATGTTCTTGCCTCCTTTGTGAAATGTTAATTGACAATAAAGACATGGATTTATTTCTGGGCTCCCTAGTCTGTCTTACTGATCTGTATTTCTTTATATGCCAGTACTGTATGTAATGAGAGACAAATGTAATCAGTTAGATTAAAAATATAATTCATAGAACTTCTAGACAAAGATTTTTGCAGAAAGAAATGTATCACGTTATTAACATTACAATTAAGGAAAAAATTTAAACTGTGTGTCTGGTAATTTTGCTTTGCACCAGACTCCTCTCTGTTGGGTACATTTCCAGTCACATTTGAGGAGATGAAGTGACTGGTTACTTTTTAAATTCTGAACAGGGAGATTAGTGACTGGTTACTTTTTAAACCCCACTGTTTGACTCTAAACACTAGCACTTCAACATCTTCCTTTCAAGTGGGAAGATGTGTCTGCATTCCCTCTGGTATCCTTTGCCAGGTGGTCATTTTTGTTCTTCCTCCCCCAGGATTGCTGTGTTCTCTGTGACGGTGCTGCATGATGACCGGATTGTGCTCGTGGCTGAGCAGCGGCCAGATGCCTCCGAGGAGGACAGCTTCCAGTGGATGAGCCGTGTGCTGCAGGTGGGTGTGGTAGCATGCCCCTTCTCCTTCCAGCCTGTTGGTGTATAGTTCAGGCGAATCCACATGTCCCAGCATTCCCCACTCCACTCCTTCAGAGTAGATGGTGAGTCCCTGCTCCCGCTTGGTGTTTGAAATGTCCAGTGCCCCATGCTTACTCATGGGGATGACTTGTTGAGACTCATGGCTTCCCAGACTCGTTCTTCACTCTGTACTGCCAGTACACAGTAGGCACTAAATAAACATGTGGGTTTTTTTTCTTTTAGAGAGAGGAGAGACAAACAGGGAGTCCCAGAACAGTAGTCTGTACAGCCTCTAAAACTGACATTTCTGAGAGAACAGCTGGAGATGTTTTTCAGTTCTTTTTGCCCACAGGGCATATCCCACTTGGGATGGCCAAATCAAATCAACGAGTTTAAAGTCACTTTAAATAGACTCTCTCTGTGGGGCTGTGCTACCAACCTGATTCCAGTTCGGTTGAGCTAATTTGTTTTATTTTACTTTTAGTTGTCAGGGATAGCTTTTAAATTTCTTAAGTATTTTGTATATAAAATATGTATGTGGTTCCAAAGTCAAATTTGAAAGCAAAGTACTTTTCGAGGAGTACAGCTTCTGCCCCTATTCACTCTTCCCACAGGAGGTCATCTAATTAGGACGTCTTTCATGGGTTCTTTAACTTGCATTTTCTAATGTAAGTGGTTACAGGTTTATGAACGTGTATACAAGCGCTGTGTGTGTGTCTGTGTTAAATGATAGAAAGTGAACACACGTCTCTTTTCTCATTTAAAACAATGTCCTGGGTCACTGTGTCTCTCTGACTTCTGGGTTGGAACACCCTCACCCCAGTGGAATGACCAGCCATCTTCCTAGTAGCCATCATTCGGTCCGCATCTGCTCCAGTGCCGCTATGCAGTGTATCAGGTCTCAGATGAAGCCCCTCCTGGCCTGTGTTCTCCTTTGCAGGCCATTGACAGCATCCACCAGGTGGGCGTATACTGTCTGGCTCTGGTTCCTGCCAACACCTTACCCAAGGCTCCCCTTGGAGGAGTTCACATCTCTGAAGCCAAGCAGCGCTTTCTGGAGGGGATGCTGCACCCATGCAATGTGCTAATGTGCCCACACACCTGTGTCACCAACCTTCCTAAACCTCGCCAGAAACAGCCAGGTTAGTTGTGCAAATTAGTCTTAAGAAGGATGGTAGCCACAATCATCGCCAAATAGTGCAGCCCAGTTAGGATTAAGAGCCAGAGCAAGTGGCACACCAGGCCAGTCACCAGCTCCTCCCTCCTTGGAATTGAGCCAGGGAGGAAAGAACTTTACCACATTACCGGTATGGTGGTTTCCACTGTCTCTTAGAAACCATCTCAGTGGCTAATTGCAAGCCTGGCACCTTAGCTTTGGACAGTGAGGCATTGGCTCCCGGGGAGTAGACATGCCACCCAAGAGCAGACACAGCACACAGGGACTTAATGCGCCTATTTCGGCCACTGCAGTGCTCACGGTGGGCAGCCACGCCAGCGCCATGGCAGGGCAGGAGCACATGAGCTTCTCCCCTTGGCCCTGTGACCCCCACAGCCACAGGTTGACAGGACATGGGAAGTCTCAACAAATGGTCAGTTTTCCTTTCCCTGGTTTAACTATTATATATAGTTTTTCATTCTTTTGGTTATGTGAATTTTTAGTAAATGCTGGCTTCTCTTTTTCTGATTATTGAACACTAAAATATCCTTAAGTGAAATATATTTAACCAGGAAGATTTAATTTTCTGTTTTAAACGTAAAATACAGTAAAACAATGAAATATGTGAAGTTTAGTTGTGGCTAAGGTCAAATCATATCTCCCCCAGATATGTGCCATATGGTAAATTTTTCAATCTGGTATTACTTATATTTAAGAGAGAGACCTCTCTATCATTTAGCATAAACCTTATAGCTGGTTTCCTAAACATTTATATCATAGTGAAGAGTTGAATACCTAATTCAAATAAGAAGTGTGATATGTCAGTAGAAGTCATCAGCTTCTCATTCAGCATCCTCCCGATTTCTAGAGGTTGGACCAGCCTCCATGATTGTGGGGAATCTGGTTGCTGGGAAGAGAATTGCACAGGCCTCTGGGCGGGAGCTGGCTCACCTGGAGGACAGCGACCAGGCCAGGAAGGTAATGGGACAGTGCCTGGGAGGATGAGAAGGGCCCCCCTCCCCCCCACGTGAAGCTGTGGAGGACTGAGGTGGCCTCTTTGTGCAGTTCCTGTTCCTGCCTGATGTGCTGCAGTGGCGGGCCCACACCACTCCTGACCACCCACTCTTTCTGCTGCTCAACGCCAAGGTGAGCCAGCCCAGTGCCTGTGGGGGACAGTGGAGTGTGCACTGTGTATATGGGGTACCCAAGAAACACACCCTCTTCTCCCCAGCTCACTGTGACTCAATGATTACTTTCCTAGGGCACAGTGACAAGCACGGCAACCTGTGTCCAGCTGCACAGAAAGGCTGAAAGGGTGGCTGCTGCTCTGATGGAGAAGGCAAGACTGAGCATTGGGGACCATGTGGCTTTGGTCTACCCCCCAGGTAAGCACACCAAGACATCCCAAAATTCACCTGGCCTCCTCCTCCACATACACCCATGTGCCTTGGGTCTTCTCTCATGGGACAGTCCCATTGGTGCTGGTGTCGTGGTTGCTTCCCAGAAGACTGTTGCAGGGACTCTGGTGGGCTCCCGGGTACAGTCCTGTACCACTGCCACCACAAGTGTCCAGCTTCTGAAACTTGACATTGGGTCTTGGTAGTTACAGTTTGCTTCTTTACATGTCTGTGTCAGCTTGTAAGTAACTGTAATCTAACTGTGATTAGACTTGAACTCTTTTAGTATAGCCTTTATTATCCTTTTGGCTTTTCGTCTAGCTGTCTTTCCCTATCTCTCCCATACATTTTATTTTTATAAAGCAAACACCCTTGTTACTACCAGCCAAGTCATGAAATAGATCTTTGCCAGGTACCCAGAAATCCTTTTGCCTTCTGTCCCAACCACAGCCTTTCCTGTCCTCCAAAAGTAGTCTTTCTCCTGACTCCTGGAGTCATCCTCTTTATAGTTTGATTTCTAGACATAGTTTAGTCTGCCAATGTTCCTTAAATTTGATATATTTTTTTAAGTCTCTTTTAATCTACAGGCTACCCTCTTTTCCTCCTTCCTTACACTATATCTACTAAAGACCCACATGACCCTGCAAGTCAGCATGTTTCCTGGGTGCTGTACTCTCTACAGATTGGCAGCTGGAGCCAGACACCAGGTCAGACACATGCTCCAGTCCCTTGCCGGGACTGTAAGTGGTATTGAGCTATTTCATCAGAAACCACATGGGTTGTCTCTCATTTTGTAGTATTAGCAGCCATTGGTGCTCAATATTCCACATTCTGAATTCAATTGGGGTCAAAACAGTGAGATTCTTTTATTTCTTTTTTATTTATTAGCCATAAAACTAATAAGCAGACATTTTCCTTCATCTAATGTTTGGTCACCTAGTGGTAGAAGTTATACAGGAAAGGTGGAAGAAGTTTTTTTTTCTTCCATCAGTTTTCAATAAACTGAATTTTGTTTTCTAACATACTTCAGAGGTTGACCAGTCATTATGAACTCATTAAGTTTAAGCATATTTTTGGGTTTCCATTCTTTGCAGTTGTTTTCTTTATTGAAGCTCAGATTGTCCCATCTTTGGCCAGTAGGAACCTCTTCTGGCTTGCTCTGATGTCCTTTGGCTTCCTTGCTGTGGATGTGCCTGGGGGCCCCAGGCCCATTTGTGCTAATCCTGACCCAGCCCCTGAATCAGTGATTTCTCCAGGGAGCCCAGTACCAGTGCTCCCAGAACAAGTCTGACTAACATTTTCTTTCCCCGAGTATCTTAAGGATGTTACTGCATTTTCTCCTGGACCTAAAGTGTTAACAAATTTGATGACAGTCTAATTTTCTTTCTCTTACGAGTCACTTGCTGTTTTTTTCCAGGTACCTAAAGGGAACTTTTTCTTTTCTTAAAGTCCAGGATGTAGTTTTGATATTAGTTGGTATGGGTCAACATTCTCATGTACTGTATAATGTATAAGGAAGGTATTTTCAATAGGCAGCATCAATTATTTATTTATTTATTTAAATTTCAGCCCCTGGTGTGTTTCTCAGTTGGTCAGAATGTCATCCTGATAAACCAGGGTTGCTGGTTTGATCCCCAGTCAGGGCACATACAAGACTCAACCAGTGAATGCATAAATAAGTGGAACAACAAGTCATTCTCTGTCTCTCTCTCTGTCTGTCTCTCCCTACCTTCTTTCTTCCTCTCTCTAAAATCAATCAATAAAATTTTTTAAATTTTTTTCTTAATTTTAAGAAAGTTTTCTAGAATCAGTTTTTTCTATTTGTTGTCTTCCCTTCCTTTGACTTTCTGTTCTCCTGCGCTCATGTGTTAAATCTTTGTCTTAAGTGGTGGTCATTTCTGTTGAGATGTTTCTGTTTCTTACTCAATTTCTCTGAGCTCTAACAGTCGTCCCGTCCCCCCCCCCCCCCCCCCCCCCCCCCCCGGCTCTGACTGAGGTCTGTCTCTGAGCTCTAACAGTCCCCTCCCCTCTGACTGAGGTCTGTCTCTGAGCTCTAACAGTCCCCTCCCCTCTGACTGAGGTCTGTCTCTGAACTCTAACAGTCCCCTCCCCTCTGACTGAGGTCTGTCTCTGAGCTCTAACAGCCCCCCCCCTGACTGAGGTCTGTCTCTGAGCTCTAACAGTCCCCTCCCCTCTGACTGAGGTCTGTCTCTGAGCTCTAACAGTCCCCCCCAGCTCTGACTGAGGTCTGTCTCTGAGCTCTAACAGTCCCCCCAGCTCTGACTGAGATCTGTCTCTGAGCTCTAACAGTCCCCTCCCCTCTGACTGAGGTCTGTCTCTGAGCTCTAACAGTCCCCCCCCCTCTGACTGAGGTCTGTCTCTGAGCTCTAACAGCCCCCCCCCGGCTCTGACTGAGGTCTGTCTGTTGTCTTTATTTGCTCTTGTGCTTCTTCTGCTTTCATTTCATTTTTTGAAATGATTTTTATAATTTTTAGTTCTTTCTCATTTTTTATTTTTCTCTAATACTGATGTTATTTTATGTCTTGTTTCACAATATAGTTTAGCACATTTTAAAATAGTTACAGTTTTTATCTGCTGTCTGTATAACTTTGTGAAGATGTGACCTCGTGTAGCTAGCTTTCCAATGTCTCCAACTCTGTCCCCTCCCCAGTCTACTGTGCCTGCCCCCTTCGTTCCTCCTTGTCACTTGTCTTGTCTCTACACCCTTGATGTGCTCTCCCCTCCTAGCAGTGTCTTCTGTGGGGTGCCCTGCCTGTTGTTGGGGTAAATTGCTGCTCTTACACTCTTGCCAGTGAATGATGGATGGATGGTTTCCTTTCCTCTTCCTGCTTTCTGATTATATCCACAATTTTGGAAACAAATGCCAGTGATACCCCCAACCAGGAGAACGACATTGTTTTCTACAGGGTGCTCCCTGTCCCCCCTGCTCCCTCCCCGAACTTAGACTTTCAGAAATCTTCATTTGTCCCTCCCTCCTTTTTGTTCCCCACTCTTCACTTTACTGAGGGCATCTGGTTTCCCTCTGAGTTTCTTGTATGGCTGCCAGCAGGCTGTTTTCTCCCAGCTCTGGCACATGGGTGACACATACTCGGCATGCCGTTCTCTTCCCTGCAACCGTGCCTCAGCTGGAGCAGGAGCCACGCTCTTGGTTTCTTTGGTGTGTAGGTGCTGGTGCATCACCTTTCCCCCTTCACAAGTTTGCCGTTGTTTTGCCTAGAAGTTAGGGATTTTATCGGGATGTGCCCCAGTGTGGGTCCTTTCTCACTTGGCTGCCCATTTTAATCTACAGACTCTCCTTTTATCTTAGGAAAGTGTTCTTTTCATTACTTCCTTTTTCCTCTTTTTTTTTTTTTTTTTTTTTTTTGCTTTTGGAACTCCTATAACTCACTTTGTGGATGTCTTTTGCAAGTCTTGGATCTTCTCTGTGGTGACAATCTTGTGTGTCTGCTCTGTGCTGACATCATTCTTACTTGACCTCCAGGGTTTCTGTCTAGGTCCCCTTTTTAGCTTATCTGGTGGGACTCCTGCTGCTGGTGAGAGCTGGGAGGCCTCAGCCCTGGGCAGTTGCCATGGAGTGTAGACTTTGTGTGGCCACCCACCCACATGCTCCCCTGCCCAAGAGCCTGGCTTATTTCTTGACACAGATACTCCAGAACTTCCACTGGCATTACAGCTGCTTCTATTCTTCCAGTCCCTGGAATAGGAGGTTATTTTTCTCCAGGGTGATTGTAACTCCCTGGTTTTCAAGGCACTTACAGAGCAGCTCAGTGTACGGTGAGCATTTCCCTGGCTGAGAGGAGATGGGGACACAGCCAGCAGGTGCCATCTCTCCCCTACCCCCTCGAGGTCCACACTGGCACATGCTAAGGGTCTGGGAGGATGTGAGCACATCCTGGGCCCAAGGCTGGGGCTGCAGGCATGTGACATAAAGGCATACTCTGGAGGGTGGGATTAAAGTAGTGGGGTGTGGGAGAATTATTGCCTTAAATGCCACATCACAGAATAAGGAAACAGACCGTGCCATCCTGATAATTGAGACTCTGATAATTGAGACTGAGTGATGACAATGGCTGATGCTTTTCTATAGTTTGGGACATGGTTGACACTGATCATAAAAATGTTTAATGAAAAATGAAACTGCATGGTGACTGACATTCTAAGTTTACATTTTAAACACTGACCATCAGGCAGAGGGTAGACTAGCGGGAAGGCCCAGACTCCCAGTGGTTCCGGTGCTCTGCAGAGGCACAGGTGTGTGTGTCGTCTGGTTCTTGGACAATCCAAGACTGTTTTCCAGTTCTCAAAGGGGCATGGGACCCCAGCGATGAAGGAGCCACGCTCTCTGGAAGCGGCAGAAGGGTGGGGCTGGCATATTGCTGGTGATGCTGGGAGAAGAGGAAAGTTGCAGGGACAGCTGGAGCTGTGCTGGCTCACAAAGTGAGTTCCTGCTGATACCTCTCTGTGTTCAGTTTTTTGATGTGTTTGTGGTACGGTGGCAGATTGACCATTCTGGGTGTGAGAATACTCACGTGTGTTGGAGCCTACTCTGTGCCAGCCCTCAGGGTGGTCTTCATTTGATCCTCCCAGCTGCCCACAGGCATAGAGCAGATGGGTGGTCCTGTGGCAACAGTGCTGGTGGGACCAGTCCGGCCTGGTGGGTGGGCTCAGGCTAATTACCATGCTGAGCTGCCTCTGACCCCAATGGTCACATTCCTAGTTACTGGTTGGTCTTGTAATCTGGTGAAATCCACGAACTGGGTTAAACATGGCATATTTAGCTTGACTCTAGAATTAAAACAGCCTGAGACTCTGATGTCTTATAGCCTGAGGAGGCAGGTGGGGCCGTGTCTGGTTTAAGGACAGCATCTAGAAAGGCCTCCAGGGTGTGGGGGACAGGTATTCTCAAGTCAAACTGAGTTTAAGAAGAGAAAGTGTGTTTTAAGTGTGGTACAATTCTCCATGAGTGTTAATTATAGGGAATTTTAAACATATAGAAAGATGAAGGAACAGTGTAGTAGTTTGCATTACATTGTGTGGGTGAGAGCGAGACAGGGACATCCTAGCCTGTCCCCAGGGATGTGGGCCGCCCTGCACATGTGTGGCAAAGAAATACGGGGCCTCTGTGTGCTGACCCTGCTCCCATGTTCCTGTGTCTCCTCTCGGGCATAGCTTGACCCTCAAAGGTTTACGGTCCTTGCTCCCCCACCCCATGTCCACCTCGTGCATGCATATAGTTGTCAGAGCTCACTACTAGGCCTGGGCTGCCCCCCCCCCCCAGTCTCCAAGGTCTGTGGGGAGTCTGCCTGGAGTAGGAATAGCTTCTGGCCCTCTCTAACAGCATTGTGTTTGATACATTTCACTAGTTGGGGCAGTAGCCGCTTTAACAGGTAAAGCCTATTGTGTCCTCCTGTTTATTCCATTGTTTGATGACACTAGATGTGGTGAGCTGCATTCAACCCCACACTTACCCTATGACCATGTGTCTCCCCAGGGGTGGACCTCATTGCTGCCTTCTATGGCTGCCTGTACTGTGGTTGCGTGCCCGTCACTGTGAGGCCCCCACACCCCCAGAACCTTGCCACCACACTTCCCACCGTCAAGATGATTGTGGAGGTGAGTGTGTGCTGTGGCCCCACAGGGCAGACCTAATCATGGGCCCATGAGCTGGTTGGACCAAGGGTCTCCTCTCCTCCCAGCATCTGGTTATCTCATCTGGCCCTGCACAGGGATTTGCTCCCAGGCAGGTGTCTCACTGTGCCTTTGATCCCTGTGCGCTGCAGGTCAGCAAGTCGGTGTGTGTCCTCACCACGCAGGCCATCATGCGGCTGCTCAAGTCCAAGGAAGCAGCAGCCACTGTGGACATCAAGACCTGGCCTACCATTCTAGATACAGGTACATGCCTTCAACACCGTTGGCATGCGTGCAGGTCCCCATCAGGATGAGCCCTCTTTTCTTTCATTGTTTTAGGGATTGTATTGTCATCCAAAATGAGTTAGGAAAGAGCCGCTGAAGTAAATGGTGAGGAGGCTGCTAAAAGGAGCCTGGTGGCTCATTCCTGGCAGCGTGTGTTCACTGCCAGAGCTGGGCATACAGCACAGAGGGAGACAGCAAGCACCACACCATCACTCCTGCAGGGTCTCTGCCACCAATGGGGAGGGAAGAGCCCTGTCTGAGGCCTGTGTGCCTGTGGCCCACAGCTCCCACCACTGCCTCTCATGCCCGCACAGGGCTTGACATTTGTGAGAACATGGACATTCCTGTAGTGTGTGTGAACATACACTTATACACACACACCTCATCCTTGTCACTGGTGAATGCTGCCTCACCTCATGAAATGCTTATGGGTCAACTGAGAAGGGCTGTAAACGCCCATCCCTCTGCCTTGTCCTGTCAGGTCAGCCTAGGGCTGAGAGTGTCTCCCCTGGGCCTCATCAAGGTACCTCAAATGAGTAGTGATGCACAGATTCCTTTGGAGACTTGAGATGTGCAGTTATATGGGTACCAGGCAATGAGCAAACAGGGTTCCTTTTACCCATTACACCTGTCTGCCCTTGCACTCCAGGGCGCTGCCTGTGAGAGGAGGTTAGGGACTGTTGTCTGGTCAGCTGCCTGACCCCATCAATAGGCTTGGGAGCATGTCCCTGATGCTCTCACTGGCCAGAGTTCTTGTTGATCCTGGCTCACCCAGCTTCTGTGACCTGTGCTCTCCTCTGACCTTCCCACTGGTGGTCAGAGGACTCCCCTGCAGCTCTCAAGGCCTGTCTCTTCCCCTTCACATCCACCTTGCTTACTGTTCCTGTCCCATACTGTCATGGTGGGTCCATGTGACATTTCCTTGAGGGTTGAAGTAAGCTTCCCCACTCACGTACACAGCCCGTTTTCCCCTAGCCTAACATCTGTTCTGAGCATGCTCACCAGGACTCCCTGGTAGAAATCATGTCTCATCTCTTCTTGTAGGCTGAATAGTGTTAACAGATGTCTCCCGTTAACAGATGACATACCGAAAAAGAAGGTGGCTAATGTATACAGGCCTCCCTCCCCAGATGTGCTGGCATACCTGGACTTCAGTGTGTCGACTACAGGGATCTTAGCAGGTGTGAAGGTAGGTCCTTTGATGATAGCTCCTGCTTCTTCAGCCCCTGACACAGGGGTGAGTAGAAAGGGTGTTGGGTGCGGGTATGTGCAGGCCCTTCCTCTCACCCAGATCCTGAAGCAACAGTGTTCTTCCTTAAAGTTTGTGTTTAATACCAGTAAACTCCAAAGTTGGGTTAGCCTGAGAGTAATGTATATGTTGATGTTTTGTGGTGATGTCTGTATTTTCAGATTTATGGTTGACTGGCCTCGGGGAGCAGATGGCTTTTCTGAGTTCATCTCTATCAGGAGCCAAGTGCTTCATTAAAATTTTTTATTATCCTGAAATCTTACAAAGAAGATTTTCAATGTGCCATTTCCTGGGTATTATTTTTTTGTGTGTGGGATTGTAAGCCACCTATCCTATAAGGAAGCAAATGTGTCTGGCCATTGGGGACAGCAGGCACTGTTGTTAATCTCTTTCTGCCTGCACATCACTGAACAGACCTTGTATTTTACGCCCTAAGATGTCACATGCAGCCACTAGTGCTTTGTGCCGCTCCATCAAGCTGCAGTGTGAGCTGTACCCTTCTCGGCAGATCGCCATCTGCCTTGACCCCTACTGTGGCCTTGGCTTCGCCCTGTGGTGTCTGTGCAGGTGAGTGCGCAGGTAGAATGTATAGGTGAGCATATGGGAAGAGTGTGCAGGTGATGAAGTGGATGAAGTATGCGGTGAGCAGGTAACCCTACTGCCGCACCCACCTCCTGGGTTGGAATTACATTGAGCTCTTTAGAACTTTAACATTCGAAGATCCATTTTTGATGCCAGGAAGTCGAAGACACTCATGAGTGGGCTTGTTTGGGGGTGGGGGGTGGGGTGGATTTATTTGCATCTTGAGTCTGAAATTGAGTAAAAGAGTAAAATACATTTTCCATTAGATACAAACACTATTCGTTATTAGTAATTGGGAAGAGACTACTTAATTTCATCAAGTATTAGGAAGTAGCAAACAGATCTTTAGAATTAGAACACTAAGTCCCCAACCAACAGACTCTGTCCCCAGCTGTGACTCTGGAGCTTTATGAAGCACTGCAAGGAAAGCAGGACACCCTATGCATTGTCCCCCTGCCCCCACAGCATGTTTTCTTTCCACTAAAACTCCCCCTGGGCATTAGGGAGAATTGTTCCCCTGCTCTATCCTGAAAAACAGAGGCAACCACCCCCGGCATGTTGGGCATAGGTAGGCAGGGCACCTGGAGTGTGCAGATGACACACCTGAGCAGAGCGACTGCAGCTGACCTGACCCTCCACGGCCCCACAGTGTTTACTCTGGACACCAGTCTGTGCTGGTGCCCCCCCTGGAGCTGGAGAGCAATGTGTCCTTGTGGCTGTCAGCTGTGAGTCAGTACAAGGCCCGTGTTACCTTCTGCTCCTACTCGGTGATGGAGATGTGCACCAAGGGCCTGGGCGCGCAGACGGGAGTCCTCAGGGTGAGTGTGTTCGTTCGTGTCTGAGCCTACCTGGGTCCTGCTATCCCGCATCCTGCCTTGAGAAGTACCCAGATCAGGGATTCCTAGGTTGGCTCTGAACTGAACCACTGGAACCTAAAAAAAGACTTTCAACACAGCTCCAAGCAGTTTGTGGAAACAGAGAAAACCCTTACCAGGCACTGAGACCTGCTGGCTCTGTGTCCCTTTGTCCCAGCACCCACTGTGCTGGGCGATAATTCACCCCTCACCACCCCTCTGCGGAAGGTGGATGCTCCCTTCATCCACACACCCACGTGGCAGGAGACAGGGTGTGGGGTGGGCAGGGGTGAAGGACTGGCTTGGGGCAGGTACTTGATAGGGGGTGTGGAAGAACATGAGGAGGAGGCAGGTTTGACACTAGCTCTGGTACATTTTGGAGCTCTCGGGGTCCCTGAGGACCTAGGGTAGGAGCCAGGAGAGCCCTGTGGAGCAATGGCCAACTGAGCAGGAGCTTTAGTACAGATGTGGAACAGATGGGTGCCCTTTGGTGCTTTTGTACCTGGAACTTTGTTGAAGGAGACCACAGTGGAGGAGGTGGGGTTTGTGTTGAGGTCGCACATGAAGCTTCCTAAAATAGTGCTCAGGGCCTGGTCTTGCCTTGTTGCCCTTACCCCTCTGCAGATGAAGGGGGTGAACCTATCGTGTGTGCGTACATGCATGGTGGTCGCCGAGGAACGACCGCGGATTGCGCTGACACAGTCCTTCTCCAAGCTGTTCAAGGACCTGGGCCTGCCTGCACGTGCTGTGAGCACCACATTTGGGTGCAGGGTCAACGTGGCCATCTGCCTCCAGGTAAGGTGGTTGCGCTGGGCACCAGAAACGGGCAGTTTTTGAATCATTACTGTTCGTTATTGTGCCAACCACATCAATTTCTTATCCTCTGAGCCTTTGATGTTTCATTTCCAAATAGTTTATCTTGGAGAGCTGGGAGAGTTCTAGTCTACAAAATAGTCTGTTCTCTTTATGAACAAGGTTTTTTTGGAAAAAAACAAATTGATTTTGAACTGTGACTATTTCTTACCTGGAGGAATCTAAATCAGATATGCAGTTAATTTTTTAAAACAAAAATAAGCATTGTCTTAAAACACCTAGAAACGTTTTAAAATGATACATTAATGTGGTAATTTGTATTGCCTTTAATTCGTTTTTGAGATATTAAGGTATTTTACTTATTAAAAGGGAATATGAAGTTTCAGAAATTGAACAGCTAACAGTGCTGTATACTGCTTCTTCAGGTGACTCCAGTTATTCCAAACTTTGTACTAGTATCTCAATTTCACTCCTTTCTAAAAACACGTGGAACACATGCTCACCCACATAGACAAGGCATGCTGGACGAAAAGGCAGCATTGGAACCAGAGCAGGGCCCCGGGATAGGGCTGTTTCTTGTTTCCGGAGCCTTGGCTCAGCTTCAGAGCACTGCTGTCCTGAACCAGATGTGGACCAGCATCCTTTTCCCCAGCATTTACACTGATGTCCTCTCAACTGTGAAAAGACTATGCAGCCCACTCCAAGCCTCAGACCCTTGCCATATGGCAAGAGGAAGTGGCCTGGGGTGCCTTCATCACACTATTCCTGTTGTAGAAAGTAGGACTGAGCATCAGGCTGTTGGTGTGTAGTCAGCAGCTGTAAACAAAACCGTACCCTTCTTCCTCCATATTTGGCATGTGGGTGCTGTGTGTGATTGCGGAAGTCTTAATGGGATATTTGCATTTGCCCTTTGAGATGCAGTGACACCTTCTGCTGTCTCTTACCGTGTGTTTCTCACGTGGCCTGTTGCTTTCCGTTTGTCTCCTGTGGCCGTCTCTCCTGTCTCACTCTGCTGGCCTCCTTTGCTTCTGTCAGCCCAACAGGCTGGGAAAGCTGGCTGAGCAGGTACGACCTTGACCTCGACCTTGGGGTGCCTCCGTGCTTCCTCCCATGAGTTCATGTGGCTTTCTCCTCAACCACAAATTCCTGTTTCCTTTCCTGTCTGACTTTGCTCACAGTGAATATTATTTTACATATTATGAAAGTTCCTTTGTAATCAAATATAAGAGTTAAATGTTTTCAAAAGAATTTAACATTCATAGCATTGCCTATGGAGGGAAGGGCTGTTGAGTCTCAGCCAACAGATTTGTTACATTGTCTGTGATCTTCAGAGAGTGATGTTGAGCAGAGTATCCATTTAACTTGATGTTCCTTATCTAATAAAAAGGAATACAACATCTTTTACTCAGGGTCCAGGTATCCGAGGTAAACAAAGTGAGGAAGGACATCACTCTGCTGACCCTGGCTGAGCCTCTGCTATGCTCAGCCTTCAGTATAATTAAGAGGGCTAGAGAAAGGCCAGGCCTGACCCATAGCTGGGTGGCAACACCCGCACATCCTGAGTTGTTAGAACTGCACTGTAAAATTGTATGGTTTGGCACGTTCCTTCCTTGTTACTAAAGCTGTGTACGGGTTTGGATGGAAGGTCTCAGTGGTCCTAGGCAGACTCACTGCTGGAACAGAGTTGCTGCCTTCCCGGCAGCGGGGAGGAGCCGTTAGGCGGCTGTGCTGTGTAGATGCAGATGTGCTGCTCTCTTTCCAGGGCACAGCTGGCCCGGACCCCACAACGGTCTACGTGGACATGAGGGCACTGCGCTACGACAGGTAACAGCTGTCAAACCACTGGTGATGTTGTGCAGCTGGGTCGGTGTGTCTTGACTGGACTTTTTAGCACCTGGATGCTAAGCAGATGGCTGTCCAAGCCCTTCTGGGGGAGCCTGGGCCTCCCCTCTGCATCCCTGGGTCCTCAAGGCTCAGTCAGTGTTCCTTTATCTGTCATTCCCATGACCAGGAAAGGGGATAGAATTGACCACACGTTTGACATTTAGCTTTTCATGGGATTGAGGACAAGTAAACAAACTAATGGCAAGGACTTTTTTACATAATACCATTTCAAGGCAGGAATTAGTTTTTTATTTCTGTAAATGTGTGCTGGGGGTCACAGTGGTTGCCGGCAGGTCCAGTTCCCTCCCAGCATTGAGGCTTGGCTTCTGTCTGGGCCCTCAAATGTGACCATGCCACAGATCAAGGAAGACAGTGGTAGGTCTTACTGTGAACATGCCAGCTGGTCAGGGACAGAGAAACCTAGAATAAGCTCCTACTCTGAGCCATGCCAGGTGAGCCAGGGAGGTAGGATGCATGTACCCTGTGGCACCTGAAGTCACCACTCCAAAGTCACAACCAAGTTGTGTGAAAGGCTAAGGGCTTGGTTGTTGTCAACAGACTGTCACTAATGATTTCTGATTATCTTGTGAATTGCTTTTTTAGAAATTATTACCTGTATAGTAAATTTTATTCTGACATTTTCCCCTTGTTAATTTTTAGAGTACGTTTGGTGGAACGGGGTTCTCCGCACAGTCTGCCATTGACGGAATCTGGAAAGGTAGTGGACGCTGCAGTTCCCCTGATGAACACAGATGTCTGTGGGCAGGCTGGGCTGGGCTGGGCTGGGCTGATGCAGGAGGCTTCTCTCCTTACTGCAAACACACACAAGGACTAGGCTAAGTTTTAAGTACACATCTGAGCACAAAATCAAGAAAGGAGGACTTCAGGTGCAGAAACATGAAAGGGACTCTTACTGCTGGGGCTCGAGGCTGCAGGGCCCCTTGGGTCAGGGCCTGATGCCATCACACAGTCCTGGAGCAAAAGCCAGCACATCTGCACAACTCAGTCCCTGCCCCAGGTGACAGCCAGGAAGTGGTCCCCACCAGGGCCTTGGGCAGCAGGTGAAGTCCTAGACCCATGTTGCAGTTTGCCATTGAAGCCAATACAGGTATTATGAGGCCCCAGGAGCCAACTTGGGGGGTTGGAAGGTTTGTATGTTGCTGGAGTGAGATCACCTGAGGGTGCCCAGGTTAAAACTGAGAGCACCAGGAAAGGGATCAGCAGACACAGACCTAGGAGAGAGTAGGTGTCTTCAGAACCAGGGGAGGCTGAAGGAAGGAAGAAAGCCCACATGGTCCTGTGAGGCCATGTGATGAAGATGTGACCTGGCAGCTGTCCTGTGCCAGGAGACAGCAGGATAGCAGGCAGGGCCACGTGCCCAGTGTGGCCACAGACGGGCAGCACCCAACCCATGCAGGCTGGAGGGCCACCTGACTATGCTCACAGACTTCTGTGGCCATCGCCACCTTTGGGGACATACAAGGGACCCAGGGCAGAGTGCTCTGCTGGTCAAAGGTCCTGAGGAAGGAACATGGTCATAGGGAGATCAGCAGAGCTGAGGCTGAGCTGGGGAAGAGGAGGATGGATGAGTGAGTGAATGAACTCACTGCAGATGCGAGGCTTTGGAAGCACACATACCTCCCATGTGCCTGTCTTTAGTGTCATTTGGAGGAAACCAGTGGAGGGGTGAAGAGAGGCAATGACCTCCCCTTTTGGAGCACATTGCTGGAGCACATGCTCAGTGGACAGCTTTGCATTATTCTTTTTGTAAACTTAGCATATTTTCCCTGTGTCATTAAGTCTCAAAACAATTCTTTTTTGCCTTTTGTATTTTATCACTTATAGCAGTCCCATCATTGTTTTAATCACCCTCCCTCTTCTGATGCTTTTTTCCTTCTGTTTTGCTGTTACAATGACTTGTGCCCAATGGATTTGTGTTCTGGAAAGAGCTCTGGCTTCATGGTTCAGGTGGGCCCTGTGGAGACAGGTCAGAGGCTCCCGCAGCATCCAGGAAGACAGGACTCTCCTACAGGGAAGCGTGTGACAAGGGCGTGACGACAGTGGGAGGAGAGGAGGACCTGGCACTGACCAAGGGCAACAGCCTACACTAATACACTTCTTGTGACACCCTTGTCCCTTCCCACCTGCCTGGGGGTGGCCTCACTGTCATCTCCCATTTTATACAAGAGAAAACTAAGGAAACCAAACAGGTGACCATGTTTGGAGCAGCCACATGGTCAGACCTGAGCCCATTGAGGTCTCCCCAGGACCAGGTGTGGGAAGGTCCCCTGACCTGAGGTACCCTCTCCTGTAATGTTTGCCATAGCTCCTGGGTAGGGCTGGTGCCGCTGTCTGTCCTGAGCTGATGCAGAGAAGGTGACTGGTGATTAGACTGACTCAGAGTCATGAGCAGGAAGGGCTCTTTTTGGTTAGAGTCCCGACCCAGGACTCAGGCTTGATGAAGCCCATGCACAGCCCTTACATGGCTGAGCTGGTATGCAGAGAGTGGTGGGTCTGGATGGCCTTCTGCACTTGTGTGCCCCCACAAGAGGTGGGCAGTCCTTGACTGGCCTTGTTGAAAGTCCCCCGGTAGTACAGATGCTTACAGAGACCCTCTCTGCCCCTCACGACACTCAAAATAGGGTCCATTCTTAGGAAATGGAGTAATTTTTTTAAGAGTCATATTTTTATCAAAGTCTGTTATTTCTGTTAAGATTTAGATTCAAATTTAGGTTGGCTTTATACCTCCTGATCACTCACGTGCATGTTATGTCGTTTGGATCAGTTTTCGAGGCCTATTGTTTTTAATGCCATCGAAGCAGGAGTATTATGTTGTCTCTGACGTGGGCACGGTTCTTCTTCCAGATCCTCCCTGGAGTGAAGGTCATCATCGCACACACTGAGACCAAAGGGCCCCTTGGAGACTCGCACCTGGGAGAGGTGAGGCTGGGGGGTTGCATTCTAGGACCTCATGCACCCCATGAGCTGCTCCTTCCCCCCTTCCCTTGTCTGCCCCAGGTTAGGGTATTCTAAACCCTTTAGGGTCACCCATGCTTTTGTGACTCTGACGAGATATTTAGCTCTTTTCCCCTCAGACACATTTGTATTCCTGTATCTAGTATCCAGGTGGGATTTCGGGGTCCTATGGGTCATAGGATGAGTCTCCACTCCAGATTCTCTTCCAGCGAGGGAAACCTTGAGTTTTGTAGTTACTGGGAGGCCCCAGGAGCCACACAGAAACCAGCAGCGTGGAGAAAGCAGCTGTCCCTTAAAACATAGTTTCTGTACGGAGCCATGAGCCACAGCCCTGAAGGAGAGGCTGCCACAACACAGACATCAAGGTGGGAGGCAAAGTCCTCTACTCCTAAGGACATGTCTCCTTGACACACGCAGGCTGTGCGGGAATCATTGTGTTGCTATATCTGCCTTCATGCACATGAATCCAGAGCAACCTGGGACAGGTGGGACTTACTGCCTGGAGGCCAGTGTGGCAGAGAGAGCTAGATCACAGCCTGAGTGCCTAGGCTGGTCCTGTTATGATGGGAATGGCCTCGTGCTTCTGGTGCCAGGCTCTAGGGACATGCTGTGGAACCAGTGTCCTGGCACCAGGTGGGCACAAGGACCCTGGTGGTCTGTGGTGTGGATAGTCTCCAGGGTCCTGGTAAGTGGCACTCAGGTGTAGTCATATAGTCACTGCCCACCCAGTGTCAGTCTAACTGGGACAAGGATGTTAGTGAGCCTGGGGGTCTCTTGGGGTTGCTCAGTGTCCTAATGGGAAGACATACTGGTCCCAGGGCTGAGTGGGGTTGGTGTGGGGCCTCCCCTTCTGGCCAGCTGGTGCCAGGGCTGTTCGGGCAACATTATGCCCCAAAGATTGTCACAGAAAGTCTGTGCCAGGGGTCTGTGCCAGGCTGGGTCTCCATCTCATGTGGCAGAAGGCCCTGTCAGCTGCCCTGTCTCTTCTTAGGCTATGCCCTTATGGGGATGTCGAGAGCCAGATGCTCGGTCTAGGGAGCTGACTATGGGTCCTGGATGGGCCATGTATTTAGAAGGAGAGCCCAGGGGGGCCCACATGACACTGGGTACTGCTAGCCTGTGTGTATCCAACAAGGGTGTATGGATGTGTCTAAACTAACACATATGCGGGTAAGTTGGTACAGAGCTTGCCCGCGCAGTGAGCCTCACTCCATCACTCGTCCCTGTGTGGACATGTACACTGCTCGCTGTCCCTACTGACAGTGGTAGTTTGATATGCAGAGCAGGTGTCACCCCTGTGAGTTCATCCACATCGCAGTCCTGAAGAGGAACACTCCATTTGAAGAAAAAAGTTACTTGTTTGCTTTCCATGCCTCTAATTTTAATGTAGTTCACAGGATGAGAGACGGAAGACACCCCTGCATTTGTATAGTTTTCTTTAGTTTCTTGGTGATTGGATGCCTCATAACACAATCTGTGCTCAGCTCCTCATTCTTGTTCTCTGGGCCCCACAGATCTGGGTTAGCAGCCCCCACAACGCCACAGGCTACTACACAGTCCATGGGGAGGAGGCACTTCATGCTGACCACTTCAGTGCCCGACTGAGCTTTGGAGACACCCAGACCATTTGGGCAAGGACTGGCTACTTGGGCTTCCTTCGGAGAACAGAGCTCACTGATGCCAGTGGAGGTGAGTGGTTACAGTGCTGCCCGTGTCAGCACTGTGGGTGGGGGCAGGCACATGCAACCTCTCGGATTTCCACTGACTCACTGCACCCCTTGCAAGTGGGTGGGGGTAAAGGATGTACTCTGGAAGTGGTATTCTCTGAAAATTACTATTTTCCTTGTTGTGACTGTCCCTCACTGTCCTTGGACCCTTGGCCTCTGCTAAGGATGTGGGGGGTCTGGTGATTAGGCTGTCTGGTCTTCCCCAGGCAGAGCCACCTGCGTGTTTCATTAGCTATAAGCGGTACCCTCCCCACACACAACCCCTTAAAGTTGCAAAGTTCCTTAGGCCCTAGCAAGCCATCCAGATCAAATCAGAACTTTTGGTGGCCCCTGTAGATACTATTCTGTTTCCAGAAATAATATTATTTTAAAATATATATTCACACAATTACCTAACTCTTCTGAATTGAGGGGTACAGGTACCTTCATCAGGGTCTGCTGCACATCTCACCTGGCAGGAGGCTCAGTTTTCTAGTAATGCTGGAATAGCCAGTACCCTGTCCCAGAGAGCCCAACTGAGGCTGACACAGTCGGGTAGAGGACCCCTAGATGGCACTGTGCCCTTCACAGAGCGGCATGATGCGCTGTACGTGGTCGGATCTCTGGACGAGACACTGGAGCTCAGAGGCATGCGGTACCACCCCATAGACATCGAGACGTCCGTGATCCGAGCACACAGGAGCATCGCTGAGTGGTAAGAGCCCTGAGGAGGGCAAGTCCCACCAGCCTTTCCTCAGGGGCAGAGCCAGGCCCTGTAGGCCATTTGCCTGATCACCCTGGTTCCAGCAGACCCTGTCTACCAGGCACATGCTGGCAGAGCCTGTCTCTGGTAGCTGACTCTGGGCCTCTCAGACACACTCTAGGAAACGTGCACCAGAGACCCTGTGGCTCTGTCTGGTGTGCTTGGGTTTCCCTCTTTGCGTAATCAGTTTTAAACCAAGAGTCTGTCCGAACGCACAGGAAAAACGTGACTCTCCACAGTTGTCTTCAAGTGTTTCTGCTTTTACTTTATTTTTTGGAAGTGTTTCTGCTTTTAATGTGAACTTTATCATTTAAATGATTGTGACTCATAATTTACTTTGTAGGGAGCTGCATTGGGACGGGGTCAGCTTCCAACATCAAACAGTGAATGCTCTTGAATTTTAGCAAGAACTTTAATTAGAATAGATACTCCTAGAAAGCACGTTCAACCTAACCCTTCAGTTGTGAGCGATGTTCGGCACAGCGCGTGTCAATGAATATCCTTGTCTTTTTGCTCTCCTCTGTCTGGCACCATTTCCATTGCATCTTGTCAGCCCCCAGAAGCCAGTGTCCATGCCCGTGATGCTGTATGTCTTCTCCCTCCAGTGCAGTGTTCACCTGGACCAATCTGCTGGTTGTGGTAGTAGAGTTGGACGGGCTGGAGCAGGACGCACTAGACCTGGTGGCCCTGGTGACAAATGTAGTGCTGGAGGAGCATCATCTGGTCGTAGGCGTGGTGGTCATCGTCGACCCAGGTGTGATCCCCATCAACTCTCGAGGTGAAAAGCAACGTATGCACCTGCGTGACGGCTTCCTGGCTGACCAGTTGGACCCGATCTATGTTGCCTACAACATGTGAACACCGCTCCCCAACCCCAGTGCCCTGCCCAGTGCCTCCTGGGCTCCCAGGCCGTGGGCCAGTGAAGGTGTTGGCGGGGGGATGGCACTGTAGCATGTCAGTAGCCCCCAGGACAAAGGGCTGCAGTCTTCATGGAACAACACTGCGCTCCTTGTCCTACTTTACAGATTCGTCTCAAAGTTCCCCAAATCTCATTTGAGAAGCCGCCTCCTGAATGATTTGAAGAAATGTTTTAATCTTTAAGGACATTTACAAAATCATAAATGTCCGTATTTGAATAGATAGGGTGACTAGGGAGGAAGTGAAAGGCCTGGATGGGCACCGCGGGGGTGGCAGGTGTGGTTTGTTCGCTACTGTATTGCAAGTTTGCACTTTTAGACTAAAACTATAGTTTATTTTAAAAATTCAATTATTTATTCCCATTTCAAATGACAAGTTCATCTCTAGAACTTAAGCTAGAAAGAACTTGAGGCCTCACTATAGCAGATTCACTTCTGCTTCACAGGGAGCAGAGCCCAGAAAGGCTGACGGGGCGTGTAACAAGTCCTGCCCGCCCTGCTCGGACCCCAGACTAGGCAGTTTGGTCACACACGGTGGTCTTCCTCTCTCTTGTTCTTTACTGAAACAGATGTGCCCGACTGTCTGCAGATGTTATCATTAATACTCAATAAATGCCATTTGGGGCTGTCACAGTAGATTCTGTGTTTCGGAAAGATAAATTACCATTTAGCTTTAAACCATTTTCCTAGATTTGTAACTAAATGCTGTTTAAACACTTGTTTTTATAACATCACAATTTAAATTCTCAATACAGGGAAGTGTACTGAATTATTTTCATTTCGAGTCAACAGATTTGGAAGCATTGGTGATGGAGTCTGAGGTTTTCATGTCCTGGGTGCTGTTTGCAGTGCGGTTGAGTCCTGGCTTTCACATTTCAAGTTAAAATGCCTATAAAATTTGGCATAACCATATTCAGTTATGACTAAACTGAGTGATCTAATATTATAGTAAATCTAAATCAAAGAGAATATAAAATCCTTTAGAAACTTCTAAGAATTTAAAGTGAAGCTCCAATTTAAGACAGAGTATTTTTATATAGCTAATAAAGAATATGCTATGAAGTTGTTGGGTTTTGGGGGAACTGAGGGTGGGAAAATTCATGAATCATGCATGCTTGATAGAAACAACCAGTTTTTTCTGGAATTAGCCTGAATTGGTGCCTAACAAAGCTATTATTAATTCTCTACCATTTAAAATCTTCCACCCAATAGGTCTAGCTAAATAGGCCAACTCTCACATCTTACTCTTATTTGGCTACTAAAAACAGGTGCATTGTAGCTCTGTTTGCCTGTGTGCCTGTGTTGGTGGACCACAGTTAGTATGTTACAACATACTGGAATTGTAATAAGCTATTGTAATTATGTACATAATCTGTGTAACTTATTGTTTGGTATACAGAGGTTCTAGCAGTGGACTATGGATATTCCATATAATAGAATGGCTGGCAGGGGTAAAAACTACCTAACCCTAGTCTTAATGTTGTATTTTGTAGCAAACATATTGTAAAATTTTTGTATTGAAAATTCAGTGGCAGTAAGACAAGGTGTCTTGTAAATTAGACTTTAAGAAGCACATTAAAATGTTTTAAAATTACTCTCTGGGAATTCTGTATATCACACTAAAGTTTTTTATATCATTATGTTAATAAAAATTATTGACTTTGTAATTCTGCATTTTAAAATGTGTGAAAAGATTTATAAAATCACCCCAAATAGGATGTGTTTTATTATGTGTTCCTTTCTTTTGAATATAAAAGCATTTATGCTTACAGCATAAAATCTACAGGGCACATTAAAGTGTAAAGAATATCTATAATCCTACCTCTGAGTAATAAAAGCAGCACTAACTAGTATTTAACGTAAATACTTTCAGGGATTTATTTTTTCCTTTAAATTATTTTTCCAAAATTAGGATCATATACTTTTATAAACAGCTTTTGTACTTAATAAGTTATAGGCTTGTTAATCTATTACATTTTTCTTCTACATGTTTTAATAACTAAAGGTAGCTGTTACTCAGTTGCTGTTGTCCATCCTAGGTCTTTCACCAGTGCTGCAGTGAACCTCCTTGCAGATGCACGTGTGTACTTCTGCAGTTACAGTCACTGCCTTGGGCTTGGCTCCCATAAGCAGAGTGGATGGGTCAGAGTTCATGCCAGGTTTGAAGCTTTGGGTGCTCAATGCCCCAGTTTCCCTGCATCTAGCTCTGCCTTTCTGAGTTTAATGAGGGGACCTACTTATATGAGCCTGTAAAATGTTTAGGAAGGACATTGTCATGAAATGGACAAATTCCTAGAAAGACACAGACTACACTACAAAAACTGACTCAAAGCCCTGGCCGGTTGGCTCAGTGGTAGAGTGTTGGCCTGGCGTGCAGAAGTCCTGGGTTTGATTCCCGGCCAGGGCACACAGGAGAAGCGCCCATCTGCTTCTCCACCCCTCCTCCTCTTCTTCCTCTCTGTCTCTCTCTTCCCCTCCCACAGCCAAGGCTCCATTGGAGTAAAGTTGGCCCGGGTGCTGAGGATGGCTCTGTGGCCTCTGCCTCAGGTGCTAGAATGGCTCTGGTCACAACAGAGCGACGCCCCAGATGAGCAGAGCATCGCCCCCTGGTGGGCGTGCCGGATGGATCCTGGTCGGGCGCATGTGGGAGTCTGTCTGACTGCCTCCCTGTTTCCAACTTCAGAAGAAAAAAAAAAGAAAAGAAAAATGATCTGATAGACCTATAGCTGAGGAAGACATTGAATAATCAAAAAAACTACACCCCCGTGACTTCACCCCTGTATTCTACAAATTATTTAAAGACAATACCAATTCTTCACAAACCCTTGCTAAAAATGGGAGAGGGAACACTCATTTAATGAGGCCAATGTTACCTGATACCCAAACCAGACAAAAACATTACATGCTTAGAATACTATAGACCAATATCTCTTAGTATAGACAGAAAAATTCTCAAAAAATACTATCAAGCCAAATCAATCAAAATACAAAATCATACACCATGACCAAGTGGACTTTATCCCAAAGTTGGTTTAACATCGGAGACTCATTTAAGATAATATACCACATCAGTATTATTTAAAAAGAAAAGAAAACAAAAAAACAAGCCCTGGCCAGATAGCTTGGTTGGTTAGAACATTGTCCCAAAATGCAGAGGTTGCTAGTTGGATTCCCTGTCCTGGCACATACGGGAACAGATCGATGTTCCTGTCTCTCTCTCACCTCCTTCCTCTCTCTCTCCAGTTAAAAACAAACAAACCCATGACCATCCTTATTAAGTGCAGAAAAAGCATTTGCCCTAAGAAGTGAAGTTCCTTGACCTGATAAACCCATAGCTAATATCATATACTTCATGGTGAGAGACCAGATGCTTTCCTCCCCAAATCAGGAATACTTAGGAGGGAATTACACAAGGTCTGACCAGCGGAAAAAGGGATAAGGGGTGCCCTAGGTACCCCTTAGAGCAGGGGTCTCAAACTCGCGGCCGTGCGGCCCGCCCACCAATTTTGTGCGGCCGCAGACTAATCAAACTTCGTGGATTAATCTGCGGGCCAGTCTGCGGCCGCACAAAATTGGTGGGCGGGCCCGGCCGCGAGTTTGAGACCCCTGCCTTAGAGCATGTTCTCACACTATTTGACACCCTTTTCCTGAATAGGGAAGCTGCAGTTGAGGGGCCTGGCTAGGGATTATGATGTGCCTGCTCAGAGACCCTCAAGTTTGGGGATGGTGAGGTCTCCTCTACCCAGTTGTCTTGCACACAGTCTGATCTTGAGTGAGGGGAGGCCTCCTCTACAGGGAGGGCAGGCAAATTCTCCTGGGAGGAACACAGAGCCAGACAGTGCTACTTATCAAGCTGGCATTAGGATGAAAATCACCTGAGTTGTTAAAACAGTCCCATGGGCAGACACAGCCCCATCCCCAATCTGGGAGGCTTGGTGCCTGAGATGTTTAACAGGCCCCCAGTGGAGTTTGGTGTGAAGGGACCTGTGGAGCCCACGTGACCCAGCATTCCCTTCCGGGTGTGCATACCTGGGTCCTCACAGAGGGGAAAGTTTCAGGAGCAGCCTTCTTCACTGTGTGAAAGGTTCTCAGGTACCTGTATGTCAAATGCTAGGGCTGGGGTGGAGGGGGTGGTCTTCAAGAGAGCCTGGTGGCATAGGACTTTGCTCTTTTTTTTTTTTTTTTTTTGGATTTTTCTGAAGCTGGAAACGGGGGGAGAGAGTCAGACAGACTCCCGCATGCGCCCGACCGGGATCCACCCGGCACGCCCACCAGGGGCGACGCTCTGCCGAAACCAGAGTCACTCTAGCGCCTGGGGCAGAGGCCAAGGAGCCATCCCTAGCGCCCGGGCCATCTTTTGCTCCAATGGAGCCTTGGCTGCGGGAGGGGAAGAGAGAGACAGAGAGGAAGGGGGGGGGTGGAGAAGCAAATGGGCGCTTCTCCTATGTGCCCTGGCCGGGAATCGAACCCGGGCCCCCCACACGCCAGGCCGATGCTCTACTGCTGAGCCAACCGGCCAGGGCAGGACTTTGCTCTTGAGGAGGTTGCCAGCCTTACCCTGAGCTCTGCTCCAAGTCCAGCCTGTGCCCAAACCTCCCTGTTTGGCTTCCTGCCAACTTGCTAGAATTGATGTTTACTATTCATAGGACTAGGGAAGAGGCCAGCCCATTTCTCATCTTCAAACACAAGGGAAGGAAGCTGTGCCAGAATCTCATCTGGTCAGATCTATCTGCAATACAAGAACCCGACTTGTGTCTGGGGCAGAGGGATGAAATCTCCAAATTTAAACATTCTGATCAAGAAAATCTCAACACTATGCAACCCATACGAAATTGCATGGGTAAATTGGCTGCTGAGGTTCATAAAAGGTAACTCATCTAAAGCCCTAATTTTAATCTTTTGTGTTCATCAAAACTGCCTGTTTTCCACTAAATTTGAACTATAAAAACTCTGAAACAACAGCAAATAAACTCAGGGGCTTCATGGGACAGAGATGTGGGTCTTCCCAGAGCTTCCTGGGAAGAGTTGCCAAAACCCTTTTAGGGCCTCAGCTGGCGGAAGGGCCCATCTTGCCTTGGAGACTACGGTGGGGTCTTGCAGGGCGGAGCTGCAGGGAGAAGCTCCCAGGCTCATGGACCTCACAGGGGTGTGTTGTTGTGGATACAAACTAACCACAAGGCAGACATCCAGAGGAGGGCCCCAGGTGGCCCAAGGGAAAGCTCACTCCCCTTGGCAAATGGTCAATACTGGGAAGGTGAAGGACAGGGGGACCTGAGGCCTGCCCAACCTCAATTCCCCTCCCCACATTGTTTCTCCAGGGCAGGGGCTGGGCAAAGGAGGGTGCATGGCTCAGTGCTCAGGAATCTGGGGCCTTCCTTAAATCCCTGTAGCTGCTAGGAGACAAAGGTGGGGTGTGGCGGGTCTCTATGTGGGGACCCAAGGCCATGTGTTCCCCTCCCATGATCATGAAATGAGGAATTTTCTAGTGACAGGAAAATTTGGCAATTGTTCGGCACATGCTGCCGCAGTCCACGAGATTGGCTCCCTGCAGACCCTTCAGACAGCACTTGTCAGTGCAGGTCTGACAAATGCAGTTCCCTGCTTGGCCTCAGTCTCTGCCCTGAAAGCCTCAACACTGCTGCCAGGGACATTCTCTGGGCTACTGTGAACTAAAATGATAAACTGATGGGGCACAGGAAATTCTGTGTGTCTGAACTGGGTCATGATTGGAAAGGGAGCCAGAATTCATTTAAAATGCAGAGTTGCCTTTATTATTTTTTTTTAAAATTATTATTATTATTTTTAGATATTTTATTGATTTAGAGAGAAGAGACAGAAAGAGAAAGGCAAGGAGAAGGAGGAATGGGAAGCACCAATTCACAGTTGCTTCTCGTATGTGCCTTGACCCAGCAAGCCAGGGGTCTTGAACCGGCAACCTCAGCATTCCAGGTTGACACCTGTCCACTGCACCACCACAGGTCAGGCTGCAGAGTTCTCTTTAAAGGGCCCTGATTCTCCCCAGGGATGCCTGAAGCAGCACCCAGTGGCCATGTGGGGACTATCACCACCCATTCAGGTACCAGTGCCTCTTGATAAGAGCAGGTCCCTCTCAGTTGAGGACAGGTGAGGAGGATGGACGTTTTACAACCTGGAGCTCACCATAGTTGGTGCAAGGAAGCCCCCAGGAACTCCTGAGGATGGCTGTGCAGTGCTGATGAACAGCGTCTCTCAAGACACTTCCCCTGATGTGGAAGACACACACAACAAGCAGCTGCCCTAGGCAGGCTCCCTGCGGGCTAGTACACTCCAGTTCTTTTCTGAGGTTTGGAAGCAGGGTGGACACCTGGGGACTGAGTCAGCTAGGAATTCTTTAATCAAGGGGTGGGACAAGGGAGGTAACAGGAGGGACCTACTCCTGGCTAAAGCAGTGGAGCCGCTAGTGATGAATGGAAGTGTAGAAACTTGTTCTGAGAGCAAGCTGGACAAGTACCTACATCTCACATAGCACCGCCCACAGCCAACCCACCACCCACCTCCCTCTCATTGCACACCCATCTGTGCACATGGCTGTGCTCGCCCTTGGCCTGAGTCAGACAACCACCGCCCACCCTCTGGGCCTCCCATGCCTGCTCCCCTTCCTGTGTTCCCCACCCCACCGCGTCCCACCATTACTTAGGCTGGACACAGACCGTAATGTGCAGGGCCCAGCACGCAATGAAAACGCTAGGCCCCTTGTCCAAAAGTTGCCCAAAATTTCAAACCAGCAGAGTGCTGACTTGAGCGTGGGCCCGCGGTCTCCTCAGGCTCACCTGTGTGAAGCGGCGGATGGTGCTCCGGACGTCCACTCACACTAGGGTCCTCCTAAACATCTCCCAGATTAGCCCACGTCTCTCCACCTCTGCCCTCCATTTCTCCAAAGATCACCCGCTGCTGCCGCTTCGGCTCCCACCTCTCCTGCTGGAAAGCCCTTGGCCTTGGGGATAAGGCCAAGTTCCTCTGGCCCCTACCCTCAGCGCCCCCAGCCCTGGGGCACCCCACTCTCTGCTGTGTCCTTCAGCCCTCCGCTGGCTGCGTTCTGTGCACACCGTAGCGGGCATCTCCCCAGCAACAGGCGCGAAGGCTTCCTATCGCAGGGTTTGCATTTCCCCTGGGGCGTTGGTGCCGCTGCGCCCGTTCGGCCGGGTCTGTCCACGGCGGGGCCTGCAGGGCACATCAGCCCTACGCCGCCGCCGTGTTGTGGTCTCCCGGGAGGGACACCTCGAGCAGTCCAGCCACTTGGGCAACACCCCAGGAACTTCTGAAACGACAGCCACCACCTAGCCTTCCGCATTGTGTCTGTGACCAGGACCACGGGTTCAGCACGGACCTCTGACCACGCATCAGAGTAGAGACCACGCCTTAGACGCCCACCAGGAGACCAAGGGGGGGGGGGCGCAGCCCCGGGGCCGGGCCAAGCCAGCGGCCCAGCGGCAGACGGAGACCTTAACTCACCGTGAGCCCTAATACGCCCCAGCCCATCCCTTCCGGTCTCGGATCCTGGCACATTGGCTGTCCGGACCAATTGCAGTTCCCCTCCATGACGATTGGTCCAAGGGATCCCACGTGATGCCAACTGGGCAGGAAGTTTCTGGCAGAAGCGGGCGAAGGTGGTCCCACCCGGTGCTGTCCCATCCCGCCCCACCCATCCCGTCCGCCCACCCACGGCCCGCCCAAATTCAGGTGTTACCCCATCACCCCTCACCTCCTCACCCGCCCTGGCCTTAGCGCAGTGCCGCATCTGCAAAAGTGAGAAAAGCCAGGGCCCCTCCACTTTACTCTTACCAGTTTTGCAGGTAAACTGGTCAAAAAAAAATTAGGGGATATTTTATAGCTTCATATTCATTTTGAAATATCCCCTGATTTTTGTGAGCAGTATATTTCGCTTTTATTTCATGTTTAACGGTTACAAACACTTGACACAGTGCTCTTTTATTTAATGCAAATACAAGCGACCAGCTATTTTATAAAGGCTGTGCCCTTAAATAAAACAAAATAGGAAAAGAGGTGGGTAAAATTAATTTGACTTTTCCTAGAAATGATGTTTAATATTTGTAACTTGATTTACTTGAATTTGTGGATGCAAAAGCATAAAATTCTGCTTTCTAAGTACACTGACTTGACCAACAGTGCAAAGAAGTCAGGAATGACATTCACCAACCGACCAGACACGTCAGTAGTAATCCATCATCTCACAGACAGGAGAGGAGAGGAGGCTGAAGAGGTGAAATTACTTGTAGTACACTTGTCTCCAGAGGGGCTGATCTGAAACTTCTGTCCCAAACCCTATCATCCTCCTGCAGAACGCATGTCCACAGAGCCAGTGAAGTGTGAGCCCACCAGGAGAATTCCACTGAATATAGAATTTTGATTTTCAGTTAAAGTTTCAGTACTCGTTGGTTTATGAAACACATTTTTCCATTGAGAACAGTTAGCATTAAATGAGTATCTACTCAGTAATCAAAGCTCACCATAGGAAAAGGAATCTAAATGAGACCATGCTCTTAAGGCAGCGATTTTCAATCTGTGTGACACAAGAATTTTTTTTCTTTCCCTGAAGTTGGAAACAGGAGGCAGTCAGACAGACTCCCGCATGCGCCCAAACGGGATCCACCGGGCATGCCTACCAGGGGGTGATGCTCTGCCCATCTGAGGCGTTGCTCTGTTGCAACCAGGGCCATTCTAGTGCCTGAGGCAGAGGCCACAGAGCCATCCTCAGCTCTCGGGCCAACTTTGCTCCAATGGAGCCTTGGCTGCGGGAGGGGAAGAGAGGAAGGAAGGGGGGGTGGAAAAGCAGATGAGCGCTTCTCCTGTGTGCCCTGGCTGGGAATCGAACCCGGGACTCCATGCCAGGCCGACGCTCTACCACTGAGCCAAATGGCCAGGGCCGACACAAGAATTCTTAAAACATGCAATACCTGACTATTTGGTAAGAGACACTGACCTCTTTTCCCTTAGATTGTCAAATAAAACAATGACTACAGCCAATACAACAGTAGCTGTCTGGTGTGAAGGAATCAAAACTATATCTATTTTTTGTCAGATGGGCAAAAGATATATTTTTTGGTGTCTACAGAATGTTACTAATTAGTATATGAGTGCCGTGCGATGAAAAAAGATTAAAAATCACTGCTCTAAGGGCTAGTGGGCCAGCGTTGTCACACCATCTAATTACTTTAAGTCCCATTTGCACTGATGATGAACAAATTTAAGAAACAACAGCCTTTTCAAAAGGTACACAGAGCTTTGTAGTTTCAAATATAGTGTAGATTTAAGGAAACCACAAATGTCCAGTGTCTGTCTTGGTAGTCAGTTTTGTTGTTCTGGCTTGGGATTCTGTACAGCCATGGCAGTCAGTATAGCACAGGCTTTGTAACTGAGAATTGACTATTCTACATATTACCAGGAGGCCCTGGGACCAATCAGCTAGCACTTAAGCCTAATGCAGCAGAAGTAATGATGGGGGCCATTAAAAAACAGCCTTTGGAAAGAGGTTTTCAATTTTTCATTCATAAAGCAAATCAAGCCTCCTACTTGCTACAACACAGCGGGAAAACTCAGCTCCTACTAGCCTGCAAGCTCTTGCTCTTTGCTTCCTTGTGTGACCTTCATCTCTGTTACAGGAACAGCTTGGCTGCTTTCTCTAGTTCATGCGTGTTCAAAGAACTCGTGGCAGGCTGTGGTAACCATGGCAACAAATGCCATAAATTCCTGGAAGTCACATTCGCCATCTCCATCGTTGTCCAGTGTTTCCATGACTTTGTCCACAATCTCCTGCTCTTTGATTTCCTAAGAGAGATCAGTCACCCAGCTTGCTTTTAAATGAAAATTAGGGCCATCAAAACATGATTAAAAGATGACTGGTTTTAAAAATCTGTATCAGAAACAACCTAAGATATAAAATGCAAAATTCCAGAAAGATTTCTCCTATGACCAGGGGACTGTTGGGGGGGGGGCTCTTCGCATTCCGACCTTACTTTAGATCCAGTGGGACTTCAGCTACTTGTAAAGACTGAATGGAACAACCAAGGTCTGAAAACCTGCAGGTTATCACTATTCTTGAACAAAACACCCGAAAGAGAAGAATAGCATCTCGATCAGAAGGAGCATATTATAGGCAAATGTCTTACAAGAAAAATAAAAAGAACTTTTGGCCTTCCTAAAATTTTCAGTTTGTGTGTGGAAGTTCCTACAGTGATGGCTTCCATAGATTTTTTATCTTTTGAAAGCGTGTTTTTGTTGTAGTTGGAGTAACTCTTGGGAGCATGCCCTAAATTTGTTAACTCCGTGTGTTCTCTTTGCCACTTGACTGGCTTTCTAGGTGTCATGGAACTTTCCCTGACACTTCTACCCAACACAGAGGCCAAGTGAAGAGTGTTTCAAAGTCTCTGAGGAACAAACACAGGGTAGGGTTATAAACATGGTGGAAAGAATGTGGCCTTGAGCCCTGAAGAAGAGCATCAGTGCAGTCAGTTTTGTTGGGATTCTGTACAGCCATGGCAGCCAGTATAGCACAGGCTTTGTGACTGAGAATTGTCTATTCTACATATTACCGGGAGGCCCTGGGACCAATCAGCTAGCACTTAAGCCTAATGCAGCAGAAGTAATGATGGGGGCCATTAAAAAACAGCCTTTGGAAAGAGGTTTTCAATTTTTCAGAATAACCAATCCCCAGTGCAGCAGAGCTTGGCTTGAAGAAGTCAGGTGTAAGGTTCAGTGTCTGCCTTCAATGTAAAACCTGTAAAAGACTGCCTGACCTGTGGTGGCGCAGTAGATAAAGCGTTGACATGGAACGCTGAGGTTGCCGGTTCAAAACCCGGGGCTTGCCTGGTCAAGGCACATATGGGAGTTGATGCTTCCTGCTCCCCCATCCCCCACATTCTCTCCTCTCTCTCTTCCCTCTCTAAAATGAATAAATAAAGTCTAAAAAACAAAAACAAACAAACAAAAACCTATAAAAGACTGAGCCTCCAGTGGGGTTGGACGGGACCTATACATTTGGCTAAAAGATGGATGAATGGCAGCAGTGTATTAGGGATTTCAAGTGCATTATAGGTTTGCTTCCAAACCAAATTTACCTTGAGAAAACCAGGCCAACAAATGTTCACAATACCTTGGTACACTTACTTTGAATTACTTATTGCTTATAAATTGTGGTTACTACTTGTTAAGCTTTTTCTGTATTTTAAAATCAACAACTAATAGAAGTTACTGGTTATTGAGCTCTCACTATATGTTAAGCACTTGACAAACATTGTGTCATTTCATCCTTACAACAGTCCTTTTTACAGAAGACACTGGGACTTTTTTTTTAATTTTTTTTTTTTTTTCTGAAGCTGGAAACGGGGAGAGACAGACAGACTCCCACATGAGCCCGACCGGGATCCACCCGGCACGCCCACCAGGGGCGAAGCTCTGCCCACCAGGGGGCGATGCTCTGCCCCTCCGGGGCGTTGCCCCGCTGCGACCAGAGCCACTCCAGCGCCTGGGGCAGAGGCCAAGGAGTCATCCCCAGCGCCCGAGCCATCTTTGCTCCAATGGAGCCTTAGCTGTGGGAGGGGAAGAGAGATAGAGAGGAAGGAGGGAGGGGGTGGAGAAGCAAATGGGCGCTTCTCCTATGTGCCCTGGCCGAGAATCGAACCCGGGTCCCCCTCACGCCAGGCCGACGCTCCACCGCTGAGCCAACCGGCCAGGGCCAGACACTGGGACTTTTTGATTGCTAAGTTAGAAGGTGGAATTAGTGGAATCATTATTTGGAATCTGTACTTTTGCCTTTGAGACAGCAGTTTTTCCTTCATGCTCCTACTGTACACAAAACAAATTAAGGCAGTGGGGCCCAGTTAAGCTAACCTGCATAATAAGGGTTCAATCATGCAAGCAAGTTTCAGAAGTAACCCAGGAGTCCTGAAACAGACCTGGAATCACCTTCATGGCCACTCATAAGAGAAAGTGCAGAGGTAGTTTAATAATGAAGAGGAAAATGCATAAACTTGATTTTAAAAAGCAAGACTCACCTCTAAAAAGTGGGGAAACTCATTGTTGATGAGCTCCTTGAGTTCAGATTTCTTCAGTTTGTGCTTGTCACCTTCCCTTCCAGAATATTGATGGAAAACATCAATGAGGCCCACCACGGCCTTTTCCAGCTCAGACATCCTACGGTCCACAGAGGAAAGATGCTTTCTCATGCTTTTTACCTTATTTTACATAGAACAGTTAACATGATACCTACACAGACCTTGACCCAGAGGAGGAGACTGGGCCAACCTTGGTGCATCTCCCATGTCAGGCTTAGAGCAGGGCATTCTGGGAACTCTCTCAGTTCTTACCGTTCTCCCATCTACCTTTTAAATCAACTCGCCCCCATTCTCCTCTTTTCTGTCCCTATCGGCCACCTTAGCAGTTCCCAGGCCCCTCTGGCTCCTGGTTGGGTTTGACCAATGGAAAATTTCAGCAAAATTATAGAGGCAGAACAGTGAGGGAGTTCTGGGATTGATCCCTGCCTCCTCCCTTGGACCACTCTCTGCCCTGGCAGCTCCCCTAGTCAGTGACAGTGCAGGTGAGTGGAGCAGTGGCTGCAAGCTCTTAGAATTAACCATAAAGAAGTAAAGTGACTAGAAGCTAAATGAGTGTACAAATATTGACAGTAATTTTATATTCTGTCAATAAACAATTGGAAAATGAAAGGACAATCTCAGTTATATAGCAGTACATACATGTTACTAAGAATAAGTTCAGTAAGAAAAGTGCAGGTTCTTTCAAAAGATTTTAAGGATCATAAAATTTAGGAATTTGCTTCCCTTTGAATTTAATATATCAATTTCATTCATTTTAATAAAAATCTTTACTGGAAAAATAAATATGGTAGAATTAACACACACATTTTTTTTAAAAAAGGTCAATGAAAGGTACTTTGACCTACCAGAAACAAAATTGTATTATCAGGTTATATAGTTAAGCTGGTTCCGCTACAGGAACAGACAAATACAGCAGAAGTCTCTGCCAGGTATTTATTTAGTACCCGTAGAGGTGCTGCCTCAAGTGAATGGGGGAAATGACACTTACTCACTAATAAGTGTTTCTCTGCAGTTGTCAAAGTCAGAAACTTTCTGCTTCCCTCAACAAGTACCTTATAGCATGACCTATAAACTGAAGAAATACCTGTTCAGTCTTGGGGACTAGGCACAATTTACAAAGGATAAGTTTTCAGTTGTCTCCCAAAGTTTCTCAGCCAGAAAAATTTACCAACTTATGACCTTGATTTCTTATCATTAAAGAATCTTAGCAATGTCATAGTTAAAAATAAATACAAGAATTATATATCTAATTGTTGAAAAATAAGGAATTTTGTCTTGGCCTGATCTTTGCTAAAGTCACATTATTAATTATCAGTATACTTTGTTTTGCTCTTAAGTTCCTAATAATCAGATATATCATATGTAGATAGAACAATTCAGATGGACTAAAATCTTTAACATGTCCTACTTTATTATCCTTTGCACTGTTTCTTTTAAAAGAAAAAACAAAAAATACTTTTACATTATCCCAATGCTTCTCAAAGTCCATGATGATTTGGGGAAGAGGAAAATAAATTTTGTTTGTGTGTGTATGGAGTATGACTAGCGGGATATTTTTAAACGGAAAACATAAAACATATACTTCACATGTTTTAAACTCCATAAAATGTGATTTCATTTATAATCATACTAATAGTTAATTTAAAAAATTTTTCTGTTAAATTCTTCCCTTTGACTAACAATTGATGGTTTAAAGCTTATCTTTTAAGAGAAATGAAAATCAAATATCCATGTTTCTTTTTCTCTATTCTGTGAATATTATTCCTGCATCAATTAGCCTTTTATTCCTGCATTAATCTTTTCATGTCAAAAAGAAGAGAACTTTTGGGTTTTAACTCTTTAAAAGGATACATCACACATGATGTGAGGGTCCCCTCTAAGGAAAGGGCCCTATCTATCTGAGAGACTATAAGACTGATGAAAGTTAGACCCACCATGAAAGTTAAACCCTCATTTCTTTGACCTGATTTATAATTCACTTGTAAAGACTGCTCCATTGTCGTGGAATTTCTGAGTGGCGTCCAGAGGACCCTGATATTTCCTGTGGAGGGAAACTGGAACACTGAGATGCAATCACATGCCCAGGGCCAGGAAAAGAGCAAGGAGAGAAAACATTTATCTGTAGGGTAAGGCTAAACTAGCATCAGGTTGGTTGCTTGTTATTCTCAGCCCTGCGGAAGCAAAAACCCTCTTCTTCAAAGACAGAAGAATCAATATTTGTAGTGCTGAGGAAATGTCAGCAATCACCTCTGAGCCCCACACCTGAGGTTTCTCTAATTAAACCTCCAGCTGTCTAAGGTTGAGGCAGTCATGTCCACAACGCAGTTGTAATATCCACACTTTTGAAATGCTGCAACTATCCTAAAGGGACTTTTCAAACTACCACCCAGTTCTCCAAACCCCCTCTGGGTCCCCCCTCCCCCCAAAAAAAGCAGGTTCCCACCCTCACGTTGTGATCTTGGTCGCTCTTCGTGGGTCACCGGCTGGCTGCAGTGTCTTGAGTGGTGGGAGTGGTGGGCAGAGGCAGCCTTTTATTCTTTCCTCTGGGTGTGGGCTGCTTGTGCAGTCCCACTGCAGGCCCGGGCAGCCAATGGGAGCGAGGGCAAGGTGGGGGTGGCTGGGGTGGCAAGGCCTGCACACAGGGCTGCATTGACCAAGATGCCACCCAGGGACTGCACTTGGGAAGGAAGAAAATGGCCTGTGGGGCAGGAAGTGGGGAGTCAGCTTTTTGTGCTATTTTTAATTTATACATGAATATTAATGTTCTTCTAAAAGCAAGGTTGGGGGTGGGGAGAGGAGAGAGACAGATTAATTGATTCAAACAAAGCAAACATTCAGCCAAGAACACAAGCGTCCAAGTGCAGGCTGGCCCATGCTGTTTTCCAGTGGAGAGGACTCTGAGCTCTCTCCTGTCTCCAGCTACCCCCATCTGGCCCCCACCAGCAGGGAGGATGCCCTGTGGACATTTGTACCCTGAGCTAAGCATGGCTGCCTTGAGAAGCCACTGAGCCCAGCATCTGCAGGGACTGAAATGTTGGGCAAAATAGATAATTGATGCAGTTAGGGGAAAATCCTTGTTTAATATGATTGTGGGCACTTACCAGGCATACCCCAAGACCTCCTCCTTCATCCTAGGGTGATCAGTCACAGACTTTCAGGGCTGGACGGTGCCATAGACATTTCCTGTCCAAGTACTTTGTTCTGCAAAGGTACAGGTGCTGTGCCTCCCTGGGAGTGAGGGGCCACAGCCAGCCACAGAGAAGCCAGCCCCCTCCCCAGCCTGTCTTCAACATTACCTACCTGAGATATTTCCAAGCAGAAACCCAAAAGGTAGGAATTTCTGTAGATAATTCTTCAAAATACACTGGCTTCAAAGTTATGAAAAGATGCCTGAACCAGAATCAGGGCCCTTCTGACTCAGGTTCACAGTGGCCACAGAAGGGTCCAATGCACAAATATGTCCATGGACACAGTTGTTTTTTTGTCATCTGTTTAACCAGGTCCTTCTTGTCTCTTCAACACCCAGAAGTATGGCCTGGAAATAGCATGGGGCTGTGAGCCTTGGGAACTGAGCTGTCCCAACCTGGCCCCACAGCCTGTTTCTTATAACCAGTTGAGTGTGGAAGGAAAACATGAGGCCGGATTACAGGTGGGTCTTCAGAGTATGCTGGGACCACCCTGAAGTGGACAGATGCTGCACGATGGCCTGACGACTCACGGTGACCCTGGAAACAGTGGTGAAGGGAAGGCCTTTCTGGAGCTGAACTTTGAGCAGCACATTGGGTTGTCCACTGTGTCTGGAGTGAGAAGTGGCCAGTCTGTAGATGTGTATTAATTCGGGGGGGGGAGTCCTAATATTTGGTCAGCAACTTGGAAGGAACAGGATTGGAAACCTGGCTCTGGAAGCGGCATGTAGGTGGAACTCGAATGAGCACAGTCTGAAGACACTTTTTCGCAGGGAATGCCCATCAACAGGCATACACTGCAAGAGAGGCTCTAATAATCAGGCGGGAAGTGATTTACCCTTGGTGTCAGAGATGGACTGTGCCCTCCACATGTCTTGTCTGTTCAGCCAGCTCTGAGTGACACCATGCCAGGGCTTGCCCAAGGTGTCCATGATAAAGTGACCAAGTGGCAGACATGGATACGTGTGTGTGCTCAGCATCATGGTTGTCCCCTCACCATAACTGATCTGCCTACTGCTGCTGCAGGGTGTCTGAGCTGCCAGCAGCCAAGACCAACCTTGAGTCTTGTAGTGACCAGCCTAGTGGACGGTTGATTACACTGGACCTCTTCCATCAGAGAAGGGGCAGAGATCTGTCTCATGGAAATAGATATATATCCTGGGTATGGATTTGACTTCCTTGTCTTTCCTGCTCCTGCCAGCATCAACATCCATGACCTCACAAATACCTTATCCACTGTAATGGCATTCTGAACAACAAAGCACATGATCAAGAAACATTTCAAGCAAAGGAAGTGCAGCAATGGGCTCATGCCCATGAAATTAAGTGATTTTATTACACATCTCATAACTCAGAAGTGGCTGACTCAGTTGAAAGGTAGAATAAATTCCTGAAGAGAGTCAGTTATGGTACCAGACAGCAACATCCTGAAAGGGGGGTGTGTTCCATATTACAGGATACAATATATACTTTGAATCAGGGATCAGTATGTGGTACTCTATACGCATGGCCAGAATGCTTCTCTCACTAGGACACCAAATAACCTACTCACAGAAATTTTGTTTCTTGTTCTGGCTACTTTGAGATAATTTGGAGATCTTAGTCTCTAGCAGGGAATGCTTCTACTAGGTGTCACAACAGTGGTCCCACTCAATTGAAGGCTGAGACTGCCACCTGGTCACTTTGGGCTCCTATGCCTCTGAACTAACAGGCAAAAAAAGGGGGGGGGTTAATGTACTGGCTTGAGTGGTTGATCCCAATTATAAGAGGGATGTTGGGTTACTGCAACACACTGTAGGCTATGGGGGACTATGGTGCCCAGGGGTTCCTGGTCAACCGTGGCATCTCTTAATACTTTCATGACCAGTGGTAAAGGTTAATGAAAAACAACAGCAACCAAAAAAGTAAAACTACAGTAAGACCAATAAAGACTCAGGTCCTTCAGAAATGAAAGTTTGAGTCACTACCCACTAAGGAGTCCAAGCAGATTCTTGCTGAGGTCAAAGGAGATATGGAATGGACAGTTGAGGAAGGAAGCCATCATGTTACCTACAACCTCGCTACCAGTTACATAAATGAGGACTGTAGTAGCTTTGTATATTTTTTTGCTTGTTATATGCATGTATTTTATTTGCTCACCATTTTTCTTCTCTCTTCCCCAATTTTTATTTTATAACCAAGTTGTTGGAGGTTAGCATTTCCGTTCACTTAGGTAACTGAATTTTAGTGGATCTATAACTGAATTTGTGGATTAAGTATAGCGATAGGTACCATCACTGTTAGGACTGTGCCTTTTGCTCATTTGGGGAAGAACCTCTTCACTTGTCACAAAGATAGCTGTATCTTTTTAGGGAGAGATATAGAATTATTTAGTTGTAAAGGAGTCCAAATGTGTGTAGACTATTACTGGTGGATACTGAGTAGCCACAGGGGGGACTGTGCCCACTACAGATTTATTGCCTCTCAGGTCCAGTTCTCTGCTTTAGCACCTGCACGGTTCTCCTGGACTAGACGCTCTAATCACGACTCCTTGCAGTGAGCATGATGTGAAGTTTTGTAGTGAGGGTGTTAGAAGGGGGAAAGGGTGTCCTTCCATGTTTTGCTGTGCCTTGCTCCTTCTTCACAGTCCTTCACAGCATCTGATGGTGCTCTGCTCCAGCTGCATATCCAGAAAGGGGAGTCCTTGGAGACCTTGCAGCCTGGCTGGAGCCTAGTGGCCATTTCACGCTGGTTCTCCTGACATGGACACAGCACACTCTAGAACTTACATTCACATCTGTTCCCCACTCTCTCTGCAGGCGCACCCACAGCTTGTGCCCTGGAGGTTGTCTGGAGGTTGTTTCTCATGACCTCTTTGTGTGGTTACCGCAAGGCCTAGGCTCGCACTGACCAAGGCCCCCCGGCCCCCTCTATGCACCCACCCTCAGCCTTGGCTCACCTGTGCTCTCTGGGGTTGTGCCAAGAACTGTGAGGGGCTGCACTTTTGCCCTGCTTGCAAGCTGACCAGTTGGCATGTTCTTGTTTCACAGATGCTGGCAGAAGACATGTGGTTTCTGGGTCAGAGTTCACTCACAAAAGAACCTATGACCAGAGTTCCATGTTCACGCTGGTTCCCTTAGTCCACAGCCGTTGAGACAGATGGGCCTGGATGAGGGCATGCATGTGCAGGGCATGTGTCCCAGGAGAGCATGCTGAGCTGCGGGGTCTCGCTGATTCCACACCCAGTGGTGATGGACCCACCCTTTGTCCTCCTTCCTCAAGGTTATTTCCTGCAACAGCCTTGAGTGGTAGCCTGGGCCTTGCAAGCGCAGCAAGGGCCTTGCATTCTTGACATGCCAGCAGTGATGTGCAGGACACTCAGGGCCATGGCGGTTTCCTGTCTCAGCAGGCACTCCTGCTGCCCCTGCCTGCAGACCAACTCTGCCCTGGGCAGACAGCGAACTTCTCCAACATGTTCTGAACCCCAGGCTCAGGGAGGGGTCCCACTTCTAAGTCTGTTTTTTTCTTTTTATTTAGAAAATTAAATTTAACAGGGTGTCAGAGATTAACAAGAGTACATAGATTTTGGGTAAACATCTCCACATCATTTGAACAGTCAATTATGTAGTATACCCATCACCCAAAGTCAAATCATTTTCTGTCACCTATAACCGTAACCACTGCACTCCTATCTATGTCCATGAGCCTCAATTTTGTGTCCCACTTATGTGTGGAATCATACAGTTTTTAGCTTTTTCAGATTTACTTATTTCACTCAGTATAATGTTATCAAAGTCCATCCATGTTGTCATAAATAATACTAAGTCATCATTTCTTATGACTGAGTAATATTCTATTGTATATATGTACCACATCTTCTTTATCCAATCCTCTATCAAAGGGTACTTTGGTTGTTTCCATGACTTGACCACTGTGCACAATGCTGTAATGAACATGGGGCTGCATGTTTCTTTATGTATCAATGTTTCTGAGTTTTGGGGGTATATAACCAGTAGAGGGTTTGCTGGGTCATATGGTAGTTCTATTAATTTTTTGAGGAACCACCATACTTTCTTCCATAATGGTTGTACTAATTTACATTCCCACCAGCAGGGAATGAGGGTTCCTCTTTCTCCACAGCCTCTCCAACACTTGTTATTACCTGTCTTGTTGATAATAGCTAATCTAACAGGTGTGAGGTGGTATCTCATTGTAGTTTTGACTTGAATTTCTCGAATAGCTAGTGAAGATGAGCATTTTTTTATATATCTGTTGGCCATTTGTATTTCTTCTTGGGAGAAGTGTCTGTTCATGTCCTCTCCCCATTTTTTAATTGGATTGTTTGCTTGTTTGTTACTGAACTTTGTGAGTTCTTTATTAATCCCTTATTGGAGCTGTTGTTTGCAAATATCATCTCCCATTTAGTTGGCTGTCTGTTTGTTTTGTTGTCAGTTTCTTTTGCTGTGCAGAAGCTTCTTAGTTTGATATAGTCCCATTTCTTTATTTTTGCTTTTATTTCCCTTGCCTTTGGGGCTGAATTCATAAATTGTTCTCTACAGCCAAGGTCCATGAATTTAGTACCTGTGTTTTCTTCTATGAATTTATTGTTTCAGATCTTATATTTAGGTCTTTGATCCATTTTGAACTAATTTTTGTGCAAGTAGTCAAGTTTCATTCTTTTGCATGTGGCTTTTCAATTTTCCCAGCATCATTTATTGAAGAGGCTTTCTTTTCTACATTGTGTGTTTTTGGCTCCTTTGTCGAAGATCATTTGATTATATATATGTGGTTTTATTTCTGGGCTCTCGATTCTGTTCCATTGGTCTATGTGTCTATTTTTCTGCCAATACTATGCTGTTTTGATTATCGTGTCCCTGTAGTATAATTTGATGTCAAGTATTATAATGCCTCCAGCTTCGTTCTTTTTTCTCAGGATCGCTTTGGCTATTCAGTGTTTTTTATGGTTCCAGACAAACCTGGTGACTTTTATGTTCCATTTCTTTAAAAGATGACATTGGAATTTTGATGGAGATTGCATTAAATTTGTATATTGCTTTGGGGAATATGGCCATTTTAACTATATTTATTCTTCCTATCCAAGAACATGAGATATTTTTCCATTTCATCGTGTCTTTTTTATTTCATTTAATAATGCTTTGTAGTTTTCAGTATATAGATTCTTTACATTCTTTGTTATGTTTATTCCTAGGTATTTTATATTTTTTGGTGCAACTGTAAAAAGGATTATTTTTTGGAGTTCATTTTCTGAAGTTTCATTATTGGCGTAGAAAAAAGCAATAGACTTCTATATATTAATTTTGTATCCTCTGATCTTACTGTATTGGTTTATTGTTTCTAATAGTCTTTCTGTGGAGTCTTTGAGGTTTTCTATATACAGGGTCACGTCATCTGCAAAAAGCGAAACGTTTACTTCTTCTTTTCCGATATGAAGGCCTTTTATTTCTTTCTCTTGTCTGACTGTTCTGGCTAGAACTTCTAGCAGTATGTTGATTAGGAGTGGAGAGAGTGGACAGCCTTGTCTTGTTCCTGATTTTAGTGGGAAAGCTTTCAGTTTTTCATAATTCAGTATGATATTAGCTAATGGTTTGTCATATACTGCCTTTATAATGTTGAGGTATTTTCCTTCTATACCAGTGGTCCCCAAACTTTTTTTGGGCCATGGACCGGTTTAATGTCAAAAAATTTTTTCACTAACTGGCCTTTAGGGTGGAATGGATAAATGCACAAAATAAAATTATGCAGCTGGCGTAAAAACTGTGGTATTTTTAAATATAATTGTCGAACTTACGATATTTATTGGGCTAAGTTAAAGGAGGAACGAGCATGTCCTCATTATTCAGGCTGTATTTAAATTTGTTATTCTGACAACGTTTCATGTCTGACATCAATTTGTAATATGATAGGTTCAGGCTCGCTACCAATCATGAACCTACGACAATAAAAATAAACATGAATCCACTGTGTACTCGTATGCAACTTTATTAGAAGCGTCCTCTTAATATCACACCAACAACATAACATGAGTAACATCCTCTCTGCCTCCAAACACTTTCCAGTCGCTATGGTAACATTTAAACATGCCTTAAAAATAAGATACAACACAAAAACAAATATATAGTGCATGAAAAATACAACTCACCATTGTTATGAATATTGTAAGTTAAGGGTTATTATAATGTTTATATAGAATGAGAAATAGTAGCCTATCTCTCAACAACCATAACGCTAAATCAGTGGGAGCCCTGAGCATGTTTCTCTGCAATGAGACGGTCCCATCTAGGGGTAAGGGGAGACAATGACACCCGAAGTGTGTTGCTTATGTCCAGTCTATTCTGTAATTTTGTTTTGGTTGCTGTCACTGCAGAAAATCCCACTTCACACAACTAGGATGTCGGAAATGGCAACAGGGTTTTTAGTGCTTTTGTGGCGATCTCGGGGTATTCTGCCATGACTTTAATCCAGAACACTGGCAGAGTTGTAGTCTTGAACTTATTTTTAAGGCCGCTGTCATTTGCGATTTCCAGTAGTTGATCCTCTTCTTGCATAGACACGCTGGTTTCATCTGGTTTGTTGACAAATGGATCGCGGATCCATTCCTTGGCAATTCGTGGGTATTTTGTGGTTGGGAAGTAGCGTTCCAACTCTTTTAAAAGCAAATACAGGTGATCGTGCACCAGCTGGGACAATGAAGGCTTGGGCTCAGTCTCTTCCAAAATTCCCGCGAATGTTTGAAACATGTCAATTATACCCCTGTTCACGCGTTGTCCCCAAAAATCCAGTTTGGCTTTAAATGCAGCTACTTTATCTGCCAACTTGAAGACAATTGTCATTTCCCCCTGAAGTGACCAATTGAGTTCATTGAGGAGGTTAAATATGTCGCACAAGTAAGCGAGTTTTGCGACCCATTCCTTGTCACTGAAATGTGCTGCTAGCGGTGACTTTTTTCCTGAGAGAAATCTCTGCAGCGGCTCTCATAATTCAAACACTCTGGCCAGGGACCTCCCTCGAGATAAACCATTTTTTTTAAAGAACTTTTTTTTTAGATTTTATTTATTCATTATAGAGAGGGGGGGAGAGAGAGAGAGAGAGAGAAGGAGGGAGGAGCAGGAAGCATCAACTCCCATATGTGCCTTGACCAGGCAAGCCCAGAGTTTTGAACCGGCAACCTCAGCATTTCCAGGTTGACTCTTTATCCACTGCGCCACCACAGGTCAGGCACCATCTTATTTCTGTGTATAAGAGAAGGTGTTTGTGCTCCACGTTCATTTCCTCACAAAGCTGCTCGAACAGGCGCGAATGAAGGGCGTGTGCTTTGATGTGGTTAATAACTTTAACAACATCATTCAATACGCTGTTAAGTTCCGGTGGTATATTTCGGCTAGCCAGCATTTCCCTGTGAATGACACAATGCGCAGACTCTCATTCAGATGCAGCCTCCTTAATCTGAGTGGTTAAACCAGACATCCTTCCGGTCATGGCAGCAGCTCCATCTGTACATATGCCGACACAAAAAGACCATTTCAGTTTTCCTGATATATAGTCATCCAGCGATTTAAATAGTTCTGCAACTGTGGTTTTGGTTGGCAATGATAGTGCACATAACATATCCTCATGCAAATTCTCTTGATAAAGATAACGCACGTAAACAAGTAGCATTGCCTTGTTGTTAATATCTGTAGATTTGTCAACCTGGAGAGTGTACCATGGTCATTTATTAATCTTTTCCAACAATTGTGATTCAATGTCCTCTGCTATTTCCTCAATGTGCTGTGTGACAGTGGTAGCCGAAAGAGGCATCTGTGCTATCTTTTTAACCGCAGCCTCTCCTAGAAGTTCACGATAAATGTCTTTAATGGCTGGAAGGATCAATTCTTCACCAATGGTGAATGGCTTCTTAGCCTTAGCAATACGATTAGCCACCAAGTATGATGCTCTCAGTGCACTCGCATTTATTGATGTAGTGGCCACCAGCAATTGTTTCTATTCTTCTTGTTCATGCTTTTTTCTTTCAAAATACTCAGAAGGCTTGTCTATTAAAGTAGGGTGCTTGGTCTCCAAGTGGCGAAGCAGTTTTGAAGGCTTCATTGCCTCATTGCTTAGCCGGTCACCACATATTATGCAGAGCGGCCTTGGTGCGTGAGAATCACCAGTTGCGATAAATCCATACTTCAAGTAGGATTCCTGGTATTGTCTGTTAAATGAAGCCTTCTTTTTCTTCGAGGTCGTAGGTTCTTCTTCTGTCTCCTCATTGGCGCAAAAAACTTTCGATAGAATTTTGTTTTTCTGTCATTTTGCTAGTTTATGGGTTTAATTTTAGTGGCAACATGTCACGTGACTGAGACAAGTGTCAAGAGTGAGTCTTAGACGAATGTAACAGAGGGAATCTGGTTATTTTTTAAAAATAAAACATCGTTCAGACTTAAATATAAATAAAATGGAAATAATGTAAGTTATTTATTCTTTCTCTGTGGACCAGTACCAAATGGCCCACGGACCGGTACCGGTTGGTGGCCCGGGGGTTGGGGACCATGGTTTTATACCATTTTATTGAGTGTTTTAAACATAAAGGGCTGTTGTATCTTATCAAATGCCTTTTCTGCACCTATTGATAGGATCATATGGTTTTTGTTGTTTGTTTTGTTGAGTCTGTTTTTCTTTGGTTATTCTCCCCCATAGTCTGCCCTTTAGATTTCTCTGTGTAGTTACTGTCCTGTCACAGTTTCATAATTCTTTATGTTAAACTTGCCCTGTTTAAGTTACTATGTGGTTTTGTCATTTTTTTTTTCAGAGACAGAGAGAGAGAGAGAGTCAGAGAGAGGGATAGATAGGGACAGACAGACAGGAACAGAGAGAGATGAGAAGCATCAATCATCAGTTTTTCGTTGCAACACTCCAGTTGTTCATTGATTGCTCTTTCACATGTGCCCCGACCATGGGCCCTCAGCAGATCGAGGAACCCCTTGTTCAAGCCGATGACCTTGGGTCCAAGCTGGTGAGCTTTTGCTTAAACCAGATGAGCCCGTGCTCAAGCCGGCGACCTCAGGGTCTCGAACCTGGGTCCTCCGCATCCCAGTCTGACGCTCTATCCACTGTGCCACAGTTTGGTCAGGCGGTTTTGTCTCTTGATTAAACCCAGACTGAAACATTAGGGAACAAGAAGGGTTTACTAATTTTTACTACTCTTTTTTTTTGTATTTTTCTGAAGCTGGAAACTGGGAGGCAGTCAGACTGCCGCATGCGCCCGACCAGGATCCACCCAGCATGCCCACCAGGGGGCGATGCTCTGCCCATCTGGGGCATTGCTCTGTTGCAACCAGAGCCACTCTAGCGCCTGAGGCAGAGGCCATGGAGCCATCCCCAGCGCCCGGGCCATCTTTGCTCCAATGGAGCCTCGGCTGCAGGAGGGGAAGGAAGAGACAGAGAGGAAGGAGAGGGGGAGGGGTGGAGAAGTAGATGGGCGCTTCTCCTGTGTGCCCTGGCCGGGAATCGAACCCGGGACTTCCGCACGCCAGGCCGACGCTCTACCACTGAGCCAACTGGCCAGGGCCTAATTTTTACTACTCTTTTATTAGTCTAAAAGGATTTAAAAAAATTTAAAAATATACTATATGGAAAAAGTAAACTTAGCAGAAGGAACAAAATGGAGGAAAACAATAGTGCTGATGCCTGTAATTAACAGCTTTTTTTTGAAAATGTAAAATCACCAAACTGATATGCTATGATACATATATATTTTTACCAGCAGAACACCTCTGACACCAAATGTGCGGGTTTTTCCTCGCATCAACCAAATCACCTACACTAGCAGGTATCCTACAATTCAATATAATTTTGAAACCATCTACTTGAAGTTAGTGCAGACCCCACAGGTTAGGGGCTCAGTCCAAAAAGACTGCCCACTCTTCAGACATCAATTGCAAGTCCTGGGCCAAAGTACTTCTGACTGATTGCCTATAAATAGGAGCTTCCCATGACCGCCTCCTCAAGTGTACTAATTTGCTAGAATGGCTCACAGAACTTAGGAAAGTAGTTTAGTTACCATTACTCGTTTGTTATAAAGACTATAACTCAGGAACAGCCAAATGGAAGAGATGCATGGAGTGAAGTATGGGGGAATGGGTGCAAAGCATCCCTGCACTCCGGGTGTACCACTCTCCCAGCACCTCCACCATGTGATCTCCCATCTGGAAGTTCTCTGAACCCCATCCTATGGGGCTTTGTGAAGGTTCCACTATGTAGGCATTATGTAGCCACTGGCGAAGAACTCATTCCTGAGTTTGGGGGTTGGGTTGAAATATTGCAACCCCTAATTGTAAGGTTGTTTCTCTGATAACCAGACCTCATCCTGAAGCTCCCTAGGGGCCCAGAGAGCCACCTCATTAGTATAATCTCAGGTGTGGTTGAAAGGAACTCATTGAGAATAACAGAAGATACTTTTCTCATCCCATCACTCAGGGAATTACAGGGTTTTAGAAGCTCTGAGCTGGGAACCAGGATGAAGACCAAATATATACTGTAAATATAAATATTTATTGATTGATTGATTTTAGAGAGAAAGGGAGAGAGAGTGAGAAGCATCAACTCATAGTCGCTTCACTGTAGTTGTTCATTGATAGCTTCTTTTTTACAAGATAGTTTTTTTTTTTACAGAGACAGAGAGAGAGTCAGAGAGAGGAATAGGGACAGACAGAAATGGAGAGAGATGAGAAGCATCAATCATTAGTTTTTCATTGCAACACCTTAGTTGTTCGTTGATTGCTTTATCATATGTGCCTTGACCGCGAGCCTTCAGCAGACCGAGTAACCCCTTGCTTGGCTCCAAGCTGGTGAGCTTTGCTCAAACCAGATAAGCCTGCGCTCAAGCTGGCGACCTTGGGGTCTCGAACCTGGGTCCTCCATATTCCAGTCCGATGCTCTATCCACTGCACCACTGCTTGGTCAGGCTCATTGATAGCTTCTTGTATGTATGTGCCTTGACCATGCAAGCCTGGGGGTTCAAACCGGTGATCTCAGTGTTCCCAGTCAAGGCTCTATCTATTGCGTCCCCATAGGTCAGACTACATTTCTTATTATACAACAATATTATATCACATGATGTAATATGACATTGTAAATATAAATAGCCCACCTAGAAAAGGCATATATACTATTGGCCAAATAATAAAAGAGCTTAGGGAGACAGAGACCCAACAGAGGCTGGTTGTTGGATAGCAATCACAACCTGGTTGTGTGTGACCCTGGAAGTAATATCTATTATGAGTGACACTGGATCAACTCCTCTGACTTTGCTGTCTATGTAGCCAAGAGTCATCTGCTTGGTTAGTGTTCGTGGCACTGTTGAGAAATGCCCTGCATTTCCATCTACAAAAAAGGAGATGATGGAGGCTCAGATCCTCCCATGTCTAGCCACAGTCCCCGTCAATGCCAATGGCACCCCGTGTGACCTACTGGTAAGGGTCTGCTAGTAGGTAGGCTCCCAGAGTGGAGGGATTCCGCATTGATCATGGTAGCAAAGGGGTCCAATTCCCAGGGAGAAGTGTCTTCTCCATCCAGGCAGTGGTCACAAAGCTCCTGCCAAGGTCTTCTCTTATCATCTAGAGCTTCCTCTTTCAGTCTACCCTTCATCTACTCAGCAAAGTTTTAGCATCAATTAATTCAGAAAGCAAACCTAAGCCTTGCTGAGTCTGCTCAAGGGGCAGAAGGAATCATTCTGGCTTGAGTTTTCCAGGAGAAAAGGCCTTGGGCAGCAACATTGTTCTCTTGCACAAAGGACAGTTACATCTGTTACCAAGCTGCTCACGAGGTTGGTTATAGTGACCCATGCCTATTGAAAGAAAAGGATGCCTGTGTTCTAAAGGGACGTGGGAGAAGGAACAAAGACTTCTGTTGTAATAATTGCAAGTGTGGAGGTGATGAGAATTAATTGCCTTTCCTGTTCTAAAGAAGGCTGCTAGGGGTGAGGGCTTGTGGCTGGGGTTGAGGAGCTGGGTTCAAATCCTGCCTCTGTGGAGAGACCTTTAGCAAATGACTTAACCTGTCTCAGTCTCAGTGAAAGCAGAAAAGTGGTACCCATCAGAGGACTGTTGAAGGAGTAAATGAAATATTGCACACACATGTGCATGTGTGTACACATGTATATAGTGTGAAGTGCCTAATGCATTCAATTAATAGTCATTATTATCATAAAAGGTACTATTCATGTCTATCAAAAAAGCCTGGACCTATCAGGTGAACTCCTAGTACAGAAGGCAGACAAAGCAAAGCAAAGAACAGGACAGCGATTTCTTTCTGAGTCAGCATATGAGGGTCCAAAAGTGCAGAATGCACTCACTGGCTAATTTAGAATACTCTTGAGTCCAGGAGGCCCCCAGTTTGGCAATTTGTGATAGTATGTCTGTACTTCATGAGTATCATGTTTTATTATTTTTATACAGCATCAAATTCCATGAATCCATTTGGTTTCTAACCAGTCATTCCAAAATCATTGCTCCCTTCCAGAAGGGCAGCCCAGCTCAAGCTGCTGGGGGTTTGCTTTGGATCCATGGCAACGTTAGGGCCAGCTCAAAACAGCAGGGCTTTTGTTTTTGTTTTTGAACTTTTTCATTTTTTTAGTTTTAAGAAGGAGCTGGAGTGGGGAGCACAGCAAGCACACTCTCCTTGGCCTTGCTTTCTGTGTGAGGTTTCTTGCCCAGGGAACTGCATCCAGCTGAAATCTGAGAGGAAGTGCTGAGCTGATATCAGGGAAGGGCATTGAAGGAAAACTGCGTTTTCCCTTTTGGTGGATGGAACTCTGCTGTCAGCATGTATTTGCGTATACCTTTTATAAAACAAAAACCTAACTGATTGTTAAAATTATTTAACTAATGAGGATTCATACACCTTGATTAAAAAAAATGCTTCCATAAGACTGAAACATCTCCAACATGAATGATTCAGGAGGTGGGAATGAATTAATTACTTTGAGATTTAAATAGAGAATGTACCAAAGAAAATAGAGACTATGAAAGATAAGAGAAAGCCTAATTCCTAGTATTACATAATTTTATGTTTTCTTTACTTGCATTATTGCACTGGCCAGGACTTAATTTGTAGTGTATTGCTTTTTTTTTTTTTTTTTTGTATTTTTCTGAAGCTGGAAACGGGGAGAGACAGACTCCCGCATGCGCCCGACCGGGATCCACCCGGCACGCCCACCAGGGGCGACGCTCTGCCCACCAGGGGGCGATGCTCTGCCCCTCTGGGGCGTCGCTCTTCCGCAACTAGAGCCACTCCAGCGCCTGGGGCAGAGGCCAAGGAGCCATGCCCAGCGCCCGGGGCATCTTCGCTCCAATGGAGCCTTAGCTGCGGGAGGGGAAGAGAGATAGAGAGGAAGGAGGGGGGGGGGTGGAGAAGCAAATGGGCGCTTCTTCTATGTGCCCTGGCCAGAAATTGAACCCGGGTTCCCCGCACGCCAGGCCGACGCTCCACCGCTGAGCCAACCGGCCAGGGCCGTGTATTGCTTTTTTATGATTTCAAATCTACTTGTTATGGCTTAAGAGAAGTTGTTTTGGTCTAAGGGTGAATTTATTTACATTGGGGGTATGTGTGTCAGGATGATGTCTTCAAAATTGTGCTTATTGATATGAATACGTGGAAGAGGGACTATGATGTAATGACCATTTAAACTTTAATACCAAGAGTCCATGAGGACTCACCAGGAGTATTCAGTCCAGCCACGGCTACATTTGGCTGATCTAACCATCTTTCTGAAGACCTTGGGGCATTAATTCCTGCCATGGCCTGGTTACTTACTGCCAGCAGTGATGAAAACTGTGCAGCGGCCCGTGAAAGAGACTATCTTGCCAGCCAATACTTCAACCACTAGCATCTTGCTGTAGCAACAAGGGACTCTCAGCACTGGCAGGTGGACATTAGATGTTGCTTGGCTTAGCTGGCTCTTCTAAGAACCAGCTTGTAGAGAGGTCCACTTCAACTAAATTCGAACTGAACTACTTTCATCTCCTGTTTGCCTGGAAAACAATAATATAATTAATCTGTCCTTGGTTTGGAGTATTCTTCTTTATTGGCTTATTCAGAGATATCCTGTATGCCACTGGCTTGTGAGATAAGTCCCACAGTAAACTTATGTTAAATAAATTATTGGCAAAGATACTCTCAGTCTCTGAACATAATTTTGCTGTAAACACATATAAAACATTGAATAGAAGTGGTGAAAGTGGATACATATTCACTTTCTTTTTTTTTTTTTTTTTTTTTAAATTTATTTATTAATTTTTAGAGAGGAGAGAGAGTGAGAGAGAGAGAGAGAAGGGGGGAGGAGCAGGAAGCATCAACTCCCACATGTGCCTTGACCAGGCAAGCCCAGGGCCTTGAACCGGCGACCTCAGAGTTCCAGGTCGATGCCCCACCCACTGCGCCACCACAGGTCAGGCCATATTCACTTTCAAAATAACATCATTAAGTATGATTTTAGTGATAGGGGTTTTTGATAGATGCCTTTTAACAGATAGGAGCTGTTCTTGTCAAATCCTTTTTAAAATTTATTGAAATGATTATATAAATTTTCTTTTCTGTTAATATGGGTAATTAATTACATTAATTTTCAAGTGTTAATCCAAGTTTGCATTACCGGCATAAACTCCACTTGGCTATAACATATTACCCTCAGTATATATTCTTGGGCTTGATGTGCTAACTTTTTAAAGGGTTTTCCCATTTATTTTTATGAGGGATATTAGTTTGTAATCTTTTTCTTTGTAAGTTAGGTATTTGTATTAGAAATATGTTTGCCTCATAAAACAAATTGGGAAGTGTCCACTTAAACTTTTTTCATTGATTTTAGAGAGAGAGAGAGAAAAAGGAGACAGGAAGGGAGAGATGGAGGAGAGAGATGAGAAGCATCAACTCATTGTTGCTTCACTTTAGTTGTTTATTGATTCTTCTCATACATGTCTTGAGCGGGGTTCAAGTGGAGTCATTGATCCCTTGCCCAAGTCAGTGACCTTGGGTTCAAGACAGCAAGCTTAGGATCATGGGCACTCAAGCCAGCAACCCTGTCCTCAAGCTGATGAGCCTGTGCTGGGGTTTTGAACCCAGGATGTCCACATTCCAGGTCCACACTCTATCCATTGCACCACCATTGGTCAGGCAATCACCTGTTTTCTTAAAATTCTGTTTAATATTGGTGTTATTTCTTGCTTATACATGTAATGGATTTCACCAGTGAAATCATTTGGGGCTGAACTTTTCTTTGTGGAAGGTTTTGTTTGGGTTTTTTTGTAACAAATTTATTAAATGATATAAGTATGTATATTATATAAACTACACTTGGTCATGATATATGATCAGTTTATATACCTTTGGATTGTTTTTGCTAATATTTTATAGCAGTGTTAATTCTACCTGCATAAAACCAGTTAGGAAGTATTTCATTTTTCTCTATTTTCTGGAAGAATCTGTGTAACATTGATATTAGTTTCTCTTTATATGTTTGAAGTATTTACTAATAACGCCATTTGGATCTGGAATATCCTCCCTAAGGTTTTAGATTTAAAATCAATTCTTTTAACAGATATAGAATTGTACAAATTTTCTAAATATTCTGTTGTTTTGATAACTTGTGTTTTCCAAGAAATTCGTGTAATTTAACTTGTCAAATATTTTTGACAAAGTTTTGTAATATGTCTTTTAAAATTTTATAGAATCTTTAAAAAAAAATTTTTTTTATTGAGAGGCAGGGAGGCAGGGAGGAAGAGAGACAGACTCCCGGATGTGCCCCCCCCATCTACCCAGCAAACCCACTAGGGGGCAATGCTCTGCCCATCTGGGGCTGCTGCTCTGTTGATCTGATTTGAAACGAGCTATTTCAGTACCTGAAGCAAGGCCATGGAGCCATCCTCAGTAGACGAGGTGGGGGATGGGATATGCTAGAAAAATTCAAGCCATGGCTGTGGGAGAGGAAGAGAGAGAGAGAGAGAGAGAGAGAAGGAAGAGGGCGAGAGGTGGAGAAGCAGATGGCCGCTTCTCCTATGTGCCCTGACTGGAATCGAACCCAGGACTTCCACTTGTCCAGGCCCACTCACTACCGCTGAGCCAACCGGCCAGGACCATATATTGTAGAATCCTTAGTGAATTCTTTTTTCATTCCTCATATTGGTACTTTGTATTCCTGTTCATTTTTTTAAAATTGTGGTAAAATGCCCACAATGTAAAATTTACCACCTTAACCATTTTTAAATGTACAGTTCAGTGTATTAAATACGTTCATATTGTTGTCAGACCTTTGCCAACATCCATCTTCGTCACTCCTGAGCCCTGAGCTCCCCCAGCCCAGAGACCATCACACAGTCACAGACATTAATGTCATCTATTTCCTTTTTAATCCCAAACTTACTTTAGGTGAACAAAAACCCTCAAAAGATAATCACTCCGTTCCCATTTGTCAAGTGAAAAGAATGACAAATGATTCATACTTCACAGGGCAGACAGTGAGGTTAACTGAATTACTACAAGAAAAGCATTATAGCCTGACCGGTGGTGGCACAGTGGATAAAGCAGTCGACCTGGGTGGGACACTGAGGTCACCTGCTTGAGCCCCTGCTCATCAGGCTTGAGTACAGGCTCAGCCGCTTCAGCGTGGGATCATAACATGATCCCATGGGCGCTGACTTGGGCCCAAGGTCGCTGGCTTGAACAAGAGGTCAACTGGCTCTGCTGGAGACCCCAGGACCGCCCCCCCCCAACACAGGATGAGAAGCAATCAATGAACAAAAGTGATGCAATTATGAGTTGATGCTTATCCCCTCCTCTCTCTCTTAAAAAAAAACAAAACAACAACAAAAAAAACAGGCACGAGAACGGTGGTCCTGGCCCCAGAACCTTTGCCCTTTCTGTCACCCATAAATGGGTTTCCATCACCAGGTTAGGATGGTTCGCACGCACTGATCCCCAACTCTCGGTGGGGCTGGCAGCCTCTGCGATTCCGCTCCGCTCAAATATGAGGCTGGGCCGTCGTAACAGCAGGGGCGCAGTGCCGGGTTCGGCCGACCTCGGAAGGCACGACACGTGAAGTGCGACTGCGTGGGGTGCTCAGTCCACGGTAGGGCCTTTTCGCGAAGGTCCTGCGCACGGCGCCTGTGCAGACTGAGGACGATGGTTACACTCCTCTAGATCGCGGGGTGCTCAGGTAATTAACTTACACAGGGTGGGGCCTTCTCCGCTGACGGCTTGCTCGCATTGCGCCTGCGCGGGCCGAGGGCGGTGGCTCTTCTTTTCTGCAACGTGTAGCGCGTACAGAATGCACAAACGCGGGGCGGGACCTTCCTTGGTGACGGCTTGCGCTCATCACGCCTGCGCGGGCTGAGGGCGGTGGCTCCGGTCCTGGTAGGCACCGTGCACCCCTCTGCGCTGGCGGTGTGGACGCCGAACTCAGCGGAGAAACGCGGCTGAGGTACGTTTCCCGTGGACAGCTCGGGCCGCTAACCGCGCGTAGGCAGTACGTGTCAGATGTGAGGTCCCTGCTCGGCGTGTGCGTCAGTGGGCGAACTGAGGCCTCCGCCCCATTCCGAGACCACCAGCACCTAGCCCATCTCTGTGCTTAGCCCTGTGGCGGCTGATCGCGAGCTCGGCGCCCCGCCCCTTCCCTGAGTCGCGCCCACACCGCAGCGCCGTTCTCAAGAGCCATGCCCCTCTCAGTGCCACGCCCACTTTTCCGTCCGCTCCCTTTTTTCAGCCCCGGCTTGCTTGAGCCGACGTCATACTTCTTTCCGGCTTACCTCTTCTCCATCTGCTGCATCTACGCCCCGCCCCCTCCGCTCACTCCCCCACCTTTTGTAACTATCCTCATTAGCCACCTGCCCCTCACGATCTTGGGGACAGTCATCCCAGCTCACGGAGCCTGCGCCCCTTTGCAGTCCTGGTCGTCACCTGCTTCCCGTCCCTTTCTTGCCCCACTTTAGCCCTCCCCATCCATCAACCCGGTCCACCCTGCCCCGGACCCGCCCCACTCATTCCAGTGAGCTTCGCCCCGCCCCATCAGCCGGGCCCCGCCCCATTAGCCGGAACCCGCTCAGGCCCCGCCCTGGCCCTGACCCAGCTCTGACCCACCCTGGTTCCAAAGTAGTATTTCCAAAAAAATGCAGCGTATGTATGTTAGTATTTATAATTATCAATATCACAGAAATAATTATTAGGTACTGATAGGTGAAGCACGCATTTTAAAGAGAATTGAATAAAAAAAACATTAATCTCATAGCATAATAAGCATTATACTATTGCTGAAAAAATAAGAATTGGAAATGAGAAGGAAAAGTCTCTGGAAGATGCAGACCTTGGTCCTTGTGAGTGAAAATACTTTAAAGCCCCAGCTAGGGAAGTTTAATTGGCGTTAAAGCTAACAGGATTCCAAGGTAAGTTTTTTTTTCATTTTTCCGAAGCTGGAAATGGGGAGGCAGTCAGACTCCCGCATGCGCCCTACTGGGATCTCCCCCCCCCCCCCCGCATGCCCACCAGGGGGCGATGCTCTGCCCCTCTGGGGCGTCGCTCTGTTGCGACCAGAGCCATTCTAGCGCCTGAGGCAGAGGCCACAGAGCCATCCCCAGCGCCCGGGCCATCATTGCTCCAATGGAGCCTTGGCTGCAGGAGGGGAAGAGAGAGACAGAGAGGAAGGAGAGAGGGAGGGGTGGAGAAGCAAATGGGCGCCTCTCCTGTGTGCCCTAGCCGGGAATCGAACCCGGGACTCCTGCACGCCGGGCCGATGCTCTACCGCTGAGCCAACTGGCCAGGGGGGTAAGATTTGACAGCAACATGTTTTAAATCAACCCAGTAATCTGTCAGAAATGAACAGGTTCCAGCCAATGAATAAGATTAACACCTTGCATCTGACCTGTGGTGGCGCAATGGATAAAGCCTGGAAATGCTGAGGTCGCTGGTTCAAAACCCTGGGCTTGCGTGGTCAAGGCACATATGGGAGTTGATGCTTCCAGCTCCTCCCCCCTGTCTCTCCTTTCTCTCTCTCTCTCTCTGTCTCTCTCCCTCTCTCTCTCCTCTCTAAAATGAATAAATAAATAATTTAAAAAAACCTCTTAAAAAAAAAAAAGATTAACACCTTGCAGACCAGTGAAGCAAACACACACTTCTTTGAAGTTTATAAATTTTTAATGTTTTCAGTTGTTTTTCTAAAGAATTGCATTTATACATTTACTTCTATTCTTTACACATACACGTTTACTTCCATTTAGTAGAGGACCTTTTCATGGACCATGGAAGCAAAGTGAACTTAATTATTATGCAATGTAATACAGCATTTTCTCATTCTCTTTTAAAGTAGAAATGGAGAGGAAAATGAAACTTTAAAAGTGGCAGCTATGCAGCAGATCCTAAGAGAACTATGGCAACATCAGGTGACTGCCCCGGAAGTGAATCTCAGGTAATTTCAGTTCTAGTCTGTAAGAATCTGTACTTAAAGACCGTGAATATTACAGAGAGCTGAGATTAGCCCAGAGTGATGGCACTTACGTTAGACTTAAGAAGGCAGCCACTATCCCTGGGATGCTTAAATACAAGAAATGGCAATGTTTATAAGGGTTGCAGATGACATTCTGAATTGGGCATTGTATATATTTCCCAGGAATCTAGAGTTATATTTTTGGCACCTGTTCTGGTGAAGCAAATACATTTTCGTAGTTGTTTAAGAATATGCCAGGCAAACCTGACCTGTGGTGGCGCAGTGGATAAAGCATTGGTCTGGAATGCTGAGGTCATTGGTTTGGAACCCTGGGCTTGCCTGGTCAAGGCACATATGGGAATTGATGCTTCCTGCTCTTCCCCCCTTCTCTTGCTCTCCTCTCTCTCTAAAAATGAATAAATAAAATATAAAAAAATAATAAAATAAAAAATAAAGTCTCAGGCATAATATGTTAATAACAAGTTTGATACATTAGAAAAGGTTTGTGTATTCATACTGATTATATATATAGTTTCATTCAAGTTAGCAGTAAAGTCACTTTGAATTTAAAGAAATGTTGATTATGTAAAATTAAGAACCAAATAAATACTCTAATAAATAATATTTTTAAAAGAGGAGAGAGAGGGAAAGGCGGGGGGAGTGGGAAGCATCAACTTGTAGTAGTTGATTCTCTTATATGCCTTGACTGGGCAAGCCTGGGGTTTCGAACCGGTGACCTCAGAATTCCAGCTTGACACTCTATCCACTGAACCACCACAGCTCAGGCTAATAAATAATGTTTTATTTTATTTTTTTGTATTTTTCTTAAGCGAGAAATGGGGAGGCAGAGAGACAGACTCCCGCATGGGCCCGACAGGGATCCACCAGGCAAGCCCACTAGGGGGCGATGGCCTGCTCATCTGGGGTGTTGCTCTGTTGCAACCAGAGCCATTCTAGCGCCTGAGGCAGAGGCCATAGAGCCATCTTCAGTGCCCCGGCCAACTCTGCTCCAATGGAGCCTTGGCTGCAGGAAGGGAAGAGAGAGATAGGAAGGAGAGGGGGAAGGGTGGAGAAGCAGATGGATGCTTTTCCTGTGTGTCTTGACTGGGTATCGAACCCAGGACTTCCACATGCCAGGCTGATGCTCTACCACTGAGCCAATGGGCCAGGGCCAAATAATTTTTTTTTTTTCTCTATTTTTCTGAAGCCGGAAACGGGGAGAGACAGTCAGACAGACTCCCGCATGTGCCCGACCGGGATCCACCAGCACGCCCACCAGGGGCGATGCTCTGCCCCTCCGGGGCGTCGCTCTGTCGTGACCAGAGCCACTCTAGCGCTTGGGGCAGAGGCCAAGGAGCCATCCCCAGCGCCTGGGCCATCTTTGCTCCAATGGAGCCTCGGCTGCAGGAGGGGAAGAGAGAGACAGAGAGGAAGGAGAGGGGGGGGGTGGAGAAGCAGATGGGCGCTTCTCCTGTGTGCCCTGGCCGGGAATCGAACCCGGGACTTCTGCACGCCAGGCTGACGCTCTACCACTGAGCCAACCGGCCAGGGCTAAAAAATTAAATAATTTCGTGTGTGTGATGTCAGCCTTAACATATATTTATTTTGTGTGCTTCCTTTGGCAGCATGTATAATAAACATTTCTTTTTTCCCCCCTTCTAATGATTATTCTAATATCAATTGGGTTTTTATATATAGGAATTTTATTTATAGTAGTTGTCATGTCATTAATCTGTTTCTTAAAATTAATCATAGCCTGGCCTGTGGTGACTCAGTGGATAAAGCAGAGACCTGGAATGCTGAGGTCACTGGTTTGAAACCCTGGCCTTGCCTGGTCAAGGCACATATGGGAGTTGATGTTTCCTGCTCCTCCCCCCTTCTCTCTCTCTCTCTCTCTCTCTCTCTCTCTCAAAAATGAATAAAGTCTTTAAAAAAATTAATCATAAATGTTTTCTGTAGATATCTCAGTTTTTCTTTTGAGAATTATAAAAACTATTGGAACATTTACAGAATAATATTGCAAACATCAAGTACATATTACACAGAAGTGAAATTTTGTTAACATTTTGTCATATTTGCTTTGGAACATACACAATATATAAACAAAATTACAAGTAAAGTTTATTCTCCAAAAAGAGGCTCAATTTTCTTTGTCTCCAGAGGCAAACGCTACTATGAATTATGAATTGATTTTTGTGCTTCACCATTTTTTGTACTTTTTATAATTTATCTAGGCATCTCTAGAATTTACTTAAGTGGCGACATATTCTGTGTGTCATCTGCAGCTTGCCTTTTCCCATAATGTTACTTCGGGGGACTTGTCCTTAATGTGTATGTAAGAGCTAGTTTAATCCTAAAGGATGTCCCTATAGTGTGTTCCTTACAAAAATGTATCACATTCATAAATATGTACATGGGTCTATGTATATTAGGTATGCACTACGTTTTATTCATTTCTTTCTTGTGGGACACTTATGTTTTTCCAGTTTGTTTCTATTTCAAAAAGTGCTGCAGTGAACATCCCTCACATGTTTCCTTGTGCACATGTGCTCTAGGGTAGTAACGCATTGCAGGGTGGAAGGGATTGTATGTTTTCAGTTTTACTAGATAATGATTGTTGTTCTTCCAAGTGGCTTTACCAGTTCACAGATCTGCCAGTAGTCCGCAGTGCCTGCTAACACTTGAGAGCACCAGACTTTAATTTTGGTCAGTCTGATGAGTTAATATGGTACCTTGTTATTTTATTTTTTTGATTACTTTCTAGCTGTATCCCTTAAGTATTACTTAGTGGTGGTTACCCAAGAAATTGCACTATGAGTCATGATTTGACTCCTTATTGAAATATTACTGTCATTTTAGTTAATATTGAAATTTATTTCATAATATTTTTGTTAATCCTAATAATAACACCCTCTATTACAGAAGAGGTGTGTGATATCCACAATTTGTGTTGTATATTTTTCCTCTTGATTAGCCTTTTTAGGGTTTTATAAATTTTATCTTTTCAAAGAACCAGTTTGTCTTTGTTAACTTTCTCTTTGATCATCTATTTATTGATTTCTCCTTTTTATTTTCTGAATTTGGTCTATTCTATTTGGATTTAATTTTCTCTTTTTATAAAATCTTGATATAGAAACTAAGATCACTGATTTAAATCTTTCGTCTCTAATATGTGTCTGAAAGCTATACCTTTTCTTTTACTCTCCGCTTTAGCTGACCAATAATAGAAATATGTTGTATTTCTATTATTGATCAGTTAAAATATTTTATAATATATCACAATGGAAATTAGAAAATTTCTGGGCTATTTAGAATTAATATTATTTTATTTTCAAACAATATTGGGAAGTTTTATTTCTTTTGTTATTTAATTTTGGTTTAATTATATTTGGTCAGAAAATAAAACATACTTTATAAACTTCCATTTTTTGAAGTTTATTCAGGCCTGTTTTATGGCCTAAGTTATATGGGCTTTTTTGGCTAATATACCATGTGTACTTGCAAATAATATATATTCTGCAATTGTTGGGTGTAGTGTTCTACAAATGTCATTAAGGATAAATGGTTATTAGTACTGTTAGAATCTCTTACCCTTTCTGATTTTTTGTTTACTTGTTCTATCAGTTGCTGAGAGAGATGAGCTTTAAAAATGTCTGCCATGATGGTAGATTTGTTTTTTTTTGTTTGTTTTGTTTTTGCTTATATACTTTTGGGTCTATCACTATTTGCTTTATATATATATTTTGAATCTGTTATTTGATTCATACATCTGGGTTAATTTTTGTTTTCTAGATTAATTGGCCCTTTTACTTTTATGAAATTAGTCTTTTACATTTTTTTGTGACAGAGACAGAGAGAGACAAATAGGGACAGACAGATAGGAAGGGAGAGAGGTGAGAAGCATCAATTCTTCGTTGTGGCACCTTAGTTGTTCATTGACTGCTTTCTCATATGTGCCTTCACTGGGGGGCTAGAGCAGACAGAGTGACACCTTGCTCAAGCCAGCAACCGTGGGCTCAAGCTGGTGAGCCTTGCTCAAATCAGATGAGCCCACGCTCAAGCTGATGACCTCAGGGTTTTGAACCTGGGTCTTCCGTGCCCCAGTCCAATGCTCTATCCATTGCGCCACCACCTGGTCAGGCAAAATTTGTCTTTTTCTTAACCTATTCATACTTTTTACCTTGCAGCTACTTTGTCATATTAATATTGCTGTGCCAGCTTTCTTATGGCTAGTGCTTCCGGGGCACACATACAAATATGTACCTATATTTTCAACCTATCTGATTCCTTATATTTAAAGTGTTTGTCTTATAGGGTGCCTATAGTGGTATCTTTTTCTGTCATGTAATTTCTGCCCTTTATTTGAAGTACTTAGTTCATTAACATTTAATATAATGACTAATGTGATTAAATCTACCATCATGCTGTTTTGTTTATGTTTCATTTTTCTTTGTACCTTTCTCCATTCTTGCCTTCTTGTGGATCATAAAATATTTTCTGTAATTTTATGTTGGCTTTCTAGCTGTATCCCTTAAGTATTACTTAGTGGTGGTTACCCAAGAAATTGCACTATGACCCTATTTCAGTCTTTTTTTTTGACTACTTCACAATGTAAGAATCCCTCAAGTTAGTTCCATTTACCAGCTCTCATTTTTTATGCTATTGTTTTAACTATTTTACTTCTACATATATTATAAACCCCACAATAAATTACTGTTGTTTCTTTACACTATCAAAAGTGTTTAAAATAAAGTATAAAAAACAATCTGTTTTCCCACATGTTACCTTCCATGGGGTCTTTACACCTATCACTCTGGGAAAAAATAAAGACAGTGATAATACCTGTTTCTGCTGAGAATTAGGCAGAGGATAATGCATGCATTGCTAGTGACATATGAAGGGTTACACACTTTGGAAAGAATCTGACAAATATTTGAATGAAAATTATACTGCTTTTCAGCCTTGGCAGTCTAACCCATAAAAACAGAATGTCATCACATAAAGATAAGTGTGCACACATGTTTGTGGCAGTGTTGTTTATAGTGATAGACAACTGGACACCAAGAGACAACCAATCAGTCAAGGATGACTGAAGAGCCAGGCAGAATTTCTGCTATATAATATTATATAGCCATTGAAAATTATAAGTTAGAGTTCTAACTGTTGGGCAGTCTTTTTACAAGGTCTTGTTGACCTGGGACACTGAAGTCCCAGGTTTGAATTCCTGAGGTCACCAGCTTGAGTGTGGGATCTTCCACATGATCCCATGGATACTGGCTTGAATTCCAAGGTTGTTGGCTTGAGTCCAAAGTAACTGGCTTGAGCAAGGGGTCACTGGTTCGGCTGGAGGGACCCCCAACCCCGTCAAGGCATGTATAAGAAGCAATCAATGAGCAACTGAAGTGATGCAACTACAAGTTGATGCTTCTCATCTCTCCCTCTCTCTCCCTTCCTGTCTGTCTCTCTCATACACACAAAAAAGGGTCTGTTATGTCCTTTGCAAAAAACTATATCAAAAGAAAAAATAAACCATATGTGTGCACATGCATGTGTATTTTTGTATGACACAAGCATGGAGAAAGTATAGGAGGATATACCCCAGGTGGTTAATAAGGATTAGGGATGGTGGTGAGAGGGTGATCATGTTGCGGGGGGTGGGGGGGGGGAAGCAGGAACATGGGATGGAGAGCAGGCAAAGAAGAAGATCACACTGTGCTACAACTAATGTTACCATAATAGGAAAATGTGCAAGGGATAGAAATAGGCAATTAGCAAAATAAGTACTTAAAAAACATATTTGACCTCACTGATAATCAAAGAAAGGAAGTAACACCGGGATGGATAATTTTCCCCCTCAAATTGGCAGAGATTGAAGTGATGAATACCCATTGTGGATAAGGATGTAGGACAATCTGTGGCTTACTGTCACGTGCTAAGGAACTTCTTTCTGGAGGGCATTTGGTAGTGGTATCGAAAGTCATAAAAGTATATATTGTCTTGATCCATCAATTTCACATTCAGGAATTTATCCTAAGAAAAGGAGAGACAAAATGACTTATGTTTAAGAAAGTTCATCTTTGCCCTGGCCGGTCAACTTGGTTGGTTAGAGCTTTGTCCCAAAGCACAGAGCTTGCCGGTTCTATCCCCCATCAGGGCACATACAAGAACAGATTGATATGCCTGTCTCTCTCCCCTCCTCCTCTCCTGTCTCTCTTTCTAAAATCAGTTAAAAAGTAAGAAAAGAGAACATCTTCACATAATTTATAATAGTAAAAAATGTTAAAACAGTTTAAGCATTCAAAACTAGAAGATTTAGTAAATACATTTCATAGAATAGACTACTATCTGATAGTATATTTAATAATGAAGGAAAGTATTCAGAATTTAGTAAGTGGAAAACGACACGAGGCAGAATTATATGATCCCAGTAAACACCCTATGTACATGAGTTAAATGTACATTTATGAAAAATAAACCTGGGCCCTGGCTGGTTGGCTCAATGGTAGAGTATCAGCCCATGGGTTTGATTCCTGGTCAGAGCACACGTGAGGAACGACCGTCTGCTTCTCCACCCCTCCCCCTTCCTTTTCTATCTTTCTCTTCCCCTTCCTTAGCCATGGCTCTGTTGGGGCAAGTTGGCTGTGGTAGCTGAGGATAATTCCATGGCCTTGTTTTAGGCACTAAAAATAGCTTGGTTGCCTAGCAACAGAGCAACAGCCTCAGATAGGCAGAGCATCCTAGGTAGGGGGTGGATCCTGGTTGGGGCACATGTGGAGTCTGTTTCTCTGCTTCCCCAGTTCTCACTTAAGAAAATAAAAAAAAGTAAAAAAAATAAAAAAGGCCTGAAAGAATATAAATATGTTAACTGTTATTATCTCTGATCAGTGAGGGAGATTATAAATGGTTTTAATTTTCCATCGTGAACTCTTATGCTTTCACGAGAATCGCAAGAATTTCACTAGAATTAAGTTAATATTTAGCAACATTTGTTACAAATGTACATACTGGGAGGGGTTGCTGCGGTGAACTGGAACCATGGTTGGAGGTTGCTGCCTTCAGTGATGTCTTCCAGGAAGTGCCTTCTGATATGAAGTGGGGATGGGCAGCATGTAGACACCCGCGGTGTGGGGCCTGCTTCTGGGTCCTGGCAGTGCTGTCCAGTGAGGCCACATACCTGCTGCCAGGTCACCAGCTCCTTCCTTAGGCCTTCAGCAATGCCCATCCATCTGTTTTCGAGTCTGATGAGGTCCCCAGAGCGTGACACCCAGAGATGGGACTTCTTTCTCCTGGGGCTGGGCATCACTTTCAGGAAGTGCCTTGATCGATCAGGGGTCAGTCACCTCATAGGCACTAAAAGTGCTGCTTTCTTGTTTCTTCCTTTGATGCTCTCTTGAGGTTGCAAATCATTTTGTACTAGAATAAGAAGTAAAGGTGGAGGGCATGTGAGTCTGCTCAGTTCCGCAAGTGAGGATGACCCAATCATATGATGAAAACTTGGTCACTTGAGTCTTTATAAATCCCAATACTCTGGAGTCTGCCCCCCCCCCCCCCCCCCCAGGAAGGAAGGAAGGAAAGAAAAGGAAAAGGGAAAGGAAAAGGAAAGGCCCTGCAGTCATTTCCTTGTTCTGTCTTTGGCTTTGGCAGGAGGGAGAAGAGCCTGTGGCACACTGTGAAGAGCCCCTCGCGGAGTGGGTGCACCCTGAGGAGTTTGTGGCCATTGCAGACTATGCTGCCAGGGATGAGACACAGGTAGCTGTGTGCATCAGGGCCGTGTGTGGTGGATTACAACATGCTCCTTGACAGAATTAGGTGAAATTTTCCAGAAATCATACCAAGTGAAAGAAATATTCAGATGTTGTTTAGAGCCACGTGAGGACTGGGAGTGGCCGATCCTACCCTTTGCAGTCTAACAAATGGTGATCCAAGCCTGGTGTGAAAGGTACCTGGGCAAGGAACCACCTGTTCCAGTTTCTGCTTACCAACCTTGATTAAGAACCTATTCTCATCACTGAAAAATAAGATTATAAAATAAAAAAGTCCTTACTTGTAACAGACATTTCTTAGGATAAGCCTCCAGCACTGAATCAGCTACTCCATTATAGAGTTATAGTGGAGCAACTGTTGAGAAATACTGTCTTAAGCCATTTGAAAATATTTAATCTTTCTTTTAAAAAATATTATTTAAGCTGTGCTTTTCTTTCAGGGGTCCCCAAACTTTTTACACCGGGGGCCAGTTCACTGTCCCTCAGACCATTGGAGGGCCGCCACATACAGTGCTCTCTCACTGACCAGCAATGAAAGAGGTGCCCCTTCTGGAAGTGCGGCGGGAGCCTGGATAAATAGCCTCAGGGGGCTGCATGCGGCCCGCGGACCGTAGTTTGGGGATGCCTGATAGATGTTCCAAAAATCTCTAAATCCTGGTACCATTTTCAAAAATTATCACTTGGTAGAATTACCCATTTTTTTGAAATTGCTATGATTTGGGCCCCAGTGATAGAGAATTTGTCACAGAGCCAGAATTGAAATGACAACTACAGGTTTTCCTTGACTTTTTACTTCTCTCTCTCTGTTTCTAGCTCAGTTTTCTAAGGGGAGAGAAGATTCTCATCCTGAGACAGACGACCACTGACTGGTGGTGGGGCGAGCGTGCCGGCTGCTGTGGGTACATCCCGGCCAACCACCTGGGGAAGGACCTGGACGAGTGGGACCCTGAGGACACCTGGCAAGATGAAGAGTACTTCGGCAGCTATGGAACTCTGGTATTGTGCTTTCTTCCTCTAGTTTTAGGTTCTAACTTTATTTTATAAATAAATTTTTAATAATGTTAATGGGGTGACATCAATAAATCAGGGTACATATATTCAAAGAAAACATGTCCAGGTTATCTTGTCATTCAATTATGTTGCATACCCATCACCTAAAGTAAGATTGTCCTCCATCACCCTCTATCTAGTTTTCATTGTGCCCCTCCCCCTCCCCCTTGCCCTCTACCTCGTTCCCTCCCCCCCCCCATAACCACCACACTAATGTCCATGTCTCTTAGTCTCGTTTTTATGTCCCACCAATGTATGGAATCATGTAGTTCTTAGTTTTTTCTGATTTACTTATTTCACTCCATATAATGTTATCAAGATCCCACCATTTTGTTGTAAATGATCCGATGTCATTATTTCTTATGGCTGAGGAGTATTCCATAGTGTATACGTGCCACATCTTCTTTATCCAGTCTTCTATTGAAGGGTTGTTTCCATGTCCTGGCCACTGTGCACAATGCTGCAATGAACATAGGGCTGCATGTGTCTTTACGTATCAGTGTTTCTGAGTTTTTGGGGTATATACCCAGTAGAGGGATTGCTGGGTCATAAGGTAGTTCTATTTTCAGTTTTTTGAGGAACCACCATACTTTCTTCCATAATGGTTGTACTATACAGTCCCACAACAGTGAATGAGGGTTCCTTTTTCTCCACAGCCTCTCCAACATTTGCTATTACCTGTCTTGTTGATAATAGTTAATCTAACAGGTGTGAGGTGGTATCTCATTGTAGTTTTGATTTGCATTTCTCTAATAACTAATGAAGATGAGCATCTTTTCATATATCTGTTGGCCATTTGTATCTCTTCCTGGGAGAAGTGTCTGTTCATGTCCTCTTCCCATTTTTTTATTGGATTGTTTGTTTGTTTGTGGTTGAGTTTTATGAGTTCTTTGTATATTTTGGATATTAGACCCTTATCTCAACTGTTGTTTGAGAATATCATTTCCCATTTAGTTGGCTGTCTGTTTATTTTGATATCAGTTTCTCTTGCTGAGCAAAAACTTTTTAGTCTGATGTAGTCCCATTTATTTATCTTTGCCTTCACTTCTCTTGCCTTTGAAGTCAAATTCATAAAATAAATGCTCTTTAAAACCCAGGTCCATGAGTTTAGTACCTATGTTTTCTTCTATGTACTGTATTGTTTCAGGTCTTATATTTAGGTCTTTGATCCATTTTGAATTAATTGTAGTACAAGGGGACAAGCTGTAGTCGAGTTTCATTCTTTTTTTTTTTTTTTTAATAAATTTTTATTAATGGTAATGGGATGACATTAATAAATCAGGGTACATATATTCAAAGAAAACATGTCTAGGTTATTTTGTCATCAAATTATGTTGCAAACCCCTCGCCCAAAGTCAGATTGTCCTCCGTCACCCTCTATCTAGTTCTCTGTGCCCCTCCCCCTCCCCCTAACTCTCCCTCCCTCCCTCCCATGTCCTCCCTCCCCCCCCACCCTTGGTAACCACCACACTCTTGTCCATGTCTCTTAGTCTCAATTTTATGTTCCACCAATGTATGGAATCATGTAGTTCTTGTTTTTTTCTGCTTTGCTTATTTCACTCCTTATAATGTTATCAAGATCCCACCATTTTGCTGTAAATGATCTGATGTCATCATTTCTTATGGCTGAGTAGTATTCCATAGTGTATATGTGCCACATCTTCTTTATCCAGTCTTCTATTGAAGGGCTTTTTGGTTGTTTCCATGTCTTGGCCACTGTGAACAGTGCTGCAATGAACATGGGGCTACATGTGTCTTCACGTATCAATGTTTCTGAGGTTTTGGGGTATATACCCAGTAGAGGGATTGCTGGGTCATAAGGTAGTTCTATTTGCAGTTTTTTGAGGAACCACCATACTTTCCTCCATAATGGTTGTACTACTTTACAGTCCCAGCAACAGTGAATGAGGGTTCCTTTTTCTCCACAGCCTCTCCAACATTTGCTATTACCCGTCTTGTTGATAATAGCTAATCTAACAGGGGTGAGGTGGTATATCATTGTAGTTTTGATTTGCATTTCTCTAATAACTAATGAAGCTGAGCATCTTTTCATATATCTGTTGGCCATTTGTATCTCTTCCTGGGAGAAGTGTCTGTTCATGTCCTCTTCCCATTTTTTTATTGGATTGCTTGTTTGTTTGTTGTTGAGTTTTATGAGTTCTTTGTAAATTTTGGATATTAGGCCCTTATCTGAGCTGTCGTTTGAAAATATCAGTTCCCATATAGTTGGTTGTCTGTTTATTTTGATATCAGTTTCTCTTGCTGAGCAAAAACTTTTAATTCTGATGTAGTCCCATTCATTTATCTTTGCCTTCACTTCTCTTGCCATTGGAGTCAAGTTCATAAAATGTTCTTTAAAACCCAGGTCCATGATTTTAGTACCTATGTCTTCTTCTATGTACTTTATTGTTTCAGGTCTTATATTTAGGTCTTTGATCCATTTTGAATTAATTTTAGTACACGGGGACAGGCTGTAGTCGAGTTTCATTCTTTTGCATGTGGCTTTCCAGTTTTCCCAACACCATTTGTTGAAGAGGCTTTCTTTTCTCCATTGTGTGTTGTTGGCCCCTTTATCAAAGATTATTTGACCATATATATGTGGTTTTATTTCTGGGCTTTCTATTCTGTTCCATTGGTCTGAGTGTCTATTTTTCTGCCAATACCATGCTGTTTTAATTATCGTGGCCCTATAATATAGTTTAAAGTCAGGTATTGTAATGCCCCCAGCTTCATTCTTTTTCCTTAGGATTGCTTTGGCTATTCGGGGTTTTTTATAGTTCCATATAAATCTGATGATTTTTTTGTTCCATTTCTGTAAAAAATGTCATCAGAATTATGATGGGAATTGCATTAAATTTATAAATTGCTTTGGGTAATATGGCCATTTTGATTATATTTATTTTTCCTATCCAAGAACAAGGAATATTTTTCCATCTCATTGTATCTTTTTCGATTTCCTTTAACAATGCTTTGTAGTTTTCGTTATATAGGTCCTTTACATTCTTTGTTATGTTTATTCCTAGGTATTTTATTTTTTTTGTTGCAATCGTGAAGGGGATTATTTTTTTGAGTTCGTTTTCTAATATTTCATTGTTGGCATATAGAAAGGCTATGGACTTTTGTAGGTTAATTTTGTATCCTGTGACATTACTGTATTGGTTTATTGTTTCTAATAATCTTTTTGTGGAGTCTTTGGGGTTTTCGATGTATCATCTGCAAAAAGTGATACCTTTACTTCTTCTTTTCTGATATGGATGCTTTTTATTTCTTTCTCTTGTCTGATTGCTCTAGCCAGAACTTCTAGCACCACATTAAATAAGAGTGGAGAGAGTGGACAACCCTGTCTTGTTCCTGATTTAAGGTGGAAAGTCCTCAGTTTTATGCCATTTAATATGATGTTAGCTGATGGTTTATCATGTATGGCCTTTATCATGTTGAGATATTTTCCTTTTATATCCATTTTGTTGAATGTCTTTTTTAAAAATTTTATTTATTTATTTTACAGAGACAGAGAGAGACAGTCAGAGAGAGGGATAGACAGGGACAGACAGACAGGAACGGAGAGAGATGAGAAGCATCAATCATAATTTTCTCGTTGCGTGTTGTGACACCTTAGTTGTGCATTGATTGCTTTCTCACAGGTGCCTTGACTGTGGGCCTTCAGCAGACTGAGTGATCCCTTGCTTGAGCCAGTGACCTTGGGTCCAAGCTGGTGAGCTTTTGCTCAAACCAGATGAGCCCGCGCTCAAGCTGGGGACCTTGGAGTCTCAAACCTGGGTCCTTCCGCATCCCGGTCTGACGCTCTATCCAGTGTGCCACCGCCTAGTCAGGCTGTTGAGTGTCTTAAACATAAAGCTGTGTTGTATTTTATTGAATGCCTTTTCTGTATCTATTGATAAGATCATGTGGTTTTTGTTCTTTGTTTTGTTGATATGGTGTATTATGTTAACCGTTTTACGTATGTTGAACCATCCTTGAGATTCTGGGATGAATCCCACTTGATCATGATGTATTATTTTTTTAATATGTTGTTGTATTCGATTTGCCAGTATTTTCTTTAGTATTTTAGCATCTGTATTCATTAGAGATACTGGTCTTTAGTTTTCTTTTTTTGTGCCGTCCTTGCCTGGTTTCGGTATAAGGGTTATGTTGGCCTCATAAAATGTGTTTGGAAGTATTGCTTCTTCTTCAATTTTTTGGAAGACATTGAGTAGAATAGGAACCAAGTCTTCTTTAAATGTTTGATAGAATTCACTAGTATAACCGTCTGGGCCTGGACTTTTATTTTTGGGGAGGTTTTTAATAGTTTTTTCTATTTCCTCCCTGCTATAATTGGTCTGTTTAGGCTTTCTGCTTCTTCATGACTCAGTCTAGGAAGGTTGTATTGTTCTAGGAATTTATCCATTTCTTCTAGATTGTTGAATTTGGTGGCATATAGCTTTTTGTAGTATTCTACAATAATTCTTTGTATATCTATGATGTGTGTGGTGATTACTCCTCTTTCATTTTGGATTTTGTTTATATGAGCCCTTTCTCTTTTTTCCTTGGTGAGTCTTGCCAAGGGTTTGTCAATTTTGTTGATCTTTTCAAAGAACCAGCTTCTTGTTTTATTAACTCCTTTCTTCGGCTGGTTTCTTTGGCTTTCTTTGTCTTTGTTCTTCTTTTTCTAGTTCCTTAAGGTGTGAATTTAAGTGGTTCACTTGGGCTCTCTCTTGTTTGTTCATATAGGCCTGAAGTGATATGAACTTCCCTCTTATAACTGCTTTTGCTGCATCCCAGAGATTCTGCTATGTCATATTGTCATTTTCATTTGTCTGTATATATCTTTTGATCTCTGCGCTTATTTTTTCTTTGACCCATTCATTTTTTAAAAGTATGTTGTTTAGTTTCCACATTTTTGTGGGATTTTTTTCCCTCTTTTTTGCAGTTGAATTCTACTTTCAAGGCTTTATGATCAGAAAATATGCTTGGTACAATTTCAATTTTTCTGAATTTGCTGATGTTGTTTTTGTGGCCCAACATAGGGTCAATTCTTGAGAATGTTCCATGTACACTAGAGAAAAATGTATACTCTGTCGCTTTGGGATGAAGTGTCCTGTAAATGTCTATCATATCCAGGTTCTCTAGTGTTTCATTTAAGGCCAATATATCTTTATTGATTCTCTGGATGACCGATCTAGAGCCATCAGCAGTGTATTGAGGTCTCCAAGTATGACTGTATTTTTGTCAGTTTTTGTTTTAAGGTCAATAAGTAGCTGTCTTATATATTTTGGTGCTTCTTGGTTTGGTGCATATATATTAAGGATTATTATGTCTTCTTGATTCAGTGTCCCCTTAATCATTATGAAATGACCATTTTTTTCTATGAGTACTTTTTCTGTCTTGTAGTCAGCATTATTAGATATGAGTATTGCTACACCTGCTTTTTGTTGGATGTTATTTGCTTGAAGTATTGTTTTCCAGCCTTTCACTTTGAATTTGTTTTTATCCTTGTTGCTTAGATGTGTTTGTTGTAGGGAGCATACATTTGGATTTTCTTTTTTAATCCATTCTGCTACTCTGTGTCTTTTTATTGATGAGTTTAATCCATTTACATTTAGTGTAATTATTGACACTTGTGGGTTCCCCATTGCCATTTTATAAATTGCTTTCTGTTAGTTTTGTATCTTGTTTGATTCTTCTCTTTTATTTTTTTATCATTTGTTTTTGTTTGTTTGTATTCCTTACTTTGTTGCTACCTTTTTTAAGTCATGTGCTTCTGTGGTTGTTTTTTCAAGGGTGATTACCATTAAATAATGAAAAGGGTACCTACCATATTCATTGTAGTACCCTATTTTATGAGTGTTTCTGCACTTTATTGTCCTTTGCTACTGTTAATCTTCATCCTCTCCTTTTTTTTATGCTTTTGTTGTCACAGTTTAAATTTGGTTTTATTGTGTTCTTGGTGGAGCTTTTACTTGTGGTTTTGTTTTGTTTTGTTCTTTGAATCTGGTTGGAAAACCCCTTTTAGTATTTCCTGGAGTGGGGGTTTTCTGATGATAAATTTCCTCATCTTTTCTGTATTTGTGAATGTTTTTATTTCTCCTTCGTATTTGAAGGAAAGCTTTGATGGGTATAGTATTCTTGGCTGAAAGTTCCTCTCTTTCAGGGCTTTTAAATATTGGGGTCCACTCTCTTCTAGCTTGTAGAGTTTCTGCTGAGAAATCTGATGATAATCTAATAGGCCTTCCTTTATATGTTGTATTCTTCTTTTCCCTGGCTGCCTTGAGAATTTTTTCTTTGTTGTTGTTTTGTGCCATTTTCATTATGATGTGCTTTGAAGTAGGTTTGTTGTGGTTAAGAAAACTCGGTGTTCTGTTTGCTTCTTGAATTTGAGGCTTTAGTTCTTTCCACAGGCTTGGGAAGTTCTCGTCTATTTGTTTGAATATATTCTCCATTCCATTTTCTCTCTCTTCTCCCTGTGATATACCTATTATTCTTATGTTATTCTTTTTGATGGAGTCAGACAATTCCTGTAGGGCTTTCTCATTTTTTAAATTTTTGAGTCTCTCTATTCTTCTCTCTGTTGTGCCTCAAGTTGCTTGTCTTCTATGTCACTAATTCTTCCTTCTATCTGGCCTGTTCTATTAGCTAAGCTTGTTACCTCGTTTTTCAGTTCATGAATTGAGTTTTTCATCTCTGTTTGATTTGTTTTCCTAGTTTCAATTCCCTTGGTAATATATTCTTTGTGTTCGTTGAGTTGTTTTCTGAGCTCCCTAAATTGCCTTTCTGTGTTTTCTTGTATATCTCTGAGTACTTTTAGGGTTTCTATTTTGAATTCTCTGTCATTTAGCTCCAAGGTTTTCAATATATTAAATTGTTTCTTCATAGATTTTTCCACATCTATCTGTGCTACTTCGCTATCTTTTGTATCCATGATATTTGATTTCCTTTTTCTTTTCTTTTTTTCTAGAACCTACGGAAACAGCACTTTTATAAGAATATTACAAAACACAGGCCCTGGCCGGTTGGCTCAGCGGTAGAGCGTTGGCCTGGTGTGTGGGGGACCCGGGTTCGATTCCCGGCCAGGGCACATAGGAGAAGCGCCCATTTGCTTCTCCACCCCCCTCTCCTTCCTCTCTGTCTCTCTCTTCCCCTCCCGCAGCCAAGGCTCCATTGGAACAAAGATGGCCCGGGCGCTGGGGATGGCTCCTTGGCCTCTGCCCCAGGCGCTAGAGTGGCTCTGGTCACGGCAGAGCAACGCCCCGGGGGGGGCAGAGCATCGCCCCCTGGTGGGCAGAACGTCGCCCCTGGTGGGCGTGCCGGGTGGATCCCGGTCAGGCGCATGCGGGAGTCTGTCTGACTGTTTCTCCCCGTTTCCAGCTTCAGAAAAATACAAAAAAAAAAAAAAAAAAAAGAATATTACAAAACACAAAACAAAAAAAAACAACCTAGCAAGTTGTTTTTTTTTTTTGTTTTTTTTTTTCATTTTTCTGAAGCTGGAAACAGGGAGAGACAGACAGACTCCCGCATGCGCCTGACCGGGATCCACCCGGCACGCCCACCAGGGGCGAGGCTCTGCCCACCAGGGGGTGATGCTCTGCCCATCCTGGGCGTCGCCATGTTGCGACCAGAGCCACTCTAGCGCCTGAGGCAGAGGCCACAGAGCCATCCCCAGCGCCCGGGCCATTTTTGCTCCAATGGAGCCTCGGCTGCGGGAGGGGAAGAGAGAGACAGAGAGCAAAGCGCGGCGGAGGGGTGGAGAAGCAAATGGGCGCTTCTCCTGTGTGCCCTGGCTGGGAATCGAACCCGGGTCCTCCGCACGCTAGGCCGACGCTCTACCGCTGAGCCAACCGGCCAGGGCTAACCTAGCAAGTTTTGAAAGGGAAAATCAGAATAGAGGGTACCGCCCACAGCTGGAAGTGGGCCGATTTCCTTTTTCTTAATGGCATCTGATGGTGGTCTTGTTGATAGCACTAATGAGAATTAATAAAGTATATAAAAAAAAAGTAAAAAGAATAAAAAAAAATTTGGAAAAAAAAACACACTAAAAAACCCAATATTAATTTATTATTCCCCCCCCCTTTTCTTTCTTCTCTTCTCCTCCTCTCCCCTCCTCCTTAGGAAAATATCGTGATGAACTTTGAATTGTAGTATGCTAAATGAAACAGAAACTTCCTAGGCCCTGAGTTGGGGGGAAGTATTCAAGGGGCAAAAAAGGAAGTAGGGACCCACAAAATGCAAAAAATGAAAAAATCTGGGTCAAGTATAAAATGATTTGCTTTTAAGTGATGGTCGACTAAGAGATACAATGAGAGGAATAAGAGGGAAACAAGAAGAAGGAAAAAAAAATAACTATTGTATTAAGTGGAGCAAAAACTAAATAGAATAGAGATCCTGGGTTGGGAGGAATGCTAATGAGTTAAAAAGCGAAGTAGCCCTGGCCGGTTGGCTCAGTGGTAGAGCGTCGGCCCGGCGTGCAGGAGTCCCGGGTTTTATTCCCGGCCAGGGCACACAGGAGAAGCGCCCATCTGCTTCTCCACCCCTCCCCCTCTCCTTCCTCTCTGTCTCTCTCTTCCCCTCCTGCAACTAAGGCTCCATTGGAGCAAAGCTGGCCCGGGCACTGAGCATGGTTCCATGGCCTCCATCTCAGGGTCTAGAATGGCTCTGGTTGCAACAGAGCAATGCCCCAGATGGGCAGAGGATTGCCCCCTCTTGGGCATGCCAGGTGGATCCTGGTCGGGCGCATGCGGCAGTCTGTCTGACTGCCTCCCCGTTTCCAGCTTCAGAAAAATACAAAAGAAAAAAAAAGTGAAATAAAAAGCACCCAAAATGCCACAAAAAAAACTTGAGTCCCAAATTAAATAATTTGTTCGTGGTTGAGGATTGAATGAGAGGAAAAGTAAAAGGAGAAAATAAGAAACTAATAAAGAGGGAGAAATAAGAAAAAGGGGAAAAGGAAAAGAAGAAAAAATAAAAAAAAACAGAGAGTTAAGGGTTTTGGAGTGTAGCCCTCATGGAGAGTAAGGAAGAAGAAAAGAAATAAAATGTAACACTTATGGGTAGTGTAGTTCAAGAAGAGGAAAGAATAGGACGGGCAGAGAATAAAAGGACCAAGGTGGAGGAAATAGTAATAATAATAATAAAGGCAAGAAGATGAAAGAAACAAAAAAATAGTGGAACACGTTATAAAGTCTGGATTTTTCTTGATTTTGAGAGGTTAACTTTTTCTTTTTTCTTTCCTCTCCCTCTTCCTGGTCGGTGACTCTGTACCCCGGGTTCTGCCCCTGTGGCACGCTTAGGTAGAGATTTGCAGTTCATGAGACTCTACGGTGATGTCATATATTAGGCTTCAGTCTTGTTGGTAGTCAAGGCTTGTTAGCATTTGCAGGCTCCGACAATGAGAGTCCGTTTTCCCGGAGCCTCTCTCCTAGTCTCTCCTTCCTGAATTAGCAGCCTGATGATCCAGCTATGAGGCTGCCGCTGCCTGTGTCTTCGCCTTCAGTGTGTGGAACTCCCGGATGCTCCAAGGATAGATTTTTCTGTCTCTGGTTGATGAACTTGTTGAAATTTTGGGGAGATTTGTCGGTCACGCTCCTCACGGCGCCATTTCTCTGACGTCACTTGGTTCTAACTTTTCAAAATAATTTCTGGACTTCTACTCATTGTTGAGAGCAGGGCTTCGCAAGCCACACCCTCTGATTCACAGCTACTCAGTTCTGCTAAATTGTGAAAGCAGTCCCCAAAACATGAGGAAGCCAGCATGGCTGTGTTCCAAGAAAAGGTTTTTTTTAAAAAAAATTTATTGATTTTTAAAGAGAGGGACAGAGAGAAAGAAGGGGAAAAGCAGGACGCATGAATCATAGGAGTTGCTTCCCATTTGTACCTTGACCAGACAAGCCCAGGGTTTTGAACTGGTCTCAGTGTATCAGGTTGACATTTTATCCACTGCGCCACCACAGGTCAGGCCATGAAAACTTTGTCTGTGATACTGATATTATAATTTCATATACATGTTTTGTGTCAATATTCTTCTTTTGATTTTTAAAACCATTCAAAAATATAAAGCCGTTCTTAGCTTGCAGGCCATACAAAAGCAGGTGTTTGGCTGGATTGGCCCATGGTTTACAGATATTATCTGAGCAGTGGGATTATGAAGTTAGCTCGGTATTTGTAAAAAAGTAATAAATTTTACTGTAAAAAGAAAATATAAAAAAGATATAAAATGACAGTAATATCTCTAAATAACCAGCTTATTAGTTTCTTTTTCCCAATATGGGTAAAACCTGTAACCCTATGTCCTAGACACCCTGTTTATATTTTCATTGTGACACCTTAGTTCATTGATTGCTTTCTCATATGTGCCTTGACCATGAGGCTACAGCAGACCGAGTAACCCCTTGCTTGAGCCAGCGACCTTGGGTCCAAGCTGGTGAGCTTTGCTCAAACCAGATGAGCCCGCGCTCAAGCTGGCGACTTCGGGGTCTCAAACCTGGGTCCTCCGCATCCCAGTCCGACACTCTATCCACTGCGCCACCGCCTGGTCAGGGGACACCCTGTTTATATTTTAAAAGCAGATAAAAACAGATACTTGCAGAATGAGCTTTGCAAACCTAATGTGAAGTAGAAGAAGCAAGACATCAGAGAATAGCTAATGTTTGATTCAATTATATAAAGTTAAAAGGTATTGTTTATGATGTGTACACAAGTGGCAAAACCCTGAAGAAGATCAGGACCTGGGTCCCCTGACGATTAAGAGGGTGCTTATGGGTGAGAGGGGCCTGTGATCGGCAAAGCCGAGTGGAAAGGTTTGGGGTGCTGGCAGTGTTCTGGTGCTGGTTGCTCTATAACTCCATTTGATAAACTGTACTTTTTTGTAGATATGTCATGTTTCATGATTAAAAATGCTAAAGTAAGTGAAGAACTACTGATGTATATGCAGTGATGCACAACGGCTGTGTATGTGATGGTGGTGTATGTACCACATGACAAGTGTGCAGCAGGGGACTGTGCCATCCAGGCTGTGCCAGTGCACCTGTGATGTGTGCACAAAGGCAGAATCACCTAACGACACATTTGTCAGAAGGGACCCCTGTTGTTAAACCAGACAGGCCTGCACAGTTAGAGCTTTCAGGCTCCTGTGAAAGACAGAATGAAACCCTGAGCCTGTCTCCTCACTCTGCCCAGAGAGTGCTGCTGTTCTCACGACTTTGTTCAGTAGCAGTGTTTATGCTTCTATCAGGGCTGAGCTACATCAGTTTTAGTTTTTTGAATTTCTAGAAAAGGTATATTTTACACATACTGTTTCCCCTTGTTTTCTTGTGGCTGTGTTATTTTGAAAGTCTGTTATTTTCTTTTCTTTTTTTTTTTTCCTGTATTTTTCTGAAGCTGGAAACGGGGAGAGACAGTCAGACAGACTCCCGCATGCACCTGACCGGGATCCACCTGGCACGCCCACCAGGGGGCGATGCTCTGCCCCTCTGGGGCGTCACTCTGTTGCGACCAGAGCCACTCTAGCGCCTGGGGCAGAGGCTGAGGAGCCATCCCCAGCGCCCGGGCCATCTTTGCTCCAGTGGAGCCTTGGCTGTGGGAGGGGAAGAGAGAGACAGAGAGGAAGGAGAGGGGGAAGGGTAGAGAAGCAGATGGGCACTTCTCCTGTGTGCCCTGGCCGGGAATCGAACCCAGGACTTCTGCACACCAGGCCGACGCTCTACCACTGAGCCAACCAGCCAGGGCAAAAGTCTGTTCTTTTCAATAGTTGCAGAGTATTGTGTTGCTTTTAAAAGGACCATGTTGGTAGACTGTGCATATTGAGTAGCTTCTTATCATGTTGAGCAGTACTATAATGGATGTCCTCATACATCAATCCCACTCAACGTTTGCAGTTTCCCTTGGGTAAATTCGTAGGGTGGGTGTATCTGGTTTTTCCTTTGGTGGGTCTTGCCAATTGGCCCTCCCCAAAGACTTGCTGATTGTACACTGACCAATGTGTGTGGGTGCTTATTTCACCACCACAAAGCATCCACAAGAAACTAGGTAAATATGCTATCTTAAAGGTAAAATTCACTATCTCTTGCTTTTAATTTCCATTTCTTTTTAAGATTTTATTCACTTTAGAGAGGGGAGGAGAAAGAGTATATATATATATAGAGAGAGAGAGAGAGAAGGGGAAAGCAACAGGAAGTATCAACTCCCATATGTGCCTTACCAGCCCAGGGTTTTGAACCAGCGACCTCACTGTTCCAGGTCGCTTTATTCACTGTGCCACCACAGGTCAGGCTTAATTTTCATTTTTAAAAGAGAGATTATCTTTTGTACTTTATTGGCCTTTTGTATTCCTTTTTGGAAAAACTTTAATACAGTTCTCATATTTTTCTTTTGATTTATGTTGATTTAAATGTTCAATAAGCAGTTTAGCCTGTGTTTATGACATATATCACACTTATCACTTGCTATCCTTATTTTCCCATGAAATATTTTGTTTATATAGTCTGGTGTTTTGTTTTTTTTTGAGCTTCTGGGTTTTAAAGACCTTCACTGCAAGATTTTAAACATAAATGTATGAAAAGCTTTCTCTTTGAACTTTGGTGATTCCATTTTTTTTACAGTGAAATAGTTAAGTCAATTTGAAATTTACTTGTAAAAAAATAAGATGAAGTTTTGACCTGATTTCCTCACAAACATCCAGCTGTTCTTGCATCAGCTATTGAACCTTCTTGTCTGCTGATGTGGAAATGTACATTTATAATATGTTAAATTTCTAGGACCTGTTTCAGGACTCTGTTCTGTTTCATTGATTTATTTATTCTTTCTATAGATCCAGATGCTTTTAATTATTATTATTTAAAAAAATTATTTATTGATTTTACAAATAGAAGGGAAGAGGGAGAGAGAGAAAGCGAAAGAGATTGTTATATGTGCCCTTACCAGGTATCAAACCCACAACCTTGGCATATTGGGATGATCATACAGGATTGTGTATCTTTCTTGTTATATCTGTTCCTAGATATTTTTTTTTATGTATTATTATTGTAAATGGATGGTTGACGTATTCAGTAAATATCAGTTTCGCTGTTATTTGATAGTATTGTTCAAGTTGATGTCCTTATTGATTTTCTGTCCACTTTTATCAATTACTTAGAGAAGGGTATTGAAGTCTTTGACCATTGTGAATTTGTCTGTTTCTTGTTGCATTTTGTTGGTTTTTGCTTTGTGTATTTTTTGTATGTGTGTGTGTGTGACAGAGACAGAGGGAGAGAGAGACAGACAGAGAGAGGGACAGATAGGAAGGGAGAGAGATGAGAAGCATCAGTTCTTTGTTGTGGCACCTTAATTGTTCATTGATTGCTTTCATTTTTCTTGCTTTTTATATTTTAACATAAGCTTTAATTTTTTTTTTCTTTCAAGATCACAAACCACCAACAGTATGCTTAAAATCTTAATCTAAGAAAATTGAGCCCTGGCCGGTTGGCTCAGCGGTAGAGCGTCGGCCTGGTGTGCGAGGGACCCGGGTTCGATTCCCGGCCAGGGCACATAGGAGAAGCGCCCATTTGCTTCTCCACCCCCACCCCCTCCTTCCTCTCTGTCTCTTTCTTCCCCTCCCACAGCCAAGGCTCCATTGGAGCAAAAGATGGCCTGGGCGCTGGGGATGGCTCCTTGGCCTCTGCCCCAGCCGCTAGAGTGGCTCTGGTCGAGGCAGAGCAACGCCCCGGAGGGGCAGAGCATCGTCCCCTGGTGGGCCTGCCGGGTGGATCCCGGTCGGGCGCATGCGGGAGTCTGTCTGACTGTTTCTCCCCGTTTCCAGCTTCAGAAAAATACCAAAAAAAAAGAAAAAAAGAAAAAAGAAAATTGAATCTAGTATAAAAATCCCAAAATAGTAATTATTTCAAAAATGATGTTAGGTATTTATGTAGCATTTCAGCTTTTAAAGTATCTTTGCATATGTAATCTCTTCTCATATTTTCAGAAACCAAATGAGACTGTTTTATATCCATTGTGCAATGAGAAATCCAAGTTTCATGAAGGTTGATTTTCTTTTCACATGGACATTAAGAACTAGAGCCACAACTTGAATTAAGTCACCTGATTGTCTAGTGCACTTTGATAACCCAGTATGACTTTGACATTAGCCATGAACATATGTAGAAACTTGAATTTTTTATAATTTGATTAGTTGGACAATTTTTATTACTTTTATATAAAACTATATATGAGTTATAGACATTTAAAAATATAAAGGCAAAATGAATTTAGAAAAATTCTCCAGTTACATCACACTCCCCAGCAGATACTTTTTTATCTTTTTTTATTATTATTAATTTTAATGGCGTGACATTGATAAATCAGGGTACATATGTTCAGTGACAACATTTCCAGGTTATTTTGACATTTGACTATGTTGCATACCCATCACCCAAAGTCAAATTATCTTCCGTCACCTTCTATCTGGTTTTATCCCCCCCCCCCCCCCCCCCCCCGGAAACCACCACCCTCATGTCCATGTCCCTGAGTCTCCTTTTTATGTCCCACCTATGTATGGAATCATATAGTTCTTAGTTTTTTCTGATTTACTTATTTCACTCAGTATAATATTATCAAGGTCCATCCATGTTGTTGTAAATGATCCGATGTCATCATTTCTTATGACTGAGTAGTTTTCCATAGTATATATGTAACAAAGCTTTTTAATTCACTTGTCCACTGATGGACACTTGGGCTGTTTCCAGATCTTCGCTATTGTGAACAATGCTGCCATAAAGATGGGGGTGCATTTCTCTTTTTGAAACAGTGCTATGGTGTTCTTGGGGTATATTCCTAAAAGTGGGAGAGCTGGGTCAAAAGGCAGTTCGATTTTTAATTTCTTGAGGAATCTCCATGCTGTTATCCACAGTGGCTACACCAGTCTGCATTCCCACCAGCAGTGCAGGAGGGTTCCCTTTTCTCCACATCCTCACCAGCACTTATTCTGTGTTGTTTTGTTGATGAGCGCCATTCTGACTGGTGTGAGGTGATATCTCATTGTGGTTTTAATTTGCATTTCTCTAATCACTAGTGATGTTGAGCATTTTTCATATGCCTATTGGCCATCTGTATGTCCTCTTTGGAGAATTATCTATTCCATTCTTTTGCCCATTTTTGGATTGGATTGTTTGTCTTCCTGGTGTTGAGTTTTACAAGTTCTTTATAAATTTTGGTTATTAACCCCTTATCTGACGTATTGTCGAATATGTTCTCCCATTGTGTAGTTGGCCTTTTTATTCTGTTCTTATAGTCTTTAGCTGTGCAAAAGCTTTTTAGTTTGATACAGTCCCATTTGTTTATCCTGTTTTTTATTTCCCTTGCCCGTGGAGATACATCAGCAAATATATTGCTGCGAGAGATGTCAGAGAGCTTACTGCCTATGTTTTCTTCTAAGGTGCTATGGTTTCAAGGCTTACATTTAAATCTTTTATCCATTTTGAGTTTACTTTTGTGAGTGGTGTAAGTTGGTGGTCTAGTTTCATTTTTTTGCAGGTAGCTGTCCAATTTTCCCAACACCATTTGTTGAAGAGGCTGTCTTTACTCCATTGTATGCTCTTACTTCCTTTGCCAAATATCAGTTGACCATAAAGGTGTGGGTTTATTTCTGGGTTCTCAGTTCTGTTCCATTGATCTACATGCCTGTTCTTATGCCAGTACCAGGCTGTTTTGAATACAATGGTCTTGTAGTACAACTTGATAATCAGGAAATGTGGTACCTCCCACTTTATTCTTCCTTTTCAAGATTGCTGAGGCTATTCGTGTTCTTTTTTTGGTTCCATATAAATTTTTAGAATATGTGTTCTATATCTTTGAAGTCTGTCATTGGTATTTTAATTGGTATTGCATTGAATTTATAAATTGCTTTGGGTAATATAGACATTTTAATGATGTTTATTCTTCCTAACCATGAGCATGGTATATGCTTCCAATTGTTTGTATCTTCCTTGATTTCTTTTATCAATGTTTTATAATTTTCCGAGTACAAGTCTTTAATCTCCTTGGTTAAATTTACTCCTAGGTACTTTAATTTTTTGGTTGCAATAGTGAAGGGGATTGTTTCCTTAATTTCTCTTTCTGACAGTTCATTGTTGGTGAATAAAAATGCCTCTGATTTCAGAGTATTAATTTTATATCCTACCACCTTGCTGAATTCGTTTATTAAGTCCAGTAGTTTTTTGACTGAGACTTTAGGGTTTTCTATATACAATATTATATCATCTGCAAATAATTATAGTTTTACTTCTTCTTTTCCAATTTGGATGCATTTTATTTGTTCTTCTTGACTGATTGCTGTGGCTAGGACTTCCAGATCTATGTTGAATAAGAGTGGTGAAAGGGGGCACCGCTGCCTTGTTCCTGATCTTAAGGGGATTGCTTTTAATTTTTGCCCATTGAGTATGATATTGGCCATGGGTTTGTCATAGATGGCCTTTATCATGTTGAGGTATGTTCCCTGTATTCCCACTTTGCTGAGAGTTCCAATCATGAATGGGTACTGGATTTTATCAAATGCTTTTTCTGCATCTATTGAAATTATCATGTGGTTTTTCTCCTTTCTTTTGTTTATGTGATGAATCACATTGATTGATTTGCTAATATTGTACCAACCCTGAATAAATCCCACTTGATTATGTTGTATGATTTTTTTCATATATTGCTGGATCCGGTTTGCTAATATTTTGTTGAGGATTTTAGCATCTAAATTCCTCAGGGATATTGGCCTATAATTTTCTTTCCTTGTGTTGTTTTTGCCTGGTTTTGGAATTAGAATTATGCTTGCCTCATAAAAGGAGCTTGGAAGTCTTCCTTCCTCTTGAATTTTTTGAAATAGCTTGAGAAGGATAGGAGTTAGTTCTTCTTTGAATATTTGGTAGAATTCACTTGTAGAATGGTAGAAGCCATCAGGCCCAGGACATTTCTTTGTTGGGAGTTTTTTGATAACTGTTTCGTTCTCATTTGTTGTAATCGGTCTGTTTAGGTTTTCTGATTCTTCCAGATTAATTTTTGGAAGATTATATGTTTCAAGGAATTTGTCCATTTCATCTAGATTGTCTAATTTTTTGGCATACAGTTCTTCATAGTATTTTCTTACAATATTTAGTATTTCTGTTATGTCAGTTGTTATTTCTCCACTCTCATTTCTAATTTTATTTATTTGAGTCCTGTCTCTTTTTTTCTTGGTGAGTCTGGTTAAAGGTTCATGGATCTTGTTTACCTTTTCAAAGAGCCAGCTCCTGGTTTCGTTGATCCTCTATATTGTTTCTTTAGCCTCTATGTCATTTATTTCCGCTCTGATCTTTATTATTTCCTTCCTTCTACTACCTCTGGGCTTTACTTGCCATTCTTTTTCTAGTTCTTTTAGATGCAGGGTCAAGTAGTTTATTTGAGCTTTTTTTAGCTTCTTGAGGTATGCCTGTAATGCTATGAACTTCCCTCTCAAGACTGCTTTTGCTGTGTCCCATAAATTTTGAGTTGATGTATGCTAATTATTGTTCGTTTCTAGGAATTTTTTAATTTCTTCTTTGATCTCATTGTTAACCCATTCATTATTTAATAACATGCTATTTAGTATCCAAGTGTTTGAGTATTTTTCAGTTTTTCTGTTGTGGTTGATTTCTAGTTTCATACCATTGTGATCAGAGAAAGTGCTTGATATGATTTCAGTCTTCTTAAATTTGTTGAGGCAGCTTTTGTGCCCTAACATGTGGTCTATCCTAGAGAATGTACCATGAGCACTTGAAAAGAATGTATATTCTGCTGCTTTAGGGTGAATGATTCTGAAGATATCTATTAAATCGAGTTGATTTAGTATGTCCTTTAAGTCTGCTGTTTCTTTGTTAATTTTCTTTCTTGAGGATCTATCTAGTGATGTTAGTGGGGCATTGAAATCCCCTACTATTATAGTATTGTTGTTGATCTCACCCTTTATATCCATCAAAGTCTACTTTATATATTTAGGTGCTCCTATATTACGTGCGTAGATATTTATAATGGTTATATCTTCCTTTTGGATTGCTCCCTTTATCATTATGTAGTGACCTTCTTTATCTCTTACTATAGTCTTTGTTTTAAAGTCCATTTTGTCTGATATAAGTATTGCTACCCCAGCTTTTTTTCATTTCCATTTGCATGAAATATTATTTTTTTTCCTTTCACCTTCAGTCTATGTGCATCTTTTGTTTTAAGGTGTGTCTCTTTTCTGTAGACAGCATATGCATGGGTCCTATTTTCTTATCCACGCAGCTACCCTATGTCTTTTGATCGGATCATTTAATCCATTTACATTTAAGGTTATTATTGATATGTAATTGTTTATTGCCGTTTTATTCTTTAAAGCTGTATTCCTCTTTTGCTATATTCTTTTTCCCCTTTGATCTGTTTACAACAGACCCTTTAGCATTTCTTGTAGCATTAGTTTGGCGGTAGTGAATTCTTTGAGGTTTTTTTTTGTCTGGAAAGCTTTTTATTTCTCCTTCAATTTTAAACGATAGTCTTGCTGAATAAAGTAGTCTTGTTTGTAGGCTCTTGTTCTGCATTACTTTGAATATTTCTGCCATTCCCTTCTGGCCTCAAGTGTTTCTGTTGAGAAGTCAGAAGTCATCCTTATGTGGGCTCCTTTATAGGTGATAGCCTTTTTTTCTCTAGCAGCTTTTAATATTTTCTGTTTATCACTTAGCTTAGGTATTTTAATTATGATGTGTTTTGGTGTAGATTTTTTTGGGTTTCTCTTTAATGGAGTTCTCTGTACTTCTTGGACTTGTGAGACATTTTCCTGAATTAATTGAGGGAAGTTTTTAGCTATGATATGATTGAACAAAGTCTTTATCCCTTATTCTTTCTCTTCTTCTTCAGGAACCCCTATGATGCGGATTTATTTCTCTTCATTTTGTTACAGAGCTCTCTGAGTTTCCTCAGGCTTTTTGAGTCTCTTTTCTTTTTTCTGCTCTTCCTTCTGTGTCTTCATTTATCATGTCCTCTAAGTCACTGATTCAATTCTCAGCTTCATCCATCCTGCTTTTAATTCCTTCCATTGTGTTCTTTTTTTTCTGATATTGTATTTATCATTTCTGACTGATTCTTTTTTATTATTTCAATGTCTTTTTTTATATTTGCTATGTCTTTAGGTGTTCGTAATGACCATCTATTGTTGTTCTAAGATCTTTGAGCATCCTAACAATCGTTATTTTAAACTCTGCATCCGGTAATTTGGTTATATCTGACTCATTGAGTTCCTTTTTGGGGGATTTCTCTTGATTCATTTTTGTTGCATTTCTCTGCCTTCTCATTTTGTCTGTGTATAAGAAGGTTTTGGCCTCTGGAGTCCACTGGGTGTGGCCTCTGGGTTCCCTAGGTGTGGTCTGTCTGCAGACCCACAACCCCCTCTACCTCTGCTGCCTAGGGCGTTTGGGTATGGGCGTTGCCAGTGCCAGCCCACTGGTGTTGTCACTGCAGTTTCTGCCTCTCCTCCACGGGAGGGGCTGTGATGTTGTGCCTGGATCTACAAGCCTCCTAGGTCTCTGCCTTTGCTCCGCCCCCATGTGTGGGGTTATGTGCTGTGCCCTGGTGGCAAGTCTCACCACCGCAGGCAGGGGTGAGCACCTTTGCTCAGCTGCGGGGCTCCACCTGTTTCTGGCTTTCGCCCCCCCCCCCCTCGTGGGAGGAGCCAGCTTGTGTATCAGGTAGCAAGCCTCCGTTCCGCCTGCCCGGCGAGGCTGTGTGCCTGGCGCCCTTCCTCAGCAGCGGGTCTCTGTCTCTTCCAGGGCTCCCGCTCTTCCCCCACTGCGGGGGTTTACAGGCAGGCCGCAGCTGGGCCTGACCACTTTTGCACATCTTCTGCACCTCTGCTGGGCAAGACTGAGCTCAAACCCGGGCCTCAGTCATGTTCAGCTGGCTTCTGCCCTTGCTGAGGGAACCGTGCTTCTGCATCCCGCTGCCACCCTACCTCAGGCGAACCCGCAGCAGTGTGGTTGGAGGCACTGCAGCTCAGATCCTAACACTCAATGCTGTAGTCCCAAAAGCTCCCTCCTTCTACATGACTCTGCTCTGAGTGCCACGGGAGAGCTTGTTTGGCTGGTGTCTTGCTTCCCTTTGGTGCTATTGCTGTTTCCAGGGGAAATATTCACTTCAGATTTGGGGAGTGACTCGTCCCAGGGGTTAGAGTGGCTGTCCCTCAAAGTGTTTCTCCCTGTGCCTCCTAGATTACACTCTCTTCTCACTGCTCCAGTCCTCTCCTCTCTCCCGTCCCCCAAAGTCCCTGGTGGGTGGTTGTGAGAGAGGTTTTCTGCGTGGTCCCTTTAAGAAGAATCCTGGGTCTGAGAAATCAGACTCTTTCTCACAAACAGTATCCTGACTTGTTTTGCAGCTAAATACTGTCCATATGCCTCTTCCAGGCTCTGGGGCTGCAGGCTGGGGCTTTTTACCTGGGGCTCAGGACCCTCCCCTCTCTGCTAAACTCACTTTCCGCCACGTGAGTCTCTCCCGGCTGCCGTTCGCTTCGGGGAGCTGGGCAGCCCTCTCTGCGTTTCCACTTTTTCTACCAGTCTCCGTGTGGCTTCTTCAGTGTTCCTTGGTTGAAGAGTCCTCTTAGTTTAGTCCAAAGTTGGTTTTTCCAGATGATGGTTCTTAAATTAAGTTGTAATCCACTTTGGTTCTGGGAGGTGGAAGTTGGTATGTCCGCCTACTCCATCACCATCTTGCCGCCTCCTCATTGATTGCTTTCTCACATGTGCCTTGACCCAGGGGCTACAGCAGAGCAAGTGACCTTGGGCTCAAGCCAGCGACCCTGTGCTCAAGGTGGTGAGCCCATGCTCAAGCCAGATGAGCCCATGCTCAAGCTGGTGACCTTGGGGTTTTTAACCGGGGTCCTCCACATCCCAGTCTATGCACTGTGCCACAGCCTGGTCAGCTGCTTTGTGTATTTTGAAGCTCTATTATTAGTTGTAAAAGTATTTAGAATTATTATATCCTTTTTTTTTCTTTTTTTTTTTCTTTCTTTTTTACAGGGACAGACAGGAACAGAGAGAGATAAGAAGCATCAATCATCAGTTTTTCGTTGAGAGATCTTAGTTGTTCATTGATTGCTGTCTCATATGTGCCTTGACCGCAGGCCTTCAGCAGACCAAGTAACCCCTTGCTTGAGCCAGTGACCTTGGGTCCAAGGTGGTGAGCTTTTGCTCAAACCAGGTGAACCCTCGCTCAAGCTGGCGACCTCCGGGTCTCGAACCTGGGTCCTCTGCATCCCAGTCTGACGCTCTATCCACTGTGCCACCACCTGGTCAGGCTATTATATCCTTTTGCTGATGTGGTTCCTGTATTATTTACAGACTCTCTTTGTCCCTGGGAACATTCTTTGCTCTGAATATATTTTTCTGGTTTTAATGCTGCCACCCCAGTTTCCTGCCGCTGGCATCTCCTCACATCCTAGCTCTGACTTTCTATTGAGATGATTGCTGCAGGCAGAATAGTTGGGTCTTGACTCCACTCCACCAGTCTCCCTGTGTCTGTCCCTTTGTATTTTAGTCAACAGTGTTTTTGAGAGGAGCCAACACAGGCTTGTGAAGGCCCATTCAGACCTCCTGTTTGTGCTGACACAGTCTGGGTGGCCTGGCTGTGTGTCTCTAAGTGATGCTGTTTGTGGGCAGGGTTATCTGCAGCTTGAGATCTGGGGATTGGAGCCTGGGGAGGGGATGTGGGTGCTGCTTCACTGGCAGTCAGGGCTCTTACTTACATCTGGCTTCGGGAACCATCTGGAGGAGCCTTTCTCGGTCTTCCTGGGGATTGGCCAAACTCCCATGGGGTATGTCCTTGGGTTGCAAATGTTTTCCTTCTCCTTGACATGTCTGGCGGCCTTGAACTGAACTTTTAAGGGTTGGTAGGGTTGTCACCTTCCTCCAGAGCTATAGCTTCTAGACTCCTCAAGCACACGAGGGACAGACTTATGTGTGAGAGTGACTTCTGGGCCCTGTATGCCTCTTCTAGAATCTCTCCCCATGGCTTGTAATGTCCTCTGTTGGTGGACACTTGACCAGGTAGTGTCTGGTTGGGAATGTGGTAGTTTCTTCTGTCTCAGGTGGGAACAGAAGTCAGGAGGGTGACATGTGCACTGCTTCTAAATGGTCCATGCCTGCTCCTCTACTTGGCTAGCCAGGAAGTGCAGGGAGAAGCTGAAGGTACCTTGCTGAGGCTAAAGGATTCTGGAAACTTCCAGTTCATCTCTTCACTGTCTACTCTTTATCTGTTGGCATATTTTGGTCTTTGGATGCTCATGTTTTTAGGTGGGAGGGTCAAGAGGTTTAACTCAGGCCCCTACCCTCTACCTTAAACCACAGCTCGGCATAGCTCTAATGATAGACAATGTCTTATAATGTGCTTTTCCTATAGAAACTTCACTTGGAGATGTTGACAGACCAGCCACGAACAACTAAATACCACCATGTGATCCTGCAGAATAGGGAGTCCCTCAAAGACAAAGTGATTCTGGATGTTGGCTGTGGGACCGGGATCATTAGCCTCTTCTGTGCACATTATGCGCAGCCCAAAGCGGTGAGTAGGAAGTGGCCGTCCCTTTAGCAGTCATGGAGCTGAGTCTTGGTGATGTGTCCTTTGTGCATGAGGCACCATGTTGACAAAGCGGGCAGTGTTTCCTCATGGGCTGAGCCAGTCAGAGGTTGTGACATTGGTCAGTGAGCTACCAATAGCATAGAGTGGAATACGACAGGTAGAAAATGTCCCAGCGATCTGCATGTGATGGGTAGTTTTTTTGAAATGTTTATTTCAGTTAAATATAGAAACATTCATCTACATGAGTGGGTTACCGTCCAAGTGCTGTCCCTGCCCTGAATAGTGACTGCCTGGCAAAGACAGGACCGACCTCACTCTCTCTCTTTAAAGCATGTCTGGGCTATGTGGAGTTGTAGCCCCTTGGTGTTCCCAGTACAGGCAGGTGCAATTCCTAGTTTACAGGGGAGGCTGCAGTGCAGGGGCCACCTGAGTTCAGATCCTGTCGGAACCAGAACATGGTGCTCAGGACCCTCCGCCAAGAACCTGGATTTGAAATTATGTCTGAAGCCACAGGTATCCTACAAGTCGGACTGTCCTCAGATGAGTGCTGAGACCTCCTTCATCAGTTAGGGGTTGTTGCTGCGTGAACAGGCGCTGGGCTCTGGCCTTACCCAGGGAACCTTGGGACGAGCAGCCATGGGTTGGGGCAGAGCTTCTGTCCACCTGCAGCCCCATGCCTGTTTTAGGCAGAAGGTGAAGTTAGGGTTAGATGCAGCAGCTCCCCTCCCAGGTGCATGACACACTGGCCCTCTGCTGTTGGCCGCTGCTTTCCTTCTGTGTCTGCCGTTTTCCCTTTTCTCTGGTGTAGGTTGCAACTCGGCCGAGGTGCTGCTGGGCTGCCATGCAGTGCAGGATGTATGCTGACGGTGCTTCTGCCAATGCAGGTGTATGCGGTGGAGGCCAGCGAGATGGCCCAGCACACGGGGCAGCTGGTCATGCAGAATGGCTTCGCCGACATCATCACTGTGTTCCAACAGAAGGTGGAGGATGTGGTGCTGCCGGAGAAGGTGGATGTGCTGGTGTCCGAGTGGATGGGGACCTGCTTGCTGGTAAGTGCGGGGCAGCGACTGGGCTGGTCTCTAGAATCTTCACAAATTGTGATTAACTTGGACTTTTTTCCTAAGGTCAAATGTAACTTATTTTTTTATATGAACTAATGACTATTTGACTGATTAAAAAAATGCCTTTACAAGAAATCTGGAACTCTTTCATGAGTGATTTATGTAAACTCTGTTCTCTTTGTGAACCTGTGAATATCCATGGCTTAATGTATGAGGCTGATTTTTTTATGCGAGCAGACTCTTTGTCTCTTTCCAAGCCTGGGTGCTTCCTCTCCTAGCAGCCCCCTGATTAGCATTAGTGAGACCCAGCCTGACGCTCCAGGTATCACAGGTGGAGTGGATGGTTTTCTGGTTACACCCCTCCCACCCTGCACAGTACTTTATGTGCTCACGCTCACAGACTCTGAGATTGAGGGCAAGTGAGAGGTGGGTGGGAGCTGGGCCGGCGTCTTCATCTCCTCGAACCCTCTGCCCAGCGCTCTTCTGGCTCAGGATCTAAGACATTATAGTAAAACACCCCAATCTGAAATTTAGCATCTGTAAAAATCCAGAGAGAGAACATCTTGCTGAATGTGAGCAGAATGTGGCTGATGTTTCCAGCGAGAGATCTATTTAAATATGTTGTCCCAGCTTCTTATACATTGCAAACATTGAGGAAAATGACAGCAAATGACATTGGGCCATTAGTCCTGTTGAGATTATGTTATCTGAAGAGAAAGTGTACGTAGACTCAACATCTGTGGTATTTGGTTTATTAATATCATCTGTGGGTTCCTAAGATTATAACCAGGGGATAAAAGGGACTAAGTACAGCATTAACCCATTACATGGGTATTAGCCTTTGCCCCTCAAACACCAGTGTTTATTCAGTGAATGTTTATTGAGTTCCTCCTGGCCATGGGAACATAGGAGCCAGCCTGTTGTGGAGCTGTATCCACAGGCCCAGGGCAGTTGAGGGAAGCCTGCTGCCAAGGGTTCAGCTCTGCTCTTGGAAGTAGGTGATGTGGGAGACAAAGAGTAGGAGGGGAGGGAGAGAAGAGGAAAGGGGCAGAGGGAGGAGAAATGGGGAGGTGGGAGGGGCGGGGGAAGAGGGAGGAGAGGAGAGGTGGAGGGGAGCAGCATCTAGCAGGGGCAGTGGCACCTCGGGGCCGAGCTGGATTTAGGTGCTGTGTGCTCCAGGACTTTGCCATGTGTTAGGCAACCAGCCACTGTCCAGGGCTTTAAGGGGTGGAGTAGAGATCAGGTCACTATGGGAGGCCCTGTAGGACTGCAGGGCAGGTGAGGCCTTCAGGGTCTGAGGGCTGTGAATGTTCTGAGAATACCCCAGACCAAAATGATTTCATTTGACAGCTAAAATCCTTTCAAAACTTAGGGGCTCTTAAAAATGTAGTAGTAACTACTTAGTGACTACTCAGTGGATGAGAGTGAAGATTTATCCTGGCCCTTAGCCATTCTCCAGTTCTGAATTCTAACGCAAAATGACCCAAGCTGTGTTAGGTGACCATTAATATGTGGGTATGAGATAAATCCTCCAAGGAGTGCTGGCTGAGCAGTGCTTATCCTGGCTGGTATACTGTCGAGAGTGAGACTTGTATAAAGATCCCAGACCATCTGAATGCAGCAGGGAGGTCTGTGCAGACGCTGGCCTCAGTCACCTGGTCTCCTGTGTGTCTCTTCCTCCCCTGCAGTTTGAGTTCATGATTGAGTCCATCCTGTATGCCCGGGATGTGTGGCTGAAGGAGGGCGGGGTCATCTGGCCAACCACAGCTGCATTGCACCTGGTACCCTGCAGTGCCGACAAAGACTACCGCAGCAAGGTTCTCTTCTGGGACAATGCCTATGAGTTCAACCTCAGCGCTCTCAAGTGAGTGTCCGTGGCACAGCCATACACACACGCTCTTGGGCCTCTCGCAGTGTGAACTGCAGACGTTTCTAAGACAGAATATGTACTTTGTTGTAGAACTTGCCGTGAAACTATCTAAATTTACTCACATGCCTAAGAATTTTGCACGTTGCCTTTAATGCCTTTAAACTGATAACAGCTGCGATGGGAATTGAACTGTCTTTTGCATCTAAGTACTCAAAGTACACTGGGAAAAATAAGGTCATGGTTATAAATGAGGCCTTTATAAATGTGTGGGCCATTAAAACACAGATGTATGTTCCTACTAAGCTATAAATTTGAATAAGGATTGGAAATATATTAGTGGAGTTTTATAGAGAAAGCAGTGCTCCAAAAGAGTTGATTTCCTGGTTGTTAACATGTGACACAGTTGTGCAGTTGAGCTTCAGGTTTGATTTTCTGGTAAGGCCTTCACATTTCTACTGTTGTCTCTTCTTAGAAGGATGGGGATATATAAGCTGACTGCTTCCCCTTCTAAGAGTGCCATGGGAATTAGGCACAAGAAACCCAGCATCAGCCCTGGAAATGAGGGAAGGGCCCCTCATTTGTCAGAAGCTGCAAGAAACTTCCATTCATGTAGTGAGGACCAGGTCACTGGGGATGCCTGCTAGACATCCAGATGAGGAGTAGACAGCCAGAAAGGGGCCTCTGAGCCTTTTTGTTTTTTATTTTAAAATTAAAAAAATATTGCCTGACCTGTGGTGGTACAGTAGATAAAGCATCGATCTGGAATGCTGAGGTTGCTGGTTCAAAACCCTGGGCTTGCCCAGTCAAGGCACATGTGGGAGTTGATGCTTCCTGCACCTTCCCCCTTCCTTCCCTCCCTTCCCTCCCTCCCTCCCTCCCTCCCTTCTTTCTCTCCCTCCCTCCCTCCTTCCCTCCCTCCCTCCCTTCCTCCCTCCCTCTCCACTCTAAAATGAAGATCCCTGCTGCCAATTCAGTGTCAACAGGAGTCCCCAATTTGGGGTGCAATACAGCAGAGACTTTACTTAGTGACACAGCTGCTGTTGCAGCTCAGTTTGTAAACCAGGGAAACACAGCCATGGCACTCCACTAAGACAGGGGAGGCTGGCTTACATAGAGAGGAGTTCCTGCCCCTGTTCTTGACTGGTCTATTTTCATGTAAATAGGGAATTCAAATTTGTATAGTTTGGTCCAAATAGCACTGTTCTAATTGGTTGGCTCCACAAATTCTGATTGGCCAGCAAAGATACAACCTAGAACAGGAATATTTTTTATTTGCTGTGTAATAGAAGATCCATGAAAGATATTTTGTGATAAAATAGATTCGAAAACTAAAGAAAACACACTGTAGCCTCTTATTTTCTGGTATTTGGTGAAGGTTGGTCTCCCTGTGTTCAGACCTTAAGAAGGACTAAAGGGAAGCTCCTCATTACTTATACACAGGGAGGGCTGGGTGGAGGGACCGGAGTTGGGCTTGCAGGGCTACAGCTCAATAGTGGTTTGGAATTCCTAATAGTACAGGAGAGAGAAAACATATCCTATTGTCACACATGCGTGTGTCAGAGCCTGAGATGTTGGTGATGACTTTGAGTAATTACTTTGACCTTTTTCCCAGATCTTTAGCAATTAAGGAATTTTTTTCCAAGCCCAAGTATAACCACATTTTGAAACCAGAAGACTGTCTCTCTGAACCGTGCACTATATTACAGCTGGACATGAGAACAGTGCAGATCGCTGATCTGGAGGTGAGGTTGTACAGTTGGTGCGCACATGCGTGAAACTTGTTATTCCGATAAACAAGTATATATACCTTTTACTATTGGTTCTCCTATAGTCTTTGTTATATTCTGATTTTCTTTTCTATTTTTATATTATTTTATTTCTAGTTAACCTCTTTAACATCTTCCATTATTTTTAGATTTAGGTTTAATATTATCAGCATCTTCAGATTCAAATAAATTATCGAATTTCATGATGGAATTTGAATTAAAAATTTTTAAACGGTTTTTAGTTACTCTTGATAGCAAAATTCTTAGTTCTTTCTTTTCCTTCTCTCTTGCCATGAGGTGGCACCTTTGGGTTCAGGATGGTACCAGGTTAAGGGTGTACTCTGAGATGGGGGAGCCAGACAATGTTTGAAAACCTCATCTGGAACTTTGATGGGCAAAATAGTGTGAGAACTGAAGTTCTGAGGCTTTAGTTAGTTTCAGTTACAACTGTAGAAACTCGGCTTTGAACTTTTCTATTTATGCAAAGAACTGAGAAGAGAAAGTATTCTCAAATTTTGAGGCAGAAAATTAGGCAAATGAGACCCAGATTACTCGAAACCTTTTCTGGTTGTCTGCTGCATTTGAATTCACAATGCAAGTTTTAATATTTACTTTCCCGAAAAGGAAATTCTATATGGTTTTTGATGTGTTCAGCTAAACTAGTAAGTTATAGGCTTGTTTCATATTTGCCGAAATAGGTGGTACAGGTCTTGGGTCAGCACAGTGTTGTGGGATTTGTGAAATGTGGCCAAGGGAGGAAGAAGTTGTGAGCCTTGCTCAGACAGAGCCTGAGGCAGCCTTATGTTACATGTTTATGAACCAATGTCCATTTTCTTGTTTGTTTGGTTGAACACAGACAATGAAAGGTGAACTGTGCTTTGATATCAAGAAAGCTGGCACCCTGCATGGGTTTACGGCCTGGTTCAGTGTCCGCTTTCAGAACCTGGAGGAGGATGAACCCCAGCTGGTGCTGAGCACGGGACCGTTTCACCCGTGAGTGTCTGCTCCACCCTTTGGATACGTGGGTAGCTCTCCGTGGACTGTTCAGGGCTTGCTGTCAAGTTATTGCCATGACAGAAAGCATGACAGAGTGATGAATTTAAAGGTCTAGTAATATTGAAAGTTGACCTGAAATCTTTAACGCAGGCTGAGCCTTGGGCTGGGAGCTGTGGTATGGAGCTAGGTGTGCAGGTGATGGGCACTGGGGCCCAGGCTGTGTGGAGCTGAGTTGGGGTCTTGTGCCCCCACTGTCCCTGTACCCACTTCCTCGGGCTGCTTCTGGACCCCCTGGATGAACAGACTGGCTTTAGGAGGAGCAGGCTTTGTCTTCTCTCAGTTGCCCTAAATGCTACTACAGTTTTTCATAGTTAGCAGCATTCTAGGGCCCTTTGCTCAGACTTTTTTACAGAAGGGAAATGTTTCTTTTATTTATTTATTTATTTATTTATTTATTTATTTATTCATTTTTAGAGAGGGGAGAGAGAGAGAGACAGGGACAGAGAGAGAAGGGGGGGAGGAGCAGGAAGCATCAACTCCCATATGTGCCTTGACCAGGCAAGCCCAGGGTTTCGAACCGGCGACCTCAGCATTTCCAGGTCGACGCTTTATCCACTGCGCCACCACAGGTCAGGCCGGGAAATGTTTCTTGAGACAGTTTTGTGCAACAGCATTTTATGACTGCACTCATGCCCACATGGGAGCTGAAGTCTGTTCATGGGGCTGGATACAGCGGCCCTGTGGAAATGCTGCCTTCATTTGGGGGCTTCTGTAGCCCCTCTCAGTAACTGCCCTGGACACTCCCTCTGGCATGGGGGTGAGCCAGGAGTAAGCGAGGCACAGGGAGGGGTGCTAGTTGTAGCATCTGGGCGTGAAGGACCTCGGTCATCATTTTGTGCAAGGAGAGTGAGGCTGAGGAACTGCTTGCCCAGAGTGGAGGTTGCCTGGCTGGGGCTGCAGTCAGTTCTCCTTCCGGGGCTCACTGTGCAGATGGGAGCACTCACCTTAGGAGCCAGCAGTGAGTGCTGTGTGCTGGGGCTCCTCTCCACTAGAGCATCTGCAAGGGGTTGTCCACACATATGTAGTATCAGGGACAGAATTGGGGTGGGCAGGGCGCAAGGCCAAAGGACACATTCTTGGAGAAGGGCCAGGGAAAGAGACCCCTATGGTGGCTGAGGGAGGGTAGCCTGAGAGTCAGGGAGGAAGAAGAGGCAGCCAGTGCCTCAGCTGGGCATGATCGTGGGGCCACACCATGTACTGAGGGGAGGACCTGTCGGGGGCCAGAGCCTGTAGAACTTCAAGAGTCCCAGAATGTTACTGTTTTTCCCCCAAATGTCAGTTATCTTGTGCACATGCATCTTAACTTTCACAGAAATCATGTTTTTGGACACAGTGTCTTCATTGTGTGTTTCTCTTTGACTGCAGAAACTAGAACCGTGGGCATCAGTGGCTTGGAGAAAGAGCTGGGTGGCTTGGGGTGGACACCTGCTTTGCCAGGATGCAGAAGCCGGGTGGACCCTTTGAGGGGCTGGGGCAGAGGCACCCTATGTCCTGCCTTATGACCTTGAGCACCCTATATCCCCTCCTGGAATTTGAGTGTGTCCAGGAGCTGTGTCCTCGGTGGGCTGTGTCTGCCCTACAGTAGTTCTGGAAAGCTGGGCCCAGGGAGGGGCTCCAGTAACACCACCCTATGTCTTGCAGCACCACCCACTGGAAGCAGGTGCTGTTTATGATGGATGAGCCTGTCCCTGTCCACACAGGGGACGTGGTCACAGGCTTGGTTGTACTGCAGAGAAACCCAGTGTGGAGGAGGCACATGTCTGTCACTCTGAGCTGGTCTGTCACTTCCAGACAAGATCCCACATCGCAGAGAGTAAGTAAGCTATTTAGCTTTAAAGTCATATGCTGTTGTGCTGTTCTGGGGGATAGGTCTGGGGTGGTTACCATGGAGATGCTCATCCCCACCTTGTCTGCATCATTTTTCTAATCCTCATGGTGGGAAGTGGATGCTTTTATTTCCAGAACAGAAAACAGAGGTGCAGGAAGGTAAATGGTTTGTTCTGTGACACAGCTAGTCAGTGAGAGAAGCCCCAGCCCTGGCTGGGGGCCACCCTTTCTATGTCCAGGAGCTGCGGGCAGAGAGAAAGGGCCAATGGCTGAGCCATCATGTAGCCTGGCACCTACCTGGTGCTCACAGGTGGTGGGTGTGTGGCCACGCAGAGTGAGGGGTGCGTTCTGACTAGGTGGTGGTTTGAAGAGTGAAGAGCCAATGTTCCCACAAGTGGAACAGTGCAGCCAGTGGGGGCCTTGGGCCTCAGAGGCCACTGAAAGGTGGATTCTCTTCTCCTGACTCAGGGTTAATGTGGGAGGGAAAAGAAAATCATCTAATGGTTTCTTGTTGTTTTTGATACCTCTTTATTGCTTTGCTTTACAGTAATTTTATGTTGAGTTTGTCATTTAAAAATATTCTGCATCTGAATGCCATTTTCTTGTCCATTGTTAAGGTATTATAGGAAATACTGCATGTTAATCAAGTGTTATTGATTATTTGATTGATTTGTTTTCTTTGCCTTTTTTAGGGTGGAGAAAAAGTCTTTCCAATCTGGAGATGACAGTGACGTTCTGTTTGGGAAGCAGTGTGAGCTTATTGGAGGTATGTGCAGGAGCGGAGGAGTCTCATCCGTTGTGAACACTCGATCTTGTGAAAGCCTGAGAACGCTCACTCTGCCTGGCAGGTGGTCACACCCCTGTCTGTGGGCTCCACAGACAAACAGACTCGGGCTGCCCTTGCCACTGTCACTGCCTGTGTCTGTACTCTAGAAGTAGGCTGTGTTTCCAGGTGTCCACCAGTGACGTCTACAGTGCCGACCTCTGGGTAGGTTGGGGGCACAGTGTTCCTAAGCTAGGTCTAGTTCTACACTCATAGGACACATGCGTCAGCCTTGTACTCCTGTGAAAGTGACTGTTTGTGCATCATGTGGTAATGGTGTCCTTACTGCCCTTGGTTCATCCACTCAACATGCTGAATGTGGGGCTTCCCGGAGCCATGCAGGACTGGGAGGCGGCAGTGCATGCTTGGGCCTCTGCATGCGATAGTGCAGTTGTAGAGATGTCTTCTAGACAAAGCGTGTTGGTACATAGTGCATCTTAATAAATATTTTTAAATAAACGAATGTTTGTGTAGATCCTATTTCTGTGCACGTACATTATTCGTACAAGCATGGGCCCATGCCTTGTGTACTGCCTTGTAAGCTTTCTCATCTAATATTATGAAGAAACTCCCATATCAGTAGTTATACATCCACATATTGTGTGTGTTGTTTTGATTTTTAGTTAACTTTTTATTAAAATATAAAATACATACCCCAAACTGCACAAGTCATGTGTATATAGATGGATGAAATTTTACAACATGGACATACATGTAACCAGGACTTAGGTCAAAACACCTCACACACCTGAGGCCCCAAGTGCCTCTTCTACTCAGCAACAGCCCCGGGGGCATGCTTGACTTCTAACACTATAGATGACTTTTGTCCAGTTTTGAACATTTTATGAGTGGAATTATACAATGTGTTTTTGTTATTGACTAGATGTTTGTGTCCTCCTAAAATTTGTATGTTGAATCCTAACCCCCAGTGTGATGTTGTTTGAAAGTGGGGGCCTTTGGGAGGTACTGGGTCATGAGGGTTATTACGTCTCATAATAGGATTAGTGCCCTCATAAAGGAGACCCCAGAAAGTGCCTTGTCCCTTCACAACACAAGGATACTGCGAGAAGGTGGTCAGCTATGAACCAGGAAGCGGGCTCTCACCAGACCCCAAATGGGCCTTTTCCTTGGTGTGGGACTTCCAATCTCTGAACAGTGAGAAATAAATGTCTGGTTGTTTGACTCTGGTATTCTGCTCTGGTGCCCTGGATGGTAAGGCATTCTTCCTTTGCATCTGCCTTCTGTAGTTCACATTATGTTTGTGAGAATCTTCTGTGAATTGTATGCAATGTGGTTGCCTTCTCATTGCTGTGTAATGTTCTACTGTATGAATGTACCATAACTTACGTGTCTTATTCCCCTGTTGGTGGGCATTGGGGTTCTTTCTAGTGTCCATCTATTATGATTGGTGCAATTGCAAACATTTCTGTATGTGCGTGTGTTTTGGTGCACACTTCTGCTTTACTAGAAATGATCAGCTCTTCAAAGTCAAAAAAACTCATGTCTATGCTCCACATCCCCTTCAACGCCAACTGTTTTGTGTTTTTCCTTTCTTCTGTTCTGGTGGGTGTGTGGAGGTAATTGCATTTTTCTCATGGCTAATGCCATGTGTTCACTGGCCATTGGCTACCCTGTTTTTGAAGTGCTTGTTCAAGACATTTCTCTGTTTTACTATTAGGGTTGTTTTTTTCCCCCAATTAATTTTGCAGGGGTTCTTGATATAATTTGACTAAAAGTCCTTTACCATATATTTATTTTGTGATTTATCTTCTTCTCTGTGACTTGTTTTTCACTTGATAAACAGAAGTTCTTAAATTTGATGTTGTTCAGTTTGACATTATTTTTCTTTTATGGTTAGCACATTTTGTTTTCTATTTAAGAAATCATTACCTATTCCAAGGTCACAAAGCTATTCTACATTCTTCTCTGTTATAGCTTATACTGTCTTAGCTTTTGCACTTATATCAACATTCTAAGAGTTCTATACCTCTAGAACTGCTTTAGCTGCAACATTATTTTGATATATTTTTAGTATCATGCAGTTTGAAATATTTTAAAATTTTTGTTATGATTTCTTCAGCTGTACTGTTGGTTATTTGGAGTTATGTGGCTTAATTTCAAAAGGTGGGATTTTTAAGTTACTTTTCTTAACCATTTCTAGCTTAATTTCACTATTAGAGAATAGACTGAGTGATTTCAATCCCTTGAAACTGTTGAATCTTGTTTTATGACTCAGCATATTGTCAGTTGTATTCCTATGTACTTTTTGTGTATCCTGCTGTCCTTGAGTGTAGATCTCTAAATGTCATTTATCAAGTTTGTTGTGTTGTTCAGATAGTTGGATCTTGACTGATATTTCTGTCTGCTTATTCTATGAGCTTCTGAGTCCCTCTGCGTCTTAGTCTGTGTCTTTGTCTGCTTAGAGTGCCATATCAAAATACCGTAGGCTGGGTGACCTAAACAACAGGAACTTACTTTCAGGACTTTAGTTCTGGAGGCTGGGACGTTCATGATCAGAGTGCTTGCCAATTTGGTTCCTGGAGAGGGCCATTGTTCTGGATTGCAGAAGGCCATTTCTCATTGTGTCCTCACGTGACAGAGAGTGAGCTCTCTTGTGTCTCTTTTTTTTTTTTTTGTGACAAAGACAGAGAGAGGGACAGATAGGGACAGACAGGAAGGGAGAGAGATGAGAAGCATCAATTCTTCGTTGCTGCACCTTAGTTTCTCATTGATTGTTTTCTCATATGTGCCTTGACCGGGAGGCTACAGCAGACCGAGTGACCCCCTGCTCAAGTCAGCAACCTTGAGCTCAAGCTGGTGCCTTGCTTAAATCAGATGAGACCACGCTAAAGCTGGTGACCTCAGGGTTTCAAAGCTAGGCCCTCTGCGTCCCAGTCTGATGCTTTATCCACTGTGCCACCACCTGGTCAGGCTCTTGTAGCTCTTCTTATAAGGACACTAATCCTGTTGGATCAGGGCCTTACCCTTATGATCTGTTTAACCTTAATTACTTCCTTAAAGCCCCTGTCTCCAAATATAGTTACACTAGAAAGCCCAGCGGTCATACGAAATGACCGCTGTTTTAGATATTATAAATTGTAATTAAAATGATTTGTGCAAAGGTGTCTGCTAATTCAAACTGAATTACCCAGGGCAGGCGGCAAGGACGCCCCTTTGCTTAGTGCCCTATGGGGTTTCCCCCTTCTACTTGCTTTATTGCTTAAAGTAGAGTGCAATGAAGGAAACTACTGGCAGTACATTTCTTAAGAGCCAGCACTAGCTCAATAAATAAAGGTGATTTAAATAATAAAATGTTAATTCACATGTCAAAGATCTTTTTGTACACAACATTTTGATGGTAAACTTGACCATGAAGTCGAAAGCAATAAAGTCCTGGTCCAGGCAAGTCAATTGGTTTGTTTCCCATGGACGCAAAAGCAAACGAACTATTAATGGATCGAATGCTCTCCATGTACTGTTAGCTATTTGGATGCTGATTAGTCAATAATTTATTCAAGAGTGGTGGATAATTCTCAATTAGTGGAACTACAATGTTTCCGTACTTGCAACATTGAGAAAATCCTTTCTTGCCATGGTCAAATCGATTAGTTTCTAACTTGAAGTTTAAGGACTGACAGTGTTCACATTTAATATTCATGATACCAGAGGAATGCTCAAAAATTAAAGTTTCTCTGTTTGAAACTGTTTTAATCATTTTTGCGTTTCGTAATGCTAAATATCCATCAGCTTTACTCTGTCGTTTTTTTGCATTTCTCTCCTGTCTTTGTTCAAGGGACTCATTTTGTCGAGACAGGCTTTTTTGTCTTGCATCTGAGGCAAGCCTTGTTTCTCTATGCTCATCAGTCTCATTTTGCCGAGAAAGACGCATTTGCTCTGCGACTGAAGCAAGCCTTGTCTTTCTCTGCTCAGTGGTTTCTTTTTGTCGAGAAAGCTGTTTTTGTGCAGCTTTAGCTCCTTTTCTCTCCTCTTCAGTGTTGTATTTTCTAGGAGGCATTCTTAAAAGAAATTACATTAAGACGTAGTTTTTATGTAAAACAGATGATTGCCAATGCAAACAAATGTTCACCTTCCCCCTGACACGCTCAATTTGCGTTCAGCCATGGCAACTTCACCCCATTGCCTAGTATAGTTACGCAAGCAACCAATAAGCTATCAGCGACAAACAGACACTTAAGCCGCATATAATAAAGATTGGTGGTTAAGGCTTTGCTATATACTGAATGTCTGTGTCACCCAAAAAATTTGTATGTTGAATTCTGGCCCCCAATGTGATGGTTTTAGGAGGCAGGACCTTTGGGAAGTGTTAAGGCTATACAGATGGAACCCCATGATAGGATTAGTGTCCTTATAAAAGAGACTCAGAGAGCTCCCTCCCTCCCAACATGTGAGGACACAGTGAGAAGATGCTATCTGAATCAGGAAGTAACCCCTTACCAGACTCTGAATCTGGGGTGATCTGATGCCTTTCAGCTTCTAAACTGTGACATATAAATTTCTGTCATTTATAAGCCTCTCAGTCTATGGTATTCGGTTAGAGAAGCCTGAAAAGACTAAGACAGGCCTCAACACATGAATTTGAAGGGACACAGTTGAATCCATAGCATTTGGCTTCCTACCCCCCAAATTCATGTCCTCTTCACATGCAAAATACATTTATTCTATCCTAACAGTCCCAAACATCTTAACTCACTCCAGCATCAACTCAGTCCATCTAAATATCCAAACTAGGTATATGTGAGACTCAGGTATGTTTCACCCTGAGGCAATCCTTCTACTATGAGCCTGTGGAACAAGACAAGCTGGGTGCTTGTAAAACACAATGATGGGACCAGGTGGGATAGATGTTCACATTCCAGAGGGAGACCACAGAAAGAATAAGTGGGTGATGGCCCCAAGCCCATCCAGGACCATTAGTGTCTAAGGCTGGACAAGAATCCTCGGATTTGCTGCTCTGCCTCCAAGTCCACTGGGCCCTTCAGCTTGGCACTCCCAAGCAGCTCTGCAAAGGCCCCCTGAGACACTGGGCAGGGTCATCCTGGTACCCTGACACTGGAAGGGCGGCTCCAGCCTCTGACGAGAACCAGCCTGACCTACTGGACCTGTTGTGAGGCGGCAGGTCATCAGTGTTGGAGAATTCTTGATTATTGCTTACACGTTGTTTCTGCCTGATTTCTTTTCTGTATTAGTTCCAATTGCATGTTTGTTAGAAAACTATGCGCCCTGGCCGGTTGGCTCAGTGGTAGAGCGTTGGCCCAGCGTGTGGAAGTCCTGGGTTTGATTCCTAGGCAGGGCACACAGGAGAAGTGCCCATCTGCTTCTCCACTCCTCCCCCTCTCCTTCCTCTCTGTCTCTCTCTTCCTCTCCTGCAGCCAAGGCTCCATTGGAGCAAAGTTGGCCCAGTTGCTGAGGATGGCTACATGGCCTCTGCTTCAGGTGCTAGAAGGGTTCCGGCTGCAACAGAGCAACGCCCCAGATGGGCAGAGCACCGCCCCTAGTGGGCTTGCTGGGTGGATCCCGGTCAGGCGCATGCGGGAGTCTGTCTCTCTGCCTCCCCACTTCTTATTTCAGAACAATCCAAAAAAAAAAAGGAAAAAAGAAAATGATGTACTGCTCCCATGCCTCTTACACCTGTTTGTTTTTCATTCTTCACAGCTGTCCCTCTATTTTGATATTTTCAGTTGACCTGTTCTCCACTTCACTTCTCCCATCCTCTCTTCCTCTTTGTCTACTCCTGGCTTCTGGGGCACTTCCCTGGTGACTGCCATGGCGCAATGGGTACTTAGGACATGGAGCCTTGACATTTTTTTCAGCACCTAGGAAGCACCAGGCAGATGCTCCAGATGACCTGTCAACCCAGCGGACAGGTGGGAGACAGTCCAAACCTGAGCCAGCAGGACAGGTTTTCTCAGAGCTGTAAGTAGGAGGTGCAGCTTAGAGGAGTGGCCTGAGCTGATGTGGAGAGTTGCCTACTGTTACAGGACACCTGTGTCCTGCGTGCTGAGGAAGCTATGTGAGGGCTTATCCACATGGCTTCTGGAAGTGTCAGGAGTCAGGAGGGCCCTGGAGAGAATGCAATAGTCGTGGTGATTGGTAACCTTCCTCAGAACCACTGAAAACCAAGTAGCAAAGGTGGGTGAGCCAGCAGGTACCACGGAACTGAGGCCAGGATGTCGACCATGCCTGAGTCATGTGGACGGGAGGAAGGAAAGTTCACCTCTGTCGGGGCAGCTGGAGTGTGTGTAGAATTTGGGGATTTGCTGTGGGAGGGTTTAAGCTTCCTGAGGGACACAGACTGCAGCTCAAGGAGCGCCCCGTCCTTTGTGATGAGGACATGCAGGGAGCCTGGGCCATGCTTAGACACATGTAGGCCTCACTGAAGGTCCCTGCCCTGTGAAGTGGGAGGGGCTGTTTGCAGACAGTGAGGAGGGCAAGGCGTGGGAGGAAGTTCAAGGCGTGGGTGAAGATTGAGAGGAACAGCCCTGGAGAGGGAGAAGAGCAGCTTCTCCAGCGGCTCAGCCTGAGAAAGTGGCGCAGTGGACAGAGAAGGGAGAGTGGGCGGGGCGTGGACGTGAGGGTTTCTCTCACTACCTACCCCTCAACACGCCCAACCAATCCTGTCCAAAATGGAGAGAAGTGGGCACCAGAGGACTGGGGAAGTTGTGAAGGCTGGGAACACAGGGCTCCAGTTCACTCAGCCCTCTTTTCTTGTCGTTCAGTCAGATTCTCTGCAGCAGAATCTGGAAAGACCAGGAAAACCTGAGGACTCTGATTTCAGTCCTTGGAAAGTAACTGGAAGAAGCATTCCCTCTTCTTTTGCATAGAGATGCTACTACTTAAAATGCACTTTTTATCCTCAGTGAGAGTGTGTTAATCACGAATCTAAAATGATGACAGAACAAATGTGTTGCTATATTATGAGTTTTAATTAGATGATAATAGATGCAACCTAAAAAGTCTCCATTTCTAAAACTGACTTAGAAGTTTAAAAAGGACTTAGAAGAGAAGTCTGCTCATGTTACATAAAATTGGGTATTCAAATGTTAGAATCTGGGATCTAGTTATGATAACATAAAACATATTTCTGATCTGTTGACTCACTTGGCATGTGCCTGTGCACAGCAAGCTGTAAGCATGCAGGTGATCATTGGGCCAGTGGGGAGCCGAGCCTTGGGGCCTGCTCATCACTACAGCTCACTTAAACTCCATAAACCCCCCACCTCTGTTTCAGGCTGCTGGCTATGTTTTTATATGAAAGAAAATAAAGCAACTACAGGAAACTTTGCACCCTGAGAACAAAAGCAACAAACACTGAGGTCAGGTGGTGACAGAGCTATACAGATGTTTATGTCAAGGATGCCTAGACCCTGACCAGTTGGCTCCGTGGTAGAGTGTCAGCCTGGCATATAGAAATCCCGGGTTCGATTCCTGGTCAGGGCACACAGAAGAAGCGACCATCTGCTTCTCCATCCCTTCCCCTTTTCTCTTTCTCTCTCTCTCCCTCCTGCAGCCATGGCTTGAATGGTTTGAGCAAGTTGGCCCCGGGTGCTGAGGATGGCTTTATGGCCTGGCCTCAGGCACTAAAATAGTTTGGTTGCCGACCAACAGAGCAATGACCCAGATGGGCAGAGCATTACCCCATAGAGGGCTTGCCAGATGGGTCCTGGTCAGGGTGCATGTGGTCCCCTCCTCTCTCTTAAATTAAAAAAAAAAAAAAGAAGAAAGTTCTCAAAGATGTGAGCTGCTACTTGAACAAACTGAAAAAGAAAGCAGATGAAACCTAAAGTAAGTAGAATAAAATAAATAATATCAAAGGAGAAATCAATGAAATAAAAACAATATAGAAAATAAGTGAAACCACACTGATTTTTTAGATTAAAATGAATAAACCTCCAGCCACATATAGGGAACAAGGATTCAGCTGTCCCTTGAGACCATCACCATGCCATTGCTCTGATCCAGCTTGCTAGTCCTTACCCTGTCCCAGGAGGCTGACTGGCTGTCCCTTGCCCCATGCGATTCCTGCCCAGGGGATGGATGACCTCCATACAATTTGTAAAATGATTGAATTGGTGCTAAAATAATGGATGTGACTTTTTACTTACTGCTTTGTAACCACTGGGGATACAAATGCTCACCTGTCAAGAAATACAATTGAAAACAAACAAATGCTCACCTGGATACCAACGGTTTTCTACAATTTGGTCTTACTATCCGTGGCAAAGGTGAGAAATGTTTCTGGAGGGTTGAGGCACTGTGTGTCCCTGCTCTGGGCTGAATCTGGGCAGATTCTTATGAAGGCTAGAGTGTGTGTGCGCATGTGTGTGTGTGCATGTATAGTGAGAACAAGGGAAGCACGCATGCGTGTACCTGCGCACACACGCACAGGAATGTGTGAGCCTGGCCCAGGCATGGGAGGCAACTTTCCTGGGGATCTTCTCAGCTACTATGATAGCTTTCGTGTCCCCGCCCTTGGGTTCTGCTCAGCCAGCGAACCCCTGGCAGCAAATCTTCAGGCAATGATCTGCAAAGGACAGTGTTTATAGTATATTTTCGAAATTCTCTTTTTCATAGGCATCTCAGAAATCAAACCAGCAATGAGTGTCTCAGACAGCAACCCAGGTGGGAGAAGCAGGGGCTCAAGTGGGGCAGGGGCTGGCACTGGCTGGCACTGGGGGATGCCCACTGGTCCTGGTCATTGTTGGGTTAAAGTGGCTTTTGGTCCATGGTCCCCATTGTGTGGTTTCTGTCCATTGAGTTCTTCACATGCTCAAGCTGACATCCGTGAGCCTCTGACTCCAAAGGCCACCAGCAGTCTCAATATTGTGACAGAAATGCCTCATCCAAGATGCAATTGGCTGGTTCTTTACAAAATATGCTCTCCACACACACACATAGACACGTGCCTGGAGGTGCCCGGGGGCCTCTTTCTCTGGAACTCAGCTGTCAACGGTGCTTGCTGCCTTTTGCACAACGGGAGTTTGCTAATGCGTGTGCAGCCTTGTGAACTCAGATGAAACCCAGACAGCAGAAAACACCAGCCACTGCGATCTCCCTGCACAGCTGTGAAGAGGAATCATCTGCAGGGTCCCAGTGGCTGGCCTCCACTCCAGCCCATCTCCAGCAGATGTGGCCCTGGCAGCGCAAGGCCTGTTGCTGCCCCAGGCAGGACCCAGCCTCTCGGGTTTTGCCTTCATGTTGGTCACTTTGCATACAGTGAATTCTCTGAGCATGGACGGACAGGCAAGCGTGGGAGACATGTGGCACCACGCCTCCCCCACCTACAGGGCCCTGAACCACAATGTGAGAGGGACGGGATGAGAGAAGGCCCAGGGTGAGTTTTCAGGCCTGAGGGACTGAGTCTTTCACATTAAGTGCCCATACTTGGCCCTAAGGACAGGAACTCCCTCCCTACCAAACAGCCAAGTTGGGCCCAGGCCCAGCACAGTATAAATCTGAACAGGGCAGATGGAAGGTATGAACACAAAGGGGCTGAGGACAAGCTGAGCAATCCCACCATCTGGTTGGACCGCAAGGCTTTGCCCATCACCAGAGGGATGAGGGGCTAGTAGAGAACCTCACATGGGTACAAAGTGTCCACACCGAAACCCCCTCTTGAAGCCATGGAACTTTTCCTTAAAGGAGCAGCTCTTGGAGGTTCTTTTAAGTGAAACAGTCTAGAGATGAGAGGTGGAGGTCAACAGGGATTCCTGTTGGTGTTGAATGGTGCCAACTACCATAAGTTAACAGACTCGATCCCCCAGAACTGAGTAAATAAACTGTTGTTCAAGCCCTCTGGTTGGTGGAACTTTGCTATAGCAGCCCTAGCAAACTAATACGTAGATATAGTATGAAAATTAATGAGTTTAATAAAATTGCTGAATAAAAAAAATCAATATTCACAAACCAAATGCATTCTTACATGCCAGCAACAATCATTTGGAAAAATAAATTCAAAATATATGCCCTTTAAAATACCATAAAAAAATGTTTAAGAGTAAGTATGTATATCAATAAGATATGCAAGACCTGTAGAGAGAAATTTATAAAATTCAAAGAAAGTCGGTCCTGGCCGGTTTGCTCAGTGGTAGAGCGTCGGCCTGGCGTGCAGGAGTCCCAGGTTCGATTCCTGGCCAGGGCACACAGGAGAAGCGCCCATCTGCTTCTCCACCCTTCCCCCTCTCCTTCCTCTCTGTCTCTCTCTTCCCCTCCCGCAGCCAGGGCTCCATTGGAGCAAAGTTTGCCCGGGCGCTGGGGATGGCTCTGTGGCCTCTGCCTCAGGCGCTAGAATGGCTCTGATTGCGGCAGAGCGACGCCCCAGAGGGGCAGAGCATGCCCCCTGGTGGGCATGCCGGGTGGATCCCGGTTGGGCGCATGCGGGAGTCTGTCTGACTGCCTCCCCGTTTCCAACTTAAGTAAAATACAAAAAATTAAAAAAAAAAATTCAAAGAAAGTCATTTAAATGGCCCTGACTACATGGAAGGTGACAAGACTCATTAACAGCCATGTCAACAGGGCGAAGACGTTCATTTTCTGTGAAGAGCTTTGCAGATTTGAATCAGTATTATGAACCAGAGGCTTCACATTTGTTTCTGCTTATTGTGTTTTTGGTTGAACTTCACAAGACGGTTCTGAAGTTGATATGGATGAACAGAGGCCACAAAAAAGTCAACCATTGAAGAAATTTGGCTTACCTGACATGGAGAATGTCAAGATTTACTGCAAAGCTAGAGCCACTAATGTGGTCTGGAGCTGGCGGAGGAGTACCAGCTCTGCCCCCCGTGGGTCTGACCAGGAGCTGAGCGGGGACAGGAGCACACCCATGCATTGAGGGGAGCCTGATGCAAGCTGGAGTGGGACTGGTAAATGCAGGGAAGACTGGACTGTGTTGGCACAACCGGTCTTTAACATCGGAAACAACTTTAAGTAGGGCTCACACACCCTATACTAAAAAATAACTCAAGATGAACTGTGGGCTTGAAATGTGAACAGCCAAACTAGGAAACTTCCAGTAGATAGGAATGAGAAAAGGAAAGGACTCTTAAGCTTTTCTCTCTAAAGTAGTAATAGGAACAACAATGAATGTCCTAAGGCACACTATGGGAGATAGTCACCAACCTACAAGGTTTCCAAACTAAATGTCATTGATAACAGAAAACAGGGTGTGTTCTTTCTACATCCAGATAAAAATGCATCTCAAGAGAATTTTAAGGCAATTTTTAAAAAAGATTCTATTTGTTGATTTTAAAGAGAAGGGAGAGAGAGAGAGAAAGAGGGAGGAGGAGGAGCAGGAAGCATCAACTCATAGTTATATACACCCTGAACTGGCATGCCCAGGGTTTTGAACCAGTGACTGCAGCATTCCAGGTCTATGTTTATCCACTGCACCACCACAGGTCAGGCTTAAGGCAGTTTAATTATTTCCAGACCCAACTTCATCTTTCCTATACCTCCTTCCTCTTGATATCAGAGTGTTAATCATTGAAATGTAGTATGTGTTCTAACAAACTTCTGAGGCACCAGGTGTACTTTTCCCTTACTCTTCTGTCTACATGAGTGCCCCTCACATTCCTGAGGTTGGAGCACTGTTGCAAGGTTTCTTGAATCTCTGCTCTCAGGCTATAGTCAGATAAGCCCAAATAAAATTCTTTTAAAATTTCCAGAGATTCAGGTTCTTTTCATTGACATGTGACTCTTTATGACTTCAGAGTAGGGAAAGATATTTTGAGCAAGACAAAAAAAGTTCTAACTATAAAGGAACAGACTAATACATTCAGATTAAAAAAAAGATTTTATTTATTGATTTTAGAGAGAGAAGGGGGGAGGAGTGGGAAGCATCAACTGGTAATAGTTGCTTCCTGTATGTGCCTTGATTGGGCAAGCCTGGGGTCTTGAACCAGCAACCTCAGCATTCCAGGTAGATGCTTTATCCACTGTGCCACCACAGGTCAAGCTATATTCTGCTTGATTTAAATTAAGAACTTCTGTTCATTTGATATACTATGAAAAGAGTTAAAAGACAAGCCACAAACTATTGCTTTAGTTGACCCACACATGTTAAAGAGAACTATCTTATGCCTTAGTCCTATACCTCACTTGCCCATGTCTAGAACAGAGTCTGGCAGAGTCAGTGCTCAGAAAGAATCTATCAAATGAGGGGAGTGAGTGAAGTTTCTATCTATGCGCTGTCCTTAGCATGTTGACTCTGACCCTCCCCCCCATGGCCACCATGGGGCTGGAGCTGGCATTGCATCTGCACACCAGTCCCCTCCAATCAGGAGAGCAGATGTTTTCCCAAAATTCCCAGCAGACTTGCAGTTGGATCTCATGGGCCAGAGGAGATCACATGTCTACCCTCAGTGGCAATAAGGACCAGTGTTCCCCTGACAGGTGTGACCTTCCTGGTCCATCTCCTGAGCTGGCCACTCTGCTGGCCAAACTCAGTGGAGATCTGACCCCAGGGGAGAGAGAGGGAGGCTGTCAGGTTGTCACAGTGTCCACCGCAGTGCCAGCCCTGCTTTAATGGCATAGATCCTTCCCCTTCACTAAGTTCCTGGTGCCGAAAGCTGACACAATTATCATTTACATAGAGAATCAAGAATTGTAAGGCTGAGCACTGGCTTGTGTTAAGACAAACTGTCCAGCAACTCACACTAGCAGCAGCTTGTTCTCTGTGTGACTAAAGAAACCTGCCCAGCTGGAAAGCTTTGCTCAAAGAAATTTCTAAAACAAGTGAGAAGTGAAAACAGAGAGAGCTGTTGTCATTCAGTGTCCTCCCCTGTGAGAACAGGAAGCCAAGTCTGTGGGGCACACTTCAACCCCTGGTCTCTCTGTGGGGGACCCCAGGTCAGACCCTCACTCTCCTGTCATCAGTTTCCACACTTCCCTTCTGTGGAAGACCTCAGGCTGCAAACACCTCAGGAGCAAACCCCGCTTCTGTTGGTATTTGTACAAATTCTGAGGGTTTGATGAAGACATTTGTTCCAAGAACAAGTCTCTCACAAGTCATGAAAAACAAAGTTGCTTGAATCCCACTCAAATGCTCAAGTACAAAAGAAACAGGTCTATTTAACAAGAAAACTGGAAGCTTAGAAAAAAGAACCATGTAACACTTTTTCAACCTTGAGCAGAAAACAAGGACACTTCCAGCAGAGAAAATGGAGAAGTGTAACAAATATGTCTCCACAGTAACTTTGCAGTTTAGGAGGCTCAGCGCCCACCCTGGGAAGGGGTGTTGGGTGTGTGTGTGTGTGGGGGGATGGGACTAGAGCCAAACAGAACAGTTATCTCTCTTGAAGCAGTGAATTACTATAAGGAAGTTAGCTGTACCAAACCCCAGGACTTGCCTTTGCACAGACGTGTTCAACCACACTCAGAGCATCAATGTAGGGGCCTGAAAGAGTTTATATTTTTGGTGACCACAAAGAAGAGGGCATGGGTGGGAGTCACACTTTTAGGGACCACCTCCACTCCCCATTCTAAACATCTTTTTTTAGTTAACCAGTGATTACTGATTCCACTGCCCTAGAAAAATTTCTGGTGAGCTGGGTTCTGGGGTACCTATGCCCCTACTGAGAAGCATTATTGTATAATTTGTGGCAAAGCACAGAACATAAACTTTAGTATCTTAAACATTTTAAAGTGTACCAATCAGTGGCATTAAGTGCACTCACCATGTAGTGTAACCATCACGTTCACTAGTTACAGAAAACTAGTCCCAGAACGTTTTCACCCCCCTAAAGGGGACCCCTTACCCGTCAGTGGTCGCTCCTCCCAGACCATTCGAACTACCCATCTACTTTCAGGCTCTGGATTTGCTTGTTCTGGACATTTCGTGTAAGTGCCATCATGGGGTATTTGCCCTTTTATATCTTGCTTCTTTCATGGCATTTTACATATTTTAAAACCAGATTGAATTAGCATTTATATTTTGAGAGCTTTTGGAAATTTGTCAGACAAACTTGCCTTCCAGTTCTTGGGCATTTTGAGCTTCCAGGTTGTGCGCTAGGCTCCCAGTCACGACATCCCTGGGGAAGCGTTATAAAGACCAATGGGGCGGTCCAGAATGCGTGTAAGGGGGTGTCCGCAGCCCTTGTCTCACGGTTTCCTGTAGTGGTTCCCCCCAGCTCCTCCGCAACCGCTCCGGACCACGCGAAGACCCCCGTTTTCTAGACCAAGAACTCTGCCCAGGAAGTGTCCTCTCCACAGGATTTCCGATTTCTTGTCCTCAGGAACGTCTGCTCACCCCGAGGGACCATTCCCGCTACCCACAGACGTCTCTCGGGTCCGACCTTAGCAACCGCGGAGTACCTGTCCACGATCAGAGACACTTAGGGGGCGCACATCCGCCGTGTGGTCCTCAACCCGCGGGACCTCGGCATCCCATCTGTAAATGGAGTGGGAATCGCCCACACACGCAAGACCTCTTCCTCCCAAATGCCCTGCTTAACTCAGGGACCCTACCCCTGCGGACATATGTGCCGCGTCCCTCCAGCCTGATCCCTGCGCCGGCGGCGAGGGCGCAGGCCGCACACCCTGGAGCCTCCGATGCGCCCCTCCCAGAAAGCGCTCATTGTCAGCCCGACACCAGGTCTGAAGAAGGCTTTGAACTGACTGTCAAGGGAAAAACTCTCAGCAGAGGTTTCAGAGGCCTGAGGAGGGTATCTTTAAAATAAAATCCACCTTTCCCCAGCCAACAAATTCGGCGTTGGCAACTCTGGCAACGACTTCAGGGTGAGCCGTCCCCAAGTCCAGCCTCGAGGAAGAGCTGCGGCCGCAGAGAGAGGCAGGGTCAGGGGCCGCAGGAGAACGCAGACAGCCGACCCTAACACACCCTGGGCGGACCCCGGGACTTCGCCCACATCTCATCCCATCCTGTGCCAACAGGCACCGCTGGTCCCTCCGCCCTAAGTACCTTCTGCGTGCCGGCCTCTTTCTCTTCCTCAAGGTACAAAGGGGCGCCACCCGGGGATCGCCTCTCAGCGCCGGGGAGGCTACTCGTGGATTCTAGGTCCTTGTGCGGGTTAATGGTCCTGGGTCGTCTACGCTGAGGTTCCTGCGCGCCGTCCCCCTTCTGTGTCGAGATCGGGAGTCCCTGGTTCCCGGTGGTGGCAAGCGGCGGCGCAAGATGGAACGTTTTTCCCCTGGGGGGCTCAGTGTCCCGACAAATACAGGTTTTCTTGTCCATCGGTGTGCGCGATACTCGCCAGGGTGATTTGGAAAGGTGAGCGTCAGTACAAGACGGACGCCCACGGAAGAGTCGAGGGAGTCCTTGTCCTCACGCGCGAGGCCCCTTTTCTTGGGTGTCTTCCGCTCAATGAAAAGCCAAACCCCAAATCGACTCTCTTTTCACGCAGCGTCGGCGTCCGGGAGACGCGCTCTCTGGGAAAGGAGGTGTCGGGGTGTCGGGAGAGGCGAGAATGCAGGGACCCAGAGCAGCTTGGACCGTGGGTGCGGCCCCGGCGCGGACAGGACACGCCCGCCTTACAGACGCGCAGTTTCGGGGGGCCTCTTCCAGATGGGCCGCAGCGCGGGCCGTGACCCACTAAGGAAGCAGACACGCATGTGCTCCACAAAGGGAGGGCTCTGCGGGCGCCCATATCTGTGCCCAGAAGCCCTTCATTTGCACTTAATTCTGCGGGATGTGTGTAATGTGCGTGAGACGCTCAAGATGCTTTTGGAAGCGAGTCATTATATAAATAAAGGAAAGGCCTCCAGCTCTTTTCACACCCGAGGTGACAGGCGAGATGGTAACACCACGGTGGAACTTCCTTGTTTCCGAGGTAGGCTCATGTTTAGGTCGTCCCCGGTCCTTCAACTGAGCATATAAAACCGCGCACTTTGGCACAGGACTGTGGCACAAGAAGTGCTTTTATTTTCGTTAACGTACTACTTACTGTTCATAAAGTGGAAAATACTCAGGGTACTGAAAATATAGTAAGACATTAGTGACTAGATTCTTCAGAAAGTACAACAGGCATCTAAGTATTTAATACCAGTATCGGATTCTTACTTTAAGTTTTGCGAAGTGAATTAGCGGAGGACAGAGGATGGTGGCATGGAAACTATTAGGTCAACCTGAGTGTTGAGCATGCCTCGAAGTCAGGCTGTTGCAGACTTCAAAACAAGAAGGATCCACGTTTTCCAAAACCATGCTCCTAAATTCCTAACGCAGTGGGAGGAATTTGGGGAGGAGGCTGAGGAAGGTTGGCAGGAAAGGGTCTTCACTCCCCTACAGCACCAGGAGTGTCAGTGCAGACCCTCCAGGGCCCTGGCGGGGAAACTCCAAACAAGGGAAGAAAGTAAGGGTGATTCTACAGAGACTGGTACTCACTCTTCCCAGGTTCTCCTTGCTCTTGCTCCTCCTTCTTGCCTCTCTTCCTAGGTGAATGGAAGGGTTAATGCTCTTAAATCTGGAAAGACATTTCACAGTCGGCAAAGGAGAAAAACAGTAAGTACAAGTCCAGGGGGCAGTACTCTTTACATACCCATCAAGTCTACCCCTTCCTATGGCCTCCGTCTTTTTATCTCTAATCTGAGGGGTGTTGGCAAAGTGATCACTAGTACTTAAGAATTGTTCTTCAAAAAGTTCTTTAAAAAATCCTGCTTCCTGATTCAGTGGCGTTTTCTTGATTAGAACCAATTGAGTTCAAATGATATTTCATAATATCCCTGTCTGTTGTGTCACCCAGAGTTGTTTCTCTGCATAGCTTTAAAAAAAGATAACCAGGATAATGTTACTATCATATTGAGCCCCTTTATTTCTTTTGTAACAAGGAAAACAGTAATAATTAGATACATAATTAAGGGTATAATAGTAATGAGCTGTGTAGGCTTCCTAAATGAACCAGAATACATGCTTTATTTTATGATTGGATTAATGTGTGTCCTTGAGCCTTCAATTTTTCTAAAACTCTGATTTATGTAAAGCTGCACAATGTTCATTACTTAGCAAGGGCATCATGTCTTGGTATCTAGTACGCTCGGGGAAGGAGCCAGCATTGTTGGAGTGTGTAGACTGTTTATTGAGACCATCAATGAGAGGACGCAAAGTGAACACGTTTGGTTTCAGTCCTGTTGATCTTAGAGCAGACAGCCATCAGCTGGAAAGGTGCCTTGAGATTTAAAAGACGTACTCAGTGCCCATGGCCAGGGGGCTGGGGACACTTACAATCTGGCAATCATGTACCTTCTTGGATTGCCAAAGCCAAATTTTTTGCTCCAGGACAAAGTTAAGGAGGGGATTATCAAAGTGTAGGATTCCAGAAATCAGGACATGATGGCTCAGAGGAACCAGGTGACGTGAGGACGAAAGAATACTGAAACCTTTGCCACCCCTCTCAAAAATTTCCCCTCTACTTGATATAGTGGTCACAATACCAGGGCTACAACTGTAAGGGTTGTCAACAGGGATGACTCCCGAGTAAGAAACTGTAACTGTGTTCTTAAACTTATGTCACAACTCCTAAGAACCCAATGGGGCAGGATGTGCCTTCAACCCATCTGACAAAATTGGGGCTCTCTTGCCTGGTGGTAAGGACAGCCCACTAAATTCTTCACCTGTGGGCCTGACCAGGCGGTGGCGCAGTGGATAGAGCATCAGACTGGGATGTGGAGGACCGAGGTTCGAGACCCCAAGGTCACCAGCTTTAGCGCGGGCTCATCAGGTAAGAGCAAAAAGCTCACCAGCTTGGACCCAGGGTCGCTGGTTTGAGCAAGGGGTTATTCCGTCTGCTGTAGCCCCATGGTCAAGGCACATGTTGGGCAGATAAATTCTTCACCTGTGGGACCTCACCCTCTGTGAACAGAAATGGACTGAGGAGGGCACTTGCTGGACTTGTATCATGCCTGAAATCTATATTAGCACTGGGGTGAGCCTAGTGTCTCTTCTAAAGGTGGGAGGGTGAATACCACTCTATCACTCAGAACACTGAATATTTTCTGTTTGATATGAACAGAAAGCAAGGAAAGTGGTAACTGTGCACAAAGGGATGAATAAATGAGTTAGGTAATAAGGGAAATCCTATATTAATTAACACCTTAGAAAAAGACTCAGAGCAAGAGATTATATTGCCTCTTAGCTCGATTATACTAGATGCCTGGAAGGTGAAGCTCTGTATTGCTGAGATCACTCCTTCCTGCTTTTATCTGGAACAAGGTCACATGGAAACCTGTCAACCCGAGTGTCCTCACCCCGGGAGACATTTCTGTGTGTTATGATGATGGACTGGATAGCTAATGACTGGAATTCTAGTCCTGTGCCAATACCTATTGATGTTTAATCTTGGGGGGGGGGAATGATCTCCTCAGGGTGGGCAATGGAGGGAGTAGCATTTATATGAGCAGCAGGTGAGACTTCCAATTTTTCTGATGTCTGTTTGACCACATGGTGTTCCTTTTCTGTCCCTAAAACAAAGGAGTGATGTAAGACACTTCAATTAAGAGTCTGACTTGCCTGACCAGGCGGTGGTGCAGTGGATAGAGTGTCGGACTGGGATACGGAGGACCCAGGTTCGAGACCCTGAGCTCGCGAGTTTGATCATCTGGTTTGAGCAAGGCTCACCAGCTTGAGCCCAAAGTCACTGGCTCAAGCAAGGAGTCACTCAGTCTGCTGTAGCCCCCCCGGTCAAGGCACATATGAGAAATCAATCAATGAACAACTAAGGAGCCACAATGAAAAATTGATGTTTTTCATCTCTCTCCCTTCCTGTCTGTCCCTCTCTCTGACTCTCTCTCTGTCTCTGCCACAAAAAAAAAAAAAAAAAAAAAAAAAAAAAGAAAGAGAGAGAGAAAAGAAATAAAGAGTCTAGGCCCTGGCCAGTTGGCTCAGTGGTAGAGCGTCGGCCTGGCGTGCAGGGGTCCCGGGTTCGATTCCCGGCAAGGGCACACAGGGGAAGCTCCCATCTGCTTCTCCACCCCTCCCCCTCTCCTTCCTCTCTGTCTCTCTCTTCCCCTCCCGCAGCCGAGGCTCCATTGGAGCAAAGATGGCCCGGGCGCTGGGGATGGCTCCTTGGCCTCTGCCCCAGGCGCTAGAATGGCTCTGGTTGCGACAGAGTGACGCCCCGGAGGGGCAGAGCATGCCCCCTGGTGGGCAGAGCGTCGCCCCCTGGTGGGCGTGCCGGGTGGATCCTGGTTGGGCGCATGCGGGAGTCTGTCTGACTGTCTCTCCCTGTTTCTAGCTTCAGAAAAATACAAAAAAAAAAAAAAAAAACAAAAAAGAGTATGACTCTATTTTGCATGTCGGACTGTGCCAGCATTCAAGCCTCACCTTTTGCCCAGCCTCCAGCAGGAACTCTCACTCTGGCTCATCCCAACCGCAATAAAAGACCAGGCTGGCCTCCTTTCTCTGTCTTCTAAAGCCATTTTTTGGGCTGCTTGGGCTTTACACACACTGAGGGCATGAACAGGAAGGTTTGAAGGATGTGAGTTGAATACAGGAAGATGCTCTCATTCACCATCTCATGCTGTGGAGATGGGCTGGGGCACCCTACATGGGACTGATGGAACTGAATGGGTGAGGACCTTCCAAAAGGTTGTGTGGGACCAATGAGAGGAGCAGAAAAAAGACAGCCACATCTGGAGGGGGAGAGTTTATTTGTCTGTGGTCCAATCTCCCCAAGCTCTGGATGGGTTAGTTGAGTTGGGGAGCCACTTCCAGTCCTTTGTTTTCTCTTGGGCCCTGTCTTTGTTGAATGCTTTGCCTTAAATGTAAAGGAAAGGTTCCTGTTGTTTTTACATATATGGGTAGTTCTGTAGGAGGTTGTAGGAAGCTGGGCCATGAGGGTGGTCCTCAAGCTCTCAGAACCCCTTACCCCACAGAGACCTGTCCAGGAAAATGTTCTAAGCCCTCATATTAATCATTCAATAGATATTATTTGGGCAGTATGCAATGCTGGGAGATGGATGAGCTTGCATCCTAGGGTCACTCCACATGTTTGGGCATCCCCATGAGCACAGTAGCTCTGTGGCTGCCTGAGGTGGGGGGCAGTGCTGTAGGTCCACCCAAGGACTTGGGCCATTAGGAAAGGTATATCAAAAAAATCAGAAAATAGCCCTGGCCAGGTAGTTTTGCTGATTAGAGCATTGTCTTGATACACTAAAGTTGTGGATTCAATCCCCAGTCGGGGCACATAAAAGAATCAACCAGTGAATACATAAATAAAAGAAAAACAATATGATGTTTCTCTCTCTCAGTACTTTTTTATAAAATCAATAAGTAAAAATTAAAAAAAAAATCAGAAAATAACAAGTGTTGCTGAGAACATGGAGAAATTGGAGCTGTTGGTGGGACTGTAAAATTGTAAAACCACTGTGGAAGACAGTATGACCATTCCTCAAAAATTAAAGATAGAAGTACCATATAATTCAGTAACTTCACTTCTAGGTATAATCCAAAAGAATGGAAAGCTGGTCTTGAAGATATATTTGTACACCCATGTTCATAGTAGCACTTTGCACAATAGCCAAGAAGTAAGAGAAATTCAAGTGCTCATGGATAAATGTCTGGATAAAAAAATGTGATATATACATACAATGGAATAACCTTAAAATGCAGGAAATCCTGTCACATGCTACAGCATGGATATTAAGCCAAGTGAAATAAACCAGTTACAAAAAGATCAGTACTGTATCATTCCACATGTGAAGTGTCTAAAGTAGACAAATTCATAGCAACAAATTTTAGAATGGTGGTTAGTAGTGTTTGGGGAAAAGCGGGAAAAGATTGTTGTTTAATGAATATAGAATTGCAGATTTGCAAGATGAAAAAGTTTTGGAGCCCTATTGCACAACAGCGTGAATATACATAACACCACTGAACTATGTATTTATAAGTAAGATGGTAAATTTTATGTTATGTGTTATTTACCACAATTTAAAAAGGTAATGACAATACTAAACATTGGAGAGGATGTAGAGAAACTGGATGTCTCATCAGTGCTGGTAGAAATGTGAAATTGTATAGTCATTCTGGAAAACAGTTTTGCAATACCTTAAAAAATGGAGTATATACTTATTATATAACCTATCAATTGTACTCCTGGGCATTTAACTCAGAGAGATAAAAATTTATGTTTCCTCAAAAACCTATACAAAGTTGTTTTTGCAATAGACAAAACTGTTATTTCTAACAGACAAAACCGAAACAACTATAATGTCTCTCAGTAGGTTAAATGTTAAGCCAACTGTGCTACATCCGTAGTAGGAATCTTACTCAACAATAAAAATGATCAAACTGTTGATGCATGCTACAATGGAATGGATCCAGAGACTAATGCTCAGTGATAAAAGCTGATCCCCAAAAGATTATATGCTGTATAATTACGTGATTATAGTTATATAACATTCTCGAAATAACAGAATTATGGTGATGGAAAAAAGATTTGTAACAGCGGGGTGGGTGTGAGTATAAAGAGGTAGCTTGAGGGAATTCTTTATGAGAATGGAATAGTTTTGTATCTTGGTGGAGGTGACTACATGAGTCTACACACATGATAAGACAACAAAGACCAGATGTACACATTTCATCATATCACCTTGTTTTATGTTGTACTATAATTATGAAAGGTGTAACCATTGGGCAAAACTGGATGGAGGGTTAAGGGGATTTCTCTGTATTACCTTTATGTTTTCCTGTGGATCTATAATTATTTGAATATAAAAGGCTTAGATTTAAAAAATATTAATTTTTCATGTATTTAAAGTTATTTAAGTTATATCATTCAATAAGTATTGAGAATTCAAATAAAAATTAGGATTTGGTCATTGAACCAGACAAAGCAACGTGTTTATTTTGTACAAAAAGATCCAAAACTTGGAATTCAGCTCTGAGCTGTCACTGCCCTGAGCTGTCACTGCCCCCAAGCCTCAGGGATGTGGCACTGTGACCAGTATAACACTGAATATTGTCCTCATCAGCTGAAAGAATTAAACTTCTGCTTAGCTTCCCTTCATTGTTCTGGAACTCTATGAGATAATTTAGTGTTTAGTTCAACTCAGAAACTATTCATTACCTCAGAGGGTGATTGTATACTGATAATTGATGACCTCAATAACTTAACAGGGGACGCATTCCATCGGGGAGAGCAGTTTAGGCTCCAGGCCGAGCCAATGTACATGAGGCCACTTCCATTTTGGATTACAGAGAGGTCAGTGCCCAGTGAGGGTGCACTCATACCCTCCTCATAACCCTGATCCTGCTGGGTTGTTTTGCAGCACAGCTGAGTGTTGCCCACCTGCACCAGGGCCACATTAGCCGGCTTCCATAAGGATGTTGCTCTGTCTGTCGTCTTGGGGTAGCAAAGAAGGCAGTCTTTTTCAGAATTTCAGCTCCTCCTTTCATTCTCCTCATTCCATATGTAAACTCATTCTTACATTTCTTAGGTGTCCCCCCTCTACTTCAGATTTCTTTTTGTACTATTGTACTATTGTTTTTAATGTACAATTAGATTTAAAAAAAATAATAACTTTTAGAATTTCTCTTTTTAAAAATCTTTCTATTTTACTGGTTAATTCCCCATTTGTTAATTTTTTCTTCTCTTTTTAAATTTTCTTTTGTTTTCCTAGAGTTTTCATTTTTCTTCTTTAATTTTTATTGATCTAAAAATATCTCTTGCCCTGGCTGGCTAGCTTAGTAGTAGAGTGTCAGCCAGGCATGTGGAAGTACCAGGTTCAGTTCCCGGCCAGGACACACAGGAGAAGTGCCAATTTGCTTCTCCACCCTCTCCTTCCTCTGTCTCTCTCTTTCCCTCCTGCAGCCAAGGCTCCATTGGAGGAAAGTTGGCCTAGGAGCTGAGGATGGCTCCATGGCCTCTGCTTCAGGCACTAGAATGGCGCAGGTTGCAACAGAGCAACACCCCAAATGGGCAAAGTATTGCCCCCTGATGGGCGTGCCGGGTGGATCCTGATTGGGTGCATGCGGGAGTCTGTCTGCCTCCCCACTTCTTACTTCAGAAAAATACAAAAAAAAATCTATCTATCTATCTCAACATTTAAGTAACATATTTTTAATTAATTTATTATTTTACTTATACTTGATTATAGATTGAAATATATTATGTATTGATTACATAATCTATTCTTTACTCTTTCTCCTGTATCATTTCTTCTTGGCCCCTCCCACTTTAAGAGCTCGTCTTACCACTCTGTTTGTAGTCTGCTTTTTTTTCCTGGCTGCATGTTCTCTTCAGCTTTTATGTACTTGTTTTTTAAGGCATAATTTAAATACTTCACAGTGGTATTTTTTCAAGTATATACTCATTTTTATTACCTGTTAATGTTTTTTTCATTATTCTTTTTTTATTTTTAGCGAGAGAGGCAGAGAGAAGGACAGATAGGGACAGACAGGCAGGAAAGGAGAGAGATGAGAAGCGTCAGTTCTTCGTTGCTTTCTCATACGTGCCTTGACTGGGGTGGGGGCTACAGCAGAGCAAGTGACCCCTTGCTCAAGCCAGCAACCTTGAGCTTCAAGCCAGTGACCTTTGAACTCAAGCCAGCGACCCTGTGCTCAAGCCAGGTGAGCCAGGGCTCAAGCCGGTGGACCTTGGGGCCTCAAATCTGAGTCCTCTGCATCCCAGGCCAATGCTCTATCCACTACACCCCTGCCTGGTCAAGCCCTTATTATTCTATTTACTGTATCTATTTCTGCAACATGTACCACTCTTTCCCCCCCATACTAATTATAGTATTTCTGCTGTATTTTTCTTTTAAAAATATTTATATTTTAATTGAATTTATTGGGGTACAGGTTTATATGTAGAATTTAATAAAACATCAAGTACACACTGCATCATGTGCCTATCACCCCAAGCAAAGTCTCTTTGTCCCCATTTCTTTCTTTTCTTTCTCCCCTCTCTCTTCCCTGTCGTCTCTCTTGTCCTCTTTCCCCTCTCATCTCTCTCCTTTTCTCTCCTCTCTTTCCTCTCTATTTTCTTCTCTTCTCTCTGCTCTAACTTTACCCTCTCTATTTCCCCTCTCCCTCTCTTTTGCTTCTCTATCTCATCTCTTTCTTTCTCTATCCTCTCTCCTTTCTTCTCTCCATGCTTTCTTTACTTTCTTTTCCACTCTCCTTTCTTTACTCTCTTCTCTTTCATATTTTTCTTATCTCTTATGTCTTTATCTCTCCATCTTTCTCCTTTCATCACTTTCTCTTTCTCTCTCTTCTCTTTTTGCCCTCTTCCTCTCTACTCTGTCTTCTTTCCTTTTTCTCTCATGTCTATCTTCCCTTTCTTTTCCATCTCTCCTCTTTTTTCTCTCATCTTTCTTCTCTTACTATCCATTTTTTCTCTTCTCTATTTCTTCTCTCTACTTTCTTTTTCTTCTCTCTGCACCTTCATATCTCTGACCCTTCTTTCTCCTCTCTCTTCTCTATCTCCTTTCTTTCTTCTCCTCTTCCTGTCTCTTCTCTCTCCTTTCACACTCTTTTCTCTTCTTTTTCCTTTCTCTCTAGTATCTCTTTTCTTTCCTCACTCCCTTTTTATCTTCTCTTCCCTTCCTCCTCTCTTTCCTGTCTCTTCTCTCTCCTTGATTCTTTTTTTTTTTTTTTTGTATTTTTCTGAAGCTGGAAACAGGGAGAGACAGTCAGACAGACTCCTGCATGCGCCCGACCGGGATCCACCCGGCACGCCCACCAGGGGGCGACGCTCTGCCCACCAGGGGGTGATGCTCTGCCCCTCTGGGGCATCACTCTGTTGTGACCAGAGCCACTTTAGCGCCTGGGGCAGAGGCCAAGGAGCCATCCCCAGCGCCCGGGCCATCTTTGCTCCAATGGAGCCTCGGCTGAGGGAGGGGAAGAGAGAGACAGAGAGGAAGGAGAGGGGGAGGAGTGGAGAAGCAGATGGGCGCTTCTGCTGTGTGCCCTGGTCGGGAATCGAACCCGGGACTTCTGCATACCAGGCCGACTCTCTACCACTGAGCCAACCGGCCAGGGCCTCTCCTTGATTCTTTTGTCTCTCTTTTTATCTTTCTTTTCTCTTTCTCCTTTCTCTTTTTTTATTCTTTTTTCTCCTCTTTACTTTTTACTTTCTTTCCTATTTCCTTTCTCTTATATCTCCTTTTCTCTCTTTCATTCATTCTCCACTTTCCCTTGTCATTCCCCTCTATTTTCTCTTTTCACTCTTTTCTCTCTTTCCCTTCATTCTTCTCTCTCTCCTCTCAATCACCTCTCCTCTCTCTTTTGTATACACTCTCTTTTTTCTCTCTTACTTTTCATTTCTCTTCTTTTTTCTTCTGTCTCTCCTCTCTCTCCTCTTTCTCTTTTAAACATTTCTTTTTTTCCTCCTGTTTCTCTACTTATCTCATCTCTCTCTTCTCTATTATCTCTTTCTCTCTTCCCACTTTCTTTTTCCCTCTCCTTTATCTATATCTCCTGTCTCTCTCTTCTCTCTCATACCCTTCTTTTTACTCTCTCTTTCCTGTATTAGTATTCTGAAGGCAGATACACAGGCATGAAATACAAGCTCAGTCACGCACTAGCTGGGAAACTTCAGACAAGTTAACTCCTCAAAATGTCAGTATTCTCTTCTGTAAATAGAGAGGGCTAATAATAGGATCCACTCCATGGAGGAAATGAGATAATTAAATGTGTAAACATGGCAACAGTGATGAAGTACACAATCTTTGCCTGCCAGACAGCAAATACCATGTAAGTGCCAGCTATTTTGAGGTAGAGTGTGCACATATTATTTATATCCATTTGGCTTTGTTATATATATAAAATATGACATTTAAATGCTTTTAGGACATATATATCTACATTAAATACAGTGTTAGCTATTTTTATTATTCTATTACTTGATAAAGTAGTAAATAAAACATGTCACAAAATTTGTGAAATACCATAAATAAAATGACAAGCACTCCTTTCACAGCTGTTTGTATTACAAGATTCAGACTGACTTTTCCTCCTGATAGTCTTCCTCCCTCCCCCTCCCTCTCTCCCTTCCTTCCACTCTTCCTATTTTAAATAGTTTTTACTTGTTTATTGTAAGAAGATCAACATGGGCCTACCCTCTTATCAAAATTTCAAGTGCACAATACAGTATTGCTAACTATAGGCATGATGTACAGCAGATCTCTACAACTCACTCATCTTGTACAACTGAAACTTGTAATGTTTTTTAATGTTTTTGATGAAGTAAGCAGCAGCATGATGTTATGACAAGTGTCCTGAAGGTGGCAGCAGAGGTCTAAGCTCTGGAAAACGCTCCAGGGTTCTTGTAAACGTGATATGGGATTTGAAGGGGTGAGAAAAGTTTTCCCAGAGGGTCTATTTTTATATTGTAAAACTCCCTTTCATTATAACTGTTTCTGGGAAGGGGTGTGTCAATAGTATTTCGGGAAGCCGCTCTAATGCAGATGATATCTGGGAAGCGAAGCCAGCTATTATTCATTAAAACCTCAGGCAAAATGAGAGCATTAGTGCATTAATAGGACGCAAGGAACTGGATGGAATCAGTGGTGGAGGTGAGAGAGAGGGTGAGGAGCAGGAAGAAAAAGGGCTTGGGCAGGCCTCAGGACTCCTTGATCTGTGGGGAGGGCCACAGGCAGGGAAAGTTGAACCCTCTAAATAGGAGGTGGTTGGGCACAGAGCAAGGTCCCCTCTTGTCTGGGTCTAAGTGAGTGCCAGGAGCAACTTCATCCATAAGTTTTGAATAACATGTAAGTTCTATAATGTCTGTGAGTACAATCAGATTCTTCATATCTATGGCTGATCAGGTGGGTAATGAAACCAATAAAAGGAGACCTGAAACATTTTCAAGGACTGGGAGAGTCACTCTCTTCAACTAGTGCGAAGTACTTTGTATAAACCACCAGATGACAGTATTACCCCACAAAAAACTCACACCAAACGTTTAAGCATGTAAGCTTACAATTGCAGTAATAATTGGAGTTATGCTTAAAACCAGCATTATCTTATATTTGCATTTCCTCATAAATGAATAACTCATTTGTTGTTAGTAGTGATTGCTTTAGGTCTACTTCAGTTATTGTCTTAGGAAAATAGGTGTCTGAAAGTTGTATTGTCTGTGAGTTGATGTATAATATCCTTATGGCCAGAATATATCAACTCTTCCACATTGCAAAACAGAAACAACACAAAACTGTTCAGTTCATAATTTACTCTTGGCTTTGTAGCCTATGCATTTTCCCCTAAAATCATAAAACAAAATGGTTACAAAATATGGTTTATATGATTTACATATTTTAGAACCATTTATATAAAATAGCTCTCTGTTCAATGCATTTACATGGTTGAAAAGTTTGCAAAGGTGATTATCAAATAAGAGAATGTATATACCTAGCACTGCATAGCAGGGATCATAAAAAATGGAGGCTGTGCTGTTTATTAAGAAGAAATGAGCCTGACCAGGCGGTGGTACAGTGGATAGAGCATCAGACTGGGATGCGGAGGACCCAGATTTGAAACCCTGAGGTTGCCAGTTTGAGCGTGGGCTCATCTGGTTTGAGCATAGCTCACCAGCTTGGACCCAAGGTTGCTGGCTCGAACAAGGGGTTACTCGGTCTGCTGAAGGCCCACGGTCAAGGCACATATGAGAAAGCAATCAATGAACAACTAAGGTGTTGCAACGAAAAACTGATGATTGATGCTTCTCATCTCTCTCTGTTTCTGTCTGTCTGTCCCTATCTCTCTCTCTCTCTGACTTTCTCTGTCTCTGTAAAAAAAAAAAATATATATATATATATAAAAAAGAAGAAATGATAGATTGGGGAGTAAATGCAATAGTTCTTTACTGGCATGGCCCAGGAGCAGCCAGCGAAATAGCAGGCGGTTGCTTTAGTGGAAACATCACCAGGTGAGCTGTCTTTTATGCCTCCCTAGCTGACTATGTCAGGGTATGAAAAAAACCTCAGGGTTCTACCCTTCAGTAGACATGCAGACAACGGTAATGAACCATTACTGGCAAATTCAGATTTTTCTTTGTCACTCAATTTGGATTAAATATCCAGTGTAAATTTAAAAGAACACTTTTGGGGCAGCTTTTTTCTGGCCTTTTCCTAGTGCATGGTTTCTTTGATAGCCTCAGATCAATAGAACATCTGGTAGCCATGGTGTCATTGCAGCTGCAAGACACTATTGGATGTTGCAGGGCATGAAGCTGGCTGGCTTTATCTGCAGGGGTCATCCAGCTTTCACCATCTTTTCTTGTTTTACACTTCTTCCTTTTCCTTGTTAGGCATGGCTAGAGTGAATTCCTTAATTAACCAAAATCTTGTTTGAACTAATTTAGATTCCAATCATTCATCAACTTTTTTCCTTGCTTCTTTTCCCTTCCTTTTTCCCTCCCTCCTTCCCTTCTTTTCTTTCTTGGCATCCTAATGCCTTACTGTATTCCATTCATTTCAGGTCCAAACATTACAAGTAAGTACTTTATTTAATTTCTTAATTCCCCCTCCCCAACCCCCACAATTCATACATTAAGGTCTTAATTCCAAAAACCTCAGAATGTAACTGTTTGAAAATTGGTTTTTTAAAAAGGTAAAATTAAGATTAAAAGCATTCATTAGGGGTGGGTCATCATCTAATGATTAGTGTCTTTTTTTTTTTTTTTTTTATAATTTTATTTTTTTAATGGGGTGACATCAATAAATCAGGATACATATATTCAAAGATAACAAGTCCAGGTTATCTTGTCGTTCAATTATGTTGCATACCCACCACCCAAAGTCAGATTGTCCTCTGTCACCTTCTATCTTGTTTTCTTTGTGCCCCTCCCCACCCCCTATCCCTCTCCCATTCCCCCCTCCCCCCCGTAACCACCACACTCTTGTCAATGTCTCTTAGTTTCAGTATTATGTCCCACCTACGTATGGAATAATACAATTCCTGTTTTTCTCTGATTTACTTATTTCGCTTCGTATCATGTTATCAAGATCCCACCATTTTGCTGTAAATGTTCCGATGTCATCATTTCTTATGGCTGAGTAGTATTCCATAGTGTATATGTGCCACATCTTCTTTATCCAGTCATCTATTGATGGGCTTTTTGGTTGTTTCCATGTCCTGGCCACTGTGAACAATGCTGCAATAAACATGGGGCTGCATGTGTCTTTAGGTATCAATGTTTCTGAGTTTTGGGGATATATACCCAGTAGAGGGATTGCTGGGTCATAAGGTAGTTCTATTTGCAGTTTTTTGAGGAACCACCATACTTTCTTCCATAATGGTTGTACTACTTTACATTCCCACCAACAGTGTATGAGGGTTCCTTTTTCTCCACAGCCTCTCCAACATTTGCTATTACCTGACTTACTAATAACAGCTAATCGAACAGGTGTGAGGTGGTATCTCATTGCCGTTTTGATTTGCATTTCTCTAATAGCTAAAGAAGATGAGCATCTTTTCATATATCTGTTGGCCATTTGTATTTCTTCCTGGGAGAAGTGTCTATTCATATCCTCTTCCCATTTTTTTATTGGATTGTTTGTTTGTTTGTTGTTGAGTTTTATGAGTTCTTTGTATATTTTGGATATTAGGCCCTTATCTGAGCTGTTGTTTGAAAATATCATTTCCCATTTAGTTGGCTTTCTGTTTATTTTGTTATCAGTTTCTCTTGCTGAGCAAAAACTTCTTAGTCTGATGTAGTCCCATTCATTAATTTTTGCCTTCACTTCTCTTGCCATTGGAGTCAAATTCATAAAATGCTCTTTAAAACCCAGGTCCATGAGTTGAGTACCTATGTCTTCTTCTATGTACTTAATTGTTTCAGGTCTTATGTTTAGATCTTTGATCCATTTTGAGTTAATTTTTGTACAGGGAGAGAGACTGTAGTCCAGTTTCATTCTTTTGCATGTGGCTTTCCAGTTTTCCCAGCACCATTTATTGAAGAGGCTTTCTTTTCTCCATTGTGTGTTGTTGGCCCCTTTATCAAAAATTATTTGACTATATATATGTGGTTTTATTTCTGGACTTTCTATTCTGTTCCATTGGTCTGAGTGTCTATTTTTCTGCCAATACCATGCTGTTTTGATTGTCGTGGCCCTATAATAGAGTTTGAAGTCAGGTATTGTTATGCCCCCAGCTTCATTCTTTTTCTTTAGGATTGCTTTGGCTATTCGGGGTTTTTTATAGTTCCATATAAATCTGATGATTTTTTGCTCTATTTCTTTAAAAAATGTCATTGGAAGTTTGATGGGAATTGCATTAAATTTGTATATTGCTTTGGGAAATATAGCCATCTTGATTATATTTATTCTTCCTAGCCAAGAACAAGGTATATTCTTCCATCTCATTATATCTTTTTCGATTTCCCTTAACAATGGTTTATAGTTTTCATTATATAAGTCCTTTACATTCTTTGTTATGTTTATTCCTAAGTATTTTATTTTTTTTGTTGCAATCGTGAAGGGGATTATTCTTTTTTTTTGAACAAGTTTTTTTTTTTTTATATATAAATAAATTTTTATTTTAATGGGGTGACATCAATAAATCAGGGTACATACATTCAAAGAAAACATTTCCAGGTTATCTTGTCATTTAGTTATGTTGCATACCCATCACCCAAAGAGAGATCGTCCTCTGCCACCCTCCATCCAGTTCTCTCTGTATCCCTCCCCCTCCCCTCCCCCTCTCCCTCCTTCCCTCCCCCCACCCCCCATAGCCACCACACTCCTGTTCATGCCTCTCAGTCTCGCTTTTATGTCCCACTAATGTATGGAATCCTGCAGTTCCTGTTTTTTTCTGATTCGCTTATTTCACTCCGCACAATGCTACCAAGACTCCACCATTCTGCTATAAGTGATCCAATGTCACCATTTCTCCTAGCTGAATAATATACCATGGTGTATATGTGCCCCATCTTCTTCATCTAGTCCTCTATTTTTTTTACAGTGATTAAAAGCCTTTAAGCAAACTCTTGGCCAATACAGCAAGAATCCATAAATGAGTAGTGTCCTTAACATGTTCCCCAAGTCCAAGTTGGCCCCCTCACCATGCCAAATCCCTGAAAAATGCAACCCAACCACAGTTCAGTCTGTTAGGAGCTGTCACAGGGAGCAGGAGTCCAGGAAAGTTCCCCACAGGAAAAGTCCGTATGGCACTGGAATTGTTGTCACCATTCTATACTTTGCAGCTCATGTCCAAGTCCCAATGACCGCTGCTTCTAGCTGGTAATGATTCAGGTAGACTGGAAAAAGCCATTTGCAGCATGCGTGGATATGGAGCTTCTGTTCTCCTCTGCCTGGAGAGTTGAGACCAGGTTGCTTTTCCCTGGAGCTCTGTGACTGTGGCCTGGTAAAGAGAACCTTGGGATACACTAAGCTGGGTGGCAAAGGTAAATTCATAATACAAGTTGGCAAAAGGAGGAAAGAGAGCTCTAAATTAAGAGTAGGTCCCAGCCTGAAATATGAGTGGGGCATTGAGGTAGGAGGAATAAAGGAAACACTATATATTAAGCAAAGCAGCAGAAAATAGGACTATCAATACCCACAACAGAGATCTTTGAGGGAAGAATAAAGAACCTGACTATTCAGGCAAAACATAGTTAAGTGGCCCTTGTGCAAATGAGATCAGTTTACCTGCTTCTTGGAAGAAATACCCTAGGCTTGTCCACAGTGTCGTAGATGGGGTCGACGGCCCTGGGCACCTTCAGCCTTCAGTGGCAAACCCCAGCATTCTGGGCAAGGTTAGGTCATAGGTGGCTGGAGCAGGCCTGGAAGAGACTGAACCCTCCCTTAGAGGAGCGAGGGGGAAGCCCACCTTCCAGTGTCCCTGTTTCCTCACAGTAGAGGTGTGTAAGCCTGGCAGGCTTTAGCTCAATGACCTTCCTTTCCACTATTGAAGCAGGACCCAGATGGCATCCTATGAGACCCCTTTGGGGTGCTGGAGCCTTTAAGGGTGTATCCTAAAAGCTGGTAGTTCCCCTGATCTCTATTGGGCTTTTTCTGCCTCTAGGTATCTTAAAAGCCATTCTCAGAAGATCTCGCTGAGGGGTTTGAGGATCCCCATCCGCCTATATAAATCTTTTCCATATATCTGGAGCTATTTGGAAAAAAGACAGAACAGTGTTATTAGCTAGATCTAATAAAAAAGGTAGATTTGGTGTCTCCTGTTCATCAGCTTTCAAAAGAAGTGTAAATTTTTTTTTTTAAGTAAAAAGCATGATATGGTAGACCCGTCGGAGTCATTGGCCTGGTGTGCAGGATTCCCGGGTTCGATTCCCGGCCAGAGCACACAGGAGAAGCGCCCATCTACCTCTCCATCCCTCCCCCTCTCCCCCCTCCCGGTCCCTCTCCTCCCGCCCACAGCCAAGGCTCCACTGGAGCAAATCCACCCTGGGCACTAAGGAAGGCCCCATGGCCTCCGCCCTAGTTGCTAGAATGACTCCGGTTGTAACAGAGCAACATCCCAGATGGGCAGAGCATTCCCCCCGGTAGGCATGCCAGGTGGATCCCAGTCAGGCGCATGCAGGAGTCTGTCTGCTTGCCTCCCCATCCCCATCCTCAGAAATATACAAAAAATAAATAAATAAAAGAAAAAATACAAAAAAAAATACAAAAAAAAAAAGAAGGGGGGGGGCATTCCCTTGTGCTAAAGCACCAGGAAGCATGGAGTGAGCTTGAGTATGTCCTATGAAACATGGAGCTCTATGTTTACATATAAGTCTTTGAAGAAGGAGGAACTGCTGAAATAGTTTGTCAGCATTTGTCCCTAAGACAGCAGTCTTTATAGTGGGAACACCATACGTAAATATTTGCTGTCTGTCTATAGATTAAGGGGGGAATATGGCCAATGCTGAAAAGCCATGATCTTTGTGCCCCTCCCCTCCCCCAACTCCCTCCCTCTCCTCCCCCCACCCTGTAACCCCAACACTGTTGTTCATGTCTCTGAGTCTCATCTTTATGTCCCACCTATGTGTGGAAACATATAGTTCTTAGTTTTTTCTGATTTACTTCTTTCACTCAGTATAATGTTATCAAGGCCCATCCATGTTGTTGTAAAAGATCCTATGTCATCATTTCTTATGGCTGAGTAGTATTCCATAGTATATATATACCAAAGCTTTTTAATCCACTCATCCTCTGATGGACACTTGGGCTGTTTCCAAATCTTTGCTATTGTGAACAATGCTGCCATAAACATGGGGGTGCATTTCTTCTTTTCAAACAGTGCTATGGTGTTCTTGGGGTATATTCCTAACAGTGGTATAGCTGGGTCAAAAGGCAGTTCGATTTTTAATTTCTTGAGGTATCTCCATACTGTTTTCCACAGTGGCTGCACCAGTCTGCATTCCCACCAGCAGTGCAGGAGGGTTCCCTTTTCTCCACATCCTCGCCAGCACTTATTCTGTGTTGTTTTATTGATGAGCGCCATTCTGACTGGTGTGAGGTGATATCTCATTGTGGTTTTAATTTGCATTTCTCTAATCATTAATGATGTTGAACATTTTTTCATATGCCTATTGGCCATCTGTGTGTCCTCTTTGGAGAAATGTCTATTCATTTCTTTTGCCCATTTTTGGATTGGATTGTTTGTCTTCCTGGTATTAAGTTTTACAAGTTCTTTATAAATTTTAGTTATTAACCCCTTATCAGACGCTATGTCAAATATATTCTCCCATTGTGTAGTTTGTCTTTTTATTCTGTTCTTATTGTCTTTAGCTGTGCAGAAGCTTTTTAGTTTGATAAAATCCCATTTGTTTATCCTGTCTTTTATTTCACTTGCCTGTGGAGACAAATCAGCAAATACATTGCTGCGAGAGATGTCAGAGAGCTTACTGCCTATGTTTTCTTCTAAAATGCTTATGGTTTCATGGCTTACATTCAAGTCTTTTATCCATTTTGAGTTTATTTTTGTGAGTGGTGTAAGTTGGTGGTCTAGTTTCTTTTTTTTGCAGGTAGCTGTCCAGTTTTCCCAACACCATTTGTTGAAGAGGCTGTCTTTACTCCATTGTATTGTCTTACCTCCTTTGTCAAATATCAGTTGTCCATAGAGCTGTGGGTTTATTTCTGAGTTCTCTGTTCTGTTCCATTGATCTATGTGCCTGTTCTTATGCCAGTACCATGCTGTTTTGAGTACAATGGCCTTATAATATAACTTGATATCTGGAAGTGTGATACCTCCCGCTTTTTTCTTCCTTTTCAGGATTGCTGAGGCTATTCGTGTTCTTTTTTGGTTCCATATAAATTTTTGGAATATGTGTTCTATGTCTTTGAAGTAAGTCATTGGTATTTTCATTGGTATTGAATTGAATTTATAAATTGCTTTGGGTAATATAGACATTTTAATGATGTTTATTCTTCCTAACCATGAGCACGGTATATGCCTCCACTTATTCGTATCTTCCCTGATTTCTTTTATCAATGTTTTATAATTTTCTGAGTACAAGTCTTTAATCTCCTTGGTTAGATTTATTCCTAGGTACTTTATTTTTTTGGTTGCAATAGTAAAGGGGATTGATTCCCTGATTTCTCTTTCTGATAGTTCATTATTAGTGTATAAAAATGCCTCTGATTTCTGAGTATTGATTTTATATCCTGCCACCTTGCCAAATTCTTTTATCAGGTCTAGTAGTTTTTTGACTGAAACTTTAGGGTTTTCTATATACAATATCATGTCATCTGCAAATAGTGATAGTTTTACTTCTTCTTTTCCAATTTGGATGCCTTTTATTTCTTTTTCTTGTCTGATTGCTGTGGCGAGGACTTCCAGAACTATGTTGAATAAGAGTGGTGAAAGGGGGCAACCCTGCCTTGTTCCTGATCTTAAGGGGATAGCTTTTAATTTTTGCCCATTGAGTATTATGTTGGCTATGGGTTTGTCATAGATGGCCTTTATCATGTTGAGGTATGTTCCCTGTATTCCCACTTTGCTGAGAGTTTTGATCATGAATGGGTGCTGGACTTTATCAAATGCTTTTTCTGCATCTATTGAAATTATCATGTGGTTTTTCTCCTTTCTTTTGTTTATGTGATGAATCACATTGATTGATTTGCGAATATTGTACCAGCCTTGCCTCCCAAGAATAAATCCTACTTGATCATGGTGTATGATTTTTTCCATATATTGCTGGATCCGGTTTGCTAATATTTTATTGAGGATTTTTGCATCTAAGTTCATCAGGGATATTGGCCTATAATTTTCTTTTTTTTGTGTTGTCTTTGCCTGGTTTTGGAATCAGAATTATGCTCGCCTCATAAAAGGAGTTTGGAAGTCTTCCTTCCTCTTGAATTTTTTGAAATAGCTTGAGAAGGATAGGAGTTAGTTCTTCTTTGAATATTTGGTAGAATTCACTTGTGAAGCCATCAGGCCCAGGACTTTTCTTTTTTGGGAGTTTTTTGATAGCTGTTTCAATCTCATTTGTTGTAATTGGTCTGTTTAGGTTTTCTGATTCTTCCAGATTGATTTTTGGAAGATTATATGATTCAAGGAATTTGTCCATTTCATCTAGGTTGTCTAGTTTTTTGGCGTACAGTTTCTTCATAGTATTTTCTTACAATATTTTGTATTTCTGTTGTGTCAGTTGTTATTTCTCCACTCTCGTTTCTAATTTTATTTATTTGAGTCCTCTCTCTTTTTTTCTTGGTGAGTCTTGTTAAGGGTTCATTGATCTTGTTTACCTTTTCAAAGAACCAGCTCCTGGTTTCATTGATCCTCTGTATTGTTTCTTTAGCCTCTATGTCACTTATTTCTGCTCTGATCTTTATTATTTCCTTCCTTCTACTAGCTCTGGGCTTTACTTGCTGTTCTTTTTCTAGTTCTTTTAGATGCAGGGTTAAGTTGTTAATTTGAGCTTTTTCTAGCTTCTTGAGGTATGCCTGTAATGCTATAAACTTCCCTCTCAGGACTGCTTTTGCTGTGTCCCATAAATTTTGAGTTGATGTATGCTCATTATCGTTTGTTTCTAGGAATTTTTTAATCTCTTCTTTGATCTCAATGTTAACCCATTCATTGTTTAATAACGTGCTATTTAGTTTCCAAGTGTTTGAATGTTTTTCAATTTTTCTGTTGTGGTTGATTTCTAGTTTAATGCCATTGTGATCAGAGAAAGTGTTCGATATGATTTCAATCTTCTTAAATTTGTTGAGCCCGCTTTTGTGCCCTAACATGTGGTCTATTCTAGAGAATGTCCCATGAGCGCTTGAAAAGAATGTATATTCTGCTCTTTTAGGGTGAAAGGTTCTGAAGATATCTATTAAATCGAGTTCATCTAATATGTCCTTTAAGTCTGCTGTTTCTTTGTTAATTTTCTTTCTTGAGGACCTATCTAATGATGTTAATGGGGTATTGAAATCTCCTACTATTATAGTATTGCTGTTGATCTCGCCCTTTAAGTCCATCAAAGTCTGCTTTATATATTTAGGTGCTCCTATATTAGGTGCGTAGATATTTATAATGGTTATATCTTCCTTTTGGATTGCTCCCTTTATCATTATGTAGTGACCTTCTTTATCTCTAACTATGGTCTTTGTTCTAAAGTCCATTTTGTCTGATATAAGTATTGCTACCCCAGCTTTTTTTTCATTTCCATTTGCGTGAAATATTTTTTTCCATCCTTTTATCTTCAGTCTGTGTGCATCTTTTGATTTAAGGTGTGTCTCTTGTAGACAGCATATGTATGGGTCCTGTTTTCTTGTCCACGCAGCTACCCTATGTCTCTTGATTGGATCATTTAATCCATTAACATTTAAGGTTATTACTGATATGTAATTGTTTATTGCCATTTTTTTTCTTTAAAACTGTTTTTCTCTTTTGCTATATTCTTTTTTTCCTTTGATCTGTTTACAACAGGTCCCTTAGCATTTCTTGCAGCCTTGGTTTGGTTGTAGTGAAATCCTTTAGTTTTTTTTTGTCTGTAAAGCTTTTTATTTCTCCTTCAATTTTAAATGATAGCCTTGCTGGATAAAGTAGTCTTGGTTGTAGGTTCTTGTTCTGCATTACTTTGAATATTTCTTGCCATTCCCTTCTGGCCTCAAGTGTTTCTGTTGAGAAGTCAGAAGTCATCCTTATGGGGGCTCCTTTGTAGGTGATTGTCTTTTTTTCTCTAGCAGCTTTTAATATTTTCTCTTTATCATTTAGCTTTGGTAATTTAATTATGATGTGTCTTGGTGTTGGTTTCTTTGGATTTCTCCTTAATGGAGTTCTCTGTGCTTCCTGAACATGTGAAATATTTTCCTGCCTTAATTGGGGGAAGTTTTCCGCTATAATATGTTTGAACAAAGTCTCTATCTTTTGTTCTTTCTCTTCTTCTTCAGGAACCCCTATGATGCGGATGTTATTTCTCTTCATGTTGTCACAGAGCTCTCTTAGAGTTTCCTCAGACTTTTTGAGTCTCTTTTCTTTTTTCTGCTCTGCTTCCATGCCTTTATTTATTGTGTCCTCTAACTCACTGATTCGATTCTCTGCTTCATCCATCCTGCTTTTAATTCCTTCCATTGTATTCTTTATTTCAGATATTGTATTTGTCATTTCTGTCTGATTCTTTTTTATTATTTCAATGTCCTTTTTTATATTTGTTATCTCTTTATTTAGGTTTTCGTAGTGGCCATCTATGGTGGTTCTAATATCTTTGAGCATCCTAACAATCGTTATTTTAAACTCTGCATCTGGTAATTTGGTTATATCTGATTCACTTAGGTCCTTTTCTGGGGATTTCTCTTGGTTTATTTGTGTTGTATTTCTCTGCCTCCGCATTTTCTCTTCACGAGAGTGGCTGTGATCACGGGCTCGGGTGCACAAGGGTTGGTGGCCTTGGCCTTTGCCCCACCCCCGTGTGTGATGTTATGCTCGGTCCTGAGGGCACTGGCGAGCACCTTTGCTCAGCTGCGGGTCTCCGCCTGTTTCCGAGCTTTCGCCCTGCCTTTGCAGGATGATCCCACTCAAGGAACAGCTGCTAGCCTTGGCTCTACCACCAGGAAAGGCTGCGTGCCCAAGCTCAGCTTCGTAGCGGAACTCCGCCTCTTCTGGGCTTTTGGCTCCACCCCCACGGGAGGAGCCTGCTACCAAGTCAGACCGCAAGCCTGGGTTGCACAGGCGGGGCAGGGATGTGCTCCTCTGCCCTTGCTCCGGGGCTGGTTTCTACCCTTTCTGGGTTTCCCACCGTTCTCCCGGAGGCTGGATTACAGGCTGCCGGCAGCTGAGCTTAGCCGCTTTTGCACGCCCCCTTCTCCCTAGCCGGGCAAGATTGAGCTCACACCTGAGCCCACTGGTGGCCAGCCGGCTTCTGCCCCTGCCAGCAGAACTGCGCTTTTGTCTCCCGCTGCCGCCCGCTCTCCGGTGCGCCCTCAGCGGTGTGGGTGGGGGCGTTGCAGCTCGGACCCTAAGACTCACTACCGTAGACCCGAAAGCTCCCTCCTTCTATGCAACTCTGCTCTGAATGCCGCGGGGGAGCTTGTTTGGCTGCTCTCCTGCTTCCCTTTGCTGGTATTGCTGTTTCTGGGGGAAATATTCACTTCAGCTTTGGGGAGTGACTCGTCCCAGGGGTTAGAGTGGCTATCTCCCAAAAATGTTTCTCCCTATGCCTCCTAGATTGCACTCTCTTCCTGATACTGTGGTTCTCTCCCCTCTCCCTCCGTCTCCAGGAGCCCCGGGTGAGTGTTTGTGAGAGAGATGTTCTGCGTGGTCCCTTTAAGAAGGATCCTGGGTCTGAGAAATCAGACTCTCTCACAAACAGTATCCTGACTTGTTTCAAGCTAAATACTGTCCTTATGCTTCTTCTGGGCTCTGGGGCTGCAGGCTGGGGCTTTGTTCCTGGGGCTCAGGGCCCTTTCCCCTCTGCTAAACTCACTTCCCGCCACGTGAGTCTCTCCCTGCTGCCGTTCGCTCCGAGAAGCTGGGCAGCCCTCTCCGCATTTCCGCTTTTCCTACCAGTCTCTGGGTGGCTTCTTCAGCGTTCCTGGGTTGAAGAGTCCTTTTAGTTTAGTCCAAAGTTGGTTTTTCCAGTTGATAGTTCATAAAATTAGTTTGTAATCCACATTGGTTCTGGGAGGTAGATGCTGGTACGTTCGCCTACTCGAGCGCCATCTTTTCTCTCTTCGGGGATTATTCTTTTGAGTTCCTTCTCAGTTGTTTCATTGTTGGCATATAGAAAGGCTATTGACTTCTGTATTTTAATTTTGTATCCTGCGACCTTACTGTATTGGCTTATTGTTTCTAGTAGTCTTTTTGTGGATTCTTTGGGGTTTTCGATGTATAGGATCATATCATCTGCGAAAAGTGATACCTTTACTTCTTCTTTTCCGATATGGATGCCTTTTATTTCTTTGTCTTGTCTGATTGCTGTGGCGAGAACCTCTAGTACCACATTAAATAAGAGTGGAGAGAGTGGACAACCCTGTCTTGTTCCTGATTTAAGGGGGAAAGCCTTCAGTTTAGTGCCATTTAATATGATGTTAGCTGATGGTTTATCATATATGGCCTTTATCATGTTGAGATATTTTCCTTCTATACCCATTTTGTTGAGAGTTTTAAACATAAAATTGTGTTGTATTTTATCGAAAGCCTTTTCTGCGTCTATTGATAAGATCATGTGGTTTTTGTTCTTTGTTTTGTTGATATGGTGTATTACATTAACCGTTTTACGTATGTTGAACCATCCTTGAGATTCTGGGATGAATCCCACTTGATCATGATGTATTATTTTTTTAATATGTTGTTGTATTCGATTTGCTAGTATTTTGTTTAGTATTTTAGCATCTGTATTCATTAGAGATATTGGTCTGTAGTTTTCTTTTTTTGTGCCATCCTTGCCTGGTTTTGGTATGAGGGTTATGTTGGCCTCATAAAATGTGTTTGGAAGTATTGCTTCTTCTTCAATTTTTTGGAAGACTTTGAGTAGAATAGGAACCAAGTCTTCTTTGAATGTTTGATAAAATTCGCTGGTATAGCCGTCAGGGCCTGGACTTTTATTTTTGGGGAGGTTTTTAATGGTTTTTTCTATTTCTTCTCTACTGATAGGTCTGTTTAGGCTTTCTGCTTCTTCTTGACTCAGTCTAGGTAGGTTGTATTTTTCTAGGAATTTATCCATTTCTTCTAGGTTGTTGAATTTAGTGGCATAAAGTTTTTCATAGTATTCTACAATAATTCTTTGTATATCTGTGGTGTCCGTGGTGATTTCTCCTCTTTCATTTTGGATTTTGTTTATATGAGTTCTTTCTCTTTTTTCCTTGGTAAGTCTTGCCAAGGGTTTGTCAATTTTGTTGATCTTTTCAAAGAACCAGCTCCTTGTTCTATTAATTTTTTCTATAGTTTTTCTGTTCTCTAATTCATTTATTTCTGCTCTGATTTTTATTATTTCCTTTCTTCGGCTGGTTTTGGGTTGTCTTTGTTCTTCTTTTTCTAGTTCCTTAAGGTGGGAAGTTAAGTGGTTCACTTGGGCTCTCTCTTGTTTGTTCATATATGCCTGAAGCGATATGAACTTCCCTCTTATCACTGCTTTTGCTGCATCCCATAGATTCTGATATGTCGTATTGTCATTTTCATTAGTCTGTATATATCTTTTGATCTCTGCACTTATTTCTTTTTTGACCCATTCATTTTTTAAAAGTATGTTGTTTAGTTTCCACATTTTTGTGGGATTTTTTCCCTCTTTTTTGCAGTTGAATTCTAGTTTCAAGGCTTTATGATCAGAAAATATGCTTGGTACAACTTCAATTTTTCTGAATTTGCTGATGTTGTTTTTGTGGCCCAACATATGGTCAATTCTTGAGAATGATCCATGTACACTGGAGAAAAATGTATAGTCAGTCACTTTGGGATGAAATGTCCTGTAGATGTCTATCATATCCAGGTGCTCTAGTGTTTTGTTTAAGGCCACTATGTCTTTGTTGATTCTCTGTTTGGATGACCGATCTAGAGCCGTCAGCGGTGTATTGAGGTCTCCAAGTATGATTGTATTTTTGTCAGTTTTTGTTTTAAGATCAATAAGTAGCTGTCTTATATATTTTGGTGCTCCTTGGTTTGGTGCATATATATTAAGAATTGTTATGTCTTCTTGATTCAGTGTCCCCTTAGCCATTATGAAATGGCCATTTTTGTCTCTGAGTACTTTTCCTGTCTTGTAGTCAGCATTATCCGATATGAGTATTGCTACACCTGCTTTTTTTTGGATGTTATTTGCTTGGAGTATTGTTTTCCAGCCTTTCACTTTGAATTTGTTTTTATCCTTCTTACTTAGATGAGTTTCCTGTAGGCAGCATACAGTTGGATTTTCTTTTTTAATCCATTCTGCTACTCTGTGCCTTTTTATTGGTGAGTTTAATCCATTTACATTTAGTGTAATTATTGATACTTGTGACTTCCCTATTGCCATTTTATATCTTGCTTTCTGTGAGTTTTGTGTCTTGTTTGATCCTTCTCTTTCGTTTTTCTATCTTTTGTTTTTATTTGGTTGTATTCCATACATCTTTCCTCTGTTGCTATCTTTTTTATCTCATGTGCTTCTGTGGTGGTTTTTTCAATGGTGGTTACCTTTGAGTAATGAAAAGGGTCCCTACCCTGTTCATTGTAGCGAACTATTTTGTGAGTACTTTTGCACTCCATCGTCCTTTGCTACTGTTAATCTCCGTCTTCTCCCCCTCTTTCTTTTTGTTGTTATCACAGTTTAAATTTAGTTTTATTGTGTTCTTCTTGGAGCTTTTACTCATGGCTCTGTTTTTTTTTTGTTCTTTGTATCTGATTGGAGAACCCCCTTTAGTAATTCCTGGAGTGGGGGTTTTCTCATGATAAATTCCCTCATCTTTTCTGTATCTGTGAATGTTTTTATTTCTCCTTCGTATTTGAAGGATAGCTTTGATGGGTATAGTATTCATGGCTGAAAGTTCCTCTCTTTCAGGACTTTAAATATTGGGGTCCACTCTCTTCTAGCTTGTAGAGTTTCTGCTGAGAAATCTGATGATAATCTAATGGCCCTTCCTTTATATGTTATATTCTTCTTTTCCCTGGCTGACTTGAGAATTTTTTCTTTGCTGTTGGTTTGTGTCAATTTCATTATGATATGCCTTGGAGTAGGTTTGTTGGGGTTAAGAAAACTTGGAGTTCTGTTTGCTTCTTGAACTTGAGGCTTTAGTTCTTTCCACAGGCTTGGGAGGTTCTCATCTATTATTTGTTTGAGTATGTTCTCCATTCCATTTTCTCTCTCTTCTCCCTCTGATATACCTATTATTCTTATGTTATTCTTTTTGATGGAGTCAGATAATTCTTGTAGGGCTATCTCATTTTTTTTAATTTTTGAGTCTCTTTCTTCTTCTCTCTGTTGTGCCTCAAGTTGCTTGTCTTCTATTTCACTAATCCTCTCTTCTATCTGACCTGTTCTATTAGCTAAGCTTGTTATTTCGTTTTTCAGCTCGTGAATTGAGTTTTTCATCTCTGTTTGATTTGTTTTTATAGTTTCAATTTCCTTGGACATATATTCTTTGTGTTCATTGAGTTGTTTTCTGAGCTCCCTATATTGCCTTTCTGTGTTTTCTTGTATATCTCGGAGGATTTTTAGGATTTCTATCTTGAATTCTCTGTCATTTAGCTCCAAGGTTTCCAATATATTAAATTTTTTCTCCATAGATTTTTCCTCATCTAGCTGTTACCTCTCTTTCTTTTGTATCCATGATATTCAATTTTCTCTTCCTTAATGGCATCTGAGGGTGGTTTTGTTGATAGTATTAATGAGATTTAATAAAGAATAAAAAGTTAAAAAAAATAAAAAAAATAAAAAATCGAAAAAAGTTGTTTTTTTTTAAAAAAAAATTAATAATGAAATAAAGAAAAATAAAATAAAATAAAAATTTAAAAAAAAAGGAAATTATTCCCCCCCCTCCTTTTTTCCTCTCCTCTCCTCTCCCCTCTTTCTTGAGAAAATCTTGTGGTGGACTGTGAGTTATAACAAACAATGCCTGTGATGGAGGGCCTGAATTGGGGAAAAGTAATAAAGGGGCAAAAAAGAAAAAAAGAAAAAAAAAAAAAGAGTGTATGGACCCACAAAAAGCAAATAAGGAAAAAATTTGGGTCAAGAATAAAATGATTTGCTTTTAGGTGTTGGTTGTCTAAGAGTTATGATGAGAGGAATAAGAGGAAAACGGAAAAATGGGGGGACAAATTAAAAACTTACTATTGTATTTAGTGGAACAAGAACTAGATAATATGGAGAGCCAGGGATGGGAGCACTGCTAGTGAGTTAAAAAGGTGAAGTAAAAACCCCCCAAAATGCCACAAACATAGGTTTGAGTCCCAGATAAGATAATTTGTTTGTTATTGAGGTTTGAATGAGAGGAGATGTAAAGGAGAAAGGAAGAAACTAATATAGAGGGAGAAAAAAAAGAGAGAGAGAGAAAAAAAAGAGGGAACCACTAAAAGAAGAAAAAAGAAAGGAGAGAGAGAGAGAGTTAAGGGTTTTGGAGTGCAACCCTCATAGAGAGAAAGGAAGAGAAGAGAAAAGATAATGGGAGATGTAACACTTATGGGTAGTGTAGTTCAAGGAGAGGAGAGAGTAAGACCTGTAGAGAGTTAATCGGCCAAATTGGAGGAAGAAAAAAAAGTATCAAGAATGAAGATAAGAGAAACAAATGAACAAATATAATAAAATGTGATAGGTTATAAAGTCTGCAGATTATTCTTGATTTTGAGAGGTTATCTTCTTGCTTTTTCTTTTCTCTCCCTCTTCCTGGTCAGTGACTCTGTACCCCGGGTTCTGCCCCTTTGGCACGCTCAGGTAGAGGCTTGCAGTTGATAAGTCTCTATGGCAATGTCATGTATTGTGCTTTAGTCTTGTGGGAGTCGAGGCTCATTAGCATTTATAGGCTCCGACAGTGACAGAGTCCGTGTTCCTGGAGCCTTTCTCCTAGTCTTTCCTTCCTCAATTAGTAGCCTGATAATCCAGCTATGGGGTTGCTGCTGCCTCTGCCTGGATAGTAAGAGGCTCAAAGAGCTGGCAACTCCCCACTCTATTTCCACTCAGCACAGGGCTCTGGGTAAGGCTCAGTCAGTCAGAGCTGCTAGCATAATCAGGCGGGCTTTCCGCCCACTCAAAGACCACTGGCTCTGCCACTCTGTCCGGTAACACAAGCGGGCGCCCACTTCTGGGGGGCGCTTGGAGGAAACTCTCACTCACTGTCTGCGACCAGGATATCCGGCCAGCAGTCTCACGCTCTGAGTGAAACCCCCAACCGCAGGGAAAAGTTGCAGCGTTGGAATTGAGTCTCGCTCCGTCCCCGTGCGCGGCTTTTGCAAGGCGCTGGGGCGGCTCGAGATTCCGCTTTGGCCCACACAAAGGCCCCTGACTCTGCCCCTCTCTGCGATAACACGGGCGCGCACTGCGGAGGCACTCGGAGGAATCGCTCACTCCTTATATGCGCGCGCACACCAGGATATGAGGCCGGCCGCGGTTCCCTCTGAGTGAAACCCTCACCAGCACGGAAAATCTCCACCGTTGGAATTAGTTCTCACTCCCTCCCGTGCGTGGCTTTCCCAGGGCGCTGGGGCTGCCCAGAGACTCTGTCCTCGGCCCACAGAAAGGCCTCTGACCCTGCCTCTCCGTGGGGCAACACGGGCACCCACTCTTGGGGCCTAGGAAGAAATTCTCGCCCACTAACTGCGCACCGACCAGGAGACCGGGTAAAATGGCCGCTCCGCTTGTCTTTCTTTTTTTGGGTTTGGCGCGAGTGTTAGCTTGTATTGCCCGGGTTGCCACAGGATCAGATTTTCCTCGGCTTGGATCTGTGTGCCACAGCCTGGTTCGGCCGTTTGTGCCGCGGCGGCCTGGATCTATTCACCCCCTTTGCCCGCCTCAGTTTCTATATTCACAGTTACCAGAGAAAGCCGCCCTGTTTAGGTTAGTGAGGAAGGCGGAGCATTTCTTACTCCCTTTTTCCTTCGGGGTTTGGTTATATATTTAGCCAATTTTTCACTCAATCATACCTTTGGGTGTATTGCGAAGCATCTGGAAGCTCCAAGTATAGGTTTTTCTGTTTCTGGTTGAAGATCTTGTTGAGTTTTGGGGGAGATTTATCGGTATCGCTTCCTACCCCGCCATTACTCTGACGTCATCCACCGATTAGTGTCTTTTTAAAAGAAATTAGGGCCTGACCAAGTGGTGGAGCAGTGGATAAGAGTGTCAGATTGGGACACAGAGGACCCAGGTTCAAAACTCCGAGGTAGCTTGAACGCGGGATCATCTGTTTTGAGTGTGAGTTTACCAGCTTGAGTGCAGGGTTGCTGGCTTGAGCGTGAAATCATAGGCATGACCCTATGGTTGCTGGCTTGAAGCCCAAGGTCACTGGCTTAAGCCCAAGGTCACTGGCTTGAGCAAGGGGTCACTGGTTCTGCTGGAGCTGCCTGGTCAAGGCACATATGAGAAAGCAATCAATGAACAACTAAGGTGCCACAGTGAAGAATTGATGCTTCTCATCTCTTTCCCTTCCTGCATGTCTTTCCCTATCTGTCCCGCTCTCTGTCACACACACAAAAAGAAATTAGGGCATAGACAGGTACAGAAGAAAGACCATGGGAAGACACAGTGAGAAGGCAGGCATCTACAAGCCAAGGAGAAAACTCTCAGGAGAAATGAACCCTGTTGATGTCTTGACCTTGAACTTTCAGCCTCCAGAGCTGTGAAACAATACTTTCCCCCTGTCTACACTATATAATCTGTGGTCTCTGTTATAGTAGCCCTAGCAAGCTAATACAAGAGTCTTTTTCTCAATAATATGGAACACTTCAGGAATCTGTGCCACATCTTTGTGCAGGGCTCAGGTTAATCTTATTTCAGTTTCGGTATATGTGCTGCTGAATGAGCACTCCCTTAGATTCTTTAACCCCTAAATTTATCACAGTTTTTTAAAAAATTAGCTTTCCTGGATTTCAGGTCTCACCGCAGCTGCAGCACATTGGCAATAGTGACCGCTTTTGCCAGAGTGTGAGAGACAATGAATCACACACAACATTACCACAGCATCATGGTGCTTCTAACAGGTCCAGCATACCCATTCATTTCACTATTTGATACCACTGTGTGCATAAGTGTGATCCGGAAGTGGAACAGACTTAAAAATGGCAGTATGTTGGGCGGTGGGGAAAGGAGACCATGACCAAAGAGAACACCTTGGGCTACAGCGTTCTTTTACTGTTCTGCTGGCCAAACTTTTCTTCCCTCAGTAGAATGGCCATGTATCAAGAGAGCTCATTACAATTTTTGCATTTGGGCGAAAATCCCAAAATACTGTAGATGGCAGCACAACATCATGTGTGACTATTTTAAAGCAAAACCACTGCGTTATTGTCTCACTTTCCTTTTTTCCCCCTTAGTGGGCAAGTTACTGGAACCTTTTTAAAAATGATTATACGGAGTGATATAAGTAAATCAGAAAAAACTAAGAACTATATAAATCCATACATAGATGGGACATAAAAATGAGACTCAGAGACATGGACAAGAATGTGATGGGGTGGTGGGGTGGTGGGGGGGGGGGCGAGGAAGGAGAGAGGGGGTGGAGGAAGGGGAGAGGCACAAAGAAAACCAGATAGAAGGTGGCGGAAGACAATTTGACTTTGGGAGAGGGGTAAGCAACATAATCAAATATCAAAATAATCTGGATATGTTTTCTCTGAACATGTGTACCCTGACTTATCAATGCCACCCCATTAAAATTAATAATAATAAAAAAGAAACAAAAAATAAAATAAAAAAATGATTATTTATGGTGAAAACTTGGAAAAGCAATTATGCCTGTTTTCGTGGCCTGCACTACAAAGTGCCAATCAGCAACATTACCCTGAACAGCTTCTGGGCAAATCTAGCCTTATTCTAGCTACCCACTTGCAGAATCCCCTCTTTAAATTTAAACATATTTTGAAATTAAGCCTCAGAGATGTTCTCAACCTTCTTTCAAGTTCCTAAAGATAAGTTTACCAAATGTTAACAGAGAAATAATTGTTTTCTCAACGTAGGGCAACAGAGTAATGAGCCTGGGAACTGCCTTTGAGACCAATGCGTTACTCTGTAATAGACATGACACAGTTAAATTTCTCTCCATTTATTTTCTTATCAGAAAAAAATAGTTGCTTCAGGAAACTCTAGTTATGACTGTTTTTCAGTAAAATCTACAACTCCACACCAGAGGTCAGCAATTTTTTTCTGTACAAGTGCACACAGTAAATATTTTCAGCTTTTTAGACCATGTGATATATGTGGCAACTGTTCTACTCTGCAGTTGTTTCTGGAGAGCACCTGTAGACCACAATGCAAATTGGTGTGGCTGTGTTTCAATAAAACTTTATTTATAAAAGCAGGCAAGCCATGAATTGTGGGAAATAGTGTGCCAACATCTGCTCTAAACTCATGCTTGCTGTCTCCTCTGTGAAAGACTCTCTGCATTAGGTCCGAACTCTTCTATAGACATTTTGCCCACCCTCACGTTTATTTATTTTCTTCTTAAATGCTGCTACTTTCCACACATGTTTCAAGTATATCTTGTGTTTCCTATTTTGGAGGTAAAATATCAGGAGGGGTGGAGTAGGGACCTAATTCTTGAGCCTGATATTGGAGATGAATCTAATCATAATGTTGGCCTGAGCATATCTTATTTTTTCTTATTTCTTTCCCTGAACATTCTGGTTTGGGCTCAGCCTTAAGAATAAAGGTTTAGACTTGAGACTGTGTTTGAAACTGGTCAAGTAAGTACAAAGATAATGGAGTAAATGCTTTTTAGTTATGTTGGAGATAATGTGTATGCCTATTTTTAAAAAAGATTTTATTGGAGATTCCAAGATGGCAGCAGAGTAGGCAGATGCACAAACTGCCACTTCCCATGACCAAACTGGATTACAAATTAATTTAAGAACAATTATTATGAAATACCAACTTTGGATTAAAAGAACAGGACTCAAAAACCAACGATCACAGAAGAATACACACCAAGCTTGGCAGAGAGTATGGGGGCATGGTGGGGGCTCCCCCACTCTCAGGAGCAAGGGGATGCTAAGGCTGAGGGTCCAGAAGGGCTCTCATTGCAAGGAGAGAGACCCTGAGAGGTGGGGGTCCTCAGTCCCAGGACTGGAGCCCCAGCCTTGAAACCCAGAGACTGGAGGAGACAACCTGACAGCATTGAATGGGGAGAAGAGTGAGAGTTCTGTTTGTGAAAAGAGGCTGGTGAAAGAAAGTACAGCCTTAAAAGGCTAGCTCAGAAAATATCACTTACTGCCACTTGCCTGGGGCTCCGAAGGTTAGGAGGGCTGAGAGGACTTAGGAAAGTGGGGAGATCGAGACACGGGGACACAAACGGTGACAAGGAGAAGAAAACTTGAGCTGAGCTGAGTCATTCTCTAGTGTCAAGGTGGCCATAGCTGGGGGAGGGGTTGCTTTTTCCATCTTGCACAAGCCTAGCATGGAACCAGTTGACTCACCTCCAAAAAGCTCTCCAGCTCCAATCAGCATGAAAGGTTTTTCAGAAAGGAGGAAGTAAGGGAGAAGGGCAGTGACTCAGGTTTCCAGGGAGAAAACCTGAGGAGTTACACCTCCCCCTTCATACTGAGAACATGCCCCACCCCCAGAGAGGCACTGGGTAGACCACACCTTCAGGTTCTCAGAGGTCACATCTACCTTCCTGGATATAGTTTCAACTGAATCCAAAAAGAAAAATAAAACAAGATGTGCCCACTTCCCCCCTCCTAAACACAGAAGCCCCCTGCTGGGATCAGCAAACACAGATGCTCCCTGCTGGACTCAGCAAACAAACAGCAGGGAAATTAAGGCTTTTAAGCCGCTCTACTGGTTAAGGAGAATTAAAATATAAGCAAACAGCAGAGGCTGAGGATAAAGTCCTGGAGAAGAAGCTGCATTCTATAAATCAACTTCAGACCCACAACTCTAACAAGCTTGCAACACACACACATAACTAATGGGAAGACAGAAGAATGTAAACCATATGAATCAATAAGAAAAATCCCCAGAAGAAGAACTGAATGAGATGGAAATAACCAAACTACTGGATGCAGAGTTTAAAATAATGATTATTAAGATGCTTAAGGATTTCAGAGCTACAATGGATGGACTTAATGAGCACCTAAATAAAGAAATTGCAAGCATCAAAAAAGACACTGAAATAATAGAAAAGAATCAATCAGAAATGGCAATTACAATATTAGAAATGAAGACTACAGTAGAAGGAATCAACAGCAGGCTTGATGAAGCAGAGGATCAAATCAGTGAATTAGAGGACAAGATAAATAAAAACATCAACAGAGCAGCAAAAAGAAAAGAGGCTCAAAAAGTCTGAGGAAACTATAAGAAAACTCTGTGATAATATGAAGAGAAATAACATCTGTATCATAGGGGTACCTGAAGGAGAAGAGAAAGAACATGGGATAGAGAAACTGTTTGAGAAATCATAGCTGAAAATTTCCCTAAATTGATTAAAGAAAAAGTCACACAAATTCAAGAAGCACAGGGAGTCCCAATAAAGAGAAACCCAATGAAGCCTACATCAAGACACATCATAATTAAAATACCAAAGTTAAGAGATAAAGAAAAAATACTAAAAGCAGCAAGAGAAAAGAAGACAATTACTTATAGAGGAGCCCCTATAAGGATGATATCCGACTTTTCAACAGAAACACTTGAGGCCAGAAGGGAATGGCAAGAAATATTTAAAGTAATGTAAAACGAGAGCCTACAACCAAGACTTTTTTTTTTTTTAACAAAGACAGAGAGTCAGAGAGAGGGATAGATAGGGACAGACAGACAGGAAAGGAGAGAGATGAGAAGCATCAATCATCAGTTTTTTGTTGCGACACCTTAGTTGTTCATTGATTGCTTTCTCATATGTGCCTTGACCGTGGGCCTTCAGCAGACTGAGTAACCCCTTGCTCAAGCCAGCAACCTTCAGTCCAAGCTGGTGAGCTATGCTCAAATCAGATGAGCCTGCACTCAAGCTGGTGACCTAGGGGTCTCGAACAAGTGTCCTCTGCATCCCAGTCTAATGCTCTATCCACTGCGCCACTGCCTGGTCAGGCAAGGCTTCTTTATTTAGCAAGATTATCATTTAAAATGGAAGGAGATACCCCTTTCACTTTGCCAGTAGGACTTGTGTCTTTATTGGTCATTCAAGTGGGGCAAAGGAAATAATCCTTTTAAAACTCAAGCAAACTGGGTGTTTGTCTTGCATTCTGTCAGAGGAAACAAATTGAAAAAAAAAAAGAAAAAAAATTGAAGAAGAAATTAAAAGCTTCCCAGACAAAAAAACTTTAAGGAATTCATTATAACCAAACCAGTACTGCAGGAAATGTTAAGGGGCTAGCTGTAGAAAGAACAAAGGAAAAAAGAAATCAAGAAAAAGAGGATTATAGATCTAAAGAATAAAATGGCAATAAACAACTACATATCAATAATAACCTTAAATGTAAATGGATTAAACACTCCAATCAAAAGACATAGGGTAGCTGCATGGATAAGAAAACAGGACCAGTACATATGCTGTCTACAAGAGACACAACTCAGAACAAAAGATACACATAGACTGAGAGTAAAGGGATGGAAAAAAATATTTCACGCAAAGGAAAAAAAGCTGGGGTAGCAATACTAATATCTGATGAAATAAAATTTAAAACAAAGGCTATAGAAAGAGATAAAGAAGGTCACTACATAATGATAAAAGGAGTATTACAACAGGAAGATATAACCATTATAAATATCTATGCACCTAATATAGGAGCACCTAAATATATAAAACAGATTTTGATGGACAAAAAGGGTGAGATCAACAGCAATACTATAATAGTAGGGGATTTTAATACCCCACTAACATCAATGGATAGAACCTCCAGACAAAAAATTAACAAAGAAACAATGACCCTAAATAACATACCAGATCAACTGAATTTAATAGATATCTTTAGAACCTTTCATCCCAAAGCAATAGAATATACATTTTTTTTCAAGTGCTCATAGTACATTCTCTAGGATAGACCACATGTTAGGACACAAAACAAGTCTTAATAAATTTAAGAAGATTGAAATAATATCAAGCACCTTCTCTGACCACAATGGCATAAAACTAGAAATCAACTACAATAGAAAAACTGAAAAACATTCAAACACTTGGAGACTAAATAGTATGCTATTAAATAATGAATGGGTTAACAATGAGATCAAGGAAGAAATCAATAATTTCTTTGCAACAAATGAAAATGAACATACAACAACTCAAAATTTATGGGACACAGCAAAAGCAGTCATGAGAGGGAAGGTTATAGCATTATAGGCATACTTTAAGAAGCAAGAAAAAGCTCAAATTAACAACTTAACCCTGCACATAAAAGAACTAGAAAAAGAACAACAAGTAGAACCCAGAGGAAGTAGAAGGAAAGAAATAATAAAGATCAGAGTGGAAATAAATGACATAGAGGCAAAAAAAAAAAATACAGAAGATCAATGAAACCAAGAACTGGTTCTTTGAAAAGGTAAACAAAATTGATTAACCTTTAACCAAATACACCAAGAAAAAAAGAGAGAGGGCTCAAATAAATAAAATTAGAAGTGAGAGAGGAGAAGTAACAACTGACACAGCAGAAATTCAAAGGATTCTAAGAAAATACTATGAAGAACTGTATGCCCCAAAATAGGACAACCTCAATGAAATGGATAAATTCCTTGAAAAATATGATCATTCAAAAATCAATATGGAAGAATCAGAGAACCTAAAGTTTCAATTACACCAAAAAAGAGATTGAAACAGTTATCAAAAAACTTCAAACAAACAAAAGTCCTGGGCCTGATGGCTTCACAGGCGAATTTTACCAAATATTCAAAGAAGAACTAACTCCTCTCCTTCTCAAAATATTTCAAAAAATTCAAGAGGAGGGAAAACTTCCAAACTCTTTTTATGAGGTGAACATAATCCTCATTCAAAACTAGTTAAAGACACTACAAAGAAAGAAAACTATGGGCCAATATCCCTGATGAACTTAGATGCTAAAATTCTCAACAAAATATTAGCAAATCGAATCTAGCAATACATGAAAAAAATCATACATCATGATCAAGTGAGATTTATTCTGTGGAGGCAAGGCTGGTACAATATTTGCAAATCAATCAATGTGATTCATCATATAAACAAAAAGAAGGAGAAAAATCACATGATAATACCAATAGATGCAGAAAAAGCATTTGATAAAATCCATCACCCATTTATGATCAAAACTCTCAGCAAAGTGGGAATACAGTGAACATACCTCAACATGATAAAAATCTCCTATGACAAAACCATAGCCAATGGGCAAAAATTAAAAACATTCCCCTTAAGATCAGGAACAAGGCAGGGGTGCCCCCTTTCACCACTCTTATTCAACATAGTTTTGGAAGTCCTAGCCACAGCAATCAGACAAGAAGAAATAAAAGGCATCCAAATGGGAAAAGAAGAAGTAAAACTATCATTATTTGCAGATGATATGATACTGTACATAGAAAACCCTAATGTCTCAGTCAAAAAACTACTGGACCTGATAAATGATTTCAGCAAGTTGGCAGGATATAAATTTAATACTCAGAAATCAGAGTCATTTTTATACACCAACAATGAACTGTCTGAAAGAGAAATTAAGAAAACAATCCCCTTCACTATTGTGACAAAAAAAAAATGTGCTTAGGAGTAAATTTAACCAAGGAGGTTAAAGACTTGCACTCAGAAAATTATAAAACATTGATAAAAGAAATCAAGGAAGATACAAGCAAGTGGAAGCATATACCGTGCTCATGGTTAGGAAGAATAAACATCATTAAAATGTCTATATTACCCAAAGCAATTTATAAATTTAGTTCAATTCCTATTAAAATACCAGTGACATACTTCAAAGATATAGAACAAATATTCCAGAAATTTATATGGAGCCAAAAAAGAACACAAATGGCCTCAGCAATCTTGAAAATGAAGAATAAAGTGGGAGGTATCACACTTCCTGATATCAAGTTATACTACAAGGCCATTGTACTCAAAATAGCGTGGTACTGGCATAAGAACAGGCACATAGATCAATGGAACAGAAGAGAGAACTCAGAAATAAACTCACACCTTTAAGGACAACTGATACTTGACAAAGGAAGTAAGAGCATACAATGAAGTAAAGACAGACTCTTTAACAAATGGTGCTGGGAATATTGGACAAATACATGCAAAAAATAAAACTAGACCAACAACTTACACCATTCACAAAAATAAACTCAAAATGGATAAAAGACTTGAATGTAAGTCATGAATCCATGATCATCTTAGAAGAAAATATAGGTAGTAAGCTCTTCGACATCTCTTGCAGCAATATATTTGCTGATTTAACTCCACGGGTAAGTGAAATAAAGGACAGGATGAACAAATGGGACTATATCAAACTAAAAAGCTTTAGCACAGCAAAAGACAACATGAAGAAAATAAAAAGACAACCCACACAATGGGAGAACATATTCACCAACACGTCTGATAAGGGGTTAATTACCAAAATCTACAAAGAACTTGTAAAACTCAACACCAGGAATGTAAACAATCCAATCAAAAATTGGGCAAAAGAATTGAATAGACACTTCTCCAAAGAGGACATACAGATGGTCATATGAAAAAATGTTCACTAATCATTAGAGAAATGCAAATTAAAACCACAATGAGATACCACCTCATACCCATTAGAATGGTGCTCATGAACAAAACAACGTATAACAAGTGCTGGTGAGGGTGCAGAGAAAAGTGAACCCTCCTGCACTGTTGATTAGAATGCAGACTGGTGCAGCCACTGTGGAAAACAATATAGAAATTCCTCAAATAATTAAAAATAGAACTGCCTTTTGACCCAGCTATCCCACTTCTAGGAATATATCCTAAGAATAACAAATCACTGATTCAAAAGAAGAAATGTACCCCCATGTTTATTGCAGCATTGTTTACAATAGCCAAGATCTGAAAACAGCCCAAGTGTTCATTAGTAGATGAGTGGATCAAAAAGGTGTGATACCTATACATAGTGGAATACTATGCAGCTGTGAAAAAGGAGGAAATCTTACCCTTTGCGGAAACATGGATGGTCCTGGAGTCTATTATACTAAGCAAAATAAGCCAGGCAGAGAAACAAAAATATCATATGACTTCAGTCATATGAGGAATCCAATGAACAATGAGAACTGAGGAACAGATGAGAGGCAGAGAAGGGGTCAAAGAATACAGAGGGAAAGGGGAAGAGCGGAGAGGATCAAAGGAAGGAAAGACATTAATGAAAGTATATAAACATAACACGGAGAGATATAGGGCAGGATAGTAAATTAGGGAGGAAAGAGTATCAAGGAGAACAAGGGGGGGGAGGCAGGGTGTGTGTGTGTGACAGAGACAGAGAGAGGGATAGATAGGGACAGACAGAAAAGGAGAGAGATAAGAAGCATCAGTTCTTTTTTTTAATTAATTAATTTATTCATTTTAGAGAGGAGAGAGAGAGGGAGAAAGAGAGAGAGAGAGAGAGAGAGAGAGAGAGAGAGAGGAGAGAGAGATGGGGGAGGAGCTGGAAGCATCAACTCCCATATGTGCCTTGACCAGGCAAGCCCAGGGTTTCGAACTGGCGACCTCAGCATTTCCAGGTCGACACTTTATCCACTGCGCCACCACAGGTCAGGCAGCATCAGTTCTTGAGACTCGTTTGGAGGTTCTAGCAGGGGAGCGCAGCTACTCGTATACCCTTGACCGAAGAACGGTCCTCTCCTCCAGCGGGGAAGGTCATCCTCTTCGACCGAGCACGCAGCTTTGGGAGGGACGCACATGGAGCGGTAAGGGAGTAAGGGGACACCCGCCTAGCCAGCCAGATCAGCCGAATCAACCCTGGCGATCAATGGGGTGACAGATGTTGCAGCCAGATTGCCCTCACATCCAGCATCAGTTCTTTGTTGTGGCACCTTAGTTGTTCATTGATTGCTCTCTCACACGTGTCCTGCAGTGTGAGCCAGTGACCTTGGGCTCAAGCTGATGAGCCTTGCTCAAACCAGATGAGCTGGTGTTCAAGCTGGCAACCTCGGGGTTTCCAACCTGGGTCCTCCATGGCCCAGACCTACACCCTATCCACTGCGCCACCGCCTGGTCAGGCTGGAAGGATGCTTTTGATAGCTTGTAGTTTAATTTAATTATAAGCTTATAAGAACATTGTAGGAGGGAAGCCCTTGATCATGAAACCTAGGCTGGTTAAAGTCACCCTCTTAGGCAAAATCTCTTCAAGCTATACTTTGTATGAATATACTTGGTTCATAAATAACCTCTATCATCTCTGTGTGGACTATGATACCCATTGACTGAAAAACAGGCAAAAGTCTGTGCTTGGCCTTCAAATGTTGACATGGGGTCATTTGAATTCTTGCTTTCTGTTGGCTCTTATGGAGAGGTAAAGGCATTCCAGAGGCTTACCTATACAACCAAGGACTTGGTCTATTTTCATCTTTCTTGCCAGTTGGGAAATCTTATTGCCTGGACTGGGTTGCAGAAGTAGACAAAACTAAACAGAGAAACCTGGTTTCATGGAAAAGCCTTGGAAAGTGTGGTTGCAAAGATATAGCTAGGCTTTCTGTAGGGGGAATTTCCATTATAAATATATGCAAAGGACCTGAAAAGTGAATTCAAATGGGAGAACATACACTGGGTGCTTGGAAAGTGTGCTTTCTGTGGACAGGTTGCATAAAAGCATGTCAGAGTTTTCCTGGGACTACCCGAGATTTTGCTCAAGCTGTTGGGATGAAAAGTCTTGCTAACTTGTTTTGTTTATTGGCTGAAAGTTGATGGAAAGAAAAAAAATCCTTTCGATGATATAAAGTGGATTTTTTTTCTTATGCTCCGTATAGGATTTTTGGGAAATGTTTTCCATTTCCACCCTTATTTGGCACACTTTGAACATGTAGTCTCACTGTATACTTAAACTTCTTTCTTAGCTTTTAGAACTGTGCTGTCCAGTATGGGAGCCACTAGCCTCACGTTGCTATTAAATACTTACAATATGGCTACTGTGACTGATGAACTGAATTGATAGTTTTATTGAAGTTTAGTTTATTTAAATTTAAATAGCCATGTGTGGCTAGTGGCCACCTTATTGAGGCAGTACAGATATGAACATTTTCATGATCTGTTTTATTCAGGCAGTGTCCTGTTCTAGAGTGTGACAGATCAAATTTTGCTCACAGAGGTGTTTTTTTTTTTTTTTTTTAATATTGAAGACTTAGTTTTCCTTCAACTGATAAATTTTGATAGAGAATGCTGTGGGGAAGACAGCTTTATACCCTTTTTCTTTGGCTCTAAATAACACTGCTCAGCACCGTTCTCCTGTCTGTTCTAAGTAATTCTGTTTATTTTTATGTGTAACATTCTATATTTAGTTCCTTTTAACATAGTTAAGTGCAATATACTAATTCTAGGAAACACTTCTTTAACTAGTTGCACTTGAAATGTCTTCACTGATCTTTAGTGTAATACTGAGTGGCCAATTCCATATTGTCCTTGAGAAAAACCAACCAACTAACCAACAAAAACCAAAAATATATCCTTAAAATTTTTTAAAAAAAATTGTGCCAAACAGAAAAATGCTGCAGTTTAGTAATAGAAAATTAAGAGAGAGGAAGGAAACTTTATAGGTTCTTCAGAATGGAGTCAGAAATGTGTATGTCAATTTACCTTGTGCTCTTGGTAATTTCTCAAGAAGATATTTGTGAATACCTAACTTACGGGGTTTTTTGGTCTCCTTTTTTTTTTTTGTATCTTTCCGAAGTTAGAAGTGGGGAGGCAGTCAGACTTCCACATGCGCCTGACTGGGATACACCTGGCATGCCCACCAGGTGGCGATGCTCTGCCCATCTGGGACATAGCTCCGCTGCTGCCAGAGCCATTCTAGCTCCTGAGGCGGAGGCCATGGAGCCGTCCTCAGCGCCCAGGCCAACTTTGTTCCAGTGGAGCCATGGCCGTGGGAGGGGAAGAGAGAGACAGAGGAAGGAGAAGGGGAAGGGTGAAGAAGCAGATGGGCACTTCTCCTGTGTGCCCTGACCGGGGATTGAACCTGGGACTCCCACACACTGGACCGATGCTCTACCACTGAGCCAACTGGCCAGGGCCTTTTAGGTCTCCTTTTACATATTAACTTCAGGAAAAAGAGACCTTTAACTGTGAATTATGGTTTACAACCTATTATAGGTATGTTTCAGGAATGTAACTAATGATTCCAAAATGACTATGTTCTATCAAAATGATCAGAATGGTCATTTTCTGATAATTCTATCAGGAAAAACAAATTGAAAACAAGATGCATTAAAATTGCTTGGAAGGGCACCATTGCTGTCTGTTTTGTCACCAAAGTGCCTGTGTTGATGATGTTGGCTTCTATTGCATGAATGCTTTTAAATGTGAGAGTCAGTTTGGGTATTTTTATGGGATGAGAAATGCTATAAATTAGAAACATTGAAGATCAGGGCCATCTCTGGATGACTTTTCTAGGCCCTCTGTCCTACTGTTTGGGATCCAGAGCGTCAGGTTGTGACCTGGATTAAACAGGCCCAAGGATAAGGGCCCAGTCTCGTGGCTTCTCCATGTGTCTGTCTCCTGTGCACAGACAAGTTTCTGAAAGGCTGACTCAAGTGTCCCTGCTGGGATTTACTCTTTAAAGACATCATCGACTTTCTGATGGGTGGCAGGTTCTATCCAGCTCCAGGTCAAAGCCCAGGTTCCCATTATTTTTCCTTACTCTTGTCTCATCCTCATACTATTAAGACAAATACAACAGCAACATCACACCCCACTCAAGAGAATGCCAATACCTTCTCTAAGCAACAGTCAACGTATTTAATAGACTTTAGCTGTCTTTTGGGGAAATCTGGCAGCAAACTTAACTGAAAAAAAAAGTCAGGTTTTTAAAAAGAAACACTGGTTTATTGCTTTAAATGTGGAAATAGTACAGACCACCAGCTAAGCTAATAGTTTTTTGAAAAAGAAAGTTAAACATGCCTGTTGCTACTCCAACAACACATTCATAAATGGGAAGTGACAAAAAGATGAATATGTACAATGGGGCTCAAATTTGCCAGCAAGTTAGCACTATTCTGAGCTCTCCACCTGCAACAATAAGCTGAACGTCATTTGAAGAAGCTGAAAACAACTCTGGAGCCCTCCAAGAATTCTCTTGCCAAGTAAATAAAAATACAGTGCAACTCACTATTCAGTGTCTCTTCAGTCTGCTCTTGACTGCATTTCTCCCTGGAAATGACCTTTCCTTTGGTGCTTCCTCATGCCTTCTTGGAATGCTACGCGTATATCATTAGTGAGACTCCGATCAGCCATGGAAACTTCTGAGCTTTTGGCAGACTTGGCTTGTAAAATTCTGCAGAGCTTTGTAAAAGTAGCCCATTTGGCTGAGCCATGGCATGAGGCTGCTTGGCCACGGAGAATTCTTAAAAGAAGTATACATTCCCTCCATGCTTGCATTCTAAAGTTGGTGCACATCGCCAAGGCAGCCCAGAAATCACATAGCCGCTTATCTTAAAAACAAATTTTTTTTAAACATTCTACAAACTAATCAAGCTCCAAAAAACCATTTGAACACAAGTAAGCCATGATTTCAACACTTCCAAAAAAAAAAAAAAAAAAAAAGGGCTGGTATTCGAAGCCTTGTTTTCTCTGGCCCTGCCCCCAAAGCCTCAAAAACATTACATATAAATAGATAAAACTTCACTGAGGATGGAAAATAGCTGTTTCTCTTGCCCTCTAACGGGTTTGGGTTAGTTGGAACTCTTGTCTCTTTCTACTTCAGAATCGATGAGTAGCTTTTTGGAAACCTCCCCAGCTCTCTGATTTTAAGTATGGAAAGGAGGAGATGAGAATTCCCAGGACTTAGGATAAAGATTACATTAAAACCCCTGGAATTCTTGAAATATCAACAGGTGAAAAAAAACCTATCTGTCCACTTTGACTTTCCCACCTGGGCTAGTTGTTGCTTTTATTTCCTTTGCACCTGCCTCTCTCATCCTTTTCTCTGGGAACTGGGTCAGCAGGGTTTCTAGAAAGGATATTAACATACTCAGGTTTCAGGTTGGGGAACAGCAAGTTCCCGCTCTTGGAGCCCCCTGAAGTGAGGAATGAAAGCATCCTGATGTTTTATTGCTTATGAGAGAGCAGGAGGCCAAGGTCGGGAAGTAAAGGAGGCAAGTAAAGAGGCGGGTCTCTTCTAGGGACAGTGTGTGACTGACATTGACTGCCAGCCCGTCCATACCCTCATCCTCACCATCAGAAATGGGCTGGCTCTCCAGGTCACCTTATTGTAGCAGAGCGACTATAGGTACCACTGTACAGAATTTGAGAGCAAGTCTCAGGTGTACTGTTTGTGGTGGATTGCAAACCAATTTCTCAATCTGTCACCCCTTCCGTGTTTGTGCCTCCTTGCAAAGTGACTTTGCAGTTCCTTCCATCAAAAAGTAGCATCTATTTCCCCACAGTTTGTATTTGGGCTCATCTGCTGTGGTCTTTAGAATGTAGTCGAACTGATGATGAGCCAGTGGGTCCAGACCTCCACTGCAGCAGAACTCCAATATGAATGACCCACAGTGATCCTCCCCACCCTGCTTAAGCTCCATTCTTTGACCTCAGTAAGAAACTGTGAATAGGATGAGCTATGATAGAACAGGAGGGATTTTTCATATATAATTAACTTTCCAAATCTATTGACCTTAAAATAGAAAAATTATCCAGGTGGGCCTGATCTAATCACATGAGTCCTTGAATTGGGTCTAGAGCGGTGTTTCCCAACATGGGGCCCACGCTCCACAGGGGGGCAATTGGATAGTTAAGGGGGGCAATTTGAAAATGGACTCGACACGACTTTAACTCTTACGCCCCGGGCCATTTAAATGCAATGCTAGATATTGGTGCCAAATTTAACAAAAAATGCAATTCTTAAATAATTGCGGTAAATAATTATTAAGTATAATTTCGTTTGACGAGACCAAAATATCAACTAGGTGATTGGCGTCATCAAGTAAACTTCGTCCTGGGTTTACCGCGGAGCGTGCCGTCTGCTGCGGGGAACCCTGGACATTTTAAAAACTGGCCCTGGCCAGTTGGCTCAGTGGTAGAGCATCGGCCTGGCGTGCGGAAGTCCTGGGTTCAATTCCTGGCCAGGGCACACAGGAGAAGCGCCCATCTGCTTCTCCACCCCTCCTCCTCTCCTTCCTCTCTGTCTCTCTCTTCCCGTCCTGAAGCGAGGCTCCATTGAAGCAAAGATGGTCCGGGCGCTGGGGATGGCTCCTTGGCCTCTGCCCCAGGCGCTAGAGTGGCTCTGGTTGCGACAGAGTGACACCCCAGAGGGGCAGCGCATCGCCCCCGGTGGGCAGAGCGTCACCCCTGGTGGGCGTGCCGGGTAGATCCCGGCCAGGCGCATGCGGGAGTCTGTCTGACTGTCTCTCCCCATTTCCAGCTTCAGAAAAATACAAAACAAAAACAAAAACAAAAAAACTCGCTAAACAATGCAGTTATTCTCAACTAATTGGCCCATCGCAACTTCTGTAGTGTTTCACATCATTCAGTTGGTGTTAATTTGAAATAAGTGTCAGTCAAAACTGTTGTAAAAGTTTGTTGATTTAATAAATATACATATTTGCTGAAGAAATGTTGTTTTGTAAAAGATTAGAAAGCACCACTATCTCCAAAGATATATATAATAAGCTGAAAAACTACTTAGATGTCAATGATATACCAATGAAAAATATAACATCTTGTGCTGCAGATGGTGCTCCCAATATGATGGGCAAGAAAAATGGCTGCTTAAAATTGATGAAAGATGCGAATCCAGAAATGATTCTTGTGCATTGTGTTATTCATAGGGAAAACTTGGTAGCTAAAAACATCTTGCCTGTTCTGAATGAAGTATTATATACAGTAATAAAGTGTGTTAATGCTATTAAAGCTAGTGCCAAATGTGAGCGTCTTTTCAAGCTATTTTGTGAAGAACAAAATGATGACCATGTGAGACTTTTACTTCATACTGAAGTAAGATGGCTATCTAAAGGAAACTGTTTGAAAAGATTTATGGAACTGTTTGATACTCTTAGTGATTTTTTTTTATAAATAAAATTTTATTTTAATGGGGTGACATCACTAAATCAGGATACATATATTCAAAGATAACAAGTCCAGGTTATCTTGTCATTTAGTTCTGTTGCATACCCATCACCTGAAGAGAGATTGTCCTCCACCACCCTCCATCCAGTTCTCTCTGTACCCCTCCCCCTCCCCCTCTTCCTCCTTCCCTCCCCCCACCCCCCATAACCACCACACTCCTGTCTATGCCTCTTAGTCTCGCTTTTATGTCTCACCAATGTATGGAATCCTGCAGTTCCTGTTTTTTTCTGATTCGCTTATTTCACCCTGCACAATGCTACCAAGACTCCACAATTCTGCTGTAAGTGATCCAACGTCATCATTTCTCCTAGCTGAATAGTATACCATGGTGTATATGTGCCCCATCTTTTTCATCCAGTCCTCTATTTTTTTTACAGTGATTAAAAGCCTTTAAGCAAACTCTTGGCCAATACAGCAAGAATCCATAAAAGAGTAGTGTCCTTAACATGTTCCCCAAGTCCAAGTTGGCCCCATCACCATGCCAAATCCCTGATTTTTTAAGTGACAAACCTGAAATGAAGTATCTGTTAACAATAGATGGTAAAGCATTTGTGAGTTATTTAGCCGATATCTTTGAAAAACTAAATATATTAAGTAAGCAACTTCAAGGAACAAATAAAACTCTTGTCGATGCAAAAGCAAAGATATTTGATTTCATTACCAATATTGAGTTATGTCAGAAACATATTAACAACAAAAACTTTAAACAGTTTCATTGGCTCCAAAAATGTGAAGTAACTGATACAGCTTTACTTGTTATTGTCAATCATTTGAATATTCTATCGGCTGATTTAAAAGAAAGATTTTCTGATTTAAAACAAGTTGATTTCCCAACATGGATGATGCAGCCAATGTTAGTGGATTTGTCTGATATATCAAATATGCAGTATCAAGAAGAACTCGCAGAATTGCAAAATGATGAGTCAGTTAAAGCTTTATTTAATATCAAAGGAGCGATGGCATGGCTTTTTGAGGAAACAGAAATCAAATACCCAAATTCAACCAAATGTGCAAGAAAACTATTGCTACCGTTTCCATCTTCATTTTTAGCTGAATGTGGATTTAGTGCTGTAAATGATTTACTGGTAAAAAAAAGAAATCGGCTGGATATAACACAACGTGGAGACTTGAGACTAAAGCTAACCAAATTGGAACCTAATATAAAATCTCTGTGCAGCAAGCATCAAGCGCAAGGATCACACTAAATTAAAATAATAAATTAATATAGAAAAATCTGTATTAAAATTATTTGGAATTTAAATTTCTGTTTTTCATTATATGTTTTGAAATTTTACTTACTATGTTTTGTTAACAATTTCATAGTGATTTCTTCCTAGAACCTATCATTTATGTTTATTAAGTGAACAAATCAATTTTTTAATGTTAAAAATTATGTATGTTACATAGGGAGGGACATAAAAATTTTAGAAAGGTTAAGGTGGGGCATGGCACAAAAAAGGTTGAGAAACACTGGTCTAGAGGTTAGAGATGAAGTCAGAGATCTGAAGCCTGAGGATGATTTGAAGTGCCTTTGCTGTCATGGGGAGGGCCTTAAGTGAATGAGTGTGGGTAAGCTCTGGTTGCTGAGAGTGAGCTCTGACTGACAGCCAGCAAGGAAACAGGGGCCTGCCAACACCAAGAAGGAGATTGGAAGCAGATTTCCCCCACTCTCCAGGCTCTAGATAAGAACTCGGCCTAACTTGTTTTTAGCCTTGTGATGCCCAGAGCAGAGAAGATAGTCATGTTGTGCTAAAGTTCTGATTTTGAAAACCGTGAGCTAGTAAATGATTGTTGTGTTAAGAGGCTAAGTTCATGGTAATTATTATGCAGAGATAGAAAATAAGATAGTCTCAAAATTCCTGTGCACTTCTATTCTCTCCTGGAGCCTTTCCAAGCTCGTGAGACCACGCCCAGACTAGCCTGCTGGAGAAGGAGAGATCACACATTGCGGAGCTGAGCAGCCCTGCTGACAGCCTGCTGACTTTTGGAAGCAGAGACACATAACCAACTCACAACTGACCCCAGATGCCTGAGGTTGCTCAGTCCGGAGTAGAAGCACCCAGCTTATTCTAGTTTAGGTCACTCCTGCAGAATCATGAGTGCCATGGACTGATTGTGTCCCCTCAGATTCTTATGTTGAATCCTAACCCCCATGTGACGGTGTTAGGAGGTGGAGCTTTTGGGAAGTGATTAAAACACAAGAGCAGAACCCTCATGAATGAAATTAACACTTTTATGAAAGAGGCTCCAGAGATCCCTTGCTCCTTCTGCCATGTGAGGTCACAGAGAAAAGATGACCATATGAACCAGGAGGCAGGCCTTCACCAGATAACAAATCTGCTGGCATGATGGTCTTGGACTTCCCAGCAACCCAGACTGTGAGAAAGGAATGCTTGTGGTTTGCAAGCTGCCCTGTCTGCGGAGTTCTGTTATAGTAACTTGAATGGGCTAAGACACTGAGCTATGTAAATAATTGTTTTTGATCCATTATGTTTAATGGTGGTGTGTCACATAGCACTATCTAATTGACACACTATCAGTATTTCTCTTCCTAATGAAGTGACCTCACCTCAATGAGATATATAGGTGGCATGTCACCTTAGAGCTGATGACAACTGTGGCATAGTTTTGATCAGGATTATTACACAGGCCGTGTCAAAGTTCCTCATCATCTCTCCAACTCTCTAACATAATCAATTCATACACGTTCGTTATGATCAGAAGCTCAGGGTACATCATTTTAACAACCTAACTGTTCAAAATTGTAAATTAAAAAAAAAGTGGTCTTGCCAAATTTCTGATTATGGCCAAAAGCAGACAGGCTGTGGCAGACTGCAACTGTGGACAATAAAAATGAAAAGATTTCAGTAGTGTATTTATGCTATTAGGGTTGAAGGTTGTACAGACATTTATAAATAAATGCAATGTGTCTCCACGGGAGAGTCTGAAGTGTCCTCAGTAAACTCATGGGTGCTGTTTGGTCTCTCCTTCAACAGACCACCCCTATTTTATGTTCCCTAGATGAACAGGTAGGTCTGTGAAACAAAAATGTGGGTGCTTTGATTTTATTTTGAATTCCTGATATGAATATTGGGGACCCGGGGTATAGAAATTTTAATTTCGGTAATATTTTAGTAATGGAGAGACTGCTCTAACACCTAATGCTAATATCTCCTTTAAAGAGCTGTGACGATGGCTTTCTCCCACCCCCAAATAAGCCAAGAAAGAAGAAATGAGATTACAGACGTTGGTGGACAGTGGGGCACTGTGAGACTGGCCTGAAGGAGGAACTAGTTCAGCAACAGGACTGCGATTGCTGGCGGGTTGTGTAGGGACAGTGCAGTGGCAGGACAGTCAACAGTGACTGGAACCTGTATCGTGATGTTAACTGGTGTCACCCTTACGAATTCAATGAATAAAAGAAAAACAGTGGCTTGCAAAAAAGAAGCAGGTTCTTAAAAGGTCAGAAAAGGAAAAACAATCTGTATGTGAAAAAACTGGGGGTGGAGAGTGGGTCGGGGACTTAATTCCAAACATAAGTAACCCATATTGAAAAGGAGAACAAAATGTAAGGTAGGGATGGGGATATGAATAATTCAAGTTCAACGGCTGAGGCCTGTCACTGCACTATTTGTTTCACTGATATAGTGACCTGCAGGCATGTCCTGGGAAAGGCTAGCTACTGGATGCTTAGTGTGCTGGACAGGATAGTCAGCGGGGACTGCTGTGGATGCTTAGATAAGAAGCAGCCAATGTTACCTAAGAAGAATCTTGCCATGTCCAGCTAAATGAAAATTGTGTATTATACACTTTGATTGCTTACCTGTGCTGTTCTTTTTTGTTTTTGTTTGTTTTTTGTCAGGAGGAGGCAGAGCAGGGGGCAATTGACCCCCCAGTAGAGCCTCCATCTTGCATAGTCCCTCTTGTAGGAGAATCTGTGCATTACCAACAAGCCGAATTTGATCTGGTGGGAGACATAGGTTTCTGTGGGGTGTTCCAAAGAAGAGAATAATGATTAGGACTGAGACTCACCAAATATCTAGGTTTTTCTTGTTTAGATGGAATCTTTCCATCGGGAGGAAGGGGATGGTGTGAATCTCAGGGGATTTAGGTGTCTGCTCTAGCTGTGTGCTGGCCATCCATTAGACTGGTCTGTCTGAGCAACATTATTCACACAAGTTCCTTTATCCTGACCTCTGGACCCCTATCCAGTCTCTTTCCCCACCCCAATCCTCCTAGGTTTTTGTTCTGGGCAAGGGAAGGACAGTTTAGTGGACTGGATCCCAGAGAGACACATAGGTATATATACATGACCTGGAATCCTCTGCCTTGGTGAGTCCCCTTCACATATGCAGCCCCTCCTCAGAGACCCCACATGACCTGGGACATTCCTTCCCAACAACACTCATTGCATTGTCTTTGGGGGTCAACTTGTTTCTCTGCCACACTAGACCCTGTACTCCTGGTGTATGAGTCCCCTATTTTATTCTTTCTGACTCTCAGCACACATCATGAAGCCTGGCACATAACGGGCACTCAAATATCCAGTGAGCAAATGAGACTAAACATAACAGTCACACATATGATGATACTTGTTAAAATAATTTTTTCCCATTTCCTTTAACAAATGATGTAAAATCATGAAGAGACAAAGGTCCCTAGATGTTACAATTCTGTGCAGCACACAGAGCTAGAAATATAGCTGCTGTACAGATCCTGCACTTCAAAGGGCATGGGAGGCTGAGTGTCGCCATCTTTCATCTATAGTCTCTATCAAAGAACAAAGGGTAGGAGAGACCAGGAAGTCAAAGAAAACAAGTACCTTGTTTCAAGTTCAAAGCAGTGCTTTTGTCACCTGTTATCAGGAGTGCCACATCTCGCTGGAGCACTAAACCTCTGGACGTCACCAGCTCTGTCTGTGTAACAGCCATTGGCCAGTCTCTGGGCTGAGGCGCACGGCACACAGTCCTGAGGCCTCTGCAGCATCCCAGAAAGCCAGCAGCGACTCAGGTGACTGCTGGCTTCTAAGCCAGGAGCACATTTTACTTGCTGGCAGAGCTATTGTTTCATCACTGTCATAAATCTTCAGCTGTAGGGGACATTTCGGGACATGGAAGAAATAATTTAGTCCTGTTCTTGAAATGAGATATTTTCACTGGTGAGTATAAATGTCTTCAACAAATAGTTGTTTCTGAGCAAACACTGAATATGGGGAAGTATAAATATAATAGAGGATGTGGCAGCTGTTCAGGGGTTGGGTATTTCCACCGCATTGTATCTGAGTAACTGTGGGTGACTCAGTTTCCCTATGTGTAGTGTGCTTCAGTCTCTGTCATTTCTCCTGGGGGCAGGTTGCTTCTAGGGAGGAGGACTCACCTGTTATGGCTGGATGCCTCTGAGGCTCCCTATGAACCCTGTTTCCTGAGACTCATGTCCTTGTGTAATCTCCTCCCCCCCCCCCCGAGTGTGGGCTGGGCCTGGTGACTTGCTTCTAACAAACAAAATAGGGCCGAAGTGATGGGCTAGTGCTTTCTGAGATGAGATTACAAAGAGATAAGTGACTGTCTTTCTGGGCCTCTCTCTCACGGAGCCCTCATCTGGAGGGAAGCGGGCTGCTCTATTGAAGGTAGTCCTATGGAGAGGTTCACATAGCAAGGGACTAATGTCTCTGGGCAGCAGCCAGCAAGGAGCTGAGGCTCCTGGTCTGACAGCCTGGGAGGGACTAATTCCTGCCAACTGTCAGTGACAAGAAGCCAGGCTTCACCCAGCTGAACCTTTAGATGACCCTATCTAGTGTTGGCGGAAGTTTGGAGCATAAGCAGCTGATGGGCTTTGAGGTCACTTCAAGAGGAGAACAGGCGCCCTGGCCGGTTGGCTCAGTGGTAGAGCGTCGGCCTGGTGTGCAGAAGTCCCGGGTTCGATTCCCGGCCAGGGCACAAAGGAGAAGCACCCATCTGCTTCTCCACCCCTCCCCTTCTCCTTCCTCTCTGTCTCTCTCTTCTCCTCCCGCAGCCGAGGCTCCATTGGAGCAAAGATGGCCCGGGTGCTGGGGATAGCTCCTTGGCCTCTGCCCCAGGCACTAGAGTGGCTCTGGTCTCGACAGAGCGACACCCCAGAGGGGCAGAGCATCGCCCCCTGGTGGGCAGAGTGTCGCCCCTGATGGGCGTGCCAGGTGGATCCCGGTCGGGCGCATGCGGGAGTCTGTCTGACTGTCTCTCCCCATTTCTAGCTTCAGAAAATAAGAAAAAAAAAAAAAAAAAAGGAGGAAAACAGGTTTTCCCATCTGATCACAGCTGCATGGCCATGCCACTTTGGGGGGAAATGGAGAGAGAAACCAAGAATATTATTGACTAGTCAAAGCCTTCTCAGAAAGTGTTATCGAGGTTACAATCTTTTGGGGCCCCTTTGTGTTTTCTCACTTGTTCTTTCTCAGTTCAGTGTACTTAAATGAGTGCACACTTAATTCCGAAGCTTTCCCCACTCCAGGACATTTTTCAAACACGGTCTAGGAGTGGACACGATGGAGTGCCTCTCACTGGAGTCACGGCTCCCTGAAGGGCGGGGAGTGGGCACTGCTTGGCCAGTTCTGGCAGGAAAGGGGGAGATTTGTGGCTTGACAGCTGGAAGAGGCTAAAATGTGCTGTCTTGATTTCTGCCCTTATATACTATACTATTTCAGATTCTGTTTTATTTTTTTAAAAGTTAAAAACAGGAAAACAGCATTTGGATTTCACACAATACAACAGATTAATTCCTACTTGTGGTTTTACCCTGGGGGCTGGCATGGAGAGCAATTCTAACAGAAATTTTTCAAAAAATCATTAGTTTCACCAAAAGTCAAGCTAGCCCATGACATCTGGATTATATCCATTCTAAAAAATCTAATACTTTTCCATCTTCAGTGATCCCTGGCCTTTCATCCTGTTCTCTACATTATGAAGTTAGGGAAAAACATGGATTTGCCTACTGAAGATACTCCTAATGATCTTTCATTTTCTTGGATTTTTGGGCAAACCTATGTAACTTCTTAAGGAGAAAAAAAAGCATAGTTGATAAATTTCCCACCATTTAAGGAAGCCCATGATTTTTTGCTTTTTACTAATTTTTAAAAATTTAATTTATTGGGGTGACATTGGTTAATAAAATTATACAAGTTCCAGGTGAACAATTCTATAATATGTCATCTGTGTGTTCACCACCCCCAGTCAAGTCTTCTTCCGTCACCATCTATGCTCCCTACCCTCTTCCACCTTTCCCCACCCCCTTCCCCTCCTGAAATCCCCACACTGATGTCTGTGAATATGTTTTTTTTCTTTGCTTAGTGTTGTGGACCGTTAATGGCAAAAAGCCATTATAGATTCAAGGCTTGGCAGGGGGCTAAGTTCTACCCCCTCCATCTCCATATTTGGCTTTGATGCTGAGTGTTTGCACCCACTCCACTTCCTTCCTTGGGTTGCAGGAAGCAATATACATGCCCTTCCTCTGACTCTTTGTTTGTTTCAGATGTTTGTAAATTTCACTAATGTATCCTGTTTTTGCCTTGGGAGAGTTCCTGTCTTAGCCTTTGATGTGCAACTTTGTATCAGGGTCCTTGATTTGCATAGGTCCATATAATAAAGTGAACTGGGGCTGTGAGGCACTCAGATACTGCCAGGCAGTTTGAAGAGTCCTCCCGGTCCCATTGGTTTTGTTCTGACAAAGTGTGTTTCCTTAATTCCGCACCGTTATTTGGAAGCTGCGCTGGTCCAAGGCAGCTTAGTCTCTTTACTTTTTTAATAACCCTCGATTTCTGCTACCTTTCACTCTGAAATTATGTTTGGGCCCTTCCTGGTGATACTGCTATTTTCATACCTGCATTAGATTACATAGGGTAATCAAAAGTCATAGGTGATAATTATTAAAATGAATGGCATTTCAGGAGACATATAACTTTAATGTACAGTTAACAAGTGATATGTTTATAGAGTTAATTTGTAAAAACACGTGTTATTTCATTAGCGTACTTGGTTTGTTTCCTGCTATGACTGCAACAAATGACCACTTACTGAATGTTTAAAGCAGGGGTCGGGAACCTTTTTGGCTGAGAGAGCCATGAATGCCACATATTTTAAAATATAATTCCGTGAGAGCCATACAATGACCCGTGTACATTACGCATTATCCAATAAAAATTTGGTGTTGTCCTGGAGGACAGCTGTGATTGGCTCCAGCCACCCGCAACCATGAACATGAGCAGTAGGAAATGAATGGATTGTAATACATGAGGATGTTTTATATTTTTAACGTTATTATTATTTTTTATTAAAGATTTGTCTGCAAGCCAGATGCAGCCATCAAAAGAGCCACATCTGGCTTGTGAACCATAGGTTCCTGACCCCTGGTTTAAAGCAACTTAGTTTTTTTTTTTTTTTTTTTTATCCAACAGTTCTGGAGGTCAGAAGTCTTTCTTGCTGGACTAAAATTTAGGTGACAGCAGGGGGTGATTCCTTCTGAAGTCTCTGGGTGGCAGAAATCTTTTTTCTTGCCTTTCTCAGTTCCTAGAGGTTGTCTACATTCCTTTGCTCATGGCCCCACATTAGTCCAATATCTGCTGCTGTTATTGCATTTCTTCTGATTCTCACCTTCATACTTCCTTCTTTTGTTTTAAGGACCTTATGATTACATTGAGCTCACTTGAGTAATCAAGGAATACCTCTCTGTCTCAAGGTCCTTAACTCATCTCATCTGCAAAGTCTCTTTTGCCATAGAAGATAACATATTCATAGGTTTCGGGGATGAATGTGTAGACATGGTTCAGGGTGAGGGGGCATTATTCTCTTTACCACAAGCATTTTCAGAAGCATGTTCACTTCAGTGTTGTGATATAAGAGAGTCTCAGTGTCTCTGTCTGAACGTTGGTATCAAGGCTAGGATGTGACAAAGTCCTTACCATTATTATAGCTATTGTTTAGAAAAGATATAACAAATTTTGTTGTTTTCTTTTAAATTTCCAGGTAAAATCTCAGTAATTCTTCTCAAACTGAGACCATTTTGGTGTGCCAGCTTTTTCTCCGCATCCCAGTCCGACGCTCTATCCACTGTGCCACCACCTGGTCATAGCTTTTTCTGTGATAGAAGGAATTACTCTGAATACAATAAATAAGGCACTAAGTAAAAAAATCATTAGGAACCAGCTGGCTTAGATGGCCTGAAACCGTATTTTGTCTTGCTATAATTATTGTTGTTGTTGTTGTTTTTTAACAGAGACAGAGCAAGAGTCAGAGAGAGGGATAGATAGGGACAGACAGACAGGAACGGAGAGAGATGAGAAGCACCAATCAATCACTAGTTTTTTGTTGCAATACCTTAGTTGTTCATTGATTGCTTTCTCATATGTGCCCTGACCGTGGGGCTACAGCAGACTGAATAACCCCCTGGTCAAGCCAGCGACCTTGGGTCCCAGCTGGTGAGCTTTGCTCAAACCAGTTGAGCCCACGCTCAAGCTGGTGACCTCAGGGTCTTGAACCCGGGTCCTTCACATTGCAGTCTGACGCTCCATCCATTGTGCCACCTCCTGGTCGGCGTGTCTTGCTATAATTAAATTGCAGCAGATTGTTTCAGATTATTACATGTATGCATACACAAACTACATGTAAAACAAAGGCACATTTAACACCCATCTAAATCTAAACCACTCATTGGAACTTTTACACAAAGGCAAGACCTGTCTGTTCTTTCTAGTTTATCAATGTGGGTTTTATTGAATTTCCTGACATACTTCCAGTGGCATGAAATCTTGATGACTTGACCATATTTCTTCTGTGTCAGTGAATGTTAACGATCATTAAAGGCCTGGCGTGTGGTGGTGCAGTGGATAGATTCCAGAACCCCTATTCTTGTCATCTTATTGCCTTCTGCCTTTTCTTCTATGCTGATCTTACGCTTCAACTGAAAGCTCAAATGAAATAATCTGGACGTGGTGAATCCTAGAATATTCAGGATGCACACTATTCCTCTGTCATTTTGAGCAGCCTCTTTTAATTTGAGGCAAGGGGAAGATTTGAAGTCTTACCTAATGCTCTTTTTTTTCCTGCTGACTATCTGTCCTGTTCCTTCCCGTTCAGGCAGCTGCCAGAACATTAGGGTCTCATTAACTTGTCCAGAGGACAACATGGCCAAACCAAAGAGTGAATCCTCAGTTTTGGGGTTTCAAAAGCCTGGCCTTTGAATTTCACAAGGCAAAGCTCAAAAAGACTTGGGGGTCACAAAGTCTACTTCAATGCCAGTGAACTGTAAACAGAGTGTGTGTATGTGTGTATGCACTGGGGTTTCAGACTTCGCAAGAGAGAAGGCAGGGAGCTTCTAGATCCTCAAATTTCCTACATCTTCTTTTCTCGAGTGGATTTGTCTATAGACACATGTACAATCTGTTGTGTTTCTCTTTGTTTTCTTTTCACGCTTGCCTGGTTCCCATCCTCACCCCCCTCCCCATATCACCCTCTATTCGATCCTATTCTTGTTGTTGCAAATAACCCTGAGTGCCAAGCTAAGGGGCACTGTAAAATTCTGAGATGGAGAAAGCAAGCTGCACTGATGACTGGCAAACACTCCTTCTTACAATTCAGATGTTTTTAAATTCTTTGCTTTAAACCAACTTTAGGATCTACTCAGGATTATTCAAAATAACCTTTGATGACAGACCACTATGTTATGTTTGGATGTAACTTTGAAAAAGTTCAAAGAATTGAAAGCCATCGCAATAGCAAAATTGATTCCATTTCTAGCTACGTTTTTTTTTTTTGAAAATGCAACAACAAAACGTCCTTTTAATGCTATTTTTTAAAATGAGGAATAACATTAAGCATGACCTCTGTTTCATTCTAGTAACAAGTAATATTCATTCATGAAGATGAACTAGTAAGGAAGAACAAACCAGTCTTGTTCTTTCATTAAGAAATGGATTTCTGATAGAATTTGAATTTGTATGTTTATCAACATTTTAAATATATTTGTAATTTTATAATTAATTGTGTAGTAAATGAGAAATATAAAGCTATATTATCAGAATAAAACTTAGAGAAAATATTTCATCTGTATGGTCCCAGAAAATTAAAAAATAAATGTCAAGGATGACGTCAGAGTAATGGCGGAGTAGGAAGCGATACCGATAAATCTCCCCCAAAACTCAACAAGATCTTCAACCAGAAACAGAAAAACCTATACTTGGAGCTTCCAGATGCTTCGCAATACACCCAAAGGTATGATTGAGTGAAAAATTGGCTAAATATATAACCAAACCCCGAAGGAAATAGGGAGTAAGAAATGCTCCGCCTTCCTCACTAACCTAAACAGGGCGGCTTTCTCTGGTAACTGTGAATATAGAAACTGAGGCGGGCAAAGGGGGTGAATAGATCCAGGCCGCCGCAGCAAAAACGGCCGAACCAGGCTGTGGCTCAGAGATCCAAGCCGAGGAAAATCTGATCCTGTGGCAACCCGGGCAATACAAGCTAACACTCGCGCCAAACCCAAACAAAGAAAGACAAGCGGAGCGGCCATTTTACCCGGTCTCCTGGTCGGTGTGCAGTTAGTGGAAGAGAGATTTCTTCCTAAGCCGCGGAAGTGGGTGCCCGTGTTGCCCCACGGAGAGGCAGGGTCAGAGGCCTTTCTGTGGGCTGAGGGCAGAGTCTCTGGGCAGCCCCAGCACCCTGGGAAAGCCACGCACGGGAGGGAGTGAGAACTACTTCCAACGGTGGAGATTTTCCGTGCTGGTGAGGGTTTTACTCAGAGGGAACCGCAGCCGGCCTCATATCCTGGTGTGCGCGCGCAGATAAGGAGTGAGTGATTCCTCTGAGTGCCTCGGCAGTGCGCGCCCGTGTTATCGCACAGAGGGGCAGAGTCAGGGGCCTTTGTGTGGGCCAAAGCGGAATCTCGGGCCGCCCCAGCACCTTGCAAAAGCCGCACACGGGGACGGAGCGAGACTCAATTCCAACGCTGCAACTTTTCCCTGCGGTTGGGGGTTTCACTCAGAGCGTGAGACTGCTGGCCGGATATCCTGGTTGCAGACAGTGAGTGAGAGTTTCCTCCAAGCGCCCCGGAAGTGGGCGCCCGCTTGTGTTACCGGACAGAGTGGCAGAGCCAGTGGTCTTTGAGTGGGCGGAAAGCCCACCTGATTATGCTAGCAGCTCTGACTGACTGAGCCTTACCCAGAGCCCTGTGCTGAGTGGAAATAGAGTGGGGAGTTGCCAGCAATTTGAGCCTCTTACTATCCAGGCAGAGGCAGCAGCAACCCCATACCTGGACTATCAGGCTACTAATTGAGGAAGGAAAGACTAGGAGAAAGGCTCCAGGAACACGGACTCTGTCACTGTCGGAGCCTATAAATGCTAATGAGCCTCAACTCCCAACGAGAATAAAGCATAATACATGACATTGCCATAGAGACTTATCAACTGCAAACCTCTACCTGAGCGTGCCAAAGGGGCAGAACCCGGGGTACAGAGTCACCGACCAGGAAGAGGGAGAGAAAAGAAAAAGCAAGAAGATAACCTCTCAAAATCAAGAATAATCTGCAGACTTTATAACCTATCCCATTTTATTATATTTGTTCGTTTCTCTTATCTTCATTCTTGAGACTTTTTTTTCCTCCTCCAATTTGGCCGATTAACTCTCTACCGGTCTTACTCTCTCCTCTCCTTGAACTACACTACCCATAAGTGTTACATCTCCCATTATCATTTCTCTTCTCTTCCTTTCTCTCTATGAGGGTTGCACTCCAAAACCCTTAACTCTTTCTCTCTTTCTCCTTTCTTTTTTCTTCTTTTAGTGGTTCCCTCTTTTTTTCTCTCTCTCTCTTTCTTTTCTCCCTCTATATTAGTTTCTTCCTTTCTCCTTTACATCTCCTCTCATTCAAACCTCAATAACAAACAAATTATCTTATCTGGGACTCAAACCTATGTTTGTGGCATTTTGGGGGGTTTTTACTTCACCTTTTTAACTCACTAGCAGTGCTCCCATCCCTGGCTCTCCATATTATCTAGTTCTTGTTCCACTAAATACAATAGTAAGTTTTTAATTTGTCCCCCCATTTTTCCATTTTCCTCTTATTCCTCTCATCATAACTCTTAGAAAACCAACACCTAAAAGCAAATCATTTTATTCTTGACCCAAATTTTTTCCTTATTTGCTTTTTGTGGGTCCATACGCTCTTTTTTTTTCTTTTTTTTTTTCTTTCTCTCTTTTTTGCCCCTTTATTACTTTTCCCCAATTCAGGCCCTCCATCACAGGCATTGTTTGTTATAACTCACAGTCCACCACAAGATTTTCTCAAGAAAGAGGGGAGAGGAGAGCAGAGGAAAAAAAGAGGGGGGGAATAATTTCCTTTTTTTAAAAATTTTTATTTTATTTTATTTTTTTTTATTTCATTATTAATTTTTTTTAAAAAAACAACTCTTCGATTTGTTATTTTTTTATTTTTTTTTAACTTTTTATTCTTTATTAAATCTCATTAATACTATCAACAAAACCACCCTCAGATGCCATTAAGGAAGAGAAAATCGAATATCATGGATACAAAAGAAAGAGAGGTAACACAGCTAGATGAGGAAAAATCTATGGAGAAAAAATTTAATATATTGGAAACCTTGGAGCTAAATGACAGAGAATTCAAGATAGAAATCCTAAAAATCCTCCGAGATATACAAGAAAACACAGAAAGGCAATATAGGGAGCTCAGAAAACAACTCCATGAACACAAAGAATATATGTCCAAGGAAATTGAAACTATAAAAACAAATCAAACAGAGATGAAAAACTCAATTAATGAGCTGAAAAACGAAGTAACAAGCTTAGCTAATAGAACAGGTCAGATAGAAGAGAGGATTAGTGAAATAGAAGACAAGCAACTTGAGGCACAACAGAGAGAAGAAGAAAGAGACTCAAAAATTAAAAAAAATGAGATAGCCCTACAAGAATTATCTGACTCCATCAAAAAGAATAACATAAGAATAATAGGTATATCAGAGGGAGAAGAGAGAGAAAATGGAATGGAGAACATACTTAAACAAATAATTGATGAGAACTTCCCAAGCCTGTGGAAAGAACTAAAGCCTCAAGTTCAAGAAGCAAACAGAACTCCAAGTTTTCTTAAACCCAACAAACCTACTCCAAGGCATATCATAATGAAATTGACACAAACCAACAGCAAAGAAAAAATTCTCAAGGCAGCCAGGGAAAAGAAGAATACAACATATAAAGGAAGGGCCATTAGATTATCATCAGATTTCTCAGCAGAAACTCTACAAGCTAGAAGAGAGTGGACCCCAATATTTAAAGTCCTAAAAGAGAGGAACTTTCAGCCATGAATACTATACCCATCAAAGCTATCCTTCAAATATGAAGGAGAAATAAAAACATTCACAGATACAGAAAAGATGAGGGAATTTATCATGAGAAAACCCCCACTCCAGGAATTACTAAAGGGGGTTCTCCAATCAGATACAAAGAACAAAAAAAAACAGAGCCACAAGTAAAAGCTCCAAGAAGAACACAATAAAACCAAATTTAAACTGTGACAACAACAAAAAGAAAGAGGGGGAGAAGATGGAGATTAACAGTAGCAAAGGACGATGGAGTGCAAAAGTACTCACAAAATAGTTTGCTACAATGAACAGGGTAGGGACCCTTTTCATTACTCAAAGGTAACCACCATTGAAAAAACCACCACAGAAGCACATGAGATAAAAAAGATAGCAACAGAGGAAAGATGTATGGAATACAACCAAATAAAAACAAAAGATAGAAAAACGAAAGAGAAGGATCAAACAAGACACAAAACTAACATAAAGCAAGATATAAAATGGCAATAGGGAACTCACAAGTATCAATAATTACACTAAATGTAAATGGATTAAACTCACCAATAAAAAGGCACAGAGTAGCAGAATGGATTAAAAAAGAAAATCCAACTGTATGCTGCCTACAGGAAACTCATCTAAGTAAGAAGGATAAAAACAAATTCAAAGTGAAAGGCTGGAAAACAATACTCCAAGCAAATAACATCCAAAAAAAAGCAGGTGTAGCAATACTCATATCGGATAATGCTGACTACAAGACAGGAAAAGTACTTAGAGACAAAAATGGCCATTTCATAATGGCTAAGGGGACACTGAATCAAGAAGACATAACACTTCTTAATATATATGCACCAAACCAAGGAGCACCAAAATATATAAGACAGCTACTTATTGATCTTAAAACAAAAACTGACAAAAATACAATCATACTTGGAGACCTCAATACACCGCTGACGGTTCTAGATCGGTCATCCAAACAGAGAATCAACAAAGACATAGTGGCCTTAAACAAAACACTAGAGCACCTGGATATGATAGACATCTACAGGACATTTCATCCCAAAGTGACTGAGTATACATTTTTCTCCAGTGTACATGGATCATTCTCAAGAATTGACCATATGTTGGGCCACAAAAACAACATCAGCAAATTCAGAAAAATTGAAGTTGTACCAAGCATATTTTCTGATCATAAAGCCTTGAAACTAGAATTCAACTGCAAAAAAGAGGAAAAAAATCCCACAAAAATGTGGAAACTAAACAACATACTTTTAAAAAATGAATGGGACAAAGAAGAAATAAGTGCAGAGATCAAAAGATATATACAGACTAATGAAAATGACAATACAACATATCAGAATCTATGGGATGCAGCAAAAGCAGTGATAAGAGGGAAGTTCATATCACTTCAGGCATATATGAACAAACAAGAGAGAGCCCAAGTGAACCACTTAACTTCCCACCTTAAGGAACTAGAAAAAGAAGAACAAAGACAACCCAAAACCAGCCGAAGAAAGGAGATAATAAAAATCAGAGCAGAAATAAATGAATTAGAGAACAGAAAAACTATAGAAAAAATTAATAGAACAAGGAGCTGGTTCTTTGAAAAGATCAACAAAATTGACAAACCCTTGGCAAGACTTACCAAGGAAAAAAGAGAAAGAACTCATATAAACAAAATCCAAAATGAAAGAGGAGAAATCACCACGGACACCGTAGATATACAAAGAATTATTGTAGAGTACTATGAAAAACTTTATGCCACTAAATTCAACAACCTAGAAGAAATGGATAAATTCCTAGAACAATACAACCTTCCTAGACTGAGTCAAGAAGAAGCAGAAAGCCTAAACAGACCTATCAGTAGAGAAGAAATAGAAAAAACCATTAAAAACCTCCCCAAAAATAAAAGTCCAGGCCCTGACGGCTATACCAGCGAATTTTATCAAACATTCAAAGAAGACTTGGTTCCTATTCTACTCAAAGTCTTCCAAAAAATTGAAGAAGAAGCAATACTTCCAAACACATTTTATGAGGCCAACATAACCCTCATCCCAAAACCAGGCAAGGATGGCACAAAAAAAGAAAACTACAGACCAATATCTCTAATGAATACAGATGCTAAAATACTAAACAAAATACTAGCAAATCGAATACAACAACATATTAAAAAAATAATACATCATGATCAAGTGGGATTCATCCCAGAATCTCAAGGATGGTTCAACATACGTAAAACGGTTAATGTAATACACCATATCAACAAAACAAAGAACAAAAACCACATGATCTTATCAATAGACGCAGAAAAGGCTTTTGATAAAATACAACACAATTTTATGTTTAAGACTCTCAACAAAATGGGTATAGAAGGAAAATATCTCAACATGATAAAGGCCATATATGATAAACCATCAGCTAACATCATATTAAATGGCACTAAACTGAAGGCTTTCCCCCTTAAATCAGGAACAAGACAGGGTTGTCCACTCTCTCCACTCTTATTTAATGTGGTACTAGAGGTTCTAGCCAGAGCAATCAGACAAGACAAAGAAATAAAAGGCATCCATATCGGAAAAGAAGAAGTAAAGGTATCACTTTTTGCAGATGATATGATCCTATACATCGAAAACCCCAAAGAATCCACAAAAAGACTACTAGAAACAATAAGCCAATACAGTAAGGTCGCAGGATACAAAATTAACATACAGAAGTCAATAGCCTTTCTATATGCCAACAATGAAACAACTGAGAAGGAACTCAAAAGAATAATCCCCTTCACGATTTCAACAAAAAAAATAAAATACTTAGGAATAAACATAACAAAGAATGTAAAGGACTTACATAATGAAAACTATAAACCATTGTTAAGGGAAATCGAAAAAGATATAATGAGATGGAAGAATATACCTTGTTCTTGGCTAGGAAGAATAAATATAATCAAGATGGCTATATTACCCAAAGCAATATACAAATTTAATGCAATTCCCATCAAAATTCCAATGACATTTTTTAAAGAAATAGAGCAAAAAATCATCAGATTTATATGGAACTATAAAAAACCCCGAATAGCCAAAGCAATCCTAAAGAAAAAGAATGAAGCTGGGGGCATAACAATACCTGACTTCAAACTCTATTATAGGGCCACGACAATCAAAACAGCATGGTATTGGCAGAAAAATAGACACTCAGACCAATGGAACAGAATAGAAAGTCCAGAAATAAAACCACATATATATAGTCAAATAATTTTTGATAAAGGGGCCAACAACACACAATGGAGAAAAGAAAGCCTCTTCAATAAATGGTGCTGGGAAAACTGAAAAGCCACATGCAAAAGAATGAAACTGGACTACAGTCTCTCCCCCTGTACAAAAATTAACTCAAAATGGATCAAAGATCTAAACATAAGACCTGAAACAATTAAGTACATAGAAGAAGACATAGGTACTCAACTCATGGACCTGGGTTTTAAAGAGCATTTTATGAATTTGACTCCAATGGCAAGAGAAGTGAAGGCAAAAATTAATGAATGGGACTACATCAGACTAAGAAGTTTTTGCTCAGCAAGGGAAACTGATAACAAAATAAACAGAAAGCCAACTAAATGGGAAATGATATTTTCAAACAACAGCTCAGATAAGGGCCTAATATCCAAAATATACAAAGAACTCATAAAACTCAACAACAAACAAACAAACAATCCAATAAAAAAATGGGAAGAGGATATGAATAGACACTTCTCCCAGGAAGAAATACAAATGGCCAACAGATATATGAAAAGATGCTCATCTTCTTTAGCTATTAGAGAAATGCAAATCAAAACGGCAATGAGATACCACCTCACACCTGTTCAATTAGCTGTTATTAGCAAGTCAGGTAATAGCAAATGTTGGAGAGGCTGTGGAGAAAAAGGAACCCTCATACACTGTTGGTGGGAATGTAAAGTAGTACAACCATTATGGAAGAAAGTATGGTGGTTCCTCAAAAAACTGCAAATAGAACTACCTTATGACCCAGCAATCCCTCTACTGGGTATATATCCCCAAAACTCAGAAACATTGATACGTAAAGACACATGCAGCCCCATGTTTATTGCAGCATTGTTCACAGTGGCCAGGACATGGAAACAACCAAAAAGCCCATCAATAGATGACTGGATAAAGAAGATGTGGCACATATACACTATGGAATACTACTCAGCCATAAGAAATGATGACTTCGGAACATTTACAGCAAAATGGTGGGATCTTGATAACATGATACGAAGCGAAATAAGTAAATCAGAAAAAAACAGGAACTGTATTATTCCATACGTAGGTGGGACATAATAGTGAAACTAAGAGACATTGATAAGAGTGTGGTGGTTACGGGGGGGAGGGGGGAATGGGAGAGGGATAGGGGGTGGGAGGGGCACAAAGAAAACAAGATAGAAGGTGACAGAGGATAATCTGACTTTGGGTGGTGGGTATGCAACATAATTGAACGACAAGATAACCTGGACTTGTTATCTTTGAATATATGTATCCTGATTTATTGATGTCACCCCATTAAAAAAATAAAATTATATATAAAAAAAAAATAAATGTCAACATACATTCTTTTTTTCCAGTCAATTATCAAATAGGGTTATTTAGCAAAATTCTTTCAAGTATAATATATTATTTTATTAGGATGAAGTTCTATGGGGAAAATGAAATGGAAATATGACTTCAAGGAACATTATAAAACAAGATACACACATACATTTGTGTTTTTCTTTTCTTTTTTGTGTGACAGAGAGACAGAGACAGAGAGAGGGACAGAGAGAGACAGACAGACAGGAAGGGAGAGAGATGAGAAGCATCAATTCTTTGTTGCGGCTCCTTAGTTGTTCATCGATTGCTTTCTTACATGTGCCTTGACCAGGGCTACAAACCAGATGACCCCGCACTCAAGCTGGTGACCTCAGGGGCTCGAACCTGGGTCCTCCGTGTCCCTGTTTGATGCTCTATCCACTGTGCCACCACCTCAGGCCATTTGTGTTTTTATTTAAAAATAATTTTTTTTAATTTGTTCATTTTGAGAGAGAGAGAGATAGATAGAGAGAGAGAGAGGGAGGGAGGGAGGGAGGGAGAGAGAGAGAGAGAGAGAGAAGGGGGAGGAGCAGGAAGCATCAAACCCATATGTGCCCAGGGTTTTGAACCGGCAACCTCCACATTCCAGGTTGATGCTTTATCCACTGTGCCACGACAGGTCAGGTGGCCATTTATGTTTTTAAACAGACAATGGGGAGTACCAATTTCCTTTGGGACTTATATATCATTGGGAACATTTAAAAGAGTGGAGTAACTTTTATTTTAGTCTTTCAATATTTACAACTCACTGGAAGTCACATCTAGCAACTCCTTAAAACTATAAAAAATGTCAGTGTCGGCCCTGACCAATTGGCTCAGTGGTAGAGCATTGGCTCGGGCATGTAGTTGTCCTGGGTTTGATTCCTGGCCAGGGCACACAGGAGAATTGCCCATCTGCTTCTCTATCCTTCCCCTTCTCCTTCCTCTCTATCTTTTCCTCTCCCTCAGCCAAGGCTCCATTGGAGCAAAGTTGGCCCAGGTGCTGAGGATGACTCCATGGCCTCTGCCTCAGGGGCTAGAACGGCTCCAGTTGCAACGGAGCAAAGATCCCAGATGGGCAGAGCATTGTCCCATAGTGAGCTTGTTGGGTGGATCCTGGTCTGGCACATGTGGGAGTCTCTCTGCCTCCCTGCTTCTCACTTCAGAAAAAAAAGTCGTTGTCAACTTAAAAATGTGATAGGTAGGGGTACAAAGTTTTTTAACATTATTTTAAGAAAAAGAGAACAAAAAGGGTTGAAGAAAAGATCATAAAAATCATCCATAATGATTTAACAGCAAGATTTCAAATTAGATTAATCACCTTTTGGCTGGGGTTGCAGGACAGCATTCTTTGGAAGAACAATAGACTTGCTTCTGATAGTAGGTGGGGCTTGGGGCTGAGAATGATAGAATGTGCAGAGTCCAATATGAGAACAGGCAGAACCCAAGCTTTCCCTCTAGTGCAGTGGTTCTCAAAGTATGTGCCAGGGCACACTGGTATGCCCTAGAAGATTTCCAGGTGCGCCCCATGGTATTCCAGAGAAATATGTGCCTGTTGGGGACCAAAAAACCAACAGGGATTTTGGAGTTTAGATTTTTGGGGACAGAGGTGTGGGGAATTGGCTGTTAGCTGACAGTCTGCTCAGCCCCCCACCTCACTTACCTGATTAGGTTGCAAAAGGCTGTTATACTGTGGGGCTGGATTGTTTACACTACCCCCGTGTTCCCCGGAAAGACTGGAGGCAAGTTTCTTTTATCCTTTGTTTGGTGTAAAGTTAAGATGATATGTATGATGGGGGTTTTCTGCACTCAACACAATTAAGAGTAAAAAGAGAGGAATTCTTCAATGTATTGATGAGGAAATGAGAGTTCCCTTTCAAATATATGCCCAAACATTGAAGAAACTGTTAGGACAAATCAGGTTCATCTTTCTCATAAACACAAGAATGAAAAAACTTAACACATTTGCACTGGGACCTGCCGAATTCACTAAATCTTATTAAGAATGTATGTATATATAAAACAAGATAACTTTTATATCATTTTTAATTTTTTTAATAAATAAATTTTTATTAATGTTAGTGGGGTGACATCAATAAATTAGGGTACATATATTCAAAGAAAACATCCAGGTTATCTTGTCATTCAATTCTGTTGCATATCACCCAAAGTCAGATTGTCCTTCATCACCCTCTATCTAGTTTTCTTTGTGCCCCTCCCCCTCCCACTTCCCCTCTCCCTCCTTTCCTCTCCTGCCCCCCCACCCCCGGTAACCACCACACTCTTGTCCATGTCTCTTAGTCTCATTTTTTTTATATTACAATTTTTTAAATTAAATTTAATGCAGTGACATTGATAAATCAGGGTACATATTTTGAGAGAAAACATCTCTAGATTATTTTGACATTTGATTGTGCTGTATACCACTCCCCCAAAGTTAAATTGTCTTCTGTCACCTTCTATCTGGTTTTCTTTGTGCCCCTCCCCTCCCCCAACCCCTCTCTCCTTCTTCACCCCCTCCCCCTCCCCCACCCCCCAGCCCTGTTGCCATCACAATCTTCTTCATTTTTATGTCCCACCAATGTATGGAATCATGTAGTTCTTGGTTTTTTCTGATTTACTTATTTCACTCCATATAATGTTATCAAGATCCCACCATTTTGTTGTAAATGATCCGATGTCATCATTTCTTATGGCTGAGTAGTATTCTATAGTGTATATGTGCCACTTCTTCTTTATCCAGTCTTCTACTGAAGGGCTTTTTGGTTGTTTCCATGTCTTGGCCAGTGTGAACAATGCTGCAATGAACATGGGGCAACATGTGTCTTTACGTATCAATGTTTCTGAGTTTTTGGGGTATATACCCAGTAGAGCAGGGGTCTCAAACTCGCGGCCGTGCGGCCCGCCCACCAATTTTGTGCAGCCCGCAGACTAATCAAACTTCGTGGATTAATCTGCGGGCCAGTCTGCGGGCCGCACAAAATTGGTGGGCGGGCCCATGCGGCCCGTGGGCCGCGAGTTTGAGACCCCTGCAGTAGAGGGATTGCTGGGTCATAAGGTAGTTCTATTTTCAGTTTTTTGAGGAACCACTGCTTTCTTCAATAATGATTGTACTACTTTACATTCCCACCAACAGTGAATGAGGGTTCCTTTTTCTCCACAGCCTCTCCAACATTTCCTATTACCTGTCTTGTTGATAACAGCTAATCTAACAGGTGTAAGGTGGTATCTCATTGTAGTTTTGATTTGCATTTCTCTAATAATTAATGAAGATGAGCATCTTTTCATATATCTGTTGGCCATTTGTATTTCTTCCTGGGAGAAGTGTCTGTTCATGTACTCTTTCCATTTTTTTTTTTTGACTTTCAAACTCAAGGCTTTACTTTTTTTTTTCATATGTGCAATTTTTAAAATCTTATTCTTATTAATTTTAATGCAGTGACATTGATAAATCAGGGTACATATGTTCCGAGAAAACATCTCCAGATTATTTTGACATTTGATTATGCTGCATACCCCTCACCCAAAGTCAAATTGTCTTCTGTCACCTTCTATCTGGTTTTCTTTGTGCCCCTCCCCTCCCCCTACCCCCTTCCTCTACTTCCTCACCCCTCCCCTCCCCACCCCTCTACCCCACCCTCAGTTACCATCACATTCTTGTCCATGTCTCTGAGTCTCATTTTTATGTCCCCACTATGTATAGGTTCATATAGTTCTTAGTTTTTTCTGATTTACTTATTTCACTCTGTATAATGTTATCAAGGTCCATCCATGTTATTGTAAGTGATCCGATGTCATCATTTCTTATGACTGAGTAGTATTCCATAGTATATGTACCAAAGCTTTTTAATCCACTCATCCTCTGATGGACACTTGGGCTGTTTCCAGATCTTTGCTATTGTGAACAATGCTGCTATAAACATGGGGGTGCATTTCTCCTTCTGGAATCATTCTATGGTGTCCTTGGGGTATATTCCTAAAAGTGGGATGGCTGGGTCAAAAGGCAGTTCAATTTTCAATTTTTTGAGGAATCTCCATACTGTTTTCCACAGAGGCTGCACCAGTCTGCATTCCTACCAGCAGTGTAATAGGGTTCCCTTTTCTCCACATCCTCGCCAGCACTTATTCTGTGTTGTTTTGTTGATGAGTGCCATTCTGACCAGTGTGAGATAATATCTCATTGTGGTTTTAATTTGCATTTCTCTAATGATTAGTGATGTTGAGCATTGTTTCATATGCCTATTGGCCATCTGTATGTCCTCTTTGAAGAAGTGTCTATTCATTTCTTTTGCCCATTTTTTGATTGGACTGTTTGTCTTTCTGGTGTTGAGTTTTACAAGTTCTTTATAAATTTTGGTTATTAACCCCTTATCAGATGTACTGTCAAATATGTTCTCCCATTGTGTAGTTTGTTTTTTTATTCTGTTCTTATTGTCTTGGGCTGTGCAAAAGCTTTTTAGTTTGATATAGTCCCATTTGTTTATCCTGTTTTTTATTTCCCTTGCCTGTGGAGATAAATCAGTAAATATATCACTGCAAGAGATGTTGGAGAGCTTACTGCCTATGTTTTTTTCTAAGATGCTTATGGTTTCATGCCTTACATTGAAGTCTTTTATCCATTTTGAGTTTATTTTTGTGAGTGGTGTAAGTTGGTGGTCTAGTTTCATTTTTTTGCAGGTTGCTGTCCAATTTTCCCAACACCATTTGTTGAAGAGGCTGTCTTTACTCCATTGTATTTCCTTACCTCCTTTGTCAAATATCAGTTGTCCATAGAGCTGTGGGTTTATTTCTGGGGTTTCTGTTCTGTTCCATTGATCTATGTGCCTGTTCTTATGCCAATACCATGCTGTTTTGAGTACAATGGCCTTGTAGTATAGCTTGATATCAGGAAGTGTGATACCTCCCCCTTTATTCTTCTTTTTTAAGATTGCTGGGGCTATTTGTGTTCTCTTTTGGTTCCATATAAATTTTTGAAATATGTGATCTATATCTTTAAAGTATGTCATTGGTATTTTAATTGGTATTGCATTGAATTTATAAATTGTTTTTGGTAATATAGACATTTTTATCGATGTTTATTCTTCCTAACCATGAGCACGGTATATGCTTTCACTTGTTTGTATCTTTCTTGATTTCTTTTAACAATGTTTTATAATTTTCCAAGTACAAGTCTTTAGTCTCCTTGCTTAAATTTATTCCTAGGTACTTTATTTTTTTTTGTTGTAATAGTGAAGGGGATTGTTTCCTTAATTTCTCTTTCTGACTGTTCATTGTTGGTGTATAAAATTGCCTCTGATTCCTGAGTATTAATTTTATATCCTGCCACTTTGCTGAATTCATTTATCAGGTCCAGTAGTTTTCTGACTGAGACTTTAGGGTTTTCTATATACAATATCATATAATCTGCAAATAATGATAGCTTTACTTCTTCTTTTCCAACTTGATTGCCTTTTATTTCTTCTTGTCTGATTGCTGTGGCTAGGACTTTCAGGACTATGTTGAATAAGAGTAGTGAAATGGGGCACCCCTGCCTTGTTCTGATCTTAAGGGCATTGCTTTTAATTTTTGCCCATTGAGTATGATGTTGGCTGTGGGTTTGTCATAGATGGCTTTTATCATGTTGAGGTATGTTCCCTGTATTTCCACTTTGTTGAGAGTTTTGATCATGAATGGGTGCAGATTTCTATCAAATGCTTTTTCTGCATCAATTGAAATTATTATGTGGTTTTTCTCCTTCCTTTTTTTTATGTGCTGTATCACAGTGATTGATTTTTGAATATTGTACCAGCCTTGCCTCCCAAGAATAAATTCCACTTGATCATGGTGTATGATGTTTTCCATATATTGTTGGATCTGGTTTGCTAATATTTTGTTAAGGATTTTAGCATCTATATTCATCAGGGATATTGGCCTATACTTTTCTTTCTTTGTGTTGTCTTTGCCTGTTTTTGGAATCAGAAGTATACTCACCTCATAAAAGGAGCTTGGAAGTCTTCCTTCCTCTTGAATTTTTGAAGTAGCTTGAGAAGGCTAGGAGTTAGTTCTTCTTTGAATATTTGGTAGAATTCACTTGTGAAGCTTCAGGCCCCAAACTTTTCTTTGTTGGGAGTTTTTTGATAACTGTTTCAATCTCATTTGGTGTAATTGGTCTGTTTAGGTTTTCTGATTCTTCCAGATTGATTTTTGGAAGATTGTATGTTTCAAGGAATTTGTCCATTTCATCTAGGTTGTCTAGCTTTTTGGTATGTAGTTCTTCATAGTATTTTCTTATAATATTTTGTATTTCTGTTGTGTCAGTTGTTATTTCTCTCCTCTCATTTCTAATTTTATTTATTTGAGTCCTCTCTCTCTTTTTCTTGGTGAGTCTAGTTAAAGGTTCATCAATCTTGTTTACCTTTACAAAGAACCAGCTCCTAGTTTCACTGATCCTCTATATTGTTTCTTTAGTCTCTATGTCATTTATTTCTGCTCTGATCTTTATTATTTCCTTTCTTCTACTACATTTGGGCTTTACTTGCTGTTCTTTTTCTAGTTCTTTTAGATGCAGGATTAAGTTGTTTATTTGAGCTTTTTCTAGCTTCTTAAAGTGTGCCTGTAGTGCTATGAACTTCCCTCTCAGTACTGCTTTTGCTGTGTCCCATAAATTTTAAGTTGTTGTATGCTCACTATCATTTGTTTCTAGGATTTTTTTTATTTCTTCTTTGATCTAATTCTTAATCCATTCATTATTTAACAATCTGCTATTTAATTTCCATGTGTTTGAGAATTTTTGAGCTTTTCTGTTGTGGTTCATTTCTAGTTTCATGCCATTGTGATCAGAGAAAGTGCTTGATATGATTTCAATCTTCTTAAATTTGTTGAGAGCACTTTTGTGCCCTAACATGTGGTCTATCCTAGAGAATGTACCATGAACACTTGAAAAGAATGTATATTCTGCTGCTTTAGGGTGAAAAATTCTGAAGATATTTATTAAATCGAGTTGATCTAGTGTGTTTTTTAAGTCTACTTTTTCTTTGTTAATTTTCTTTCTTGAGGATCTATCTAGTGATGTTAGTGGGGTATTAAAATCCCCTACTATTATAGTATTGCTGTTGATCTCACTCTTTATATCCATCAAAGTCTGCTTTATATATTTAGGTGCTCCTATGTTAGATGCATACATATTTATTATAGTTATATCTTCTTCTTGAATTGCTCCTTTTATTATTATGTAGTGGCCTTTTTTATCTCTTACTATATTCTTTGTTTAAAAGTCAATTTTGGCTGATATAAGTATTGCTACCCCAGCTTTTTTTTTCATTTCCATTTGCATGAAATATTTTTTCCATTTCTTTACCTTCATTATATGTGCATCTTTTGTTTTAAGGTGTGTTTCTTGTAGACAGCATATGTATGGGTCCTGTTTTCTTATCCATGCAGCTACCCTATGTCTTTTGATTGGATCATTTAATCCATTTATATTTAAGGTTATTATTGATATGTAGTTGTTTATTGCCATTTTATTCTTTAAAGGTGTATTCCTTTTTTGCTATATTCTTTCCCCACTTTGATATGTTCACACCATGCACCTTAACATTTCCTGCAGCATTGGTTTGGTTGTAATAAATTCAAGACATGTGGTCCCTTTCAACACACCTCGTTCCCTGGTCACCAGGCAAGTGGTTATGAGCAGTATTACTGCTTTTTTCCTTGGAGTGAGAGCCCAGCCTCACCCCTTCCCTCTGTTCCTGTAAGCAGGGGAGATTCAGGCACTGCCTACCAGGTTTGTTGTGGCTTCTTCTTTGCTCCTTGGTTTTTGAAAGCTGTTCTTGTAGTCTAGATTTGGTTTTTCATGCTGATTGTTCATAAATTAGTTTATAATCCAGTTCTGTGTTGTAAACTGGGAGTCTGTGCGTCTGCCTACTCCGCTGCCATCTTCACTTCTCTCTTCTCATTTTTTTATTGGATTGTTTGTTTGTTGGTGAATTTTATGAATTCTTTGTATATTTTGGATATTAGGCCTTTATCTGAGCTGTTGTTTGAAAATATCATTTCCCATTTAGTTGGCTGTCTGTTTATTTAGTTATCAGTTTCTCTTGCTGAGCAAAAACTTTTTAATCTGATGTAGTCCCATTCATTTATCTTTGTCTTCACTTCGCTTGCCTTTGGAGTCAAATTCATAAAATGCTCTTTAAAACCCAAATCCATGAGTTTAGTACCTATGTCTTCTTCTATGTACTTTATTGTTTCAGGTCTTATATTTAGGTCTTTGATCCATTTTAAATTAATTGTAGTACAAGGGGACAAGCTGTAGCCCAGTTTCATTCTTTTGCATGTGGCTTTCCAGTTTTCCCAGCACCATTTGTTGAAGATGCTTTCTTTTCTCCATTGTGTGTTGTTGGCCCCTTTATCGAAAATTATTTGACCATATATATGTGGTTTTATTTCTGGACTTTCTATTCTGTTCCATTGGTCTGAGTGTCTATCTTTCTGCCAATACCTTGCTCTTTTGATTGTCGTGGTCCTATAATATAGTTTGAAGTCAGGTATTGCAATGCCCCCAGCTTCATTCTTTTTCCTTAGGATTGCTTTGGCTATTCAGGGTTTTTTATAGTTCCATATAAATCTGATGATTTTTTGCTCCATTTCTTTAAAAAATGTCATAAGAATTTTCATGGGAATTGCATTAAATTTATAAATTGCTTTGGGTAATATGGCTATTTTGATTATTTTTATTTTTCCTATCCAAGAACAAGGAATATTTTTTCATCTCATTGTATCTTTTTTGATTTCCCTTAACAATGTTTTGTAGTTTTTGTTATATAGATCCTTTACATTCTTTGTTATGTTTATTCCTAGGTATTTTAATTTTTTTGTTGCAATCGTGAAGGGGTTTATTTTTTTAGTGTGTTTTCTAATATTTCATTGTTGGCATATAGAAAGGCTATGGACTTTTGTATGTTAATTTTGTATTCTGCGTCCTTACTGTATTGGTTTATTGTTTCTAGTAATCTTTTTGTGGAGTCTTTGGGGTTTTTGATGTATAGGATCATATCATCAGCAAAAAGTGATACCTTTACTTCTTCTTTTCTGATATGGATGCCTTTTATTTCTTTCTCTTGTCTGATTGCTCTGGCCAGAACTTCTATCACCACATTAAATAAGAGTGGAAAGAATGGAGAACCCTCTCTTGTTCCTGATTTAAAGTGGAAAGTCCTCAGTTTTATGCCATTTAATATGATGATGGCTGATGGTTTATCATATATGGCCTTTATCATGTTGAGATATTTTCCTTATATACCCATTTTGTTGTGTATCTTAAACATAAAGTTATGTTGTATGTTATCGAATGCCTTTTCTGCACCTATTGATAAGATCATGTGGTTTTTGTTCTTTGCTTTTTTTAATATGGTGTATTACGTTAACCCTTTTATGTATGTTGAACCATTCTTGAGATTCTGAGATGAATCCCAATTGATTATGATATATTATTTTTTCAATATGTTGTTGTATTCGATTTGGCAGTATTTTGTTTAGTATTTTAGCATCTGTATTCATTAGAGATATTGTTCTGTAGTTTTTGTTTTTTGTGCCATTCTTGTCAGGTTTTGGTATGAGGATTATGTTGGCCTCATAAAATGTGTTTGGAAGAATTGCTTCTTCTTCAATTTTTTGGAAGACTTTGAGTAGAATAGAAACCAAGTTTCTTTGGATGTTTGATAGAATTCACTAGTATAACTGTCTGGGCCTGTACTTTTTTTCTGGGGTAGGTTTTTAATAGTTTTTTCTATTTCCTCCCTGCTAATTGGTTTGTTTAGGCTTTCTGCTTCTTTATGACTCAGTCTAGGAAAGTTGTATTGTTCTCGGAATTTATCCATTTCTTCTTGATTGTTGAATTTGGTGGCATATAGTTTTTTGTAGTATTCTACAATAATTCTTTGTATATCTATGATGTCTGTGGTGATTTCTCCTCTTTCATTTTGGATTTTGTTTATATGAGCCTTTTCTCTTTTTTCCTTGGTGAGTCTTGCCAAGGGTTTGTCAATTTTGTTGATCTTTTCAGAGTCAGCTCCTTGTTTTATTAATTTTTTCTATAGTTTTTCTGTTCTCTATTTCAGTGATTTTCAACTTTTTTTTTCATGGCACAAACACACACTAATTACTAAGGTCAGTGCCCCTGACTAAATACTACCATTTTCCTCTCATGGCACAAATAAATTAGTTATTAAGGAAGAAGAGGTCAGGGCCCCCTTTTCTGTAGTAATTAGTGTATGAGTGCGGGAGAAACAAAGGTTGAAAATCACTGCTCTATTTCATTTATTTCTGCTCTGATTTTTATTATTTCCTTTCTTTGTCTGGTTTTGGGTTGTCTTTGTTCTTCTTTTTTAGTTCCTTAAGGTGTTAAGTTAAGTGGTTCACTTGGGCTTTCTCTTGTTTGTTCATATAGGCCTGAAGTGATATGAACTTCTCTCTTATTACTGCTTTTGCTACATCCCAGAAATTCTGATATGTCATATTGTCATTTTCATTTGTCTGTATATATCTTTTGATCTCTGCACTTATTTCTTCTTTGACCCAATCATTTTTTAAAAGTATGTTGTTTAGTTTCCACATTTTTGTGGGGTTTTTTTCCTCTTTTTTCAGTTGAATTCTAGTTTTAAGGCTTTATGATCAGAAAATATGCTTGGTACAATTTCAATTTTTCTGAATTTGCTGTTATTATTTTGGCCCAACATATGGTCAGTTCTTGAGAATGTTCCATGTACACTAGAGAAAAATGCATACTCTGTCACTTTGGGATGAAGTGTCCTGTAGATATTTATCATAACCAGGTGCTCTATTGTTTCGTTTAAGGCCAATATATCTTTATTGATTCTCTGTTTGGATGACCAATCTAGAACCGTCAGCGGTGTATTGAAGTCTCCAAGTATGATTGTATTTTTGTCAGTTTTTGTTTTTAGGTCAATAAGTAGCTGTGTACTACATTTTGGTGCTCCTTGGATTGGTGCATATATATTAAGGATTGTTATGTCTTTTTGATTCAGCATTTTCTTAATCATTATGAAATGACCATTTTTGTCTCTGAGTTCTTTTTTGTCTTATAGTCAGCATTATTAGATATGAGTATTGCTATGCCTGCTTTTTTTGGATGTTATTTGCTTGGAGTATTGTTTTCCAGCCCTTTCCCTTTGAATTTGTTTTTATCCTTGTTGCTTAGATGAGTTTCTTGTAGGCAGCATACAGTTGAATTTTCTTTTTTAATCCATTTTCCTACTCTGTGTCTTTTTATTGGTGAATTTAATCCATTTACATTTAGTGTAATTATTGACACTTGTGGATTCCCTATTGCCATTTTATAAATTATTTTCTGTTAGTTTTGTATCTTTTTGATTCTTCTCTTTTGTTTTTCTATCATTTGTTTTTGTTTGTTTGTAATCCATACTTCTTTCCTCTATTGCTATCTTAAGTCATGTGCTTCTGTGGTGGTTTTTTTCAAGGTTTGTTACCATTAAGTAATGAAAAGGGTACCTATCATATTCATTGTAGTACCCTATCTTGTGAGTGTTTCTGTACTTCATCGTCTTTTGCTACTGTTAATCTCTGTCCTCTCCCCTTTATTTTTGCTTTTGTTATCACAGTTTAATTTGGTTTTATTGTGTTCTTGGTGGAGCCTTTACTTGTGGTTTTGTTTTGTTCTTTGAATGTGGTTGGAAAACCCCTTTTAGTATTTCCTGGAGTGGAGGTTTTCTGATGATAAATTCCCTCATCTTTTTTGTATTTGGGAATGTTTTTATTTCTTTTTTGTATTTTAAGGAAGGCTTTGATGGGTATAGTATTCTTGCCTGAAAGTTCCTCTCTTTCAGGGCTTTAAAAATTGGGGTCCACTGTCTTCTAGCTTGTAGAGTTTCTGCTGAAAAATCCGATGATCATCTAATAGGCCTTCTTTTATATGTTGTATTCTTCTTTTCCCTGGCTGCCTGGAGAATTTTTTCTTTGTCGTTGGTTTGTGCCATTTTCATTATGATATGCCTTGGAGTAGGTTTGTTGTGGTTAAGAAAACTCTGTGTTCTGTTTACTTCTTGAATTTGAGGCTTTAGTTCTTTCCACAGGCTTGGGAAGTTCTGGTCTATTATTTGAATAAATTATACATTCCATTTTCTCTCTCTTCTCCCTCTGATATACCTATTATTCTTATGTTATTTTTTTTGATGGAGTCAAACAATTCCTGTAGGGCTATCTCATTTTTTAAAATTTGTGATTCTGTCTCTCCTCCTTTCTGTTGTGACTGAAGTTCCTTGTCTTCTATGTCACTAATCTCACCTTCTATCTGGCCTGTTTTATTAGCTAAGCTTGTTACCTCGTTTTTCAGTTCATGAATTGAGTTTTTCATCTCTGTTTGATTTGTTTTTCTAGTTTCAATTTCCTTGGTAATATATTGTTTGTGTTCATTGAGTTGTTTTCTGAGCTCCCTAAATTGCCTTTCTGTGTTTTCTTGTATATCTCTGAGTATTTTTAGGATTTCTGTTTTAAATTCTGTGTCATTTAGCTTCAAGGTTTCCAATATATTAAATTTTTTCTCCATAGATTTTTGCACATCTATCTGTGTTACTTCTCTTTCTTTTGAGAAAGAGATATTTGATGCATGATATTTGATTTCCTTTTTTTAATTGCATATGAGGGTGTTCTTGTTGATAGCACTAATGAGAATTAATAAATAATAAATAGTAGAAAAAAGAAAAAAATATTTGGAAAGAAAAAAAACACAAAACCCAGTAATAATTTATTATTTTTCTTTTCTTTTTTCTTTTCCCCCCTTCTTCCCTCCTCCTTAGGAAAATATAGTGATAAACTGTGAATTATATTATGCTAAATTTAACAAAAACTGCCTATAATGGAGGGCCTGAGTTAGGGGGAACTGTTCAAGGTGCAGTAAAGGAAATAGGAACCCACAAAATGCAAAAAAGGAAAAAATTTGGGTTAAGTATAAAATGATTTGCTTGTAAGTGATGGTCGACTAAGAAATATAATGAGAGGGATAAGAGGGAAACCAGAAAAAGGGAAAAAAAACCAAACTATTGTATTAAGTGAAGCAAAGACTGAATAGAATGAAGATCCTGGGTTGGGAGGAATGCTAATGAGTTAAAAAGTAAAGTAAGGCCCTGGCCGGTTGGCTCAGAGGTAGAGCATCGGCCTAGTGTGCGGAGGACCCGGGTTTGATTCCCGGCCAGGGCACACAGGAGAAGCACCCATTTGCTTCTCCACCCCTCCGCCGCGCTTTCCCTCTCTGTCTCTCTTTTCCCCTCCCGCAGCCAAGGCTCCATTGGAGCAAAGATGGCCCAGGCGCTGGGGATGGCTCCTTGGCCTCTGCCCCAGGTGCTAGAGTGGCTCTGGTCGCAACATGGCGATGCCCAGGATGGGCAGAGCATCACCCCCTGGTGGGCAGAGCGTCGCCCCTGGTGGGCATGCCGGGTGGATCCCGGTTGGGCGCATGCGGGAGTCTGTCTGACTGTCTCTCCCTGTTTGTAGCTTCAGAAAAAGGAAAAAATAAAAAATAAAAAAAGTAAAGTAAAAAGCACCCAAAATGCCATAAAATGACCCCAAAAAACTTGAGTCCCAAATTAAATAATTTGTTCGTGATTGATGATTGAATGAGAGGAAACTTAAAAGGAGAAAAGAAGAAACTAATAGAAAGGGAGAAACAAGAAAAAGGGGAAAATGAAAGGAAGATCAAAGAAAAACAAACAAAAAGAGAGAGAGTTAAGTGTTTTGGAGTGTAACCCTCATGGAGAGGGTAAGGTTCTGGCAGTCAGAGCCGCCAGCGTAATCAGGTGGGGCTGGGAGCCAGTTGCTCTCAAGGCGACTTTCTGTGAGCCTCCAGGCCTGTTCAGCACGCCCAGCACTCTGTGGGACCACTGTCCCCAGGCTTTCTGCACTTTGTAGCCTGTTTTGGCTGGGAAGACGATGCACTAGTCCCTGCCTGCAGTACAGGAGGTCTTAGCACCTGCAAGTCCCTCTTTTTAGCATATATCCCTGAGTATGAAAGCTTTGCCAATCAGAAGTTGCCCCCACTATTTAGCAAGAGGCACTAAAAAATATCACGCCTCTTGTCTTTGATAGCTGGACTGAGAGAGATCTTGTCAGTTAGAGCTGCCTAGGTCAGTTGGGAGGTGAGCAGCCTGTGGGTTAAGCTAATTTCAGCGATTGGATCTGCGGAATTTCTCCAGAATGAACTGCAGGCTGCTGTGTGCCCCTCCTCCAATGCTTGATTGTTAGTTTGAATGGCTGGGTGAGGTGCCCCACCCGCCTAGAGAAGCTCAGATGTAGGAAAGTTCACTTTGGCGCACTCCTTGTGTGCCACTGGCAGCTGCTGCTCATGGTGCGGGTGATTACTCGCATGCGGGTGGTTGCTGTTGGCGTGTGCAGGCTGTTGGGCTGCTTGCAGTGCAGCACGGCACACGGGAGGCTGGGTTGCTCGTGGCATGGCACGCAGGCGGCCTGGCACATGGGTGTTTGCTTGCGTGGGCTGATTTACCACAGGCACACTCTTTCCTTGGCTTGAACGAACGTCTGTGCCACAGCCTAGCTACCTCCACACCCCTAGCTCCTCCTGACTCTCAGTTCCAAGTGAAAGCAGCCTTTGCTCAAGTTAGTGAGGAAGGTAGAGAGTTTCTTTGTCCGACTTATTTCCCTCAGGGTTAATCATATATTTAGTCAATTTTTCTCTCGATCCTACCTTCGCCTTCAGGGTGTGGAACTCTCGGATGCTCCAAGGATAGATTTTTCTGTCTCTGGTTGATGAACTTGTTGAAATTTTGGGGAGATTTTTCGGTCGTGCTCCTCATGGTGCCATTTCTATGATTTCACTCATGTTATTCTTTTTGATGGAGTCTGACAATTCCTGTAGGGCTTTCTCTTTTATTAAATTTTTGAGTCTCTTTCTTCTTCTCTCTGTTGTGCCTGAAGTTGCTTGTCTTTTATGTCACTAATCCTACCTTCTATCTGGCCTGTTTTATTAGCTAAGCTTGTTACCTCATTTTTCAGTTCATGAGTTGAGATTTTCATCTCTAATTTGTTTTCTAGTTTCAATTTCCTTGGTAATATATTCTTTGTGGTCATTGAGTTGTTTTCTGAGCTCCCTAAATTGCCTTTCTGTGTTTTCTTGTATATCTCTGAGTATTTTTAGGATTTCTGTTTTAAATTCTGTGTCATTTAGCTCCAAGGTTTCCAATATATTAAATTTTTTCTCCATAGTTTTTTCCACATCTATCTGTGCTACTTCTCTATCTTTTGTATCCATGATATTCAATTTCCTTTTTCTTAAAGGCATCTGAGGGTGGTCTTGTTGATAGCACTGATGAGAATTAATAAAGAATAAAAAGTAAAATAAAAAAGAAAAGTACCCCGGGCTCTGCCCCTGTGTCACACTTAGGTAGGGATTTGCAGTTGATGGGATTCTATGGCAATGTCATATAATTGGCTTTAGTCTTGCTGGTAGTCAAGACTTGTTGGCGTTTGCAGGGTCCAACGATGAGAGAGTTTGCTTTCCTGGAGTCTCTCTCCTAGTCCCCCCTTCCTGAATTAGCAGCCTGGTGATCTAGCTATAAGGCTGCAACTGCTTCTGTCTGGGGAGTAAGAGGCTCAAAGAGCTGGGAAATCCCCACTCTATCCCCACTCAGCGCAAGGCTTTGGGAAAGGCTCTGGCAGTCAGAGCCTCCAGTGTAATCAGGCAAAAATATGGAACGCTTCACGAATTTGCATGTCATCCTTGCACAGGGGCCATGCTAATCTTCTCTGTATCATTCCAATTTTAGTATATGTGCTGCCGAAGCGAGCACCAAGGTTTCCAATATATTAAATTCTTTCTCCATACATTTTTCCTTATCTATCTGTGTTACCTCTCTTTCCTTTGTATCCATGATATTCGATTTTCTCTTCCTTAGTGGCATCTGAGGGTGGTTTTGTTGATAGTATTAATGATATTTAATAAAGAATAAAAAGTTAAAAAAATAAAAAATCGAAAAGAGTTGTTTTTTTTAAAAGTTAATAATGAAATAAAGAAAAATAAAATAAAATAAAAATTGAAAAAAGAAAATTATTCCCCCCCTCTTTTTTTCCTCTCTTCTCCTCTCCCTTCTTTCTTGAAAGAATCTTGTGGTGAACTGTGAATTATATTGTACTAAATAGAACAAACAATGCCTGTAATGGAGGGCCTGAATTGGGGAGAAGTAATAAAGGGGCAAAAAAAGAAAAAAGAAAAATAGGGGGGGTATGGACCCACAAAAAACAAATCAGGAAAAAATTTGGGTCAAGAATAAAATGATTTGCTTTTAGGTGTTGGTTGACTAAGAGTTATGATGAGAGGAATAAGAGGGAAACAAGAAAATGGGAAACAAATTAAAAAATTACTATTGTATTTAATGGAACAAGAACTGGATAAAATGGAAAGCCAGGAATGGGATCACTGCTAGTGAGTTAAAAAGGTGAAGGAAACCCCCCCCAAATGCCACAAACATAAGTTTGAGTCCCAGGTAAGATAATTTGTTTGTTATTGAGGTTTGAATGACAGGAGACGTAATGGAGAAAGGAAGAAACTATTATAGAGGGAGAAAAGAAAGAGAGAGAGAGAAAAATAGTGGGTACCACTAAAAGAGGAAAAAAGAAAAAAGAGGAGAGAGAGAATTAAGAGTTTTGGAGAGCAACCTTCATAGAGAGAAAGGAAGAGGAAAGAAAAGATAATGGGAGATATAACACTTATGGGTAGTGTAGTTCAAGGAAAGGAGAGAGTAAGACCGGCAGAGAGTTAAATGACCAAATTGGAGGAGGAAAAAAAAAATCAAGAATGAAGATAGGAGAAACAAACGAACACTTACAATAAAATGAGATAGGTTATAAAGCCTGAGGATTATTCTTGATTTTGAGAGGTTATCTTCTTGCTTTTTCTTTTCTCTCCCTCTTCCTGGTTGGTGACTCTGTAACCCGGGTTCTGCCCCTTAGGCATGCTCAGGTAGAGGTTTGCAGTTGATAAGTCTCTATGGCAATGTCATGTATTGTGCTTCAGTCTCGTTGGCAGTTGAGGGTCATTAGCATTTATAGGCTCCACCAGTGAGAGAGTCCGTGTTCCTGGAGCCTCTCTCCTAGTCTTTCCTTCCTCAGTTAGTAGCCTGAGAATCCAGCTATGGGGTTGCTGCTGCCTTTGCCTGGATAGTAAGAGGCTCAAAGAGCTGGCAAATCCCCACTCTATTCCTACTCAGCACAGGGCTCTGGGTAAGGCTCAGTCAGTCAGAGCTGTTAGCATAATCAGGCTGGGCTTCTGCCCACTCAAAGACCTCTGGCTCTGCCACTCTGTTTGGTAACATGGGCGGGCACCCACTCCCGGTGTGCTTGGAGGAAACTCTCGCTCACTATCTGTGTGCAGACCAGGATATCAGGCCAGCAGTCTCACACTCTGAATGAAACCCCCACCCGCACGGAAAAGTTACAGCATTGGAATTGGCTCTCACTCCCTCCCCTTGTGTGGCTTTTTCAGGGCACTGGGGCAGCCCGAGATTTCGCTTTTGACCCACACAGGCCCCTGACTCTGCCCCTCTGTGGGGTAACACGGGCACCCACTTCCGGGGCTTTCGAAGGAATCTGTCGCCCACTATCTGCGCGCTGACCAGGCGATCGGGGAAAATGGCTGCCCCACTTGTCTTTTTTTGTCTGGGTTTGGTGCGAATGTTAGTTTGTATTGCCTGGGTTGCCACAGGCACAGTGTTTCCTCCTCGGCTGGATCTCCATGCCACAGCCTGGTTCGGCCATTTGTGCCGCGGCCTGGATCTATTCACCCCGTTTGCCCACCTTAGTTTCTATACTCTCAGTTCCCAGTGAGAGCAGCCCTATTTAGGTTAGTGAGGAAGGCGGAGCATTTCTTACTCCCTATTTCTTTCGGGGTTTGATTATATATTTAGCCAATTTTTCGCTCCACCATACCTTCGGGTGTATTGCAAAACACCTGGAGGCTCCAAGGATAGGTTTTTCTGTTTCTGGTTGAAGATCTTGTTGAGTGTTGGGCGAGATTTATCGGTATCGCTTCCTACTGTGCCATTACTCTGACGTCCAGCAGCTTTTGTAAAACATGATACTCCTTTGTTTTTCCTGCCATTTCATAATTATTTTTGAGTATCGCTGTCATTATATTTTTTTGCTAACTTAACTGATAGTATATCAAAATTGATCTATCTACACCAGAAGAGGGCAAACTTTTCCTGTGAAAATCCAGGTAGTAAATATTTTTGTAAGCCATATTGTGTTTGTTGCAGATATTCAACTCTGTTGTTATAGCCCCAAAGAACATAGACAACACAAAAATTAATAGGCAGGGGTGGATTTGGCCCATGAACCATAATTTTGTAGACCCTTGATTTACATGTTTGAATATTTCTTCTCTTATTGTGTATGTTTTGTATTTCAGTAGTGATATATTTTTATTGCATTCATTTGTATAAGCATATTATACAAGAATAACCAAAATGAAGATAGGCACAAAAGTTTACATTTTTCTTTAGTTGAAGCGTAAAGATTTCAATCTCTAAACCAATTTTTAAAGTATGTGTAATACACATATCTGAATTCTTCTATGAGCTCTGATAACAAAAGTAAGTATAATTTTATATCAACCTTCTACTCATTCATTTATTTTTTCAACAATATTTATTGGTCACTTAATATGTACTAGGCACTATTCTAGATCCTGGAGATAGCAGTTAACCATGTATATCCCTGCTGTCACCATGTATTACATACTCTAGTTGACTGGCTATCAATAATGTCAAGAGTCCAGGATATAATAAGCTTTTTCTATTAGTTTCTTCCTGATCTGCCATAGAGCAGCACATAAATAAAAATGTTAGTGCACTTCTATTATTCGGTTTAAATATTGTTTGCTTATGCTTTCTTATAAATGGACTATGCAATGACTGTTGAAAAGATCTGAGTCTGTGTTATATGCTCAACATGTTTTGTTTTAAATTTATATTGAAGTTTGTTAGAAGTCAAAATTATTTTGCAAAATTTTATTGTGTAAAACCCAAGAAAGTCTTGGACAAGATACCATCACCCTTTATTGCCTTCAAGTTACAACTTGAGAGGCATAGCTCTTCTTGACCACTTATTTCTGCTCTAATTTTTATTATTTCCTTTCTTTGGCTGGTTTTGAGTTGTCTTTGTTCTTCTTTTTCTAGTTCCTTAAGGTGTGAAGTTAAGTGGTTTACTTGGGCTCTCTCTTGTTTGTTCATATAGGACTGAAGTAATATGACTTTCCCTCTTATTACTGCTTTTGCTGCATCCCAGAGATTCTGATATGTCGTATTGTCATTTTTATTTGTCTGTATATATCTTTTGATCTCTGTGCTTATTTCTTCTTTTACCCATTCATTTTTTAAAAGTATGTTATTTAGTTTTTACATTTTTGTGGGTTTCTTTCCCTCTTTTTTGCAGTTGCAGTTTAGTTTCAAGGCTTCATGATCTGAAAATATACTTGGTATAATTTCGATTTTTCTGAATTTGATGATGTTATTTTTGTGGCCCAACATATGGTCAATTTTTGAGAATGTTCCATGTACAATAGAGAAAAATATATGCTCTGCCGCTTTGGTATGAAATGTCCTGTAGATGTCTATCATATCCAGGTGCTCTAGTGCACTGTTTTTCAACCACTGGTCTGTGGACCCTTCTGCCAGAAATTTTGCACTGGTCTGCAGAAGAGTTAATGACCTTGATGTTGTGTGAAGATTTTAGAGCCAATAATCTTAGTCAAATTTGCTTATACTAAGGGTGATTTCTGCCTTAGCAATCCCTAAAATAATTCTATTTTCACCAGGCCTCAAGTGTAAAAAAGGTTGAAAACCACTTCTCTAGTATTTTGTTTAAGGCCAATATATCTTTATTGATTTTCTGTTTGGATGAACGATCTAGAGCCGTCAGCGGTGTATTGAGGTCTCTAAGTATGATTGTATTTTTGTCAGTTTTTGTTTTTAGGTCAATAAGTAGCTGTCTTATATATTTTGGTGCTCCTTGATTTGATGCATATATAATAAGAATTGTTATATCTTCTTGATTCATTGTCCCCTTAATCATTATGAAATGACCGTTTTTGTCTCTGCATACTTTTGCTGTATTATAGTCAGCATTATTAGATATGAGTATTGCTACACCTGTTTTTGTTGGATGTTATTTGCTTAGAGAATTGTTTTCCAGCCTTTCACTTTGAATTTGTTTTTATCCTTTTTGCTTAGATGTGTTTGTTGTAGGGAGCATACAGTTGGATTTTCTTTTTTAATCCATTCTGCCACTCTGTGTCTTTTAATTGGTGAGTTTAATCCATTTACATTTAGTGTAATTATTGACACTTGTGGATTCCCTACTGCCATTTTATAAATTGCTTTCTGTTAGTTTTGTATCTTGTTTGATTCTTCTCTTTTGTTTTTTTTTTATCATTTGTTTTTGTTTGATTGTATTTCATACTTCTTTCCTCTGTTGCTACCTTTTTTCATGTGCTTCTGTGGTGTTTTTTTCAAGGGTGGTTACCATTAAGTAATGAAAAGGGTCCCTACTATGTTCATTGTAGTACACTACATTATGAGTGCTTCTGCACTCTATCATCCTTTGCTACTGTTAATCTCTGTTCGCTCCCCCTTTTTTTTTGTTTTTGTCACAGTTTAAATTTGGTTTTATTATGTTCTTGGTGGAGATTTTACTTGTAGTTTTGTTTTGTTTTATTCTTGTGTGTTTGGTTGGAAAACCCCCTTTAGTATTTTCTGGAGTGAGGGTTTTCTGATAATTATTTCCCTCATCTTTTCTGTATCTGTGAATATTTTTATTTCTCCTTCATATTTGACGGATAGCTTTGACGGGTGTAGTATTAGTATTCTTGGCTGAAAGTTCCTCTCTTTCAGGACTTTAAATATTGGGGTCTACTCTCTTTTAGCTTGTAGAGTTTCTGCTGAGAAATCCGATGATAATCTAGTAGGCCTTCCTTTATATGTTGTATTCTTTTTTTCTCTGGCTGCCTTGAGAATATTTTTCTTTGTTGTTGGTTTGTGCCAATTTCATTATGATGTGCCTTGGAGTAGGTTTGTTGGGTTAAGAAAACTTCATGTTCTTTATGCTTCTTGCAGTTGAGGCTTTAGTTCTTTACATAGGCTTGGGAAGTTCTCGTCTATTATGTGTTTGAATATGTTCTCCATTCCATTTTCTCTGTCTTCTCCCTCCACTATACCTATTATTCTTATGTTAGTCTGCTTGATGGAGTCAGACAATCCTGTAGGGTTTTTTCATTTTTTAAAATTTTTGAGTCTCTCTTCTTCTTTCTGTTGTGCCTCAAGTTGCTTGTGTTCTATGTCACTAATCTTACCTTCTATCTGGCCTGTTCTATTAGCTAAGCTTGTTACCTCGTTTTTCAGTTTATGAATTGAGTTTTTCATCTCTGTTTGATTTGTTTGTATAGTTTCAATTTCCTTGGTAATATATTGTTTGTGTTCATTGAGTTGTTTTCTGAGCTCCCTAAATTGACTTTCTGTGTATGCTTGTATATCTCTGAGTATTTTTAGGATTTCTATTTTAAATTCTCTGTCATTTAGCTCCAAGGTTTCCAATACATTAAATTCTTTCTCCATAGAATTTTCCTCATCTATCTGTACTACTTCTCTATCTTTTCTATCCATGGGATTTGATTTCCTTTTCTGAATGGCATCTAAAGGTAGTTTTGTTGATAGCACTAGTGAGAATTAGGTTAAAAAAAGGTTAAAAATAGAAAAAAAATGAGAAAAAGAAAATTTATTATTTCCCCCTCTTTGTATTCTCTTCCCCTCCTCTTTCCTCCTCCTTAAGAAAATATCGTGATAAACTGTGAATTATATTGTTCTAATTGGAACAAAAGCTACCTATATTGGAGGGACTGAGTTGGGGGGAAGTGATAAAGAACAAAAAAAAGAGGTAGGGACCCACAAAATGCAAAAAAGGAAAAAAATTGGTTCGATCATAAAATGATTTGCTTGTAAGTGATGATAAACTAAGATATAATGAGAGGGATAAGAGAGAAACAGGAAAAAGGAAAAAAGATACTATTGTGTTAAGTGAAGCAAAAACTGGATAGATTGGAGATCTGGGGTTGGGAGCACTGCTAGTGAGATTAAAAGCAAAGTAAAAAGAAACCAATATGCCACAAAGAAAGAATTTGCATCCCAAATAAAATATTAATAATTTGTTCATGATTGAAGATTAAAAGAGAGGAAAAGTAAAAGGATAAAAGAAGAAATTAATAGAGGAAGAAAAAAGAAAAAGGCAAAAAGGAAAAGATGAAAAGAGAGAAAAGAACTAAAAAAGAGAGATTTAAGGGTTTTGGAGTGTAATCCTCATGAAGAGAAAGGAAGAAGAAAAGAAATAAAATGGGAAATGTAACACTTATTGGTAATGTAGTTCAAGAAGAGGAAAGAATAAGATGGGCAGAGGATAAAAGGACCAAGGTGGAGGAAATAGAAATAATAATAATAAATGCAAGAAGATAAAAGAAACAAAAAAAATAGTGGAATGAGTTATAAAGTCTTTGGATTTTTCTTGATTTTGAGAGGTTAACTTCTTCCTTTTTCTTTCCTCTCCCTCTTCCTGGTCAGTGACTCTGTACTCTAGGCTCTGCCCCTGTGGCATGCTTAGGTAGATATTTGCAGTTAATAAGTCTCTATAGCCATGTCATATATTAGGCTTCAGTCTCGTTGGTAGTTGGGGCTTGTTAGCATTTGCAGGTTCTGACAATGAGAGAGTTTGTTTTCCTGGAGCCTCTCTCCTAGTCTATTCTTCCTGAATTAGTAGCCTGATGTTTCAGTTATGAGGTTGCCGCTGCCTCTGCCTGGGGGGTAAGAGGCTCAAAGAGTTGGTAAATCCCCACTCTATTCCCACTCAGCGCAAGGCTCTGAGTATGGCTCTGTCAGTCAAAGCCGCCAGTGTAATCAGGCGGGGTTGGGAACCAATTGCTCTCAAGGTGCCTTTCTATGCACCTCCAGGAGTGTCCAGTATGCCTCAGCACTCTGTGGGACCACTCTCCCCAGGCTTTTTGCACTTTGTAACCTGTTTTGGCTGGGAAGATGCCCTAGTCACTGCCTGCAGAACAGGAGGTCTTAAAAGCTGCCAACTCCCCCCTTTTTTTATAAATAAATTTTTATTAATTTTAATGGGGTGACATCAATAAATCAGGGTACATGTATTCAACGAAAACATGTCCAGGTTATCTTGTCATTCAATTATGTTCCATACCCATCACCCAAAGTCAGATTGTCCTCCATCACCTTCTATCTAGTTTTCTTTGTGCCCCTTCCCCTCCTCCTCTCCCTCCTTTTCTCCCCACACACCCTGTAACCATGACACTCTTGTCTATGTCTCTTAGTCTCGTTTTTATGTCCCACCAATGTATGAAATCCTGTAGTTCTTGTTTTTTTTCTGATCTACTTATTTCACTCTGTATAATGTTATCAAGATCCCACATTTTGTTGTAAATGATCTGATGTCATCATTTCTTATGGCTGAATAGTATACCATGGTGTATATGTGCCACATCTTCTTTATCCAGTCTTCTATTTTTTATTTATTTATTTATTTTTTAAAATTTTTACAGTGATTAAAGCCTTTAAGCAAACTCTTGGCCAATACAGCAAGAATCCATAAAATAGTAGTGTCCTTAACATGTTCACCAAGTCCAAGTTGGCACCAACACCATGCCAAATCCCTGAAAATGTAACTCAACCCCAGTTCAGTCTGTTAGGAGTTGTCACAAGGAGCAGGAGTCCAGGAAAAGTCCATGTCCAGGAAAAGTCCACATGGCACTGGAATTGTTGTCACAATTCTATACTTTCAGCTCATGTCCAAGTCCCAATGACCGCTGCTTCTAGCTGGTAATGATTCAGGTAGATTGGAAAAGCCATCTGCAGCATGTGTGGAGATGGAGCTTCTATTCTCCTCTGCCTGGAGAGATGAGACCAGGTTGCTTTTCCCTGGAGCTCTGCAACTGTGTCTTGGTAAAGAGAACCTTGGGATACACTAAGTAGTCTCAGTGTGGCTTCTTCAGTGTTCCTTGGTTGAAGAGTCCTCTTAGTTTAGTCCAAAGTTGTTTTTTCCAGATGATAGTTCTTAAAATTAGTTTGTGGTTCACTTTGGTTCTGGGAGGTGGATGTTGGTACATCTGCCTACTCCAGCACCATCCCAAATCCCTCCTTTTAACGTATAGCCCTGAGTATGAAAGCTCTGCCAATCAGAAGTTGCCCCTACCCCTACGTGTATAGCCAGAGGCACTAAGAAATCTCATGCCTCTTGTCTTAGATCACTGAACTGAGAGAAATCTTGTCAGTTAGAGCCACATAGGTCTGTTGGGAAGTGAGCAGATTGTGGGTTAAACTAATACCAGCAATTGGATCCGCAGATCTGCTCAGGAAACAGACAGCAAGCTGCTTGCACCCCCCCCCCCAACATTTTCGTATTTTCTTTTTTCTTCTCAGGATGTTAGCTTGATTGGCTGAGTGAGGCACCCCGCCAGCTCGGAGAAGTTCGGGTGCACTCCCCGTGCACCGCTGTTCAGGGTGCAAGGACATCAGTTGAGAGGTGAGCATACTGTGGGTTAACCTAATTTCAGCAATTGGATCTGCAGATCTGTTCCAGAGACAGATCGCAAACTGCCTGTGTGCCTCTCGTCTCAATGCTTTTGTATTTTTCTTCTTCTTGAGGATGTCAGCTTGAATGGCTGGGTGAGGTGCCCCGCCCTCCCGGAGAAGTTCGGGCGGGCATCGGGAAGTTCGCTTTCATGCACCTTCCTGTGCACTGCTGTTCAGGATGCAGGGACCACACTGAGACTGGTCACAGCCCACGCAGAAGTTTCTGACCCTGTCCCTCTTGTTTAGACTTTTTGCTTCTTCATGACTCAGTCTAGGAAGGTTGTATTTTTCTAAAAATTTATCCATTTCTTCTAGATTGTTAAATTTGGGGGCATATAGTTTTTCATAGTATTCTACAATAATTCTTTGTATATCTGTGATATCTGTGGTGATTTCTCCTCTTTCATTTTGGATTTTATTTATATGAGTCCTTTCTCTTTTTCCCTTGGTGAGTCTTGCCATGGGTTTGTCAATTTTGTTGATCTTCTCAAAGAACCAGCTCCTAGTTTTATTAATTTTTTCTAGAGTTTTTCTGTTCTCTATTTCACTTATTTCTGCTCTGATTTTTATTATTACCTTTCTTCGGCTGGTTTTGGGTTGTCTTTGTTCTTCTTTTTCTAGTTTCTTAAGGTGTGAAATTAAGTGGTTTACTTGGGCTCTCTCTTGTTTGTTCATATAGGCCTGTAGTGATATGAACTTCCTCCTTATTACTGCTTTTGTTGCATCCCAGAAATTCTGTTATGTTGTATTGTTATTTTCGTTTGCCTGTATGTATCTTTTCATCTCTGTATTTATTTCTTCTTTGACCCATTCATTTTTTAAAAGTATGTTGTTTAGTTTTCACATTTTTGTGGGGTTTTTCCTCTTTTTTGCAGTTGAATTCTAGTTTCAAGGCTTTGTGATCATAAAATATGCTTGGTATAATTTCTTTCTTTTTTTTTAATAATTTTATTTTTTTAATGGGGAAACATCAATAAATCAGGATACATATATTCAAAGATAACATGTCCAGGTTATCTTGTTATTCAATTATGTTGCATACCCATCATGCAAAGTCAGATTGTCCTCTGTCACCTTCTATCTTGTTTTCTTTGTGCCCCTCCCCACCCCCTATCCCTCTCCCATTCCCCCTTCCCCCCCGTAACCATCACACTCTTATCAATGTCTTTTAGTCTCACTTTTATGTCCCACCTACGTATGGAATAATGCAGTTCCTGATTTTTTCTGATTTACTTATTTCATTTCGTATAATATTATCAAGATCCCACCATTTTGCTGTAAATGATCTGATGTCATAATTTCTTATGGCTGAGTAGTATTCCATAGTGTATATGTGCCATATCTTCTTTATCCAGTCATCTACTGATGGGCTTTTTGGTTGTTTCCATGTCCTGGACACTTAGAACAATGCTGCAATGAACATGGGGCTGCATGTGTCTTTATGTATCAATGTTTCTGAGTTTTTGGGGTATATACCCAGTCGAGGGATTGCCGGGTCATAAGGTAATTCTATTTTCAGTTTTTTGAGGAACCACCGTACTTTCTTCCATAAGGTTGTACTACTTTACATTCCCACCAACAGTGTATGAGAGTTTCTTTTTCTCCACAGCCTCTCCAACATTTGCTATTACCTGTCTTGTTAATAATAGCTAATCTAACAGGTGTGAGTTGGTATCTCATTGCAGTTTTGATTTACATTTCTCTAATAACTAAAGAAGATGAGCATCTTTTCATATATCTGTTGGCCATTTGTATTTCTTCCTGGGAGAAGTGTCTGTTCATGTTCTCTTCCCATTTTTTTATTGGATTGTTTGTTTGTTTGTTGTTGAGTTTTATGAGTTCTTTGTATATTTTTGATATTAGGCCCTTATCTGAGCTGTTGTTTGAAAATATCATTTCCCATTTAGTTGGCTTTCTGTTTATTTTGTTATCAGTTTCTCTTGCTGAGCAAAAACTTCTTAGTCTGATGCAGTCCCATTCATTAATTTTTTTTTCACTTCTCTTGCCTTTAGAGTCAAATTCATAAAATGCTCTTTAAAACCCAGGTCCATGAGTTTAGTACCTATGTCTTCTTCTATGTATTAATACTTAATTGTTTCAGGTCTTATGTTTAGATCTTTGATCCATTTTGAGTTAATTTTAGTACAGGGGGACAAACTGTAGTTGAGTTTCATTCTTTTGCATGTGGCTTTCCAGTGTTCCCAGCAGCTTGGTATAATTTTAATCTTTCTGAATTTGTTGATGTTATTTTTGTGGTCCAACATATGGTCAATTCTTGAGAATGTTCCATGTACACTAGAGAAAAATGTATACTCTGTCACTTTGGGATGAAATGTTCTGTACATGTCTATCATATCCAATTGTTCTAGTGTTTCATTTAAGGCCAATATTTCTTTTTTCTTTTTTTTTTAAATAATTTAATTTTTTTAATGAGGCGACATCAATAAATCAGGATACATATATTCAAAGATAACAAGTCCAGGTTATCTTGTCGTTCAATTATGTTGCATACCCATCACCCAAAGTCAGATTGTCCTCTGTCACCTTCTATCTAGTTTTTTTTGTGCCCCTCCCCCTCCCCCTTTCCTCTCCCTCTCCCCCCTTCCCCCGTAACCACCACACTCTTATCAATGTCTCTTAGTTTCACTTTTATGTCCCACCTACGTATGGAATAATGCAGTTCCTGGTTTTTTCTGATTTACTTATTTCACTTTGTATAATGTTATCAAGATCCCACCATTTTGCTGTAAATGATCCGATGTCATCATTTCTTATGGCTGAGTAGTATTCCATAGTGTATATGTGCCACATCTTCTTTATCCAGTCATCTATTGATGGGCTTTTTGGTTGTTTCCATGTCCTGCCTACTGTGAACAATGCTGCAATGTACATGGGGCTGCATGTGTCTTTACATGTCAATGTTTCTGAGTTTTTGGGGTATATACCCAGTCGAGGGATTGCTGGGTCATAAGGTATTTTCATTTTCAGTTTTTTGAGGAACCACCATACTTTCTTCCATAATGGTTGGACTATTTTACATCCCTCCAACAGTGTATGAGGGTTCCTTTTTCTCCACAGCCTTTCCAACATTTGCTATTACCTGTCTTGTTAATAATAGCTAATCTATCAATAACAGGTGTGAGGTGGTATCTCATTGCAGTTTTGATTTGCATTTCTCTAATAACTAAAGAAGATGAGCATCTTTTCATATATCTGTTGAAGGCCAATATTTGTTTACTGATTTTCTGTTTAACTGAACAATCTAGAGCCGTCAGCGGTGTATGGAGGTCTCCAGGTATGATTGTATTTTAGTCAGTTTTTGTTTTTAGGTCAGTCAGTAGCTGTCTTATGTATTTTGATGCTCCTTGGTTTGGTACATATATATTAAGAATTATTATGTCTTCTTGATTCAATGTCCACTTTATCATTATGAAATGACCATTTTTGTCACTGATTACCTTTGCTGTCTTGTAGTCAGCATTGTTAGATATGAGTATTGTTACACCTGATTTTTTTGGATGTTATTTGCTTGGAGTTTTGTTTTTCAACCTTTCATTTTGAATTTGTTTTTATCCTTGTAGCTTAGCTGTTTTTCTTGTAGGCAGCAAACAGTTGGATTTTTTAAAAAAATCCATTCTGTTACTTTGTGGTTTTTATTGGTAAGTTCAATCCATTTACATTTAGTGTAATTATTGACATTTGAGGGTTTCCTATTGCCATTTTATACAGTGCTTTCTGATAGTTTTTTTTATCTTGTTTGGTTCTTCTCTTTTATTTTTCTATCATTTGTTTTTGTTTGGTTGTAATCCATACATCTTTTCTCTGTTACTTCTTTTTTCAAGCCATGTACTTCTGTGTTGTTTTTTTCAGGGGTGATTACCATTAAGTAATGTAAAGCATATATATCATGTTCATTGTAGTACATTATCTCATGAGTTCTTCTGCACTCCATCCTCCTTTGTTACTGTTAATCTTTGACCTCTCCCATTTATTTTTTTTGTCACAGATTAATCTTGTTTTTATTGCAATTTTGATGGAGCTTTTACTCATAGTTTTGTTTTCTTTTGTTCTTTGTGTCTAGTCGGATAACCCCTTTAGTATTTTCTGAAGTGGGGATTTTCTAGTGATAAATTGCTTCATCTTTTTTGTATATGTTAATGTTTTTATTTCCCCTTCATATTTGAAGGATAGCTTTGATGGGTATAGTATTTTTGGTTGAAGTTCCTCTTTTTCAGAACTTTAAATATTGGGTCCACTCTCTTCTAGCTTGTAGAGTTTCTGCTGAAAAATCCGATGATAATCTAATGGGCCTTCCTTTATATGTTGTATTCTTCTTTTCCCTGGCTGCCTTGAGAATTTTTTTCATTGGTTTGTGCCAATTTCATTATGATGTGCCTTGGAGTAGGTTTGTTAGGGTTAAGATAACTCGGTGTTCTGTTTGCTTCTTGAATTTGAGGCTTTAGTGTTTTCCACAGGCTTGGGAAGTTCTCATTTATTATTTGTTTGAATATGTTCTCCATTCCATTTTTTCTCTCTTCTCCTTCTGATATACCTATTACTCTTATGTTGCTTTTTCTGATGGAGTCAGACAATTCTTGTAGGACTATCTTATTTTTTTAAATTCATGAGTCTCTCTCCTCTTCCCTCTGTAGTACCTCTGTTTGCCTGTCTTCTATGTTACTAATTCTCTCCTCTATCTGGCCTGTTCTTTGACTAAGCTTGTTACCTCATTTTTCAGTTCATGAATTGAGTTTTTCATCTATGTTTGATTCATTTTTATAGTTTCAATTTCCTTGGTGAAGTATTCTTTCTGTTCATTGAATTGTTTTTTGAGCTCCCTAAATTGCCTTTCTGTGCTTTTTTGTATATCCCTGAGTATTTTTAGGACTTCAATTTTAAATTCTCTGTCATATAACTCTAAGGTTTCTAAGCTATTGAAATTGTTTTCTATAGATTTTTTTCTCATCTATCTGAGCTACATCACTGTCTTTTGTATCCATGATATTTGATTTTTTTTCTTTAATGGCATTTGAGAGTGGTATTGTTAATAACACTAACAGGAGGTGATAAAATTTTTTTTTGAGAAAATGCAGTTGAAAAACAAAATTTTATTGTGCTAAGTGGAATGGAAAAACATAGAACCAATGGCCTGGGTTGGGGGGGAGTGACAAAGAGGAAAAAACAAAGAAAGAACCCACAAAATGCCACAGGAAAAAAATTTGGATCAAGAATAAAATAATTTGTTTGTAAATGATGGTTGAATAAAAAAAATAGAGAAAGAGAAAAGAAAAAAATATAGTGAAAATGAAAATTTTATTGTGTTAAGTGGCACAAAATCTATAGAATGGAGAACTGGAGTTGGGGGAAATGCTAAAGAGATAAAAAGCAAAGTAAAAAGCACACAAAATGCCACAAAAAGAATATTTGAATCCATAATAAAAGAATTTGTTTTTGGGTGAGATTTAATTTAGAGAAAAAGTGAAACAGAAGAGGAGAAACAAAAAGAGAGAGAAAAAAATTGAGTTAAGTCTTTTGGATTGTAACCTTCATAGAAAAAAAAAAGAATGGAAAATATAACATCTATGGGTAATAATGTTCAAAATGAAAAGAAAAGAATAAAATGTAAAGAGGATAAAATGACCAAGGTGGAAGAAATAATAAAAAGTTAAGAAATACAAGAAAAAAATGGAAAAAGATATAAGGACTGTGGATTTTTTCTGGTTTTGAGAAGTTATCTTCCTTTTTCTTTCTTCTCTCTCTTTTTGGCCAGTGGCACTGTACCTTAGGTTCTTTCCCTGTGACTCTTAGGCAGAGATTTGCTGTTGTGTTGCTATGGTGATGACATAAACTAAGCCTCAGACTCTTGGTAGGTGAGGCTTGTTAGCATTTGCAGGCTCTGACAATGGGAGAGTCCATTTTTCTGGAGCTTCTCCCCAAATCTCTCCTACCTGAACCAGCAGCCTGATGACCCAACTGTGAAGTTGCCCCAGCCACTGCCTGGAGAGCAAGAGGCTCTAAGAGTTGCCAAATCCCCCTCTATCCCCACTCAACGCAGGGCTCTGGGTAGGGCTTTGCCATTGGGAGCCATAGCCGGCAGCATAATCAGGCAGGGCTGGGAGCCGACTGCCTTTCAGGTTTCTTTCTATGAGCATCCGGGCATGTCTAGTATGCCTCAGCACTCCACAGGTCTGCTCTCCAGAGTCTGTCTGCAAGCTGCCTGCATGCCCTTCCCCCCACCACTTCCGCTGTTCTCTTCCCCAGGAGTGTGCTTTGTTAGCCTGTATGGCTGGCAGAGGTTCCGTGCCCAGACAGGTCCCGGTGTAGGGAAGCTGGCTTTTGTGCACTTTCCATGTGCTATTGTTTGGGAAGCTGGGATTATTCAGAAACTCTGGTCACAGCCCACACAGAAGGTCACTACTGACAGTCTCTGACCCAGACCCTCCATCCGAGGAACACAGGCACCCACACCTGAAGTGCTAGGTGGATCCACTTGCACACTGCCCGTGCTCGCTGACCGGGATACCGGGAGTAAACAAGGCAACTGCTAGTTACCTCTGCGGGGGTCTGCCGCTGGTGTTAGCTCCACGTGGGCTGAGCCACAGGCACACTCTCTCTTTGGCTCGAATGTCTCTGCCCTAGCCCAGATTTTTCCATTCCCCTAGCCCTCGCTTTCTCTCAGTTCCAAGTGAAAGCAACCCTTGCTCAGGTCGGTGAGGAAAGCAAAATACTCCATTCTCCATCTTATTTCCTTCAGAGTGGATTATATATTCAGCCACCTTTTTGCCCAATTGTACCTTTGTTTGATGTATGTGTATTTCAGATGCTCCTTTGATTGATTTTCTGTCTCTAGTTGTTGAATTTGTTGAAGTTTCAGGGAGTGGTATCAGGAACAGTCCTAAGAGCACCATTTCTCTGACATCACCTCAACATTTTATTTTCTTTTTTTTCTGACAGAGACATATTCAGAGAGAAGGACAGATAGGAACAGACAGAAAGGGAGACAGATGAGAAGTATCAATTCTTCGTTGTGGTTTCTTAGTCTCCTTAGTTGTTTATTGATTGCTTTCTCATATGTGCCTCGCCGGGGGGGGGTTTACAGCAGAGTGAGTGACCCCATCCTCAAGCCAGCAACCTTGGGCTTCAAGCCAGAGACCATGGGGTTATGTCTAGGATCTCACACTCAAGCCAGCAACCCTGTGCTGAAGCTGGTGAGCCTACGTTTAAGCTGGCGAACTCGGGGTTTCGAATCTGAGTCTTCTGCATCCCAGTTTGATGCTCTATCCACTGCACCACTGCTTGCCTGGCCAAGCAACATTTTTATACTTTTTTCACTTATTGTCTGTCTACAAGTCATACAACTGGTTTAGGCAAAGAGTTAGTGTTAAGACTGCTGCTGGGTGTACCAATATATCTTAAGTTCATTTCTGGAGTGAGAGAATGGATATAAATCCACTTCCAACAATGCAAGAGAAATAGTATCTGACAAATTTCTATTGGAGGAAATAGTTATAAAGAATATGACTTAAATGATTGGTGAAACACCTGTCAATAGACAGTGTTTTTAAAAGTTTTTTCTTTTCCCTTTTATTCTATGGAAGGAGAACTATGAGAGGCAGGGACAACTGATAATGAAGGAGGTAGTTCTGTTTGCTCAGTGGTATCAAGACATGTGAGATTGAGGGAATGACTAAGACAGCTCACATCTGGGAGGGAAGCTTAGGTTTTTAATTTCTTTAATTATAGCTGTTGGCCATTTGTATGTCTTCTTGGGAGAAGTATCTATTCAGGTCCTCTCCCCATTTTAAAATTGGATTGTTAGCTTGTTTGTTGCTGAGCTTTATTAGTTCTTTATATATTTTGAATATTTACCCCTTAGAGTACTTAAGAACAGTGTGACTCATATATAATATGGATTATATAAAATTAGACATTGCTGTTAAAAAATTTATTTAATTAAAACAAATGGCGAAATGAGAAGAGAGTGGGAAATAAGGAGAGTGAGAAAGCAGGGCATCCGGGTGCTTTGAGACACACAGGTGTGCTGAACAGCCTATTAATATCACACTAATTACATCACGACCCTGTAAATGTTTGCCTTATATTTTAAAAGAGGCTTGTACTTCTTGGGGGAACAACAGAGGAAAAGAGCTATCTGGTAGCAAACCCACTCTCTTTACTGTTGTTAGGGTGATTCAGCTCTGTCCTTAAACTTACAAATCTTTCTTTACCAAACAAGCGCCCTGCACACCCCTAGAGCTAGAACTCACCTAAAGATTTCTCTTTGCAAAAATGACCTAACAAAGTTCTCATAAAACATGTTAAGTCTTCTCCTTGGGAAATATTATGGTAAATATTGTTTTTGTCATCCCAAGTCATATATTGCATCCTTTATAGATTGGTACATGGGGCAGTTGTTAATCTGAGTGAGGAAGAGGGTGGGAAAGAGCCAGAAGGAGAGAATCTGTGGAAGACAAGACTCAACAAAAGGCTGTTCCAAATGATTTAAAATGTGTTTTAAAGAATAAATGAGAGCTAGAGAAATGTTTAACATATAATAGTAATGAGAATGGTAATGATGTGAACTTATGCTTCTATCTTGGGAGTTTTTGCAAGTGGCACCATGCTAATATTAGTGCCTGCTGTTTGAGAAACAGTGTGTACTTTAAATATGGGTATGACTGCTCATATGATTGATGGACCTAGAGTTGCTATGGTCCACTGTTGAAGAAATAAGCCACCAACTTAAACAAATTTTGGCTTTCCAATGAAACCATATAAAAGATCATATGTTGGTCTAAAGATCTCTCAAATTAAACTGTAAATATTGGCACTATGGCAGAATTTAAGTGTGCCACTAAGACTAATATTTTCAGAGAGGAAATGATTCAGAAGATTATGTTTACAATTGTGGAAGCAACAGTCAAATGTAATTAAAGAAGCCAAGTGTTCTAGTGACTTAAAGACATAAATGAGATTTATGGAATGATGAGGACCCTGGCATTGTTCTACTGAACTTAGCCTTTTGGGACCCAGCATTAAGCACTCTGTGTCTTCTGAAGACATTGTAAACAGTAGGTAATCCATCTTCCACACCCACTGCCAGTCATCTGGCTTGTATTCATTATCATGGCTCTCTAGGCTTGGAAATAACTTCAGCTAATCCCATAAATTGTTAATTTCATACAGAATGAATATAGATTGGTCTTTGTTTACCTCCAATTCTAGATATCTATAGGGAGCTCTTCCTTTTTCAGTAACCAGCGGAAGAGTTTGCCTGCAAAAGGAGGAAAGCTGTAGCATTAACAAGAAACCTTACTTTCATAATTAGGGTTCATTTTTTTTGCCTTGAGTTTTCACAAAAGATCTATTTGGACTTTTACACTTCCTTCCTCTAGGCTTTCATTTTCCTCCCTCCACTGCCTGTTCTCATTTTTTCCCCAAGATGTGACAAATGGTTCCTACATTTTGTTGGGACCCTCAAAGGGCAAAGGTGAAGAACAGGAGAAATATCTGAATCACTGAAAGCCTAGAGCTAGCTGCAGTCTCTGAGGCCTGAGTCCCTCCTGGAGGCATCACCTTGCTCTGTAGAGCAGTGGTCCCCAACCTTTTTTGGGCCATGGGCTGGTTTAATATCAGAAAATATTTTCACAGACTGGCCTTTAGGGTGGGATGGATAAATGTATCATGTGACTGAGACAAGCGTTAAGAGTGAGTCTTAGACGGATGTAACAGAGGGAATCTGGTCATTTTTTAAAAATAAAACATCATTCAGACTTAAATATAATATAAATAAAATGGAAATAGTGTAAGTTATTTACTCTTTCTCTATGGACCGGTACCAAATGGCCTGGGGGTTGGGGACCACTGCTATAGAGCACATCTTTTCCCTCCAGGGGAGCTATTTCCAATAACCTGAAGCCCAGAATATAGTTCCAATGCAAACTTCAATTAGTCACGGCTATTTCTAACAGCACAGATCTTTCTTTTTATAAAATTGTATTTATTTATTTAAATTAATGCATTTTTTTTAGGGAGGGGAGATAGGGAAGCAGACTATCTGGGCCAGTGCTTGAATACTGAGCTATTCTTAGCGCCTGAGATTGACACTCAGATCAACCGAGCTATCCTCAGTGCCCGGCCTGGTGCTTGTGGCTAAAGGAGGGGAAGAAAGAGTATCGAACTCAGGGTGTCCATACCCTGGGCCAATACTCTATCTACTGAGCCACCAGCCAGGGCCTGCACAGATCTTTCATGAGACTTCTAGGACTCACTAGCTTAGCAGAAAGATCAGTGCCATGCAATGTTAGCCTCCAGGAGTCTCAAGATTAGCACACTGTCTATATTTGAGAAGTTTTCATGAAGAGTTTTATTGCATAGTCTTAAGACCTCAAGACAGTAGACAGAAGCAAGAAAGGAAAATACACTTAGGAGGTTTAAAAGATGCTAAAATGCTTGGTTGGTTGGGAGAATAAATGCTACTTTAGGTTTTTATTTCATTTCAACAAAATAAAAATAGAAATTGTTCTTAATTACGTGAGGCAGTCATTTGCATCAGACCCTTTGCACATTTAGAGGGCAGGCACTGTTTCTCAAGACTATAAATTCTGTATTCAGTTTAAGAAAGCATATTTTTGATTGAGGTTAGCATAATATTTAAGTTAATGGAAAACATGCTTCCATTGCAGAGTATTTCCACCAGAATTGTTGGATTCTGTACAACAATCTGTTTCTATTTTGAAAAAAAGAAGTGGTGCTGTTGTATGACCTAAATATTCTTCTTTTCTTTTCTTTCACCCCATCTACATTCATCTGTTATTTTCCAAGTATATTAAAATAAATGATATGGTATAAATTCAGATAAAAATGTTTATAGTAATATATATCTTTAATATTTCAGAAAAATAAAAAAAATTAATTTTGCTTAAAGTCTGAACTTCATTTCAATGTAGGGAGTGTGAATTTCCACTACTGCTACCCAAATTATACTGGAATTGGAAAGAGAGAAGAGTGTCTTAGAAAGTAACTTTTAAACCTTGTGTAAATTAGCATTTCTGAATAACAAACCACTGCAATGGTTATTGGCTCAACGTAGCAATTATTTCTTTTCTTTCCCTTTTTTTTTTTGCATAAATATGATTTTCAGGTGGAGGTTAGTTGGTTTAGGTCTTGGCTAGGAACCTCTGTTTTAAGTTGGGACCAGCTGAGCCTGAATTCTTTCTTACACTTCAGTCTGTCAATGAGTGTTAACTCCAGGGCCTCACCTGGAGAGGGAGCAGCTCCTGGGGACAATCTCCTCAAGGTGAAATTCAGGTAGGCAAGCAAGAACGTGGCTTAAACTTGAAATGAACGTTCTATTACTTCTACTCAAATATTTTGCGCCAAAGTGAGTCATATGGCTAAGTGTACCATTAATGAGGCAGGAAATTTTAGTAGGAGGTACTGCAAAGCCAAATGGCAAGGTTGTGAAAACCCATACAGAAAAAAGAACTGGGAACCAATAAGTCTGTCTATCAGAGAGCCCAATTCTTCCTCTTTTTCTGCAGGCAAGAATGTTGTCATTGTGTAACCTCCCTTCTCCACTGGGGTAGCAAGATAAAAGAGGAAAGCAATTGTCATAGTGACTTGCTCTAATCTCTTTTCCTGCTGATTCTCAAACCTTGGTGTGTGATGAAATTATTGGCGAGGTTGGTGACAATACAGATCTTGGGTTCTGTTCTCAAACCTATTAATCAGAATCATTGTGGGAGGGCCAAGTCATTTATGTTTTTGACAGTTTATCAGATGATTTTGATGTGCTTTGACACTGGAGACTCACTTTACTGGAAAGGGATTAATTGAAGTGGTCAGCCTGGGTCTTGGATTTGATGGAACCCTGGCAGTCTGGCAAGTGTGAGAGATTGCATTATTGATCAGCAACTACAGCTGCCACTACTTCTGCATGGGAGGTGTTTACTTCTTTGTTCCAAAGTCGTTGGATCAGGTTCTGATATTGATTTTGGCCAATGCACTGTGAGCAGATACAATATATTTCCTGTTCATTAAGATTTTAACTTTGTTTCTGTTGTTAGGCTTTATCTCGTGTGTTTCTGCCCTCTGCCATGAAAGAACTTATTCTAGGTAGCCACAGATGTCCCAGCCTGTGAGGGATGTTGCATGTCCCAGGATGAGGGGCATGAACTGGATACACAGCCTGGAGCATTGTCACTGTAGCTGCATCATGGACTCAGATTTGAGAAATAAATTTTAGCTGTTATAAGTCAAAGATAGTTTGGATTGTTTCTTATACAACAGTATTGCAGCAAAAGCTGACAAATATAGCCAATAACTAAACAAGGCAGCAGTAAACTAGGACAAAAACAGGGTTCTGAACTTACTACTCTCAGAGTTCTAGATACCTTTTAATTGATTTATTTAAGCCTATCTTTAGTGTTCATTTTATTGTGACTTGATCTGTAGGAAAATGCCAGAGAAGGAAAAAATGAGCTTATAAAGAGATTTAGCCAGGACCTACAATGCTCTTAAGATTGATCTTGATTCTGAATTTTCCCCTTTAGGTCTTGTTTTTCCCAGATAGAGTAGGAGATTTTTCTTTTTTGATTTTTAGTTGATCAGCGATGATAAGTAGAAATACATGCCTGGTGCCATCCTAAATACTTGCCATGTAGAACTTCATTTAATTCTCCCAACAACTCTCTGAGGTAAAGACTATTATTTTCCTCATTTCATGGATGGGAGCTGAGCTCACACAAGCCACACAGCTAGGAAGTCATAGCTCTGGGAAGTCTGACTTCAATAGCGGTTCTCTTGACCACTGTTATTGCCTCCTAGAACAATTTTCACCACATTTCAAACCTTATTACTTAAAACAACATAAATACTCCTAGAAAAACAAGTTGCCCAGTTTTCATCTAGAACAGGAAGATTCCAGATCTCTGTGGTAAGATGTGTGTACAACCATCCTTGAGGGTGAATGACAAGCTGTTGCAGTATGTGAAAGTATTTATTTTCTTTCTTTCTCCATCCCCATCATTTTGGTCTAGAATACATCTTTTTCTCCTTTCTAGTTTCCTCATCAGAGAAACAAAAATTAAGGATTTTCATTTCATTTTGACCCAGAAACCTGAAGGCAGATGATAGAATTTCTAGCAAAGCCCTTCACTAAAATAAAAGGCCAACAAAACAACCTATCTTTACATAATTCATCAGTTCATGGCATCAAGATGCAGCTTGCATGGGGTGAAGTCGTAATTTAAAAATTGTTTAATATAATAGCATCTATTTATTCAGGACCTACTTTCAGGCATTTTACACAGATTAGCTTTAGTACAAATTAGCAGAGAAATTATGGTTATCTTTATGAGTAAGAAAATCTTAACAAAATCACATAGCTATGTGAACAGCAATTGAGCCGATTTCATAATTCCAAATTCTGTTGTCTTGGTTTTGATACTGCGTCACTTCTCTTACTTTGAAGAAGAATTGTAAAAGACTCTCAAATCACTGCATAAAATGAGTTTTTCCTACACTTATTCTCATGATATTGAAATCCCTGAAATGCACTTAGTTCTCAGTCTCTTTCCTGCATAGTAAGCTCAATTGACTAGATAAGAACTAATACATATATGGTGGTTCCTCAAAAAACTGAAAATAGAACTACCTTATGACCCAGCAATACCTCTACTGGGTATATACCCCCAAAACTCAGAAACATTTATATGTAAAGACACATGCAGCCCCATGTTTATTGCAGCATTGTTTACAGTGGCCAGGACATGGAAACAACCAAAAAGCCCGTCAATAGATGACTGGATAAAGAAGATGTGGCACATATACACTATGGAATACTACTCAGCCATAAGAAATGATGACATCGGAACATTTACAGCAAAATGGTGGGATCTTGATAACATGATACGAAGCGAAATAAGTAAATCAGAAAAAACCAGGAACTGCATTATTCCATACGTAGGTGGGACATAAAAGTGAAACTAAGAGACATTGATAAGAGTGTGGTGGTTATGGGGGGGAGGGGGGAATGGGAGAGGGAAAGGGGGAGGGGGAGGGGAACAAAGAAAACAAGATAGAAGGTGACAGAGGACAATCTGACTTTGGGTGATGGGTATGCAACATAATTGAATGACAAGATACCCTGGACTTGTTATCTTTGAATATATGTATCCTGATTTATTGATGTCACCCCATTAAAAAAATAAAATTATTAAAAAAAAAAGAACTAATACATATAGTCTCTCCTGAGTGTATGTTATTGTGAGTTAAACGGTTAAACTGGATTAATAGATAACAGAGAGGTTTTATTCTTAAAAAGCAGTTTCTAAGTTATTTACTATCTTTTTATGTTTTTCCCCAGCCTGGACAAAAATATTCTAAACCTATGGCACAATCTTCATTCTGTGGCTAAGTGAATAAGGAGAAGACAGATTCTTACCTGTTTTTTATAGTCAATCTTACCATTTCGTGTGTCCAGTCAACATGGTGTAAAACGGTAGTTGATCTACAAATTTTCCCTAAATCTAATCATTTATCATACTAATTCACTGTAGGAAGACAGTATCCCTAGAAGATCATTTTTCATTTGCATGTCAAAGTCTCTAAAGACATATATTAGCAACTCCTTGTATTAAGCGCACAATAACTTTAGTTGGATAAACAACTGCTTTAAAGAATCTTGAGATTATACTCTGAAAGGAATATAACAGTTAAATGTAGAAAGTACATTCTGTAATTTTTTTCACCAAAGTCATATATTTTCCTAAATAGTTAAAATATAAAAAGATAAATGGGAAGCAAAGTAAAGAAAATTGATTCCAATCTATTTCCTTTCAAATTCCTGACAAATGGAAACAAACTCGAAGATCCAGGGCATTTGGGATCAACATGAGTATATTAGATAGGGTTCTCCAGAAAATCAAGGCTACTAGGATATGATCTATAAAGAGATTTTTTTTTAAAAAAATAAGAAATTGGATCATGTGATTATGGAGGCTAGCAATTTTAAAATCTTTAGGGAGGGCCAACAGGCCAGCAACCCAGGAGAGCTGATATTCTATTTTGAACCCAGTGTGCAGTAGAATCAGGTAGAGCTGATATTGCAGACAAAGTCCAAACAGTCTGTCAGAGAAATTCTTTCTGGGGTTAGAGAATGAAGTGATGGCTCTTGAAGTTTTCTGAATACAAAGTGATGCATGTTGCTTCTGCTCGTATTATATTGGCCACTACAAGTCACATGGCTGGGCCTAGGTTCAGTGAATAGGGAAGCACATTTTTACCATGAATCTGGAAAGAAGAAATGTGGGTTATTGGTTATTAGCCTTAATGCTCACCATCAGCCATTAAATAACATTAGGTAAGGATTCAAATGTAAAATGCACCATCTGCATAATCAATTTAGAGTTGTGATTTTAAGGTCAAAGATTGAAGTTTATGAATAATATTGGAAAATTTAAAAGAACTTGATGTCTATTATATTTATATTTAATTTGTTATGTATAGAAAAATTAAACACTTGGAACTTTTTTTAAATTGGCCAAATAACTAAGTTTCTAAATATGTTTATAAATTAACCTAAGTTTTTTTTAAAATGACCATTAATAATTATTGGAGTTATAAATGGAGTAATAAGCTATGTTTAGGGAATTTAAAAGTTTAAGAAGGAATTAGGTTTATGAATGTATTACTCTAATCCATAAATATTAATTTGAAAAACAATTTTTCAAATAATAAACTTTTGAACAGAAGCTATCACTATGGGCATCAAAATTTTGCATTTAAGACTAGTAAATGCTATTATCATCTAAGTCCCATTTTGTTTTCTTTTCTGAGCATTTCATCCTGTGAAATGATTATTATTAGAGACTTAAGCAGGGACATAACAACAAACAGTAGCACATAACAGAGGGAAACCTGAAGATGCGTTCTGCTAGATTTCTAGCAGAGTGATTGATTATCTTTTCTCTTTAACTTTGCATACATAAAATTTTAAAAAGACAGAGTTTTAGAATAAAACAAATTATACTTTCAATACTTCCTAATATTCCTCTTTTACAAGTATAAACTTCAGTACAGGTTAAGCTAATGGCAATTTGTCTAGGTAAAGTACTTATATTTGAATTAGATAGAAGTAGAAACAGAAGAGAAATATTGCATTTGATGAAACCCACTGGTTAAGCTCCTTTAAAGTGTGGGCCTCTGAAGTGATTTAATTCTGATGAGTAAGAGCAAGTAAGATAAATCAAAAACATATGACACAATTTGTACAACGTGTGCACATGTATTTATGGCTTCATCTGCACTACAAGAGACATGAAAATGGCTCAGCAAAGATCACAAATATTTTGCATACAAGTCAAAGTGTCTATTCCATGTGGCTTAGAAATATGTGTGAGGTTTCCATATAAGAAAAAAATTTTCTAATACTCAGAGAAAGAATTAGGCATCAAAGAACCTACTGAAAAATTTGACAAAATCAACAAATACCTCAAAACTTTGAATTCAAGTTTTAATGTCTAAACATAATATTTTATAATATACTGTATCATTTTGTAATAGAGCTGTACAGAAGTTTCTGCCAAAGACCATGGGATTGAATATATGATTATATAATATGTACAATGCATATATGTATATGTAGATATATGTTAGTGTTTATTCCAATTTGCCTCCAGTTTATATATCTTATTAGATGCTCCAGTGATTAACTATTGCTCTCTTTAGTGAAACTAAAGAGGTGCTAACTTTCTTGAAGCAAATTCAAAAACTTCAGAATAGTGATTATATATTTGATTTATACAATTTATTTTCCCCAAAGTTTTCTTTTTTAATTAACTGCACATTTAACTGAGTGAACATACTAATGGCTGATAGAGCTAGATTAGGCTGGCTTTGTCTTAATGTCATCACCAACAGTAACTAAAGTCAAAAACATAAAGGAAGAAAGAAAGTAAAGGAAATAAGAGGAAGAGCAAAAGGACGCCTAACAAGAAACCGACACTGCATTAAAATCCGGGTTATCAAGTAATTTTTTTTTTTTTTTTTGCATTTTTCTGAAGCTGGAAACAGGGAGAGACAGTCAGACAGACTCCCGCATGCGCCCGACCGGGATCCACCCGGCACGCCCACCATGGGGCGACGCTCTGCCCACCAGGGGGCGATGCTCTGCCCATCCTGGGCGTCGCCATGTTGCGACCAGAGCCACTCTAGCGCCTGAGGCAGAGGCCATAGAGCCATCCCCAGCGCCCGGGCCATCTTTGCTCCAATGGAGCCTTGGCTGCGGGAGAGGAAGAGAGAGACAGAGAGGAAAGCGCGGCGGAGGGGTGGAGAAGCAAATGGGCGCTTATCCTATGTGCCCTGGCCGGGAATCGAACCCGGGTCCTCCGCACGCTATTATCAAGTAATTTTAGACTAGGCTCTCCTTGCCTGTAGGCTGTGTGATGTGATCTTTGCAGTCCTCATACTGCCGCAGACCCCTTTCATGTGCATGCCGCTCTACAGAAGCCCCAAGCCATGGCCCACAGGCTCGATTGGGCCCGCCCAGTGTTTCATTTGGCTTGTACAATGTTTTAAAAATTGTTGAGCCAACATTTTGAAATTGGAAGCTTTCACATAAAACTCTAGATTTCTGGCATCTTTCAAAAAATGAGATTTAGGAACACTGGGCTCATGTTACTACATTGTAGTCTATGTCTGGCTGGGCAGCTACTGCCTCCTTGAGGCAGACACGTGTTCTCTGTGGTCCTCACCAGTTCCTACAGCTTCACAACATAGAGGGTAACAGTTCCCCCTTATTGCACTTGCTGTTTTCCTTATGGTAGAAAGTATTTCTCTCTACCAGTGTCTTTATCAAAAGTGGGTATAAATGTGGCAAGGTTAGATCTTCAAAGCATATTGTCCTTTGCAGATTCTATTCTCCTTTGCTGCCATATATGGAGAGCCAGTATTTTTCCAATTCTCACTGAAATCAAAACAAACATCAAAGATACTGTTGAACAGTGTGAATAATAGAAGGTTCTCAGAGGTATAATTGCTGGCTTGCTCCTTCCCCCGCTCCAATCCCAAAGACCATATAAAATTGGGTTTGAGAAACATAAGAAGAAAGGCAGGAATGAAGAAACAAATAAAGGTGCCAGTTTTAGCTCTCAGCTTGGTACCCATCCTTCTGTAGTCAGCTTGGTGATGCTGGGACCCGGACTTTCTATTCCATTTTTTTTGTTTGCTTTTTTAGGCTTTGCCAGAAGAGGGTGCAAGAGGGAGACTGCAGAGGTGGAGGAGGATGAAGGAACTTGATTCTCTATTGTTGGTTTCTGCTGGCTTCCTCTTTGCTTGAGTTTCCTGTAAACATCATCCTAGCAATACTCCTTCACCTCGTCAGCAACATACGGTTGGCAGTTTTTCCTTCACTCACCAAACCAGCTTCATTTTGTGGCCCCTTCCCTCCCACCTTCATTCCCTTCTTCAGAAGTCCAAGACCCAGCTTACGGGGACCCCTCCTCAAACTTTTAAGTTTCAATATTCAGGAGTCTTTCCTTTGCTCCTTAAACTCTAGGGAAGGAAGCTGCTTCCCTGTGGTTTTACTTTTGTGGTACCTTAGAGTTTTCTTTTTCTCTGCTTAACAAATTTATACTTCAGTTAACAATTATTTAAATTATTTTCTCTCTATTTACATAATTTCTTCCTGATTAGATCTTGACTAGGAGAGAGAGGAAAAGTTACCGTAATTAGAGTTGTGCTGCCCAATATGGTAGCCACGGTCACTTTGATTATTCAGATGCATATTTAATGAATTTGAAAGCAGTAACATTTAAAACTCGGTTTCTGGATTCCACTAGCCACATTTCAAGTGCCCAAGTCACATGTGGCTACTGTTTACTTTATTGAAGAGAGAAAATATAGGACATTTCTGTCCTCTCAGAAAGTTCAGTTGGACACTGCTGGGCTAGAGAAATGAGTGATCCTTAAAGTAGGGAGAAAACATGAGTGAAGATCTTCATTAGAACCAGGAAATGAGGTAGAAGAGACTCAGGATGAGCTCCTCGGAAGAAAGATTGAAATATACAGAGATTCTTTGAACATACTGCAATTAATCTAAAAATCAATAAAAATTAAAAACCATCATATATTTGAAAATGAATGCTATGATAATGAAGTTATAGTAAAACATTGCATATCTAAATTTTATTAAATTCTGTTATATATTAAAAAAATGTAGTAGCAATAATACACAAATCCTTCAAAAAACAGTAATGGTAGAATAATCCTCAATCTCATTTTATGGAAGTTCTTTAAACCTTGATTTCAAATCAGACAAAGGAAGAAAATTTACAGGATAATTTCACATGATAACAAGAGTTCCAAAATCCTAAACAATATGATCACTAAACAAATCTAACAATGTATCACAACATGATTAAGTTTTTTTATCTTCTAAGAATGCAAAGTTTGTTTAAATTTTAAGATAAATTAATATGATTCATCACATTAAAATATCAATAAGACAAAAATATAAACATATGTAAAATAATTTGAGAAAATTTATGGTTAAAAGATTCTTAGTACAGAGAGAAGGAAAGTGGAAAGCTTCTCAGATGAAGAATGTTTACCAAAATTTTTGCAGCTAAATTTTACTCAGAGGTAAAATAGTAGTAAGAACTTTCCCTTTGTGATTAGGACCAAATAAAAGATACTCTCTATTAACATTGAAACATTTTCGTGGAAGTCTTAGTTAGTTCAAGAAGGCAATAAAAATAAATAAAGCTATAAAGCTTAGACACGAAGAAATGAAGAAATAAAGTTATAATTATTTATAGACAATATAAATAAAAAATTCAAGAACCTAATGATAAATCACAAAAATCAATTTGTAAATCTAGCAAAATTTTTATCTTTTAGCTCAGTCAATTTTATTTATATACCAGGTAAAAACAAATGAAAGATAAAAAGGTAAAAAATTTCATTTAGAATAATATAAAAATATCACACACTTATAAAAATAAATGTATCAAAAAATAAATCTATTGGAAGATGTGCAAAACCTCTTGTAGGCCAGGAGCTGCCATCATGCTCATTCACATGCAGGTTCCCACTGGAGTCGGGCAGATAGTAAAGAAATGGCGGAGTCAGAGGATGGTGGGCCATTCTGTTTATTGATGTCTCACTAAGACAGGCAAATCACAAGAAAAGCCAAAGAAAAAGCAGAAAACCTGCTTTTCCCATGAAGGGCAAGGGATCAGCGAGGCCCCTGCAATGGTGATAGCAGGAACCAAGAGAGAGCAAGCTCCCGGTCTATCCTACTTTATAGTATAGAAATCAAAACCTTTAATCCAATATACAAACAAAGAAGTCTCTGATACAAAGTCACTTATCTGAGGCATAATGGGATTCCTCATGAGAGTGCACCACCCTACATCATGCAATCAGTCAAGGGTGTAAGGAAAAGCTTAGTCTTAAAACTAAACCTCAAGCTATAACAACCCGGCCTGCTTACAGCCTGTCCCCCACACCCAATGCAAACTATAAGTGAGCAAACATATATATCAATTTACAAACTTATTTGACCAACACCTCTGTACAGAAACTGTAGCACATTACTGAGCAAAATTTTAAAAACTTTTAAATAAATGAAAATTATATTGTATTCATATTTCAATTCTCCCCAAATTGATTTAGATTCAGTGTCATCCTAATAAAAGATCCAGCACCTTTTATGTGCTTGCATTGCATTTACGTGGATATAACCTGATAAGATAATTCTAAAATTTATGTAAAAATGAAAAAAACAAAAACTAAAAACCAAAGATAACCAATACTGAAAATGAGTAACAAGGTAAAAGAACTTATTTTACTAGATAACAAGATTAGATATAGATTTTGAGCAATTCAGATAGGGAATTGTGAAGAATGTCCTTGGAGCTGAGCTTGAGCTATTCCACTCCTATTTCTGTTTCATTAGAAATACCCAACAAATCTCCGAGTCCAGTCTGTTCAATCTTCACTACGTCACAATATTAAATTCCAGGGGATGTGAATATGGAAGAAATCCTGCAGTCCAACAATCTTCTTCAGTTTCTACATTTCCTCATGAGTGGAGAATATGGCAATGAGCGTCTCAACTTCCTTTGGCATTTTGAAATGTCTTAGACATTGATAGAAGTGATGAAAAATTAGAAATGAACAAATGCTTCCAAAATAGAGATTAATATTCTGAAATGAAAAAAAAAAGATTTTGAACACTGAATTTATGAGTTTGATGACCAATTCCGGACAAAATACCCCGAAAGAGTAACTAAAGGACATCTTTTGAATGCTTTGAAAAATCAGAAGTACTTGCTATGAGTGACTATGTATTCACTTAGAACGAGGCTTTTCAAATTTTCCAAATTTCTTTGTTAATAAAGCTCTTAATATGATTAAATAAGAAAATGATACAGATATACAGGGTGTGGCAAAAGTGAGTTTATAGTTGTATGGAAAATAATTCAATAATTAATAAATAATAATACAAGAACAAACTCATTATTTCACATACTTATAACTGTAAACCTACTTTTGCCCCACCCTATCTGAGCCTGTTATGTTATAAAGATAATATATTTGTGGACAAAAAAAAGACATGCAGTCAGGATGATAATATATTTAGGGGAGTTTGTAAGTCATTGAATGCTATCCTGCGCATGTAGAAAATAATCATTATCTTTGACTGTCAGGAGGTGGCTGGTTATGTGCAGCAGGTATTTGAGATTATGTCTACTCAACATTGTTGTGCTTAGGAAATGGAGTTAACATGGACTTTGGGAGTTTAACTAATATATATATATATATATATATATATATATATATATATATATTTGTATTTTTCTGAAGCTGGAAACGGGGAGAGACAGTCAGACAGACTCCCGCATGCGCCCGACCGGGATCCACCCGGCCGGCCCACCAGGGGCGAAGCTCTGCCCACCAGGGGGCGATGCTCTGCCCCTCCGGGGTGTCACTCTGCCGCGACCAGAGCCACTCTAGCGCCTGGGGCAGAGGCCAAGGAGCCATCCCCAGCGCCCGGGCCATCTTTGCTCCAATGGAGCCTTTGCTGCGGGAGGGGAAGAGAGAGACAGAGAGGAAGGAGGGGAGGGGGGTGGAGAAGCAAATGGGCGCTTCTCCTATGTGCCCTGGCCAGGAATCGAATCCGGGTCCCCCGCACGCCAGGCCGACGCTCTACCGCTGAGCCAACCGGCCAGGGCCTAGCTAATATATTTGATAACAGAATTTAATCTAGAATCAGGTTGAAATATAGGATGAAGTCTAACAAGATAAAATGTAGTAGAGATTAATATAAAGTGTTATAATGAATTAAAAAGATCAACTGATTAAATATAGAATAAACAAGATCTATCTTAACATTAATCTCTATGAAAAAGGACAAGGGGTTTTTGTCCATCATGAGCTCATGACAAGTCAATGATGTCATATGTATGCTTAAAACCTAATTCAGGCATAGACTTCATAAATAGACATGTAGGGCACTGTGACAAGGAGGCGACAAGGGTAGGAATAATGGCCTATTAACCAGATCTCACCTTATTCATCATACTTCATTTGGATGCCACATTTAGAAGGTGATATTGATAAAATGAGAATATTTCAAGGAAAGCCTCACAGAATGAAGAAGGAATTTGAAACCGAAACAATGTTAAGAACAATCACACACATTTAGCTTAGAGGAAAGAAAACATGTTGTCATTTTGAGAATTCTTATCAAATAGAAAAATGTTTTCCCCCAGTTTTTCAGGAGACAAAATTAGGAACATAGGAAGTAGATGAATACCTCCTGTACAGATGGTAAAGTTTCAACCATTAGAAATGTCCAAAAGTTAAAGGGTTACTATAGAGGATACTCTAGATTCAAAGCGTTTTAGTTTTGAGAGCTATGACTCTAATATTATTTTTCTCATAAGTCCTTTTATTTAGTGTTAGAACCAAATAATGTACTGGGCTTCACTGAAATTTATGTATACAACCTATATTTGGCATGCTAATTTGAGTTTTGGAACCATAACATAATTTTAAGCATCCTACAATTTCTAAGATTTCTGCAGACCTAGTACACGTAGCAAGAAATGTCTTGTCTTAACTCAAATAATTATCATCTATGTTCACATTTATTAAATTTTGTGATATTTTAAAGGTTAATTTAGCTCACTTCCATTTTATGATTGCTTCTCCTCTCTCAATTTGCAGTTACACAGTCAATAGCCCTACAGTAATTGCTGTTTCAATCCAAGTCATCTAAGAAGCTTGGCTTAAGATAATGTCATTTATGGTTAAGAAAGATCATTGTTGTGCGAAGTAATTTTTCATGGTTGGCAGCCTCAAAGTTTGGAACTTTTGGCTGCCTTATGGATATTATATCATAAGTATGGATGAGTTACAGTAAAAACATTGAAAAACCTTCACTATGCTTTATCCAAATAGAAGAACAACCATCTAAGTTATGAGAGATACATCTCAAGTATTCTGACTTTGACAGTTTTTTTTCTTTCGTCTTTTTTTTTCCCCAGTTACAATTTTTCACGGTGTTGTAGCTTGCCAGTGTCAACAAATTTGTGTTTTCTGGTAGGATAATTGAATTGAGATTTTTCTCCTCTGACATGAAGTCAGAGGATTAAGTTACAAACCTGTGGGTTAGATGTTTGTTGTTGAGAAAGCTGATTTCTTCCTGAAATTACCCCAGCGTAATTTAGATAAAACAGGACTGCTGCCTTTCTGGGTTAATATTAATTTCTTATTATGCAGGAGCTGATCTTGCAACTTGTATGTAATTCAGATCTTCAGCCTATCCTTTTCTTAGATTTTAATGTCAACTCCTGACTGTTTAACCTCTCTTCTGTATCTTTCTATTTAGATTACCTATGCAGGAACAAGAAGTTGATCATTTAAATTTGTAGCATTCCCAATATGTTTGCTTATTTGTAATATGCAAACATATTTACATCTGGGTTTGGAAACAATTTAATATACTATTGAACACCAGGACAGGTCCTCAGTGAGAAATACTAGCTTACCCATGCCACTTAAAATGAAGAGAGATAAAAATGAATACTTGCTGAGCACTTACTCTGAGTTGGTCATTTCACATTGTTAATTCTTGTAATAGTCATAGAAGGTAGGCTTTTTCATTTTTCAGTTGAAGAAATTAAGGTTCAGAGAGGTATGTAATTTATTGGAGGCCACACAATAATCAAATATGAGAACTGGGATTTAAAAAAAGTTTAGGCCCTGGCCGGTTGGCTCAGCGGTAGAGCGTCGGCCTGGTGTGCGGGGGTCCCGGGTTCGATTCCCGGCCAGGGCACATAGGAGAAGCGCCCATTTGCTTCTCCACCCCCACCCCCCTCCTTCCTCTCTGTCTCTCTCTTCCCCTTCCGCAGCAAAGGCTCCATTGGAGCAAAGATGGCCCGGGCGCTGGGGATGGCTCCTTGGCCTCTGTCCCAGGCGCTAGAGTGGCTCTGGTCGCGGCAGAGCATTGCCCCCTGGTGGGCAGAGCGTCGCCCCTGGTGGGCGTGCCGGGTGGATCCCGGTCGGGCGCATGCGGGAGTCTGTCTGACTGTCTCTCCCTGTTTCCAGCTTCAGAAAAATACAAAAAAAAAATAAAAAATAAATAAATAAAGTTTATTTATTGATTTTTAGATGGAGGGGAGGGAGAGAGAAAGAGAGAGAGGGAAAAAGGGTTGGAGAACTGGGAAGCATCAACTCATTATAGTTGCTTCCCGTATGCGCCTTGACAGGGCAAGCCCAGGGTTTCAAACCAGTGACCTCAGCATTCCAGTTCGATACTTTATCCACTGCACCACGACAGGTCAGACAAGAACTGGGATTTGAACCTAGATCTTTCTTATAGTGAAGTCTCACATCACATTACCTTTGGGCAATAGGCTTATCTTAGTTTGCTTTTAAAGAATTAATTGTGATTTGGACTCTGTCTGTCTCCAGTTTTGTGAACAGTTAGCATGTTTTTGGTTGTATGAAGGAGAGTTGCTTTAGTTTAGATGGAAGCATTATGTTGTCATCTCTATTTGGAACTTAAAGATAGTTACAGGAATAGGATGGATGCGGAGTCACTGATTTAAAAAGGATATTACTGTATACAGACTGGACTGGTTATTTGTTTCCAACGTGGCACCATCACCTCCTTCTTAAGGCAGAGAACCACATTTTCCTAAATAACCTTCCTGGTGTGTTGGGTTAAAATTTGCCAATAAAAGGAACTTGAGTAAGATTTGGAAGGTAGAAGTGAAGTGGAAGCTTTTATACCAGGGAAGCCCTGGTGGTTAGATGCAGCTGGAGTCTAGACCTCTCTGCAAACCTCCACTTAGTGGTTCTGGCACTTTCTCGGACTTCCCCAGAGCGTGATTTCTCTAGGTTGTGGCAGAGTAAGTGGTTTCCAGACCTCTCCTCAAGATCCCACTTCGTGGTTGTGGCAGCTTTTCAAACTTCCCAAGGATAAATGGCTTTCCCCCCCTAGATCAGTGGTCCCCGGGCTGCGGACCTGTATCGGTCCATGGGCCATTTGGTACCGGTCCACAGAGAAAGAATAAATAACTTACATTATTTCTGTTTTATTTGTATTTAAGTCTGAACAATGTTTTTATTTTTAAAAAATGACCAGATTCCCTGTACATATGTCTAAGACTCACTCTTTTTTTTTAAAATAATTTTATTTTTTTAATGGGGTGACATCAATAAATCAGGATACATATATTCAAAGATAACAAGTCCAGGTTATCTTGTCGTTTAATTATGTTGCATACCACCACCCAAAGTCAGATTGTCCTTTGTCACCTTCTATCTTGTTTTCTTTGTGCCCCTCCCCACCCCCTATCCCTCTCCCATTCCCCCCTCCCCCCCGTAACCACCACACTCTTATCAATGTCTCTTAGTTTCACTATTATGTCCCACCTACGTATGGAATAATACAGTTCCTGTTTTTTTCTGATTTACTTATTTCGCTTCGTATCATGTTATCAAGATCCCACCATTTTGCTGTAAATGTTCCGATGTCATCATTTCTTATGGCTGAGTAGTATTCCATAGTGTATATGTGCCACATCTTCTTTATCCAGTCATCTATTGATGGGCTTTTTGGTTGTTTCCATGTCCTAGCCACTGTGAACAATGCTGCAATAAACATGGGGCTGCACGTGTCTTTACGTATCAATGTTTCTGAAGACTCACTCTTGATGCTTGTCTCGGTCATGTGATACATTTATTTGTCCCACCCTAAAGGCCGGTCCATGAAAATATTTTCTGACATTAAATCGGTCTATGGCCCAAAAAAGGTTGGGGACCACTGCCCTAGATGAAAGATGCTCTTGCCACCATCTTCTGAAAACTTGACTGCCTTGTCCTCTCATATTTGTGTGTTCTTCATTTCTATATTTCACCAATTTTCCCCATAATGCTAATATTGACTTTGTTTTTCTGACCTAACCTGGACTGGTATATAGTGTGACTGTACCTTTAAATTGTAATCATGCACAAGTTTTCCATTTTGGTTCAGGTGTGAGAGGGAAGATAGGATAAATACAAATGAGCAATTGGAAGCAATCTGAAGTTTAGAAGACTCTAATGCTGAGAAATGCCTTACTATTTGTAATAATCTCTTATGTAACAGCATGTATTTCATAGTGTGAGTATAGTATTCATTTTTATTTTGTTCAGGAAATCTTCATTGAGTATCCTCTATGTGAAGCCGTAAGCTGGCTGTGTGGGGAAACACAAAGAGAAGAAATACTTACTGAGAGCTTACTGTGAGCCAGGTGCTTAGACTTTCAATTCACAACACAATTCTATCAAGTGGATATTATTATCCTTACTTTACAGATAGGCAATTTGGGCCCAGAGAGAATAAGTAACCTGGCAGGGGTCACAAAGTGATTTAAATCCTTGAAGGACCATTCTGATCTGTTTGATTTCAAATCTCCTCTGCTTTATCCACTGGTCTGAGCTGCTTCTTGTCCCCCCTCCCCCAAAGTTTTAATTCGATTGAGATGAATTTGATCAGCACAGGAATTTTGACCTGCTCCATTTCTGACCTGGGCCGGATAACCCCTCCTTAGGCAACCTGGTGGTCCCCTGCTCTGGGGAGGTCACCGTATTGATGCTGAACTTAGTGCGGACACCCGATTGGCATAGCGCATTACAACCCAGAACTCCTGGGCTCAAGCGATCCTCCCACCTCAGCCTCCAGAGTAGCTGGGACTACAGTTGCGCGCCACCATGCCCAGCAAGATGAATTTGAGAAAGGAAACATATTCTCTATCCTCCCTGATTAATTCAAATGGATTATTTTGAAACCACTTACGGTCAAATTCACCTTTTTCTTATTCATACAGAATTTTTATGCATTTAGACACTATCATGGTTACAACTAATTGCAGCTAACCAAATAGTTTTTATTTATATATTGTTCCGCCTTAGCTAATTTGTCAAAAACAAATTCCAAATAACTTATTGTGCTCATTGAAATTGGTGAAAAATAGAAGAGCCAAATAGAGGAAGGCAAGTCTTGGATATTCCCCACAGAAAACATGCTGACACATTTCAACAGAAGATGAAAGCTTTTTCTAGGTGTATTAGGCACAAAATGTGCTTTAGGAACACTTGTAATTTTTCAGTAGTACCTGTTTACTGATTTGGAATTTTTGGATAAAGGTTTGAATTCCAAGTGAATTAGCTTTCAGGTTAATTCAATAAACTCTTAAGATGAACATTTATGAAGCATGAAGTGAGTGATGAGAGTAAAAGTTGATATTTTCAGCAAGTGAATATCTCTTGCGTTCCTGGGAAAAGGTGGTCAGGTAAGTAGTTGGAACTTGGTTTTTATAGTCAGCACCTCATCTCCTTGGCATAAGGAAATCTGGGCTGCCAAACTTGTGTTTTCAGAAACCTACTGTAATCCTATCACAAAGAGCAACTAACCCAATATATTAACTTATACAAAGAACTAGTTCTCTAAAATTGGTTGCTTTATACTAAAAGTATGAATTGAGAGCAGATTTCACTTAATTGTTCCAATAAGCGTGAACTTGTAGCCAGGTTGTGATTTGGGAAGCACTGGGATTCTAAGAAAATGGGAAATCAAGAGAAGTTTGTTATTAGTGTATGTAGGATTTTCTCTAAATAGGTAGAAGTTGGTTCTGGCATATTCCACCATTAAAAAGTTTCCTTTGTTTGAGGCTAACCTCCAATCTCCTTCCCTTCTGAATGAGTAACAAAACAAAGAAAGAAAAATGCTGGAGGTAAGCATAGAAGCAGTTGATGGACATGTTCTCTCTTAGAATGTGTGCAAGCAGAGATTACACCTGATTACAAATGAAATGTTTGGCTCTTTCTAAATTTAGGAAGTTAATGGCTTACATGGATTTGGATCATGATAGCTAACTTAGAGGTTTTGCATTATAAAGACATGTTCTGATTGCCTTTTACTTATTTATTTATTTAATTATTTTTAAAAAATTGAATTTATTTGTGTAATACTGGTTAACAAAATGATACAGGTTTCAAGTGCACAATTCTACATCACATGATCTGTACACTGTATTGTGCAGTCACCACCCCAAATCAAGTCTCCGCCCACCGTTATTTGGGATAAATGCTCATTGTCCTTTAACAAGAAGACAGTGAAAGCATTGAAATCTTCTATGACTTAAATCCACATCTTTTCTCAGAGTTTTAGCTGATATTCTGCTTCATGTTTGCTCTATTTTCTTCCTAGTAATTAATCCATCATTTTTGTTAACGGCTTTTAAATATCATTCATTGGCCAGCAACAATGCCAGTTAGTGAACAAAGTGAATCTAGTTTAATTTTTGGACCTGTTCTATCTCATTGATCTTTCTGACTTAAAGCTAATGTTTCAAATAATAAGTAAATTTGAATTTTTTATGCTAATCATGGAATTGGGCATATTTTTAATGATCATTTGAGCTCACACAATTTTTCAATGATAACTGATTCTGTTGCTGGTACATGTATTAGATCTAACCCAAGTGCATTTGGGATTTCAGAACTTATCATCATATGCCTGAACTGAACACAAAGAAGTGAATTTATCAAGGGCCTGAGAGATCTACAGAAGCAGGAGTTTTATTTATTCATTCATCTGAACAGTGTAAACAAGAAAATCATCCAATGGTAAGAAAGGTTATACAGAAATGCTATATAGTTCCTATATAGCAGCTATTTTAGCTTGGGTGTTTGAGTGGGAACTCTGTCAGGATGTTTCATCCACAGTAAGACCTAAATTATAAGAAGACATTAACCATGAAAATTTAGGGGGATGAAACTTCTAGGAGGAGTGAATAGCTAGGGGCAAAGATTCATAATTTGAATACAAAGATGAGTGTTTGAGGAGCGGAAAAGAAGTCTGGCATAGCTGAAGTCTAGTGAGGGAAAGAGATAGGGGTAGGACATGGATCCAAGAACTTTGAATGGGACAGATCACACAGGACTTTCTAAACCAGGAAAAGGGCTTTGGGTTTCATTCTGAGCATTGTGGAAGATACCGGAGGATTTTAAGCAAGTGATATGACCTAGTTTATGTTTTAGGAAGTTCACTCTAGCTTCGGTGGAAAGTATCAATTTAAAAGACAGCAACAGTAGAGGCAGCTAGAGGATAATTATAGCAATTGAGGTGAAAGATCATTCTGGTGACTTGGATTAAGGTGACACTAGAGGAATGTGACAAAGTAGAGGAATTTGGAAATTTACAACATGCCTGTGAATGTTGTACCTCACTGATTGCGAGACTAAAAATATGCTATAAGAAGTGGCATATCTTAAAAGAGTACCATGTGATGTTGGTATGTTAGGTCCTGGAAACTCTAGCCATAACTTGATTATATTATATTTAGTACATAGTTTGGCCTTAGTGTGACTCTGTGTTCTCAAATGTATTAAAAATATACCACCCAAAGTTGTGAGGAAAGGATGAAGTAGACACAAAGCTATTTTTAAGAGTTTTGGTGAATTACTATATCACTTGAGATGCTTTTGGCTGTGTCTACAAGAAAATTCCAACTCAAATAAACTTAAAAATAACATTTATTTTCTTTCACTTCTGGTAGAGCAAAAGATAAAGTGAACTTCAGGTATAATGAACAGCAGCTCAATGGAATGTTGGAAATTCAATTCCGTGACTCTGCCCTGTTTTCTGAATACTAAGACAGTTTCTCCTCAGGGCAGTAAGATGGTGGTTTGTGACATTGGGGCTTAATGCTCCTTCTTTATGTCTAGCAGGAGAAAGAGAGGTTATAACTCTTTCTCTCCAATTTGATGATGCCAACTCAGGCTGTAGGCTCATTCTGGAACCAATATCAGTTTCCTGGGCACTGATATGCTCTAGAATAGCTTAGGCTCATCATGATTTCCCCAGTGTAGTACACAGGGTGAGAGCCTGAATAAAATCAGGCTTCCGATAAGAAAGAAGGAACAGTTGTTTGGTAGATAATCAACAGCATTTGTAATTACCTAATGTCCATTTTAACATTTTAATAAAATTATTCAACATTATACCCTGTAAGATCTTAGAGAACCCAAAGTATGGTCTGAATAATTCTTAAAATAATAAAAAGCATTACCTTAATAGGAAAAAATGTGGTGAAGCAACCTCAGAAACACAGTTATTCAAATCAAATTCAAAGATCTTAAATCACAGAAATGTGGTAATTTAATTTTCTACCCCAAGCTAAAGGAAAATTTATGAGGCTGGTATGATGTGGTGTATGTGGACTGCTGGAATCTGAACAAGTTGTCTTACTTGATTTTTTACATTTTGATAAGTTTTTTTCCCATTCCCACCTACCCCTTTCTTTAAATTCCCATTAAATTTTTTTCTTTGCAAAATAATGGCACATTAAGAACATAGCAGACCTCATTTTCTATTTTTCTGTAATGACACTAGCAGAGATCCTCTGAGGTTACTGATGTTTAAGAGAGAGTCCAAGGAAGAATGATATGTTAGAAAGAACATGGTCTTACTTTCATGAAAATACTCTATGCAAGAAAGTACATCACTTTGGTAATTATACATGCAGACAAAAAATGAAATTTATTATTTTTGTAGATACTAACTTTGGGCTCAGATTGCAACTTTAATTAAAAATTCATAGGGAAAGAGAGGGACAGATGGTGAGGGGCAAAGGAATGCAGAAGATGACCTAAAAAGCTGACTTATCCATGCTGGAGGTGGCCATAACTGGGGGAGGGACTGATCCTTCCACAAAAAAGGCTAAAGTGCTTCCAGATCACAGATCTCCAGACATCTCTCCAGCTCCAATCAGCCCAACAAGACACAGCTGAAAACAAGAAGTGGGGAGGAGGGGCAGTAACTCAGGTCTCCATGGAGATCTGAGATACACCTCCCCCTACTGAAGCTGAGAATACACCCTGCCCCCAGAGAGATTAATTGGTAGAAGAGGCCTTCAGAGTAGCAGGTTACACGCACCACATTCCTGGATACAGTTTCAAGGAAGCCCCCTGCTGAGATCAGTAAACGAAACTATCACCTGTTAAGAAAACAAACAAATCAAGACTTCAAAGTGGCCCAAATCCTAAAGTGGATTAAAAATAATAGCTGATGCCAACCCAAGAAGACTTAGAAATAACACAGTGGAAAATTAGAGGCAGACAACACTAAACCTAGATTCAACCAACTCTACAAACAAAACACCCAAACACAGATAATGAGAAGACAAAGAAGTGCAATCCAAATGAAACCACATGAGAAACCTTCAGGAGATGAACTGAGTAATATGAAAATAATCAAACTTCCAGATGTGAAGTTCAAAATAATGATTGTAAGGGTGCTTAGGGATCTTTGAACAACAATGGATGGTCATTATGAACACCTAAATAAAGAAATAGCAAGTATAAAAAAGTATATTGAAATATTAAAAAAGAATCATTCGGAGATGGCAAATACAATATGAGAAATGAAGACCACAATGGAAGGAATTAAAAACAGGATGGATAGAGCTGAGGATCGAATCAGCGAGTTGGAGAACAACTTGAATGAAGGCAAGAAAGCAGAGAAGAAAAAAGAAAAGAGACTCAAAACGTCTGAGGAAACTCATAGAGAGCTCTGTGACAACATGAAGAGAAATAACATCTATATCATAGGGGTTCTTGAAGAAGAAGAGAAAGAACAAGGGATAGAGACTTTGCTCAATCATATCATAGCTGAAAACTTCCCTAAATTAATGCAGGAGAAACTCTCACATGTTCAAGAAGCACAGAGAACTCCATTAAAGAGAAACCCAAAGAAACCAACACCAAGACACATCATAATTAAAATACCAAAGCTAAGTGATAAAGAGAAAATACTAAAAGCTGCAAGAGAAAAAAAAGCTATCTCCTACAAAGGAGCCCCCATAAGGATGACTTCTGACTTCTCAACAGAAAGACTTGAGGCCAGAAGGGAATGGCAAGAAATATTCAAAGTAATGCAGAACAAGAACCTACAACCAAGACTACTTTATCCAGCAAGGCTATCATTTAAAATCGAAGGAGAAATAAAAAGCTTCCCAGACAAAAACCAACTCAAGGAATTTATTACATCCAAACCAATGCTGCAGGAAATGTTAAGGGGCCTGTTGTAAACAGATCAAAGTGATAAAAGAATATAGAAAAAAAAGGAATACAGCTTTAAAGAATAAAATGGCAATAAACAACTACATATCAATAGTACCCTTAAATGTAAATGGATTAAATGATCCAATAAAAAGACATAGGGTAGCTGCATGGATAAGAAAACAGGACCTGTACATATGCTGTCTACAAGAAACACACTTTAAAATAAAAGATGCACATAGATTGAAGGGAAAAGGATGGAAAAAAACATTTCATGCAAATGGAAATGAAAAAAAAGCAGGGGTAGCAATACTTATATCAGACAAAATGGACTTTAAAACAAAGGATATAGTAAGAGATAAAGAAAGCCATTACATAATAATTAAGGGAATAATCCAACAGGACGATATAAGTATTATAAATATCTATGCACCTAATATAGGAGCACCTAAATATATAAAGCAGACCTTAATGAATATAAAGGGCGAGATCAACAGCAATATTATAATAGTAGGGGACTTCAATACCCCACTAACATCACTAAATAGATCCTCAAGAAACAAAATTAACAAAGAAACAGCAGACTTAAAGGACACACTAGATCAACTCGATTTAATAGATATCTTCAGAACCTTTCACTCTAAAGCAGCAGAATATACATTCTTTTCAAGTGTTCATGGTACATTCTCTAGGATAGACCATAAGTTAGGGCACAAAAGTAGTCTCAACAAATTTAAGAAGATTGAAATTATATCAAGCACTTTCTCTGATCACAATGGCATGAAACTAGAAATGAACTACAACAGAAAAGCTCAAAAATTCTCAAACACATGGAAACTAAAGAGCAGGTTGTTAAATAACGAATGGATTAAAAATGAGATCAAAGAAGAAATAAAAAAATGCCTAGAAATGAATGACAATGAGCATACAACAACTCAAAATTTATGGGACACGGCGAAAGCAGTACTGAGAGGGAAGTTCATAGCACTACAGGCATACTTTAAGAAACTAGAAAAAGCTCAAATAAACGACTTACCCCAGCACATAAAAGAACTAGAAAAAGAAAAACTAGCAGAACCCCGAAGAAGTAGAAGGAAAGAAATAATAAAGATCAGAATGGAAATATATAACATAGAGGAAAAAAAATACAGAAGATCAATGAAACCAAAAACTGGTTCTTTGAAAAGGTAAACAAGATTGATGAACTTTTAACTAGACTCACAAGAAAAAAAGAGAGAGGACTCAAATAAATAAAATTAGAAACAAGAGTGAAGAAATAACAACTGACACAACAGAAATACAAAATATTGTAAGAAAATACTATGAAGAACTGTATGCCAAAAAACTAGACAACCTAGATGAAATGGACAAATTCCTTGAAAAATACAATCTTCCAAAAATCAATGTGGAAGAATCAGAATACCTAAACAGACCGATTACACCAAATGAGATAGAAACAGTTATCAAAAAACTCCCAACAAAGAAAAGTCCTGGGCCTGATGGCTTCACAAGTGAATTCTACCAAATATTCAAAGAAGAACTAACTCCTATCCTTCTCAAACTATTTCAAAAAATTCAAGAGGAAGGATGACTTCCAAGCTCCTTTTATGAGGCGAGCATAATTCTGATTCCAAAACCAGGCAAAGACAACACAAAGAAAGAAAACTATAGGCCAATATCCCTGATGAATATAGATGCTAAAATTCTCAACAAAATATTAGCAAACCAGATCCAACAATATATGAAAAAAATCATACACCATGATCAAGTGGGATTTATTCTGGAGAGGCAAGGCTGGTACAATATTCACAAATCAATCAATGTGATTCAGCACATAAACAAAAGGAAGGAGAAAAAACACATGATAATTTCAATAGATGCAGAAAAAGCATTTGATAAAATCCAGCACCCATTCATGATCAAAACTTAGCAAAGTAGGAATACAGGGAACATACCTCAACATGATAAAAGCCATCTATGACAAACCCACAGCCAACATCATACTCAATGGGCAAAAATTAAAAGCAATCCCCTTAAGATCAGGAACAAGGCAGGGTTGCCCCTCTCAGCAGTCTTATTCAACATACTCCTGGAAGTCCTAGCCACAGCAATCAGACAAGAAGAAGAAATAAAAGGCATTCAAGTTGGAAAAGAAGAAGTAAAACTATCATTATTTGCAGATGATATGATATTGTATATAGAAAACCCTAAAGTCTCAGTCAAAAAGCTACTGGACCTAATAAATGAATTCAGCAATGTGGCAGGATATAAAATTAATACTCAGAAATCAGAGGCATTTTTATACATCAACAATGAACAGTCAGAAAGAGAAATTAAGGAAACAATCCCCTTCACTATTACAACCAAAAAAGTAAAATACCTAGGAGTAAATTTAACCAAGGAGACTAAAGACTAGTCCTTGGAAAATTATAAAACATTATTAAAAGAAATCAAGAAAGATACAAACAGTTGGAATTATATACCATGGTCATGGTTAGGAAGAATAAACATGATTAAAATGTTTATATTACGCAAAGCAATTTATAAATTCAATGCAATACCAATTGAAATACCAATGACATACTTCAAAGATATAGATCACATATTCCAAAAATTTATATGGAACCAAAAGAGAACACGAATAACCTCAGCAATCTTAAAAAAGAAGACTAAAGTGGGAGGTATCATACTTCCTGATATCAAGTTATACTACAAGTCCATTGTACTCAACACAGCATGGTACTGGCATAAGAACAGGCATATAGATCAATGGAACAGAACAGAGAACCCAGAAATAAACCCACAGTTCTATGGACAACTGATATTTGACAAAGGAGGTAAGGAAATACAATGGAGTATGACAGCCTCTTTAACAAATGGTGTTGGGAAAATTGGACAGCTACCTGCAAAAAAATAAAACTAGACCACCAACTTACACCATTTACAAAAATAAACTGAAAATGGATAAAAGACTTAAATGTAAGCTGTGAAACCATAAGCATCTTAGAAGAAAACATAGGCAGTAAGCTCTCCGACATCTCTCGCAGCAATTTATTTGCTGATTTATCTCCTTGGGGAAGTGAAATAAAAGACAGGATAAACAAATGGGACTATATTAAACTAAAATGCTTTTGTACAGCTAAAGACAATAAGAACAGAATAAAAAGACAAACCACGCAATGGGAGAACATATTTGACAATACGTCTGATAAGGGGTTAATAACCAAAATTTATAAAGAACTTGTAAATCTCAACACCAGAAAGACAAACAGTCCAATCAAAAAATGGGCAAAAGAAATGAATAGACACTTCTTCAAAGGGGACATACAGATGGCCAATAGGCATATGAAAAATGCTCAACATCACTAATCATTAAAGAAATGCAAATTAAAACCACAATGAGATATCACCTCACACCAGTCAGAATGGTGCTCAACAACAAAACAACACCGAATAAGTGTTGGCGAGGATGTGAAGAAAAGGGAACCCTCCTGCTCTGCTGGTGGGAATGCAGACCTGTGCAGCCTCTGTGGAAAACAGTATGGAGATTCCTCAAAAAATTGAAAATCGAACTGCCTTTGGACCCAGCTATCCCACTTTTAGGAATATACCCAAAGAACACCATAACTGTTCCAAAAGGAGAAATGCACCCCCATGTTTATGGCAGCATTGTTCACAATAGCAAAGATCTGGAAACAGCCCAAGTGTCCATCAGAAGATGAGTGGATTAAAAAGCTTTGGTACATATATACTATGGAATACTACTCAGCCATAAGAAATGATGACATCAGATCATTTACAATAACATGGATGGACCTTGATAACATTATATGGAGTGTAATTAGTAAATCAGAAAAAACTAAGAACTATATGAATCCATACATAGATGGGACATAAAAATGAGACTCAGAGACATGGACAAGAATGTGATGGTAACGGGAGGGGGGGTTTAGGGGGTGTGTGTGAGAGGGAGGAGAGAGGGTGAGGGTGAGGGGAGGGGCACAGCGAAAACCAGATAGAAGGTGATGGAAGACAATTTGACTTTGGATGAGAGGTATACAGCACAATCAAATGTCAAAATAATCTGGAGATGTTTTCTCTCAACATATGTACCCTGATTTATCAATGTCACTGTGTTAAATTTAATAATAACATATAATTCATAGATGATCATCTATTTTACTGACGATGGTTATAAACTAAATAATCTTACTTTATATTAATTGTATACATGAGACAAGCAAGACACGTTCTATTTTGTTCCAAGTAGCCTATGTTAAGTAAACTACTATATCATTTATTTTCTTAAAAGTCTTAGTTCATTTCAACACAAGCAGAATACGTTTTATAGTTTTTCTTCTGAATTACTTTTCTGGTAGGTTCCTATTATAGCTAAGTTCAAAAGTGCAGTTATTAAATTGCTACATTCTTTACTCACAATTTACATGAAATCATTGGGGGAGGGAGGGAAAGGAATACTTCTAACTGTGAAATATGTCCTTATTTAGTTTTAAAACTACTGGTATTTGACAGCTGGCAAAGCTTCCATTGGAGAAGAAAACTATGCACTTTGGCACAATCTGTATTTATTTTCAGAGCTGCAATGAAGTCCTATCTTCCTGAATAGAATTTCCTCAAGTTACAAATAATAATTATACAACTCCAACTATTGTCAATATCTTCTTGACAGTATTTTGACACTCTTGATTCTGCTCTCACTCAACTGTTCCTGATGTAATGTTCTCTTTGGCTTTTCCTGTTCCCGCTCTGTACTCTTCTTTACTCCCTAGTCACTGACTCTTTTTTGTTCTTTCATACCTAGAGGAAATAATTCCCTGAAGTTATCTTCTCATCTTCTCTGCCCTCTTCTCCTCAACATTCTCTTTCCTTAACTCTCTTCCTCTTCTCGGTATCCTCATTCACTCCCATGGTTTTAATTCCCATTCTATGCCTAAAATTTTCAAATACGTTTCTTTATCCTTTTCTTTTTAAAACTAGACCTCATCTCCCAATAGCTGGCTAGACAGCTCTCTTTGGCTATTCCACAGATGTTTGACCCTCCGGATATGACCTTAACTCAACTTGTCTCACAAAATTGCTCCTCCATATGTTGGCTGCTGTTCCCCTTTCCACCATTGCCCAATTTGGAAACCATAAAATATTCTGACTCCTACCCTCTCTCAACCTTTATATCTAATTGGTCATTACACATATTATTATTCCAGCCCCAAAATGCCTCTTAATTCTCTCTTCTTTTCCAGGACCAATGCCACTGTGCTAATTCTGCCTCCCAATATTAATTAAACCAAGGCAATCAATCTCTTTTATTTGGACTCTTGCTCTTTTTATGTCTCTCTATATTTTATGCATTCATCCATTCCAATACATCCCTTTTTATTTCCCATTATCTGAAAAATAAAGTCTAGACTCTCAAATGTCCTTGACTGTCTCCAATCTTGTTTCCCAGCCTCATTCCCATTTGTACCATATTTTAGCCACATCAGAATTACTTGTTTCCAAAGATGCCATGTACTCCCACACCTTAAAAAAATTATCACTTTGCCTTTCCTCAAGCTATTTGTTCTTCCTCAGTTTTTCTTTTTACTTTTCTTAAAACCATCCTGCCTCCATGCCTTTGTATTTGCTCTTCCATTGGGCTTAAATAATATTTTCTTAAGGCTTCCCACTGTAAACTCCTTCTCATTGTATATCTCCAGATGAAATGTCACCTTCTCAGAAACGTTTCCCTGACTATTCGGGGAAACTTTAGTCCAAGAAGACTCTCCCCGAGCAGTTATTCTATATCCAGGCATCACATTTATATACTCCTGATTACTTGTTCTTCTCAGAAATTCTCTTTTCTCTGTATTTGTTTCTGCTTCCCCAACTAGACTGTAATCTACTTGAATGAAAAGGCTTTATCATATTGGTCACTGCTCTTCAACACCTAAAATAGTGTCTGTCACTTAGTAGTTGCTCCATAAGTGTTGTTGAAGGAATAAATGAATGACTATTTTTTCACTGAGATGATATGTTTTTGTTCTTTGTTGTACTGTGTACTTAGTTATAAATCAGGTCAGATAGGAGCCCCCACTGGACCCTCATTTTCTCTTTCTAGTTTTTGTGGAAATTATACTTATAAACCTTTTATTTTAACTTAAATTCTATTCTTCGAAGAGAGAGGAAAAAACAAGGCAATAGTGCTGATATTAACTTAGAGGCACAGCTGGATTCAAGCTATCTGAGTGTTCCCAGTTCTTCTGGTGCATGATGGTGTGGAGAAAGGAATGTAATATGGTAGGAAAACCCTGGATTTAGAGGCAAAAGACCTGTATTCCAGTCTGGGCTGGCCACCAACATAGGCCACCATGGTGAGTAGGTTCTTTAACCTCTGTGAACCTCAGAATCATGATTTGAACTAAATTATCTCAAAAGTCTCTTCTACTTCTAGAGTTCTGTGTTTCTTTGACTCATCAACTCAACATAATCACTCAACAAATATTTATTGACTACTCTCCCTGTGCCAATTACTATGTTAGGTGATAGAAATACAATCAGTGGTGAGCCCTGCCACCAGGGATCTTACAGACTAATGGCAGGGACATTTAAAAATGACTACACAGCTTTTTCTTGAGATGAAATAGGCATTACTACAGAACCAAAGCACTCCATATTTTCATTTTTTCCCCCCATAGAAACACCTCTCACACAATGACTAGGTCTAGCTTTCAAGATCTTCCCATTGAGAAGTGAGTCAAGTGATTTTATTTTAAAAATATTTAATACAGAAAGTTTGCTTGAGTGAATGAGTATTTTAACATTGTACAAACATAAAATTAATTATTTTTAAGCTATTACTACAATTTTTAAATAATTCCTCTCTTCTTCTTTTAATGGGTACGTGAAGAGGAGGTACAGCAAAGAAAAGAGAAAAAACATTGTTAAGATATATCAGTCCCTGCTTATCACTGTCCTCTGTGACTGTCTTCTGTCCAGTCTCAAGGAATCTGGTAGAGGAGGAGACCCATCTCCCTCTCTTAATCACTCCCTCTTGTTCTTGTCTGGTGTGCCTGTGTGTGTGTTCTGGTCTGTGCCAGTGCCTTCTATGCCTGAATGGAATGGGGGAAATGAAGAGCTTTTTGTGTTGGGCTTTGCCATCAGCGTGGAATATGTGTGCATATATTGTGCTATCTACTTATTCCATGTGAGAGCTGTGCAATCTGGGCTTCTGAACTCCTCAATCCTCATTCTGCAGGTATTTTTTATAAACCATGAATGCTCCCAGCCTTTGTTCCCTCTGCTATAATGCTAAGGCACAACAAACCATAGGGAGCTGGCCATAGGTGGAGATTGTGGCTGGCTGTAAGGCTAGTAGCCACAGCCACCATCACAGCCTCCTGGCCAGTGCAGGTTTGCATTTGATTCGGACAGATGGTAATAAAACAACAGAGCCAAGAACTGGTGGGTCATTACTTTTAATCCTAGCTCACACCCAGCAGGTAAGAAAATACATACAGCAGGAAATACTTCCCTTTGAATTCAGGGTTCCCAAGGCCACTGACTCATCTGAGCTTCCTAGAATCAAAGGTTTCTACCTCACATGTCTTATTCACCTCTATTCCCCATTCCTTCTCCTAATCCGCCATTCTGGCTGCCTCCTCCACGTGGCTTCCCTGCCCTGCCTCCATGGGCTATTCCTAGAACATAATCATTCTTTCCCAGAACAAGGTATTCTCTCCTCCTTTTAAAACCTTTTGGCGCAAAAGCCCTCCCCCAACACACATTAGTATAATCATGCCCATCCCAAACAAGAAGGGCAACTAATATTATCACCTGGGTTACGGCCATCCACGTGGGCAGCGCCATCTTTAACAAAGTAAGCATAATATATTTTATCTGCCCAACACTTGGCCTTTCAGAATTTCCTCAGTGCTACCTTCTATACCATCAGCTGGGCCTGCCTCAGCCAATCCTAAGAATCCTATGTATCTTCTTTATTCTTTTCTAAGTTCCCTTGCTGACAAAATTGAGCAAGCTCTGTGACACATTCCAGAGCCACCCTTTATGGAAGATTGTATTTTGCAAAGATAGTTGATATACTGCTTTCCACAGTAGTTACCTTAATATGCATTCTCATCAACAATGACTAAGGGCTCTTTCTGCTCCACATCCTCACTAATGCATTGTTTGTTGATTTATTGATGAAACCCATTCTGACAGGTGTGAAGTGATATCTCATTGTGGTTTTAATTTACATTGCTCTGATGATTAGTGATCTTGAGTATTTTCATATGTCTATTGGCCATCTGCATGTCCTCTTTGGAGAAGGGTTTATTCAGATCCATTGCTCATTTTTGTTAGTAGGTAGTTTCTTTTGTGTGTGTGTGTGTGTGTGTGTGTGTGTGTTGAGTTCTATAAGTTCTTTATAAATTTTGGATAATAACCCCTTATCAGATTTATCACTAGCAAATATGTTCTCCCACTCAGTGGACTGTCTTTTTATTTTGTTGATGGTTTCCTCTGTAGTGCAAAACCTTTTAAATTTGTTGTAGTCTCATTTGTTTAATTTTTATTTGTTTCTCTTGCCTAAGGCAATATATCAGAAAAAATTATTGCTCCAAGAAATATCCACGATTTTGCTGCCTATGTTTTCTTCTAAGATTTTTATGATTTGAGTCTTACCTTTAAGTCTTTAATCCATTTAAAGTTTATTCTTGTGCATAGTGTAAGAAGGTGGTCTAGTTTTATTTTTTTACAGGTATCTGTACAATTTTCCCAGAACAATTTATTGAATAGTTTGTATTGATCTCATTGTATGTTCTTGTTCCTTTTGTCAAATATTATTGATAATAAAGTTGTAAATTTATTTCTAAGCTTTCTATCATGTACCATTGATCTACATGTCTTTTTATGACACTACTATGCTGTTTTGATTACTATGGCTTTGTAGTATAGTTTGATATGAAGTAGTGTGATTTCTTCAACTTTGTTCATTCTCAAGATTATAGGTGCAACTTGGGATCTTTTGTGGTTCCATATAAGTTTTTGAAATATTTTTTCTAGGTCTGTGAAATACGCCATTGGTATCTTGATAGGAATTTTGTTGAATTTATAGATTGCTTTGGGTAGTATGGATATTTTATGATGTTAATTCTTACTATCCAGGAACATGGTATATGTTCCCAATTATTTGTATATTCTTCAGTTTATTTCTTCAGTATCTTATAATGTTCTGAGTACAGGTTTTTTATATCCTTGGTTAAATTTATTCCTAGGTATTTATTTTGATGTAATTATAAAAGGGATTGTTTTCTTAGATTCCCTTTCTGATAGTTCAATATTGGTGTATTAAAATGTACTGATTTCTGGATATTTATTTTATTTTATTTTTGAGATGCAACTTTTATTTCTTTTATTTATAAATTTTTATTAATTTGAATAGGGTGACATCAATAAACCAGGGTACATATGTTAAAAAAACCATGTCCAGGTTATCTTGCCATTTAATTATGTTGCATACCCATCACCCAAAGTCAGATTGTCCTCCGTCACCTTCTATCTGGTTTTCTTTGTGCCCATCCCCCTTCTCCTTTCCCTCTCCCTCCCTCTCTTCCCCCGCCCCCGGTAACCACCAAACTCTTGTCCATGTCTCTTAGTCTCCTTTTTATGTCCCACCTATGTATGGAATCATGCAGTTCTTAGTTTTTTCTGATTTACTTATTTCACTCCATATAATGTTATCAAGATCCCACCATTTTGTTGTAAGTGATCCGATGTCATCATTTCTTATGGCTGAGTAGTTTTCCATAGTGTATACATGCCACATCTTCTTTATCCAGTTATCTATTGAAGGGCTTTTTGGTTGTTTCCATGTCTTGGCCACTGTGAACAATGCTGCAATGAACAGGGGGCTACATGTGTCTTTACGTATCAAAGTCACTGAGTTTTGGAAGTATATACCCAGTAGAGGGATTGCTGGGTCATGAGGTAATTCTATTTTCAGTTTTTTGAGGAACCACCATACTTTCTTCCATAATGGTTGTACTACTTTACATTCCCACCAACAGTGAATGAGGGTTCCTTTTTCTCCACAGCCTCTCCAACACTTGGCTATTACCTGTCTTGTTAATAATAGCTAATCTAACAGGTGTGAGGTGGTATCTCATTGCAGTTTTGATTTGCATTTCTCTAATAACTAAAGAAGATGAGCATCTTTTCATATATCTATTGGCCATTTGTATTTCTTCCAGGGAGAAGTGTCTGTTCATGTCCTCTTTCATTTTTTTATTGGATTTTTCTCTTGCTGAGCAAAAACTTCTTAGTCTGATGTAGTCCCATTCATTTATCTTTGCCTTCACTTCTCTTGCTTTTGGAGTCAAATTCATAAAATGCTCTTTAAAATCAAGGTTCATGAGTTTAGTACTTATGTTTTCTTCTATGTACTTTATAGTTTCAGGTCTTATATAGATATTTATGTCTTTGATTCATTTTGAATTAATTTTAGTACAAGGGGACAAACTAGTCAAGTTTTATTCTTTTGCATGTGGCTTTCCAGTTTCCCCAGCACCATTTGCTGAAGAGGCTTTCTTTTCTCCATTGTGTGTTGTTGGCCCCTTTATCGAAAATTATTTGACCATATATATGTGGTTTTATTTCTGGACTTTCTATTCTGTTCCATTGGTCTGAGTGTCTATTTTTCTGCCAATACCATGCTGTTTTGATTGTCGTGGCTCTATAATATATCAATAGTTTGAAGTCAGGTATTGTAATGCCCCCAGCTTCATTTTTTTTCCTTAGGATTTCTTTGGCTGTTCGGGGTTTTTTATATATAGTTCCATATCAATCTGATGATGTTTTGTTCCATTTCTTTAGAAAATGTCATTGGAATTTTGATGGGAATTAATTGTATTAAATTTGTATATTGCTTTGGGTAATATGGTCATTTTGATTATATTTATTCTTCCTATCCAAGAACAAGGAATATTCTTCTATCTCATTATATCTTTTTCGATTTCCCTTAACAATGGTTTATAGTTTTCATTATATAAGTCCTTTACAGTCTTTGTTATGTTTATTCCTAAGTATTTTATTTTTTTTGTTGCAATCGTGAAGGGGATTATTCTTTTGAGTTTGTTCTCAAGTGGTTCATTGTTGGCATATAGAAAGGCAATTGACTTCTGTATGTTAATTTTGTATCCTGTGACATTACTGTATTGGCTTATTGTTTCTAGTAGTTTTTTTGTAGATTCTTTGGGATTTTTGATGTATAGGATCATATAATCTGCAAAAACGTGATACCTTTACTTCTTCTTTTTTGATATGGATGCCTTTTATTTCTTTGTCTTGTCCGATTGCTCTGGCTAGAAACTCTAGTACCACATTAAATAAGAGTGGAGAGAGTGGACAACCCTGTCTTGTTCCTGATTTAAGGGGGAAAGCCTTCAGTTTTGTGCCATTTAATATGATGTTAGCTGATGGTTTATCATATATGGCCTTTATCATGTTGAGATATTTTCCTTCCATACCCATTTTGTTGAGAGTCTTAAACATATAATTGTGTTGTATTTTATTAAAAGCCTTTTCTGCGTCTATTGATAAGATCATGTGGTTTTTGTTCTTTGTTTTGTTGATATGGTGTATTTCATTAATTTACGTATGTTGAACCATTCAGGCGTGCCTAAACTACGGCCCGCGGTCTGCAATGTGGCCCCCTGAGGCCAATTATCCAGCTCCTGCCACATTTCCAGAAGGGGCAACTCTCTCATTGGTGGTCAGTGAGAGGAGCACTGTATGTGGCGGCCCTCAAAACGGTCTGAGGGACAGTGAACTGACCCCCTGTGTAAAAAGTTTGGGGACCCCTGCTTGAGATTCTGGGATGAATCCCACTTGATCATAATGTATTATTTTTTTAATATGTTGTTGTATTCGATTTGCTAGTATTTTGTTTAGTATTTTAGCATCTGTATTCATTAGAGATATTGGTCTGTAGTTTTCTTTTTTTGTGCCATCCTTGCCTGGTTTTGGTATGAGGGTTATGTTGGCCTCATAAAATGTGTTTGGAAGTATTGCTTCTTCTTCAATTTTTTGGAAGACTTTCAGTAGAATAGGAACCAAGTCTTCTTTGAATGTTTGATAAAATTCGCTGGTATAGCCGTCTAGGCCTGGACTTTTATTTTTGGGGAGGTTTTTAATGGTTTTTTCTATTTCTTCTCTACTAATAGGTCTGTTTAGGCTTTCTGCTTCTTCTTGACTCAGTCTAGGAAGGTTGTATTGTTCTAGGAATTTATCCATTTCTTCTAGGTTGTTGAATTTAGTGGCATAAAGTTTTTCATAGTATTCTACAATAATTCTTTGTATATCTACGGTGTCTGTGGTGATTTCTCCTCTTTCATTTTGGATTTTGTTTATATGAGTTCTTTCTCTTTTTTCCTTGGTAAGGGTTTGTCAATTTTGTTGATCTTTTCAAAGAACCAGCTCCTTGTTTTATTAATTTTTTCTTTAGGTTTTCTGTTCTCTATTTCATTTATTTCTGCTCTGATTTTTATTATCTCCTTTCTTCGGCTGGTTTTGGGTTGTCTTTGTTCTTTTTTTTCTGGTTCCTTAAGGTGTGAAGTTAAGTGGTTTACTTAGGCTCTCTCTTGTTTGTTCATATATGCCTGAAATGCTATGAACTTCCCTCTTATCACTGCTTTTGCTGCATCCCATAGATTCTGATATGTCGTATTTTCATTTTCATTAGTCTGTATATATCTTTTTATCTCTGCACTTATTTCTTCTTTGACCCATTCATTTTTTAAAAGTATGCTGTTTAATTTCCACATTTTTGTGGGATTTTTTCCCTCTTTTTTGCAGTTGAATTCTAGTTTCACGCTTTATGATCAGAAAATATGCTTGGTATAACTTCGATTTTTCTGAATTTGCTGATGTTGTTTTTGTGGCCCAACATATGGTCAATTCTTGAGAATGATCCATGTACACTGGAGAACAATGTGTACTCAGTCACTTTAGGATGAAATGTCCTGTAAATGTCTATCATATCCAGGTGCTCTAGTGTTTTGTTTAAGGCCACTATATCTTTGTTGATTCTCTGTTTGGATGACCGATCTAGAGCCGTCAGCGGTGTATTGAGGTTTCCAAGTATGATTGTATTTTTGTCAGTTTTTGTTTTAAGGTCAATAAGTAGCTGTCTTATATATGTTGGTGCTCCTTGGTTTGGTGCATATATATTAATAATTGTTATGTCTTCTTGATTCAGTGTCCCCTTAGCCATTATGAAATGACCATTTTTGTCTCTTAGTACTTTTGCTGTCTTGTAGTCAGCATTATCAGATATGAATGAGTATTGCTACGCCTGCTCTTTTTTGGATGTTATTTGCTTGGAGTATTGTTTTCCAGCCTTTCCCTTTGAATTTGTTTTTATCCTTGTTACTTAGATGAGTTTCTTGTAGGCAGGATACAGTTGGATTTCCTTTTTTAATCCATTCTGCTACTCTGTGCCTTTTTATTCGTGAGTTTAATCTATTTACATTTAGTGTAATTATTGACACTGGTGAGTTCCCTATTGTCATTTTATAGATTGCTTTCTGTTAGTTTTGTGTCTTGTTTGATCCTTCTTTTCGTATTTTTTTTATCTTTTGTTTTTATTTGGTTGTATTCTATACATCTTTCCTTTGTTGCTATCTTTTTTAAATCATGTGCTTTTGTGGTGGTTTTTTCTATGGTGGTTACTTTAAGTGATGAAAAGGGTTCCTACCCTGTTCATTGTAGTGCACTATTTTGTGAGTACTTTTGCATTCTATCGTTTTTTGCTACTCTTAATCTCCATCCTCTCCCCCCACTTTTTTTTTGTTTTTGTAACAGTTTAAATTTGGTTTTATTGTGTTCTTCTTGGAGCTTTTACTTGTGCCTTTGTTTTTTTTATTCTTTGTTTCTGATTGGAGAACCCCCTTTAGTAATTCCTGGAGTGGGGCTTTTCTGATGATAAATTTCCTCATATTTTCTGTATCTGTGAATGTTTTTATTTCTCCTTCATATTTGAAGTATAGTTTGATGGGTATAGAATTCATGCCTGAAAGTTCCTATCTTTCAGGACTTTAAATATTGGGGTCCACTCTCTTCTAACTTGTAGAGTTTCTGTTGAGAAATCGGATGATAATCTAATGGGCCTTCTTTTATATGTTGTATTCTTCTTTTCCCTGGCTGCCTTGAGAATTTTTTCTTTGCTGTTGGTTTGTGCCAATTTCATTATGATATGTTTGTTGGGGTTAAGAAAACTCAAAGTTCTGTTTGCTTCTTGAATTTGAGGTTTAGTTCTTTCCACAGGCTTGGGAAGTTCTCATCTATTATTTGTTTGAGTATGTTCTCCATTCCATTTTCTCTCTCTTCTCCCTCTGATATACCTATTATTCTTATGTTATTCTTTTTGATGGAGTCAGATAATTCCTGTAGGGCTATCTCAGTTTTTAAAATTTTTGAGTCTCTTTCTTCTTCTCTCTGTTGTGCCTCAAGTTGCTTGTCTTCTATTTCACTAATCCTACCTTCTCTCTGGCCTGTTCTATTAGCTAAGCTTGTTACCTCGTTTTTCAGCTCGTGAATTGAGTTTTTCATCTCTGTTGGATTTGTTTGTATAGTTTTAATTTCCTTGGAAATATATTCTTTGTGTTCATTGAATTGTTTTCTGAGCTCCGTACATTGCCTTTCTGTGTTTTCTTGTATATCTCTGAGTATTTTTAGGATTTCTATTTTAAATTCTTTGTCGTTTAACTCCAAGGTTTCCAATATATTAAATTATTTCTTCATACATTTTCCCTCATCTATCTGTGTTACCTCTCTTTCCTTTGTATCCATGATATTCAATTTTCTCTTCCTTAGTGGCATTTGAGGGTGGTTTTGTTGATAGTATTAATGAGATTTAATAAAGAATAAGAAGTTAAAAAAATAAAAAATCGAAAAGAGTTGTTTTTTTTTTAAAAAAATTAATAATGAAATAAAGAAAAATAAAATAAAATTAAAATTAAAAAAAGGAAATTATTCCCTTCATTGTTTTTTCCTCTCCTTTTCTCTCCCCTGTTTCTTGAGACAATCTTGTGGTGACCTATGAATTATATTGTTCTAAATAGAACAAACAATGCCTGTAATGGAGGGCCTGAATTGGGGAGAAGTTATAAAGGGGCAAAAAGAAAAGGAAAAAAAAATAAAAAAGGGGGTATGTACCCACAAAAAGCAAATAAGGAAAAAATTTGGGTCAAGAATAAAATGATTTGCTTTTAGATTTTGGTTGACTAAGAGTTATGATTAGAGGAATAAGAGGAAAACAGGAAAATGGGGGGGCAAATTAAAAAATTACCCTTGTATTTAGTGGAACAAGAACTAGAGAAAATGGAGAGCCAGGGATGGGAGCACTGCTAGTGAGTTAAAAAGGTGAAGTAAAAATCCCTCCAATTGCCACAAACATAAGTTTGAGTCCCAGATAAGATAATTTGTTTGTTATTGAGGTTTGAATGAGAGGAGATATAATGGAAAAAGGAAGAAACTAATATAGAGGGAGAAAATAAAGGGAGAGAGAGAAAAAAAGAGGGTACCACTAAAAGAAGAAAAAAGATAAAAGAGGAGAGAGAGAGAGAGTTAAGGGTTTTGCAGTGCAACCCTCATAGAGAGAAAGGAAGAGGAAAGAAAGTATAATGGGAGGTGTAACACTTATGGGTAGTATAGTTCAAGGAGAGGAGTAAGACTGGCAGAGTGTTAAATGACCAAATTGGAGGAGGAAAAAAAAAATCAAGAATGAAGATAAGAGAAAGAAACAAATATAATAAAATGAGATAGGTTATAAAGTCTGCGAATTATTCTTGATTTTGAGAGGTTATCTTGCTTTTTTTTTCTCTCCCTCTTCCTGGTCGGTGACTCTGTACCCCGGGTTCTGCCCCTTTGGCTCGCTCAGGTAGAGGTTTCCAGTTCATAAGTCTCTATGGTGATGTCATGTATTGTGCTTTAGTCTCGTTGGCACTCGAGGCTCATTAGTATTTATAGGCTCCGACAGTGAGAGAGTCTGTGTTCCTGGAGCCTCTTTCTTAGTCTTTCCTTCCTCAGTTAGTAGCTGATAATCCAGCTATGGGGTTGCTGTTGCCTCTGCCTGGATAGTAAGAGGCTCAAAGAGCTGGGAACTCCCCACTCTATTCCCACTCAGCACAGGGCTCTGGGTAAGGCTCAGTCAGTCAGAGCTGCTAGCATAATCAGGCTGGGCTTCTGCCCACTCAAAGACCTCTGGCTCTGCCACTCTGTCCAGTAATATGGGTGGGTGCCCACTCCCGGGGCGCTTGGAGGAAACTCTTGCTCACTATCTGTGTACAGACCAAGATATTAGGCCAGCAGTCTCACACTCTGAGTGAAACCCCCGCCCGCATGGAAAAGTTCCAGCGTTGAAATTGGCTCTTGCTCCCTCCTCATGCATGGCTTTTTCAGGGCACTGGGGTGGCCTGGAGATTCTGCTTTTGGCCCATACAAATGCCTCTGACTCTGCCCCTCTGTGGGATAACACGGGTGCCCACCGCTGAGGTGCTCAGAGGAATCTGTTGCCCACTCTCCGTGTGTGCCGACCAGGATATCAGGCTGGCCTCCTCACAGTTTGAGTGAAACCCCTGCCCGCCCGGAAAGTTCCAGCTTTGGAATTGGCTCTCGCTCCCTCCCCATGCATGGCTTATTCAGGGTGCTGGGGCAGCCCAGAGATTCCGCTTTTGGTCCACACAAAGGCCTCTGACTCTGCCTCTCTGTGCGATAACATGAGTGCCCACTCCCGGGGCTGTCAAAGGAATCTTTCGCCCACTATCTGTTTGCACCAACCAGGAGATCAGGTAAAATGGCTGCCCCACTTGTCTTTTTTTGTCTGGGTTTGGTGCGAGTGTTAGATTGTATTGACTGTGTTGCCACAGGCACAGTTTTTCCTCGGTTTGGATCTCTGTGCCACAGCCTGGTTCGGCCGTTTATGCCCCGGCCTGGATCTATTCACCCCCTTTGCCCTCCTTAGTTTCTATATTCTCAGTTCTCAGTGAAAGCAGCCTTATTTAGGTTAGTGAGCAAGGTGGAGCATTTCTTACTCCCTATTTTCTTCGGGGTTTGGTTATATATTTAGCCAATTTTTAGCTCCACCATACCTTTGGGTGTATTGCAAAACATCTGGAGGCTCCAAGGATAGGTTTTTGTGTTTCTGGTTGAAGATCTTGTTGAGTGTTGGGGGAGATTTATCAGTATCGCTTCCTACCGTGCCATTACTCTGACGTCATCCTTTTCATCTCTGTTTGATTTGTTTTTCTAGTTTCAATTTCCTTGGTAATATATTCTTTGTGTTCATTGAGTTGTTTTCTGAGCTCCCTAAATTGCCTTTCTGTGTTTTCTTGTATATCTCTGAGTATTTTTAAGATTTCTATTTTAAATTCTCTGTCATTTAGCTCCAAGATTTTTAATATATTAAATTTTTTCTCCATAGATTTTTCCTCATCTATCTGTGCTACTTCTCCGTTTTTTGTATCCATGATATTTGATTTTCTTTTTCTTAATGGCATCTGAGGGTGGTTTTGTTGATTGCATTAATGAGAATTAATAAAGAATAAAAAGTAAAAAAAGAAATAAAAATAAATGGAAAAGAAGAAAATTTATTATTTCTTTTTTTTCTTTTCTCCCTTCCTCCTTGAGAAAATATTGTGATAAAATGTGAATTTTATTGTGTAAATGGAAGAAAAACCACCTATTACATAGGGCCTGATTTGGGGAGAAGTGATAAAGGGGAAAAAAAGGAGGTATGGACCCACAAGGTGCAAAAAAGGAAAAAAGTTGGGTCAAGAATAAAATGATTGGCATGTAAGTAATGGTCGACTGAGAGATATAATGAGAGGGTTAAGAGGGAAACAGGAAAAAGGAAAATAATTTATATTGTATTAAGTAGAGCAAAAACCAGATATAGTGGAGATCCAGGGTTGGAGGGAATGCTAATAAGTTAAAAAGTGATGTAAAAAGCACCCAAAATGGCCCTGGCCGCCACTCTATCCCCACTCAGTGCAGGGTTCTGGGTAAGGCTCTGTCAGTCAGAGCCACCAGCATAATCAGGTGGGGCTGGGAGCCAATTGCTCTCAAGGTGCCTTTCTATGCACCTCCAGTAGTGTCCAATATGCCTTAGCACTCTGTGGGACCACTCTCCCAGGCTTTTTGCTCTTTGCATACAGTTTTGGCTGGGAAGAAGATGCCCTAGTTGCTGCCTGCAGAACAGGAGGTCTTAAAAGCTGCCAAGTTCCTCTTTTTAACATATAGCCCTGAGTATGAAAGCTCTGCCAATCAGAGCCACCAGCTTAAGCAGGTAGGGGGGCATGTTGACTTCTGTTCAGTTCCCTAGGTATATTTAGTTAAATTTGCCTTAGCGTTCTGTGGTATTGCTTTCTGCAGGCTTCTTTCTTGTTAAAAAGCCTACAGCCTAGCCTAGCTACTGCAGTGTTCTCTGAGGTTTGTTTCGTGGGAATGTGTTTTTCACCCTGTATCGGCTGACAGGAAGTTGCCCCCACCCCTACGTGCATAGCAAGAGGCACTGAAAAATATCACGCCTCTTGTCTTAGATCGCTGAACTGAAAGAGATCTTGTCAGAGCCACATAGGTCAGTTGGGAGGTGAGCAGACTGTGGGTTAAGCTAATTTCAACGATTGGATCTGCAGATGTGCTCCAGAGACAGACTGCAAGCTTCTTGTGCACCCCTCCCCCTAGCGCTTTTGTATTTTTTCTTCCTGGGGATGTTAGCCTAAATGGCTGGGTGAGGCACCCCGCCCTCCCGGAGAAGTTCGGGCATAGGGAAGTTCGCTTTTGGGCACTCCCCACTTGCCACTGTTCAGGGTGCAGGGACCACACTGAGACTCTGGTCACAGCCCACACAAAGGCCTCTGACCCTGCCCCTCTGTCTGGGAACACAGGTGCCCACTCCTGGGGTGCTAGGAGGAACCTCTCACACACTATCCGTGCTCACTGACCAGGATATCGGGGCTAATGGTGACTGCTGCTCTCCTGTCTTTGCCAGGGTTCGGCTGAGTTGCTGCAGGCACACTCTTTCCTTGGCTTGGACATTTGTGCTACAGCCCGGCTCCTTCCACACCCTCAGCCTTCACTCTATCTCAGTTCCAAGTGAAAGCAGCCCTTGCTCAGGTTAGTGAAGAAGGCAGAGTGTTCTGTTCTTCGTCTTATTTCCTACAGGGTTGATTATATATTTAGTCAACTTTTTGCTCGATCATACCTTCGTGTTCAGTGTGTGGGACTTCCAGACGCTCCAAGGATAGATTTTTCTGTCACTGGTTGTAAAACTTGTTGAAATTTTGGGGAGTTATTGGTAGTGCTCCTCATAGCACCATTTTTCTGATGTCACTACCTGGATATTTATTTTATATCCTGCTACTTTACTGAATTCATTTATCAGTTCTAGTAATTTTTTGATAGACTATTTAAGGTTTTATTTTAATTTTTTATTTATGATTTTAATTTGTGTTTACATAGATTAAAGTGTCCCACTGAATATATTTCCCCCCACCCCCTTATTTCCCCTTGCCCCCCCCCCCATACCTCTTCAACCCAATGCATTCCCCCATTCCCTCCAGGATTTGCTGTCCTGTTCTCTATAATGCTGTGTTATGTATATATAATTTCACAAATCTCTTTCTCTTTTCTAATCCCATCTTCTATTCTACTTTCCCTCTGATTGCTTTCCCTCTGGTTTCTTTGATCCAGCCTCTGCTTCTGTTCCATTGCTCAGTTCACATTGTTCATTGGATTCCTCAAATGAGTGAGGTTATATGGTATTTTTTTTCTCTGCCTGGCTTATTTCACTTAACATAATAGTTTCCAGGTCCATCCATGTTGTTGAGATAAGTAAGATTTCTTTTTCATGGCCCCATAGTATTCCATTGTGTATATGTATTACAGCTTTTTAATCCACTTGTCCACTGATGAACATTTGGGCTGTTTCCAGATTTGAATATTGTAAACAATGCTGCCATAAACATGGGGGTGCATTTCTTCTTTTGAATCACTGATTTGGTATTCACAGGATATATTCCTAAAAGTGGTATAGCTGGGTCAAAGGGCAGTTTCATTTTTAATTTTTTAAGGAATCTCCATACTGTTTTCCACAGTGGCTGCACCAGTCTGCATTCCCACCAGCAGTGCAGGAAGGTTCCCTTTTCTCTGCACCCTCTCCAGCACTTATTTTGTGTTGTTTTGTTAAAAAACACCATTCTGACAGGTGTTAGGTAGTATCTCATTGTGGTTTTAATTTGCATTTCTCAGATGATTAGTGATGTTGAACATTTTTGCATCTGCCTATTGGCCATCTGTATGTGCTCTTTGGAGAAGTGTCTATTCATTTCTTTTGCCAATTTTTTGATTGGACTGTTTATCTTCCTGGTGTTAAGTTTTAAAAGTTCTTAATAAATTTTGGTTATTAGCCCTTTATCAGATGTATTGGTGAATATATTCTCCCATTGTGTGGGGTTTCCTTTTATTTTGTTAATGGTGTCTTTTGCTGTGCAAAAGATTTTTAGTTTGATATAGTTCCATTTGTTTATCCTGTCCTTTATTTCACTTACCCTTGGTGGTACATCAACAAAAACATTGCTATGAGAGATATTGGAGAGTTTACTGCCTATGTTTTCTTCCAAGATGTTTATGGTTTCACAACTTACATTAAAGTCTTTTATCCATTTTGAGTTTACTTTTGTGAATGGTGTAAATTGGTGATCCAGTTTCATTTTTTTGCAAGTACCTGTCCAATTTTCTCAACACCATTTATTAAAGAGACCGTCTTTACTCCATTCTATGCTCTTACCTCCTTTGTCAAATATCAGTTGTTTATAAAGGTGTGGGTTTATTTCTAGGATCTCTGTTTTGTTCCATTGATCTGCATGCCTGTTCTTATGCCAGTACCAAGTTGTTTTGAGTACAATGGCCTTGTAGTATAACCTGATATCAGGAAGTGTTATACCCCCCACTTTATTCTTTTTCAGGATTGCTGAGGCTATTCGTGTTCCTTTTTGGTTCCATATAAATATTTGGAATATGTGTTTTATATCTTTGAAGTATGTCATGGGTATTTTAATAGGAACTACATTGAATTTATACATTTTTCTGGGTAATATAGACATTTTAATGGTGTTTACTCTTCCTATCCATGAACACGGTATATGCTTCCACTTGTTTGTATCTTCCTTGATTTCCTTTCACAATGTTTTATAATTTTCCGAGTACAAGTCCTTTACCTCCTAGGTTAAATTTACTCCTAGGTACTTTATAATTTTCTTCGCAGTAGTGAAGGGGATTGTTTCCTTAATTTCTCTTTCAGACAGTTTATTGTTGATGTATAAAAATGCCACTGATTTCTGAATATTGATCCTGCCACCTTGCTGAATTCATTTGTCAGGTCCAGTAATGTTTTGACTGAGACTTTAGGGTTTTCTAAGTACAGTATCATATCATCAGTATATAATGATAATTTTACTTTTTTCCCCCAATTTGGATGCTTTTTATTTCTTTTTTCTTGTGTTATTGCTATGGCTAAGACTTCCAGAATTATGTTTAATAAGAGTGGTAAAAGGGGGCACCTCTGCCTTGTTCCTGATCTTCAGAAGGTTGTTTTAAGTTTTGCCTATTGAATATGATGTTGGCTTTGGGTTTGTCATAGATGGCCTTTATCATGTTGAGGTATAATCCCAGTAATTCCACTTTGCTGAGTGTTTTGACCATAAATGGGTGCTGGATTTTATCTAATACTTTTTCTGCATCCATTGATATTATCATGTGATTTTTATTTTTTCTTTTGTTTATGTTTTGGATCACATTGATTGATTTGCGGATATTGTACCAGTTTAGTGTTCCTAGAATAAATTCCACCTGATCATGATGTATGATTTTTTTTATGTATTGCTGAATCTGGTTTGCAAATATTTTGTTAAGAATTTTAGCATCTAAATTCATTAGGCATATTGGTCTATAGTTTTCTTTCTTTGTAGTGTCTTTGCCTGGTTTTGGAATCAGTTTTATGCCAGCCTCATAAAAGGAGTTTGGAAATCTTCCCTCCTCTTGAATTTTTTGAAGTAGCTCGAGAAGGATATGAGTTAGTTCTTCTTTAAATATTTCATAAAATTCGCTAGTGAAGCCATCTGGCCCAGGGCTTTTGTTTGTTGGGAGTTTTTTGATAACTGTTTCAATCTCTTTTGGTGTAATTAGTCTGTTTAGGTTTTCTGATTCTTCTATATTGATTTTTGAAAGATTATATGTTTTGAGGAATTTGTCCATTTTGCCTAGGTTTTCTAATTATATGGCACACAGTTCTTCATAGTATTTTCTTACAATCCTTTGTATTTCTGCTGTCAGTTGTTACTTTGTATTTCTGCTGTCAGTTGTTACTTCTCCTCTCTTATTTCTAATTTTATTTGAGTCCTCTTTCTTTTTTTCTTGGTGAATCTGGTTAAAGGTCCATCAATTTTGTTTATCTTTTCAAAGAGTCAGCTTTTGGTTTCATTGATCCTCTGTATTATTATTTTTATCCTCTATGTTATTTATTTTCATTCTGATTTTTATTATTTCTTTCCTTCTACTTCCTCTAGGTTCTACTTGTTGTTCTTTTTCTAGTTCTTTTATGTGCAGGGTTAAATTATATACTTGTGCTTTTTCTAGCTCCTTAAGGTATGCCTGTAGTGCTATGAACTTCCTCTCAGGACTACTTTTGCTGTGTCCTATAAATTTTGAGTTGTTGTACAGATATGTTCATTTTCATTTGTTTCAAGGAAATTTTTGATTTCTTCCTTGATCTCATTGTTAACCCATTCTTTTTTAATAACATACTATTTAGTTTCCAAGTAGTTGAGTGTTTTTCAGTTTTTCTATTGTAGTTGATATCTAGTTTCATGCCATTGTGATCCGATGATTTTAATCTTTTTAAATTTGTTGAGACCGCTTTTGTGTCCTAGCATGTGGTCTATCCTAGAGAATGTACCATGAGCACTTGAAAAGAATGTATATTCTGCTGCTTTAGGGTGAAATGTTCTGAAGATATCTATTAAATCCAGTTGATCTAGTGTGCCCTTTAAGTCTGCTATTTCTTTATTAATTTTCTTTCTTGAGGATTTATCCAGTGATGTTAGTGGAGTATTAAAATCCCCTACTATTATAGTATTGCTGTTGATCTTGCCCTTTAACTCCATCAAAATTTTCTTTATGTATTTAGGTGCTCCTATATTAGGTGCATAGATATTTATAAAGATTATATCTACCTGTTGGACGGTTCCCTTTATCATTTTGTAGTGACCTTCTTTATCCCTTATATAGCCTTTGTTTTAAAGTCTATTTTGCCTCAGTATTGCTACCCCACTTTTTTGTTCATTTTTATTTGTATAAAATATTTTTTCCATCCCTTTACTTTCAATCTATGCCTATCTTTTGTTTTGAGGTGTGTCTCTTGTAGACAGCATATGTATGGGTCCTATTTTCTTATCCATGCAGCTACCCTATGTCTTTTGATTGGAGCATTTAGTCCATTTACATTTAAGATTATTATTGATAGGTAGTTATTTCTACTTTATTCTTTAAATCTACATTCTTCTTTTACTGTATACAGCAGGCCCCTTAAGATTTTGTAGCATTGGTTTCATTGTAATGAATTATTTGAGTTTTTTTTTGTCTGGGAAACTTTCTATTTCTCCTTCAATTTTAAATAATAGCCTTGCTGAATAAAGAAGTATTGGTTGTCGGCTCTTCTTTTGCATTACTTTGAATATTTCTTGCTATTCCCTTTTGGCCTTTAATGTTTCTGTTGAGAAGTCAGATTTCTTCCTTATTCGGGCTCCTCTGTAGGTAATAGACTGCTTTTCTCTTACAGTTTCTAGTATTCTTTCTTTTTAAAAAAATTTTAAAAAAAATTTATTTTTAAATTTTATTTTATTTTTTTATTTTAATTATGAGTGTCTTGGTGTACGTCTTTTTTGGTTCATCCTTAATGGAGCTCTCTGTGATTCTTGAACTTGTGTGACTTTTTTCTTCGTCAATTTAGGGAAAGTTTCAGCTATTATTTCTTCAATCAGATTCTCTATCCCTTGTTTGTTCTCTTCTCTTTCAGGAACCCATATGATGTGGATTTTATTTTTCTTCATGTTTTCACAGAGCTCTCTTAGAGTTTCCTCAGACTTTTTGAGACTCTTTTTTTTTGCTTCTCTGCTTCTGTGCTTTTATTCATCTTGTCGTCTAACTCACTAATTTGATCCTCAGCTTCATCCATCCCATTTTTAATTCCTTCCAGTGTGGTCTTCATTTCTGATATTGTATTTGTCATTTCTGACTGATTCTTTTTTATTATTTCTATGTCCTTTTATATACTTTCTATCTCTTTATTTAGGTGCTCATTATGTCCTTCCTTTGTTGCTCCAAGATTTTTGAGCATCTTAACAATGATTATTTTAAACTCTTCATCTGGTAATTTGGTTATTTCTGACTCATTCAAATCTTTTCCTGGGGATTTCTCTTGATTCATTTGGGTTGCATTTCTCTGCCTTATCATTTTGTCTGTGTATAAGAAAGGTGTGGCCACAGGAGTCTGATGGGTGTGGCCTCTGTGTTCCTTATGTGTGGTCTGTCTGCATGCCCACCATTCCTCTGCCACCACCTCAGGCATTCTCTTGTTTGGACTGCAAGCCCTGGTTGGCCCCCTGCCTCTTCCCCCACAGGCGGGACTGTGTTTGTGCACCGGGCTGCAAGCCTTGGCCCTGTGGTTCGGGCTGTGCTCCTGCACTCAGCTACTGGTCTTAGCCGGTTCTCTGGCTTTCACCTTGCCCCTGTGAGCTGGACTGCAGGCAGGACTGCTCACACTCACCTGGCCTGAAGCCACTGGTCAGACCGCTTTTGTGTGCTCCTTCCACAGCCATGGCCACCCTCAGCCTCCACCCCTGTGGGCAGGACTGTGCTTGAGCCCGGGCCACCACCCCAGCCAGCCTCTGGCTTCCCTGCTGATGGGACCGTGGTTCCGTGTCTTGCTGCCACCTTCCCCCCACTGAGCACTCAGCCATGTGCATGTGTGTGCGTGTGTGTGGAGGGGCAATGCATCTCAGACCTTAGCACTCAATACTGTATTCCTGATGGCTCCCTGCTTCTAAGTGACTCTGCTCTGAGTGCAGCAGGAGAACTTCTGTTTGGCTGGTGACCTGCTTCCTTTTGCTAGTATTGCTGGTTCTAAGAAAAATATTCACTTTAGATTTGGGGAGTGACTCAGCCCAGGGGTTAGGGTGGCTGCCCCTCAAAATGTTTTTCCCTGTGCCTCCTAGATTACACTCTCTTCCTGCTACTCCAGTCCTCTCATCTCTCCCCATCCCCTGGAGCCCTGGGTGAGTGGTGTGAAAGAGGTTTTCTGTGTAGTCCCTTTAATAAGAATCCTGGGTCTGAGAAATCTTTCTCTTTCTCGCAAACAGTATCCTGGCTTGTTTCACAGCTAAATACTGTCTGTATGCCTCTTCTAGGCTATGAGGCTGTAGGCTGGGGCTTTGTTCTTGGGGCCCAGGACCCTCCCCTCTCCACTAAACTTACTTCTTGCCACATGAGTCCCTCTGGGCTGCCATTCGCTCCCAGGAGCTGGGCAGCTCTCTCTGTGTTTCCACTTTTTCTACCAGTCTCAGTGCAGCTTCTTCAGTGATCCTTGGTTAAAGAGTCCTCTTCTTAGTTTAGTCTAAAGTTGGTTTTTCCAGATGATTGTTCTTAATATTAAGTTGTAATCCACTTTGGTTCTGGGAGGTAGAAGTTGGTACATCTGCCTACTCCATCGCCATCTTGCCTCCCTTAAGGTTTTTTATATACAATATTATGTCATCTGCAAATAGTGACAGTTTTACTTCTTTCTTTACAATTTGGATGCCATTTCTTTCTTCTTCTTTTCTGATTTCTGTGGCTAGAACTTCCATGATTATATTGAATAAGAGTAGTGGAAACAGCCATCCTTGTGTTTTTCTTGATCTTAATGGGAACATTTTTAGTTTTAGCCCATTGAGTATGACTTTGGCTATGGATTAGTCATGTATGGACTATATTATGTTGAAGTATGTTCCCTCTATTCCTGCTTTGATGAGAATTTTATCATAAATAGGTGCTAGATTTTTATTTACTCATATAATAATAATAATATACAGACAACAAACCTCCATAAGTACAGGGTGGGGCAAAAGCAGGTTTACAGTTCTGAATATACAAAACACAGTATTCTTGTATTATTATTATTATTCTTGTATTATTATTTTCCATTTGAACAACTGTAAACCTATTTTCACCCCACCCTGTATTTGGTGTTTTTCCTTAAAAAATATTTTATCAAGAAATCTAAACATCTTTTAGTTCAATGATTTTTAGCTTTAATGTGAATTAAAATCACCTGGGAAATTTGTTTTAAAATTTTGACTACTGGCTTTATACTTCTGAATTTGTAAGTGTGCCTGTGTGGGACCCAGGAATCTGCATTGTAAAGTAGCAGCATAGGTGATTTTATGCATAAATTAAGGGAATACATTATGAAAATGATTTACAACTTTTTCTCCTTTAAAAGATGTGTCAGTTATTCTGAACCCCTAAGCATTTTTAATAGTCTCTGAAGCATTTTAGTTATTCTTTTTATTAGGCAGCCTCTAACTGAACAGGATCTTGGAAAAAACATTAACAGTAAGATAAATGAAAGAATTCAAATATTTATATATTTAGAAAAACAGGGGTAAGGCCAGTGGCCATGGCCATGCAGGTTCACATTGGATTTGGGCAGACAGTAAAGGAACTGTGGAGCCAGAGGATGGTGGGCCATTCCGTTTATTAGAGTCTTGCAACGGTGTATGAGCAAGCAGGCAGGGAAAACTGCTTTTCATTCTCTCTCTCAGAACTGACTAGCAAAACAAGCCAGGAGAAAAACCCCTTATCCAGCAAACAATAGCAAACAATGGCCCCTCCCAATGGTGGTAAGCAATCTGCAATTTACAATCTGCTGCCCTGAGGGTAAGTACCAATTAGGCAAAGTATAAGTTGAGCAAGCGTAACACAGTTGTTGGCCTAACATTCCAACCCTTTTGGTTTGCTCATTTCACAGTCTACACAACAGGTATCTTCCGCAATGATCCCTGTGCGAGGAGCGAGGTACATTACATAAACAGATGACGGCAACAGCACAAGTTCTACAATTACAATAATTTCAAAGGTGTCCTTCACAATGTCTCCCTGACCAGTCTGCCCATGGTGCTAACTGGAGGCCCATCTCTATCCCTCCATGGTAGCTTGGAGGGCCTGTATAGTCCAGGGCTGTGTCCATGGAAACCATAAAGTGTCCTTAGTGCGTCTCTGCTACTGGGTGAGAGCAGCTTCTGGGTGCAGGAGGGCCTCCATCAGAGCGGCCCCCCCCCCCGTTGCATCAGGGTCTCTCATAGTGTCCAAAAGCAGCATGTCCATCCAATAGAGGAGCCGGTACCCCTCTCTGGTTGTAGTCCAAAAGTCCATTACATCACTCAATGATCAGTTCATGGTAGGCAGCTCAACTGCCTGTGCAAATCACCAAGATAAAGGTCCATTACAGGCAATTAGGCATACGACTCTTTATTAATGGACCTCAGTACCTTTCCATCAGTCATCTGTTTATTGCTACAAGCTCCATTCAAACCCCTCAGCAAGGGGATCTGGCGAGGTCAAACAGATTCGAGGTCTGTGCCACCTTGATAGATCTCATATCTGTTGCTGCTGCTGCTGCAAAAAAGCACTTATTATCTTCTAATGCCAACACCAGCTGCACATTAGAAGGTGATCAACAGATTGTCAATTTCACGTGGGTCCTCAGGCCTCCCTGCCCATCCCTGTTGGTGGGTCTCTTACCCTTACCCCTATTCAAACTGAAATGGGTCTTGGGGAGAATACTTCTTTCCCACAGCTGCCTCCATCATATAATCTTGTAACCATGAAACTCAAAATGCCAGCTATTTTATTGGTTGCTTCTGGGGCCTTTCATCTTAGCAGCTGGAACCTCTGTTCTAGCTTAAGCTGCTGCCAAGGCTCTTAAAGAACTTTATTAGACTTGCCATTTAATTTCTTCCAATTTGACCTAGCCACAGTCAAATCTACCCACATCTGTGTTCAGGTAACCTTTACAGACCCATTTCCCTTGTTAGTTAGGGGGTGTGGGGCAGCGCAGGCAACAATCCACACAGCCTTATGGTCCTGTGCTCTCTCCAGCTCCCTCAAATCTGCTACCATCTGCATAACTGCATTGATGGCCTGCCCCACATAGGGGCCCAAGATAGCCACTAGTGACCAAAAGGGAGATGATGGGATGCTGCAGAGGATAAGATCCCTCATCCCTGCGTAAATACTTCCTCATGTAGCCCATGGGATCTCAGGTTGGAAGAAGCATTATTCATACCTAGTTTCTGAAGGACCGAGAGCAGCTCACTATGGCAATGCCACCTACTCACTGCCCATAACAAGTCTCTAGCATTCTGCCAGACTGTATGAATGGCAGCCATCAATCACCCATTCTTTTTTTTTATTATTAATTTTAATGCAGTGACATTGATTAATCAGGGTACTTATGTTCTGAGAAAACATCTCCAGATTATTTTGACCTTTGATTATGCTGCATACCCCTCACTCAAAGTCAAATCGTCCTCCGTCACCTTCTATCTGGTTTTCTTTGTGCCCCTACCCTACCCCCACTCCCTCCCTCTCCTTCTTCGCTCCCTCCCCACCCCTCTACCCCACTCCCTATTACGATCACATTCTTGTCCATGTCTCTGAGTCTCATTTTTATGTCCCATCTATGCATGGGTTCATATAGTTCTTAGTTTTTTCTGATTTACTTATTTCACTCCATATAATGTTATCAAGGTCCATCCATGTAATTGTAAATGATCCAATGTCATCATTTCTTATGGCTGAGTAGTATTCCATTGTATATATGTACCAAAGCTTTTTAATCCACTCATCCTCTGACGGACACTTGGGCTGTTTCCAGATCTTCACTATTGTGAACAATGCTGCTATAAACATGGGGGTGCATTTCTCCTTCTGGAACAGTTCTATGGTGTCCTTGGGGTATATTCCTAAAAGTGGGATGGCTGGGTCAAAAGGCAGTTCGATTTTCAATTTTTTGAGGAATCTCCATACTGTTTTTCACAGAGGCTGCACCAGTCTGCATTCCCATCAGCAGTGCAGGAGGGTTCCCTTTTCTCCACATCCTTGCCAGCACTTATTCTGTGTTGTTTTGTTGATGAGCGCCATTCTGACTGGTGTGAGGTGATCTTTCATTGTGGTTTTAATTTGCATTTCTCTAATGATCAGTGATGTTGAGCATTTTTCATATGTCTATTGGCCATCTGTATATCCTCTTTGGAGAAGTGTCTATTCATTTCTTTGGCCCATTTTTGATTGGATTGTTTGTCTTTCTGGTGTTGAGATTTACAAATTCTTTATAAATTTTGGTTATTAACCCCTTATCAGACGTACTGTCAAATATGTTCTCCCATTGTGTAGTTTGTCTTTTTTTTCTGTTCTTATTGTCTTTGGCTGTGCAAAAGCTTTTTAGTTTGATATAGTCCCATTTGTTTATCCAGTCTTTTATTTCACTTGCCCGTGGAGATAAATCAGCAAATATATTGCTGCGAGAGATGTCAGAGAGCTTACTGCCTATGTTTTCTTCTAAGATGCTTATGGTTTCACACCTTACATTTAAGTCTTTTATCCATTTTGAGTTTATTTTTGTGAATGGTGTAAGTTGGTCATCTAGTTTCATTTTTTGCAGGTTGTTGTCTAATTTTCCCAACACCATTTGTTGAAGAGGCTGTCTTTACTCCATTGTATTTCCTTACCTCCTTTGTCAAATATCAGTTGTCCATAGAGCTCTGGGTTTATTTCTGGGTTCTCTATTCTGTTCCATTGATCTATGTGCCTGTTCTTATGCTAGTACCAGGCTGTTTTGAGTACAATGGCCTTGTAGTATAGCTTGGTATCAATAAGTGTGATACCTCCCCTTTTTTTCCTTCTTTTTTAAGATTGCTGAGGCAATTTGTGTTCTCTTTTGGTTCCATATAAATTTTTGGAATATGTGATCTATATCTTTGAAGTATGTCATTGGTATTTTAATTGGTATTACATTAAATTTATAAATTACTTTGGGTAATATAGACATTTTAATGATGTTTATTCTTTCTAACCATGAGCATGGTATATACTTCCACTTGTTTGTATTTTCCTTGATTTCTTTTATCAATGTTTTATAATTTTCCAAGTACAAGTCTTTAGTCTCCTTGGTTAAATGTACTCCTAGGTACATTATTTTTTTGGTTATAATAGTGAAGGGATAAAAAAACCACCACAAAAACACTTGACTTAAAAAAGGTAGCAACAGAGGAAAAAAGTATGGAACACAAACAAACAAAAACAAATGATAGAAAAACAAAAGAGAAGAATCAAACTAGATACAAAACTAACAGAAACCAATTTATAAAATGGCAGTAGGGAACCCACAAGTGTCAATAATTACACTAAATGTAAATGGATTAAACTTACCAATAAAAAGACACAGAGTAGCAGAATGGATTAAAAAAAGAAAATCCAACTATATGCTGCCTACAAGAAACACATCTAAGCAACAAGGATAAAAACAAATTTAAAGTGAAAGGCTGGAAAACAATACTCCAAGCAAACAACACCCCAAAAAAAGCAGGCGTAGCAATACTCATATCTAATAATGCTGACTACAAGACAGAAAAAGTACTCAGAGATAAAAATGGTCATTTCATAATGATTAAGGGGAAGTTGAATCAAGAAGACATAACAATCCTTAATATATATGCACCAAACCAAGGAGCACCAAAATATATAAGACAGCTACTTATTGACCTTAAAACAAAAACTAACAAAAATACAATCATACTTGGAGACCTCAATACACCGCTGACGGCTCTAGATCGGTCATCCAAACAGAGAATCAATAAAGATATAGTGGCCTTAAACGAAATACTAGAACACCTGGATATGATAGACATCTACAGGACACTTCATCCCAAAGCGACAGAGTATACATTTTTCTCTAGTGTAAATGGAACATTCTCAAGAATTGACCATATGTTGGGCCACAAAGACAATATCAGCAAATTTAGAAAAATTGAAATTGTACCAAGCATATTTTCTGATCATAAAGCCTTGAAACTAGAATTCAACTGCAAAAAAGAGGGGGAAAACCCCACAAAAATGTGGAAACTAAACAACATACTTCTAAAAAATGAATGGGTCAAAGAAGAAATAAGTACAGAAATCAAAAGATATATACAGACAAATGAAAATGAAAATACGACATATCAGAATCTCTGGGATGCAGCAAAAGCAGTAATAAGAGGAAAGTTCATATCACTTCAGGCCTATATGAACAAACAAGAGAGAGCCGAAGTAAACCACTTAACTTCACACCTTAAGGAACTAGAAAAAGAAGAACAAAGACAACCCAAAACCAGCCGAAGAAAGGAGATAATAAAAATCAGAGCAGAAATAAATGAAATAGAGAACAGAAAAACTATAGAAAAAAATCAATAAAACAAGGAGCTGGTTCTTTGAAAAGATCAACAAAATTGACAAACCCTTGGCAAGACTCACCAAGGAAAAAAGACACAGGACTCCAATAAATAAAATCCAAAATGAAAGAGGAGAGATCACCACAGACATCATAGATATACAAAGAATTATTGTAGAATACTATGAAAAATTATATGCCACCAAATACAACAATCTAGAAGAAATGGATAAATTCCTAGAACAATACAACCTTCCTAGACTGAGTCATGAAGAAGCAGAAAGCCTAAACAGACCAATCAGCAGGGAGGAAATAGAAAAAACTATTAAAAATCTCCCCAAAAATAAAAGTCCAGGCCCAGACGGTTATACTACTGAATTCTATCAAACATTCAAAGAAGACTTGGTTCCTATTCTACGCAAAGTCTTCCAAAAAATTGAAGAAGAAGCAATACTTCCAAACACATTTTATGAGGCCAACATAACCCTCATACCAAAACCTGGCAAGGATGGCACAAAGAAAGAAAACTACAGACCAATATCTCTAATGAATACAGATGCTAAAATACTAAACAAAATACTGGCAAACCGAATACAACAACATATTAAAAAAATAATACATCATGATCAAGTGGGATTCATCCCAGAATCTCAAGGATGGTTCAACATACGCAAAACGGTTAACGTAATACACCATATCAACAAAACAAAGAACAAAAACCACATGATCTTATCAATAGATGCAGAAAAGGCTTTTGATAAAATACAACACAATTTTATGTTTAAGACTCTCAACAAAATGGGTATAGAAGGAAAATATCTCAACATGATAAAGGCCATATATGATAAACCATCAGCCAACATCCTATTAAACGGCATAAAACTGAGGACTTTCTACCTTAAATCAGGAACAAGACAGGGTTGTCCACTCTCTCCACTCTTATTCAACGTGGTGCTAGAAGTTCTGGCCAGAGCAATCAGACAAGACAAAGAAATAAAAGGCATCCATATCGGAAAAGAAGAAGTAAAGCTATCACTTTTTGCTGATGATATGATCCTATACATCGAAAACCCAAAGGACTCCACAAAAAGATTATTAGAAACAATAAACCAATACAGTAAGGTCGCAGGATACAAAATTAACATACAAAAGTCCATAGCCTTTCTATATGCCAACAATGAAATATTAGAAAACGAACTCAAAAAAATAATCCCCTTCACGATTGCAACAAAAAAAATAAAATACCTAGGAATACACATAACAAAGAACGTAAAGGACCTATATAATGAAAATTACTAAGCATTGTTAAGGGAAATCGAAAAAGATACAATGAGATGGAAAAATATTCCTTGTTCTTGGATAGGAAGAATAAATATAATCAAAATGGCCATATTACCCAAAGCAATATACAAATTTAATGCAATTCCCATCAAAATCCCTATGAGATTTTTTAAAGAAATGGAACAAAAAATCATCAGATTTATATGGAACTATAAAAAACCCCGAATAGCCAAAACAATCCTAAGGAAAAAGAATGAAGCTGGGGGCATTACAATACCTGACTTTAAACTATATTATAGGGCCACGATAATCAAAACAGCATGGTATTGGCAAAAAAATAGACACTCAGACCAATGGAACAGAATAGAAAGCCCAGAAATAAAACCACATATATATGGTCAAATAATCTTTGATAAAGGGGCCAACAACACACAATGGAGAAAAGAAAGCCTCTTCAACAAATGGTGTTGGGAAAACTGGAAAGCCACATGCAAAAGAATGAAACTCGACTACAGCCTGTCCCTGTGTACTAAAATTAATTCAAAATGGATCAAAGACCTAAATATAAGACCTGAAACAATAAAGTACATAGAAGAAGACATAGGTACTAAAATCATGGACCGGGGTTTTAAAGAACGTTTTATGAACTTGACTCCAATGGCAAGAGAAGTGAAGGCAAAGATAAATGAATGGGACTACATCAGAATTAAAAGTTTTTCTCAGCAAGAGAAACTGATATCAAAATAAACAGACAGCCAACTATGTGGGAACTGATATTTTCAAACGACAGCTCAGATAAGGGCCTAATATCCAAAATTTACAAAGAACTCATAAAACTCAACAACAAACAAACAAACAATCCAATAAAAAAATGGGAAGAGGACATGAACAGACACTTCTCCCAGGAAGAGATACAAATGGCCAACAGATATATGAAAAGATGCTCAGCTTCATTAGTTATTAGAGAAATGCAAATCAAAACTACAATGAGATACCACCTCACTCCTGTTAGATTAGCTATTATCAACAAGACGGGTAATAGCAAATGTTGGAGAGGCTGTGGAGAAAAAGGAACCCTCATTCACTGTTGGTGGTACTGTAAAGTAGTACAACCATTATGGAGGAAAGTATGGTGGTTCCTCAAAAAACTGCAAATAGAACTACCTTATGACCCAGCAATCCCTCTACTGGGTATATACCCCAAAACCTCAGAAACATTGATACGTGAAGACACATGTAGCCGCATGTTCATTGCAGCACTGTTCACAGTGGCCAAGACATGGAAACAACCAAAAAGCCCTTCAATAGAAGACTGGATAAAGAAGATGTGGCACATATACACTATGGAATACTACTCAGCCATAAGAAATGATGACATCAGATCATTTACAGCAAAATGGTGGGATCTTGATAACATTATAAGGAGTGAAATAAGCAAATCAGAAAAAAACAAGAACTACATGATTCCATAGATTGGTGGAACATAAAAATGAGACTAAGAGACATGGACAAGAGTGTGGTGGTTACCAAGGGTGGGGGGGGAGGGAGGACATGGGAGGGAGGGAGAGAGTTAGGGGGAGGGGGAGGGGCACAGAGAACTAGATAGAGGGTGGCGGAGGACAATCTGACTTTGGGCGAGGGGTTTGCAACATAATTTGATGACAAAATAACCTAGACATGTTTTCTTTGAATATATGTACCCTGATTTATTAATGTCATCCCATTACCATTAATAAAAATTTATTAAAAAAAATAGTGAAGGGAATTTTTTCCTCAATTTCTCTTTCTGACTGTTCATTGTTGTTGTATAAAAATGCCTCTGATTTCTGAGTATTAATTTTATATCCTGCCACATTGCTGAATTCATTTATCAGGTCCAGTAATTTTTTGACTGAGACTTTAGGATTTTCTAAATACAATATCATATCATCTGCAAATAATGATAGCTTTACTTCTTCTTTTCCAACTTGAATGCCTTTTATATCTTCTTCTTGTCTGATTGCTGTGGCTAGGACTTCCAGGACTATTTTGAATATGAGTGGTGAAAGGAGGCACCCCTGCTTTGTTCCTGATCTTAAGGGGATTGCTTTTAATTTTTGCCCATTGAGTATGATGTTGGCCATAGATGGCTTTTATCATGTAGAGGTATGTTCCCTGTATTCCCACTTTGCTGAGTTTTGATCATGAACAGGTGCTGGATTTTATCAAATGCTTTTTCTGCATCTATTGAAATTATCATGTGGTTTTTCTCCTTTCTCTTGTTATGTGCTGTATCACAGTGATAGATTTACAAATATTGTACCAGCCTTGCCTCCCTAGAACAAATTCCACTTGATCATGGAGTATGATTTTTCCATATATTGTTGGATCTGGTTTGCTAATATTTTTTGAGGATTTTAGTATCTATATTCATCAGGGACATTGGCCTATAATTTTCTTTCTTTGTGTTGTCTTTGCCTGGTTTTGGAATCAGAATTATGCTCGCCTCATAAAAGGAGCTTGGAAGTCTTCCTTCCTCTTGAATTTTGAAATAGTTTGAGAAGGATAGAAGTTAGTTCTTCTTTGAATATTTGGTAGAATTCACTTATGAAGCCATTTGGCCCAGAACTTTTCTTTGTTGGGAGTTTTTTGATAACTGTTTCAATCTCATTTGGTGTAATCAGTCTGTTTAGGTTTTCTGATTCTTCCAGATTGATTTTTGGAAGATTTTATGTTTCAAGGAATTTGTCCATTTTATCTAGGTTGTTTAGTTTTTTCGCATACAGTTCTTCATAGTATTTTCTTACAATCCTTTGTATTTCTGTTGTGTCAGTTATTATTTCTCCACTCTCATATCTAATTTTATTTATTTGAGTCCTCTCTCTTTTTTTCTTGGTGAGTCTAGTTAAAGGTTCATCAATCTTGTTTAGCCTTTCAAACAACCAGCTCCTAGTTTCATTGATCCTCTATATTGTTTCTTTAGTCTCTATGTCATTTATTTCTTCTCTGATCTTTATTATTTCCTTCCTTCTACTACATTTAGGCTTTACTTGCTGTTCTTTTTGTAGTTCTTTTAGATGCAGGGTTACGTTATTTATTTGAGCTTTTTCTAGCTTCTGAAAGTGTGCCTGTAGTGCTATGAACTTCCCTTTCAGTACTGCTTTTGCTGTGTCCCATAAATTTTAAGTTGTTGTATGCTCATTATCATTTGTTTCTAGGAATTTTTTTATTTCTTCTTTGATCTCATTCTCAATCCATTTGTTATTTAACAACCTGCTCTTTAGTTTCCATGTGTTTGAGAATTTTTGAGCTTTTCTGTTGTGGTTCATTTCTAGTTTCATGCCATTGTGATCAGAGAAAGTGCTTGATATGATTTCTATCTTCTTAAATTTGTTGAGACCACTCTTGTGCCCTAACATGTGGTCTATCCTAGAGAATAGGATAGAGAATAGAATGTACCATGAGCACTTGAAAAGAATGTATATTCTGATGCTTTAGGGTGAAAGGTTCTGTAGATAGCTATTAATTCGAGTTGATCTAGTGTGTCCTTTAAGTATGCTGTTTCTTTGTTAATTTTGTTTCTTGAGGATCTAGTAATGTTAGTGGGGTATTAAAATCCCCTACTATTATAGTGTTGCTGTTGATTATGCTCTTTATATCCATCAAAATCTGCTTTATATATTTAGGTGCTCCTATATTAGGTGCGTACATATTTATAATAGTTTTATCTTCCTGTTGGATTGCTCCCTTTATCATTATGTAGTGGCCTTCTTTATCTCTTACTATATCCTTTGTTAAAGTCCATTTTGTCTGATATAATTATGGCTACCCAGCTTTTTTTTCATTTCCATTTCCATGAAATGTTTTTTTCCATCCTTTTACCTTCAACCTATGTGCATCTTTTGTTTTAAGGTGTGTCTCTTGTAGACAGCATATGTACGGGTCCTGTTTTGTTATCCATGCAGCTACCCTATGTCTTTTTATTGGATCATTTAATCCATTTTCATTTAAGGTTATTATATATATGTAGTTGTTTATTGCCATTTTATTCTTTAAAGGTGCATTCCTTTTTTGCTATATTCTTTTCCCACTTTGATCTGTTTACACCATGCCCCTTAACATTTCCTGCTCCATTGGTTTGCTTGTAATGAATTCCTTGAGTTGTTTTTTGTCTGGGAAACTTTTTATTTTTCCTTCAATTTTAAATGATAGCCTTGCTGGATAAAGTAGTGTTGGTTGTAGGTTCTTGTTCTGCATTACTTTGAATATTTCTTGCCATTCTCTTCTGGCTTCAAGTGTTTCTGTTGAGAATTCTGATGTCATTATTATGGAGGCTCCTTTGTAGGTGATAGTCTTTTTTTTCTCTTGCAGCTCCTAATATTTTCTCTTTATCACTTAGCTTTGGTATTTTAATTATGATGTGTCTTGGTGTGGTTTCTTTGGGGTTTTTTTAGTGGAGTTCTCTGTGCTTTTTGAATTTGTGAGAGTTTCTCTTGCATTAATTTAGGGAAGTTTGTAACTATGATATGATTGAGTAAAGCCTCTATCCCTTGTTCTTTCTCTTGTTCTTCAGGTACCCCTATGATGCGGATGTTATTTCTCTTTATGTTGTCACAGAGCTCTCTAAGAGTTTTCTCAGACTTTTTGAGTCTCTTTTCTTTCTTCTTCTCTGCTTTCATGCCTTCATTCCAGTTGTTTTCCAACTCGCTGATTCGATCGTCAGCTCTATCCATCCTGTTTTTAATTCCTTCCATTGTGGTCTTCATTTCTGATATTGTATTTGTCATCTCTGACTGATTCATTTTTTTTTTTTAATAAATTTTTATTAATGGTAATGGGATGACATTAATAAATCAGGGTACATATATTCAAAGAAAACATGTCTAGGTTATTTTGTCATCAAATTATGTTGCAAACCCCTCGCCCAAAGTCAGATTGTCCTCCGTCACCCTCTATCTAGTTCTCTGTGCCCCTCCCCCTCCCCCTAACTCTCTCCCTCCCTCCCTCCCATGTCCTCCCTCCCCCCCCACCCTTGGTAACCACCACACTCTTGTCCATGTCTCTTAGTCTCATTTTTATGTTCCACCAATGTATGGAATCATGTAGTTCTTGTTTTTTTCTGATTTGCTTATTTCACTCCTTATAATGTTATCAAGATCCCACCATTTTGCTGTAAATGATCTGATGTCATCATTTCTTATGGCTGAGTAGTATTCCATAGTGTATATGTGCCACATCTTCTTTATCCAGTCTTCTATTGAAGGGCTTTTTGGTTGTTTCCATGTCTTGGCCACTGTGAACAGTGCTGCAATGAACATGCAGCTACATGTGTCTTCACGTATCAATGTTTCTGAGGTTTTGGGGTATATACCCAGTAGAGGGATTGCTGGGTCATAAGGTAGTTCTATTTGCAGTTTTTTGAGGAACCACCATACTTTCCTCCATAATGGTTGTACTACTTTACAGTCCCACCAACAGTGAGTGAGGGTTCCTTTTTCTCCACAGCCTCTCCAACATTTGCTATTACCCGTCTTGTTGATAATAGCTAATCTAACAGGGGTGAGGTGGTATCTCATTGTAGTTTTGATTTGCATTTCTCTAATAACTAATGAAGCTGAGCATCTTTTCATATATCTGTTGGCCATTTGTATCTCTTCCTGGGAGAAGTGTCTGTTCATGTCCTCTTCCCATTTTTTTATTGGATTGTTTGTTTGTTTGTTGTTGAGTTTTATGAGTTCTTTGTAAATTTTGGATATTAGGCCCTTATCTGAGCTGTCGTTTGAAAATATCAGTTCCCATATAGTTGGCTGTCTGTTTATTTTGATATCAGTTTCTCTTGCTGAGAAAAACTTTTAATTCTGATGTAGTCCCATTCATTTATCTTTGCCTTCACTTCTCTTGCCATTGGAGTCAAGTTCATAAAACGTTCTTTAAAACCCAGGTCCATGATTTTAGTACCTATGTCTTCTTCTATGTACTTTATTGTTTCAGGTCTTATATTTAGGTCTTTGATCCATTTTGAATTAATTTTAGTACACGGGGACAGGCTGTAGTCGAGTTTCATTCTTTTGCATGTGGCTTTCCAGTTTTCCCAACACCATTTGTTGAAGAGGCTTTCTTTTCTCCATTGTGTGTTGTTGGCCCCTTTATCAAAGATTATTTGACCATATATATGTGGTTTTATTTCTGGGCTTTCTATTCTGTTCCATTGGTCTGAGTGTCTATTTTTTTGCCAATACCATGCTGTTTTTGATTATCGTGGCCCTATAATATAGTTTAAAGTCAGGTATTGTAATGCCCCCAGCTTCATTCTTTTTCCTTAGGATTGTTTTGGCTATTCGGGGTTTTTTATAGTTCCATATAAATCTGATGATTTTTTGTTCCATTTCTTTAAAAAATCTCATAGGGATTTTGATGGGAATTGCATTAAATTTGTATATTGCTTTGGGTAATATGGCCATTTTGATTATATTTATTCTTCCTATCCAAGAACAAGGAATATTTTTCCATCTCATTGTATCTTTTTTGATTTCCCTTAACAATGCTTAGTAATTTTCATTATATAGGTCCTTTACGTTCTTTGTTATGTGTATTCCTAGGTATTTTATTTTTTTTTGTTGCAATCGTGAAGGGGATTATTTTTTTGAGTTCGTTTTTCTAATATTTCATTGTTGGCATATAGAAAGGCTATGGACTTTTGTATGTTAATTTTGTATCCTGCGACCTTACTGTATTGGTTTATTGTTTCTAATAATCTTTTTGTGGAGTCCTTTGGGTTTTCGATGTATAGGATCATATCATCAGCAAAAAGTGATAGCTTTACTTCTTCTTTTCCGATATGGATGCCTTTTATTTCTTTGTCTTGTCTGATTGCTCTGGCCAGAACTTCTAGCACCACGTTGAATAAGAGTGGAGAGAGTGGACAACCCTGTCTTGTTCCTGATTTAAGGTAGAAAGTCCTCAGTTTTATGCCGTTTAATAGGATGTTGGCTGATGGTTTATCATATATGGCCTTTATCATGTTGAGATATTTTCCTTCTATACCCATTTTGTTGAGAGTCTTAAACATAAAATTGTGTTGTATTTTATCAAAAGCCTTTTCTGAATCTATTGATAGGATCATGTGGTTTTTGTTCTTTGTTTTGTTGATATGGTGTATTACGTTAACCGTTTTGCGTATGTTGAACCATCCTTGAGATTCTGGGATGAATCCCACTTGATCATGATGTATTATTTTTTAATATGTTGTTGTATTCGGTTTGCCAGTATTTTGTTTAGTATTTTAGCATCTGTATTCATTAGAGATATTGGTCTGTAGTTTTCTTTCTTTGTGCCATCCTTGCCAGGTTTTGGTATGAGGGTTATGTTGGCCTCATAAAATGTGTTTGGAAGTATTGCTTCTTCTTCAATTTTTTGGAAGACTTTGCGTAGAATAGGAACCAAGTCTTCTTTGAATGTTTGATAGAATTCAGTAGTATAACCGTCTGGGCCTGGACTTTTATTTTTGGGGAGATTTTTAATAGTTTTTTCTATTTCCTCCCTGCTGATTGGTCTGTTTAGGCTTTCTGCTTCTTCATGACTCAGTCTAGGTAGGTTGTATTGTTCTAGGAATTTATCCATTTCTTCTAGATTGTTGTATTTGGTGGCATATAATTTTTCATAGTATTCTATAATAATTCTTTGTATATCTATGATGTCTGTGGTGATCTCTCCTCTTTCATTTTGGATTTTATTTATTTGAGTCCTGTGTCTTTTTTCCTTGGTGAGTCTTGCCAAGGGTTTGTCAATTTTGTTGATCTTTTCAAAGAACCAGCTCCTTGTTTTATTGATTTTTTCTATAGTTTTTCTGTTCTCTATTTCATTTATTTCTGCTCTGATTTTTATTATCTCCTTTCTTCGGCTGGTTTTGGGTTGTCTTTGTTCTTCTTTTTCTAGTTCCTTAAGGTGTGAAGTTAAGTGGTTTACTTCGGCTCTCTCTTGTTTGTTCATATAGGCCTGAAGTGATATGAACTTTCCTCTTATTACTGCTTTTGCTGCATCCCAGAGATTCTGATATGTCGTATTTTCATTTTCATTTGTCTGTATATATCTTTTGATTTCTGCACTTATTTCTTCTTTGACCCATTCATTTTTTAGAAGTATGTTGTTTAGTTTCCACATTTTTGTGGGTTTTCCCCCTCTTTTTTGCAGTTGAATTCTAGTTTCAAGCTTTTTGATCAGAGAATATACTTGGTACAATTTCAATTTTTCTAAATTTGCTGATATTGTATTTGTAGCCCAAGATATGGTCAATTCTTGAGAACTTTCCATGTACACTAGAGAAAAATGTATACTCTGTCGCTTTGGGATGAAGTGTCCTGTAGATGTCTATCATATCCAGGTGTTCTAGTATTTCATTTAAGGCCACTATATCTTTATTGATTCTCTGTTTGGATGACCGATCTAGAGCCGTCAGCGGTGTATTGAGGTCTCCAAGTATGATTGTATTTTTGTTAGTTTTTGTTTTAAGGTCAATAAGTAGCTGTCTTATATATTTTGGTGCTCCTTGGTTTGGTGCATATATATTAAGGATTGTTATGTCTTCTTGATTCAACTTCCCCTTAATCATTATGAAATAACCATTTTTATCTCTGAGTACTTTTTCTGTCTTGTAGTCAGCATTATTAGATATGAGTATTGCTACGCCTGCTTTTTTTTGGGTGTTGTTTGCTTGGAGTATTGTTTTCCAGCCTTTCACTTTGAATTTGTTTTTATCCTTGTTGCTTAGATGTGTTTCTTGTAGGCAGCATATAGTTGGATTTTCTTTTTTAATCCATTCTGCTACTCTGTGTCTTTTTATTGGTAAGTTTAATCCATTTACATTTAGTGTAATTATTGACACTTGTGGGTTCCATACTGCCATTTTATAAATTGCTTTCTGTTAGTTTTGTATCTAGTTTGATTCTTCTCTTTTGTTTTTCTATCATTTGTTTTTGTTTGTTTGTGTTCCATACTTCTTTCCTCTGTTGCTACCTTTTTTAAGTCAAGTGTTTTTGTGGTGGTTTTTTTGAGAGTGGTTACCATTAAGTAATGAAAAGGGTACCTACCATATTCATTGTAGTACCCTATCTTATAAGTTTTTGTGCACTTCATCATCCTTTGCTACTGTTAATCTCCATCCTCTTTCCCCTTTTTTTCCTTTGTTGTCACAGTTTAAGTTTGGTTTTATTGTGTTCTTGGTGGAGCTGATACTTGTGGTGTTGTTTTCTTTTGTTCCTTGAATCTGGTTGGAAAACCCCCCTTAGTATTTCCTGGAGTGGGGGCTTTCTGTTGATAAATTCTCTCATCTTTTCTGTATTTGTGAATGTTTTTATATCTCCTTCATACTTGAAGGATAGCTTTGATGGGTATAGTATTCTTGGCTGAAAGTTCCTCTCTTTCAGGGCTTTAAATATTGGGGTCCACTCTCTTCTAGCTTGTAGAGTTTCTGCTGAGAAATCTGATGATAATCTAATAGGCCTTCCTTTATATGTTGTACTCTTCTTTTCCTGGCTGCCTTGAGAATTTTTTCTTTGTCATTGGTTTGTGTCATCTTTATTATGATGTGCCTTGGAGTGGATTTGTTGGGGTTAAGAAAACTTGGTGTTCTGTTTGCTTCTTGAATTTGAGGCTTTAGTTCCTTCCACAGGCTTGGGAAGTTCTCATCTATTATTTGTTTGAGTATATTCTCCATTCCATTTTCTTTCTCTTCTCCCTCTGATATACCTATTATTCTTATTTTATTCTTTCTGATGGAGTCAGACAATTCCTGTAGGGCTTTCTCGTTTTTTATTATTTTTGAGTCTCTTTCTTCTTCTCTCTGTTGTGCCTCAAGTTGTTTTTCTTCTATTTCACTAATCCTATCTTCAATCTGGGCTGTTCTGTTAGCTAAGCTTGTTACCTCGTTTTTCAGCTCGTGAATTGAGTTTTTCATTTCTGTTTGATTTGTTTTTATAGTTTCAGTTTCCTTGGTAATATATTCTTTGTGTTCATTGAGTTGTTTTCTGATCTCCCTATATTGCCTTTCTGTGTTTTCTTGTATATCTCTGAGTATTTTTAAGATTTCTATTTTAAATTCTCTGTCATTTAGCTCCAAGGCTTCCAATATGTTAAGTCTTTTCTCCATAGATTTTTCCACATCTATTTGTGTTACCTCTCTTTCTTTTGTATCCATAATATTCGATTTCCTCTTTCTTATCGGCATCTGAGGGTGGTCTTATTGATAGCACTAATTAGAATTAATAAAGAGTAAAAAGAAAAAAAAAAAGGGTAAAACACCCCACAAAAAAAAAACAGTAATAATTTATTATTTCCCCCTTTTTTTCTCTCTTCTCTTTCCCTCCTCTCTCCTCCTCAGGGAAATATCGTGCCTATAATGGAGGGCCTGATTTGGGGTGAAGAGTTCAAGGGGCAAAAAAAGGGAGTAGGGACCTAATAAATGCAAAAAAAAAAAAAAAAAAAAAAAAGGAAGAAAATCTTAGACAAGCATAAGATGATTTGCTTGTAAGTGATGGTCAACTAAGAGATATAATGAGAGGGATAAGAGGGAATCAGAAAAAAGGACCAAAAAAGAATAATAAAGAAGAAAAAATAAAAATAATAAGTAAAAATCTGTTGTATTAAGTGGAGCGAAGACTAAATACAATGGAGACCTTGGGTTGGTAGGACCCAAAATGCCACAAAAATAAACAAACAAGAGAAAAAAAAATAAAAACAAAAGCAAAAAAGAGAAATAAAGCCAAAAAAAAAGCCTTGAGTCCCAAATTAACTAATTTGTTTGTGATTGAGGATTATATGGGAGGAAAGTAAAATGAGAAAAGAAAAAACGAATAGAAAGGAAAAAATAAAAAGAGAAAAACGAAGGAAGAAATAAAATAGGAAGAGAAAAAAACAAAATAAAGCAAGAGAAAAAAAAAAACAACAGAGGAGAGAGTGAGAGTTAAGTGTTTTGGAGTATAACCTTAAAGGAGGGTGAGGATGAAGAAGAAAAATAAAATGCAACACTCATGGGTAGTGTAGTTCAAGAAAGGGGAAGCATAAGATGGGCAGAGAGTAGAAGGACCGAGGTGGAGGAAATAAAGGCAAAAAGATAGAAGAAACAAACAACAACAACAACAACAAAAAATTAGTTTATCAAGTTGTAAAGTCTGTGGGTTTTTCTTGATTTTGAGAGGTTAACTTCTTCCTTTTTCTTTTCTCTCCCTCTTCCTAGTCGGTGACTCTGTACCCCAAGCTCTGCCCCTGTGTCACTCTTAGGTAGGGATTTGCAGTTGATGGGATTCTATGGCAATGTCATATAATTGGCTTTAGTCTTGCTGGAAGTAAAGGCTTGTTGGCGTTTGCAGGGTCCAACGATGAGAGAGTTTGCTTTCCTGGATTCTCTCTCCTAGTCCCCCCTTTCTGAATTAGCAGCCTGGTGATCCAGCTATAAGGCTGCAACTGTTTCTGCCTGGGGAGTAAGAGGCTCAAAGAGCTGGGAAATCCCCACTCTATCCCCACTCAGTGCAAGGCTTTGGGAAAGGCTCTGACAGTCAGGGCCTCCAGTGTAATCAGGCGGGGGGTGGGAGTCAATTGTTGTCAAGGTGACTGTTCAGCGCCTATCATTTAGTTGGACCTCTCAACCCAGGCTTTCCACACTTTGTAGCCTGTTTTTGCAGGGAAGAAGAGGCACTAGTCTCTGCTTACGACTAGTGTAGTATAGACCTTATTATCTGCCAAGTCCTTCTTGTTAGCGTTTATCCCTGAATATGGAGGCTCTATCAATCAGAAGTTGCCCCCGCCCCTTTAGCAAGAGGCACTAAAAAATATCACGCCTCTTGTCTTGGATCGCTGAACTGAGAGAGATCTTATCAATTAGAACCGAGGGTGCGCAGATTTTATGGGTTAAGCTAATTTCAGTGATTGGGTCGCAGCTGTGTTTCCGAAGGTATTTTAGGCTGCCTGCGCGCGCCCCTTTCCCAACGCTTGATTGTTAGCTTGAATGGCTGGGTGAGGTGCCCCGCCCATGGAGAGAATCTCCCAAGCCTCTCCCGCTCGCCCCGCTGCTGGCGGCTGGACCGCACCAGGCACAGGATAATGGAGCCCCCTGGGTGTGCGGGCCAGCAGGGCGCCCTGGGCTTGTGGAATGCCCAAGGCACGCGCGCGAATGGGGCGCTCCGGGCACCGGTGGTCGGCGACCCCCACTTGCAGTGTGCGGGCCGCTGGGAACGTCAGTGGTGCTCAACCGGACCGGGCGCGCGCGCGGCGGCTCGTGGCGGCCGCTCGCGGTGGCGGTTCGCGGGGGCTCGCGGTGGCGGTTCGCGGGGGTTCGCGGCAGCTCGCGGGGGCTCGCGGCGGCTTGCGGTTCCCAAGTATATGGGCTGACTCACCGCAGGCGCACTCCCTGGCGGCTTGAATGAGCGTCGCTGCGGTAGCTTCCTCCACACCCTCGTCTCTCAGATTCAAGTGATAACAGTCCTTTTGCTTTCAGTTTGTGTGGAACTCCGGAATGCTCCAAGGATAAATTTTTCTGTTTCTAGTTGATAAATTTGTTGTGATTTAGGGGAGAGCTGTCGGACGCGCTTCTCACGGTGCCATTTCCGTGACGTCATCCACGACTGATTCTTTTTTAATATTTCAATATCCTTTTTTATACTTGCTATTTATTTACGTGTTCATGATGACCATCCATTGTTGTTCTAAGATCCCTAAACATTTTTACAATCATTATTTTAAACTTTGCATCCGGAAGTTTGATTATTTCCATATCACTCAGTTCATCTCCTGAAGGTGTCTCTTGTGGTTTCATTTGGATTGAACTTTTTTGTCTTCTCATTGTGTCTGAGTGTCTGGGTGTTTTGTTTGTAGAGCTGGTTGAGTCTAGGCTTGGTTTTGTCCGTCTCTAGTTTTTACTTGTGTTGTTTCTAGGTCTTCTTGGGTTGGTATCAGCTATTAGTTGTAATCTACTTTAGGATTTGGGCTGCTTTGAAGTCTTGATTTGTTTGTTTTCTTAACAGGTGATTGTCTTGTTTGTTGATCTCAGCAGGGGGCTTATTTGAAACTGTATCCAGGAATGCGGTGGGTGTGACCTGAGGCTCTGAAGTTCTCTTCTGCCGGTTAATCTCTCTGGGGGTGGGATGCTTTCTCAGTTTCAGTAGCGGGAGGTGTATCTCAGATCTCCATGGAGACCTGAGTTACTGCCTCTCCTCCCCACTTCTTGTTTTCAGCTGTGTCCTGTTGCTCTGATTGGACCTGGAGAGATGTCTGTATCTCTGTAACCTGGAAGTACTTTTGTATTTCACTTTGTGGAAGGATCATCCCCTCCCCCAGTTATGGCCGCCTCCAGCACTGAATGAATCAGCTTTTTATGTCATCACCTATATTCTTCTCCCCCTCACCATCTGTCTCTCTCTCTCTACTTTCTTTTTGGAAGACAAGCAGGTCCATTCAACACACCTCATTTCCTGGTCACCAGGCAAGTGGCTGTGAGCAGAATTTACTGCTCTTTTCCTTGGAGTGGGAGCCCTGCCCCACCCCCCCTCTGTTCCTGTAAGCAGGGGAGATTCAGGCACTCCCCACCAGGTTTGTTGTGGCTTCTTCTTTGCTCCTTGGTTTTTGAAAGCTGTTTTTGTAGTCTAGATTTGGTTTTTCATGCTGATTATTCACAAATTAGTTTATAATCCAGTTTGGTGGTGTGAGCTGGGAGTCTGTGCGTCTGTCTACTCTGCTGCCATCTTCAGGTATAGCCATCACCCATTCTAATAGGGTATGGTCTCCTGGGTTGTCATGGCAGTTTTGAAGATGCTGCCTTAAGGTGCAGTGGGTCATAATGGTGGCCAATTTCTTCATCTCTTTTCTGAGAGCATGATGCCATCCACCTCTGTGTCGCACAGTTGTAGTAACCAGCCTACCAGGGGCTCGGTAGGTTTCTGCCTAAATTGTGCCCCCAACTACATCATCTCTGACTGGGTGTAGGTCTGGACCACAGAGTACTGAACCACCTGCAGAGGGGGCTGTAGCTGCCCCTGCACTTTTGGCTGATGGCTTTTTGCCTTTTGGGTGACCACTGGCCAGGCTCTGAGTCTGCTGATTACAGTTTCTGCTTTAGCCTCCTCCTCCCGAGAAGAGTCAGAAACATCTGTTCCTGCTGACTCAGATCCACTCTGCCAGCCAAGATGTTCCTTCTTCAGCAACCATTTCAGCTTCAGCAGCTGGTGGCTCTCAGCCTGAAGCTGAAACTTGAGCTCTTGAACCTGCAGTTGTGTATCAACCAACTGTCAGTGCCAGCATTCCACTTCCAGGGAAAACTAGAGCTCACAAATTGGTAACTCCTTCTCCAGGGACCGTTCAAGTTCCAGGCACCATTGGTGTTCAGCCTGTATCTCATACTGCAGCTTTAGAGAGCTGTTGGCCTCCTTCTTCAATGCTTGCTCCACTTCAAGCTGTTGTTGATTCTCAGCCTGTAGCCTGACCTGCAGTTCTCAGACCTGCAGCTGTTTCTCCAGTGACCATTCCATCTCATCCCATTGTTGCTGCTTGGTCTGCAGCTCATCCTGGAGCTCTAGACTTCAGGCAGCCCCTTGAACAGAGATCTTGATTTCCTCTTGCAAGTCTGTAAAAATAAGGTGACCAATCATCCTCCTTTAGGGAGGATATTCCTTCTTTTGTATATTCTGTCCTCCCTTGAAAAGTGTCCTCCCACATGTCCTCCTTTTTGATATTGGAATACTAATTTGTAAATGTCCATATTCAATTGATGCAGAGTTGACCCATTGCGTGTGATGTGATGTATCTGTATTTAACATGACAATTTGTCAAGGATCAGTATACAGTGCAGTGAGATGCAATTATGGGATGCATGTGCTCCGCACGGGAAACCTTGAAAAAGCACATGATATACCGAGTGTGCAAATGGCTTTGTGTACTACTTATTGAAACACCACATGGCACATACAACATTGTAGACTTACGATAATTTCTTTCTCAGTGAATATCGAATCATAGACAGGTAAGCACAATTCACATTTTATTAATTCATTATCTATTTAATAATTTTGAAATGCATATAATTTTATTTACAAGTATTTTCCTGAAATTCGAGTTTTAAAGTGGAAATCTAACCTCAAATCATATCTATTAATAACACATTTTAATTAAATAGTTGCATAAAACAGACATTTTTTAATTAGAAAATGATAAATACATCCAAATATCACTCCAAATTAGTGGGTTTGTTTGATATTTAGTTTTAGTAAATGAGTACTTTTTTCTTAAAATTATAATTAAAAATTAATAGGCATGTAAGCATAATTACAATATAAAATATTACAAATGTTTTAATTATGCATTTATCATATTATAGTGTATTATTGTTGCAATGAATAAAATGTTTCTTTTATTTATAATACTGTTTTCTTCAATTTATTTTTGTTTTCCTTTTCATTGTAAAAATGTTGGTCACCTTAATGAAAACCACACAGCGCATGGTCCCCAAAAGGAGAGTCATGGGGAACCATACACTGGAGAACAATGACCACTCCTCTACTTCACCCTTCTGGGGTGTTGGCGGCTCCATACTAATCTGATCCAAATCCTGCTGGCTGTGCCAGATGTAAGGCTGTTGGCCATTGTCATGCAGGTTCACACTGGATTTGGGCAGAAGGAAAAGGAAATGTGGAGCTGGAGGATGGTGGGCCATTCCGTTTATTAGAGTCTCGCAATGAAGGATGAGCAAGCAGGCAGGGAAAACTGCTTTTCCTTCTCTCTCTTAGGACTAGCAGAACAGGCCAAGGGAAAACCTCTTCTCTGGCAAACAATAGCAAACAATGGCCCCTCCCAATGATGGCATGCAATCCACAATTTACAATCTGCCACCCCGAGGGCAAGCAACAGTCTGGCAGAGTATAAGGTGAGCAAGTCTAACACACTTGTTTGCCCAACAGCAGGCATTCTTTTTTTTTTTTTTTTATAATAATTTTATTTTTTTAATGGGGTGGCATCAATAAATCAGGATACATATATTCAAAGATAACAAGTCCAGGTTATCTTGTCATTCAATTATGTTGCATACCCATCACCCAAAGCCAGATTGTCCTCTGTCACCTTCTATCTTGTGATTTTTTTGCCCCTCCCCCTCCCCCTTTCCCTCTCCCATTCCCCCCTCCCCCCCCATAACCACCACACTCTTATCAATGTCTCTTAGTTTCAATTTTATGTCCCACCTACGTATGAAATAATGCAGTTCCTGTTTTTTTCTGATTTACTTATTTCGCTTCGTATCATGTTATCAAGATCCCACCATTTTGCTGTAAATGTTCCAATGACATCATTTCTTATGGCTGAGTAGTATTCCATAGTGTATATGTGCCACATCTTCTTTATCCAGTCATCTATTGACGGGCTTTTTGGTTGTTTCCATGTCCTGGCCACTGTGAACAATGCTACAATAAACATGGGGCTGCATGTGTCTTTACGTATCAATGTTTCTGAGTTTTGGGGGTATATACCCAGTAGAGGGATTGCTGGGTCATAAGGTACTTCTATTTTCAGTTTTTTGAGGAACCACCATACTTTCTTCCATAATGGTTGTACTACTTTACATTCCCACCAACAGTGGATGAAGGTTCCTTTTTCTCCACAGCCTCTCCAACATTTGCTATTACCTGTCTTGCTAATAATAGCTAATCTAACAGGTGTGAGGTGGTATCTCATTGCCGTTTTTATTTTTTTTTAATAAATTTTTATTAATGGTAATGGGATGACATTAATAAATCAGGGTACATATATTCAAAGAAAACATGTCTAGGTTATTTTGTCATCAAATTATGTTGCAAACCCCTCGCCCAAAGTCAGATTGTACTCCGTCACCCTCTATCTAGTTCTCTGTGCCCCTCCCCCACCCCCTAACTCTCTCCCTCCCGCCCTCCCATGTCCTCCCTCCCCCCCTACCCTTGGTAACCACCACACTCTTGTCCATGTCTCTCAGTCTCATTTTTATGTTCCACCAATGTATGGAATCATGTAGTCCTTGTTTTTTTCTGATTTACTTATTTCACTCCTTATAAAGTTATCAAGATCCCACCATTTTGCTGTAAATGATCCGATGTCATCATTTCTTATGGCTGAGTAGTATTCCATAGTGTATATGTGCCACATCTTCTTTATCCAGTCTTCTATTGAAGGGCTTTTTGGTTGTTTCCATGTCTTGGCCACTGTGAACAGTGCTGCAATGAACATGCAGCTACATGTGTCTTCACGTATCAATGTTTCTGAGGTTTTGGGGTATATACCCTGTAGAGGGATTGCTGGGTCATAAGGTAGTTCTATTTGCAGTTTTTTGAGGAACCACCATACTTTCCTCCATAATGGTTGTACTACTTTACAGTCCCACCAACAGTGAATGAGGGTTCCTTTTTCTCCACAGCCTCTCCAACATTTGCTATTACCCGTCTTGTTGATAATAGCTAATCTAACAGGAGTGAGGTGTTATCTCATTGTAGTTTTGATTTGCATTTCTCTAATAACTAATGAAGCTGAGCATCTTTTCATATATCTGTTGGCCATTTGTATCCCTTCCTGGGAGAAGTGTCTGTTCATGTCCTCTTCCCATTTTTTTATTGGATTGTTTGTTTGTTTGTTGTTGAGTTTTATGAGTTCTTTGTAAATTTTGGATATTAGGCCCTTATCTGAGCTGTCGTTTGAAAATATCAGTTCCCATATAGTTGGCTGTCTGTTTATTTTGATATCAGTTTCTCTTGCTGAGCAAAAACTTTTAATTCTGATGTAGTCCCATTCGTTTATCTTTGCCTTCACTTCTCTTGCCATTGGAGTCAAGTTCATAAAATGTTCTTTAAAACCCAGGTCCATGATTTTAGTACCTATGTCTTCTTCTATGTACTTTATTGTTTCAGGTCTTATATTTAGATCTTTGATCCATTTTGAATTAATTTTAGTACACGGGGACAGGCTGTAGTCGAGTTTCATTCTTTTGCATGTGGCTTTCCAGTTTTCCCAACACCATTTGTTGAAGAGGTTTTCTTTTCTCCATTGTGTGTTGTTGGCCCCTTTATCAAAGATTATTTGACCATATATATGTGGTTTTATTTCTGGGCTTTCTATTCTGTTCCATTGGTCTGAGTGTCTATTTTTTTTGCCAATACCATGCTGTTTTGATTATCGTGGCCCTATAATATAGTTTAAAGTCAGGTATTGTAATGCCCCCAGCTTCATTCTTTTTCCTTAGGATTGTTTTGGCTATTCGGGGTTTTTTATAGTTCCATATAAATCTGATGATTTTTTGTTTCATTTCTTTAAAAAAATCTCATAGGGATTTTGATGGGAATTGCATTAAATTTGAATATTTCTTTGGGTAATATGGCCATTTTGATTATATTTATTCTTCCTATCCAAGAACAAGGAATATTTTTCCATCTCATTGTATCTTTTTCGATTTCCCTTAACAATGCTTTGTAATTTTCATTATATAGGTACTTTACGTTCTTTGTTATGTTTATTACTAGGTATTTTATTTTTTTTGTTGCAATCGTGAAGGGGATTATTTTTTTGAGTTCGTTTTCTAATATTTCATTGTTGGCATATAGAAAGGCTATGGACTTTTGTATGTTAATTTTGTATCCTGCGACCTTACTGTATTGGTTTATTGTTTCTAATAATCTTTTTGTGGAGTCCTTCGGGTTTTCGATGTATAGGATCATATCATCAGCAAAAAGTGATAGCTTTACTTCTTCTTTTCCGATATGGATGCCTTTTATTTCTTTGTCTTGTCTGATTGCTCTGGCCAGAACTTCTAGCACCACGTTGAATAAGAGTGGAGAGAGTGGACAACCCTGTCTTGTTCCTGATTTAAGGTAGGAAGTCCTCAGTTTTATGCCGTTTAATAGGATGTTGGCTGATGGTTTATCATATATGGCCTTTATCATGTTGAGATATTTTCCTTCTATACCCATTTTGTTGAGAGTCTTAAACATAAAATTGTGTTGTATTTTATCAAAAGCCTTTTCTGCATCTATTGATAGGATCATGTGGTTTTTGTTCTTTGTTTTGTTGATATGGTGTATTACGTTAACCGTTTTGCGTATGTTGAACCATCCTTGAGATTCTGGGATGAATCCCACTTGATCATGATGTATTATTTTTTTAATATGTTGTTGTATTCGGTTTGCCAGTATTTTGTTTAGTATTTTAGCATCTGTATTCATTAGAGATATTGGTCTGTAGTTTTCTTTCTTTGTGCCATCCTTGCCAGGTTTTGGTATGAGGGTTATGTTGGCCTCATAAAATGTGTTTGGAAGTATTGCTTCTTCTTCAATTTTTTGGAAGACTTTGAGTAGAATAGGAACCAAGTCTTCTTTGAATGTTTGATAGAATTCACTAGTATAACCGTCTGGGCCTGGACTTTTATTTTTGGGGAGATTTTTAATAGTTTTTTCTATTTCCTCCCTGCTGATTGGTCTGTTTAGGCTTTCTGCTTCTTCATGACTCAGTCTAGGAAGGTTGTATTGTTCTAGGAATTTATCCATTTCTTCTAGATTGTTGTATTTGGTGGCATATAATTTTTCATAGTATTCTACAATAATTCTTTGTATATCTATGATGTCTGTGGTGATCTCTCCTCTTTCATTTTGGATTTTATTTATTGGAGTCCTGTGTCTTTTTTCCTTGGTGAGTCTTGCCAAGGGTTTGTCAATTTTGTTGATCTTTTCAAAGAACCAGCTCCTTGTTTTATTGATTTTTTCTATAGTTTTTCTGTTCTCTATTTCATTTATTTCTGCTCTGATTTTTATTATCTCCTTTCTTCGGCTGGTTTTGGGTTGTCTTTGTTCTTCTTTTTCTAGTTCCTTAAGGTGTGAAGTTAAGTGGTTTACTTCGGCTCTCTCTTGTTTGTTCATATAGGCCTGAAGTGATATGAACTTTCCTCTTATTACTGCTTTTGCTGCATCCCAGAGATTCTGATATGTCGTATTTTCATTTTCATTTGTCTGTATATATCTTTTGATTTCTGCGCTTATTTCTTCTTTGACCCATTCATTTTTTAGAAGTATGTTGTTTAGTTTCCACATTTTTGTGGGGTTTTCCCCCTCTTTTTTGCAGTTGAATTCTAGTTTCAAGGCTTTATGATCAGAAAATATGCTTGGTACAATTTCAATTTTTCTAAATTTGCTGATATTGTCTTTGTGGCCCAACATATGGTCAATTCTTGAGAATGTTCCATGAACACTAGAGAAAAATGTATACTCTGTCGCTTTGGAATGAAGTGTCCTGTAGATGTCTATCATATCCAGGTGTTCTAGTATTTCGTTTAAGGCCACTATATCTTTATTGATTCTCTGTTTGGATGACCGATCTAGAGCCGTCAGTGGTGTATTGAGGTCTCCAAGTATGATTGTATTTTTGTCAGTTTTTGTTTTAAGGTCAATAAGTAGCTGTCTTATATATTTTGGTGCTCCTTGGTTTGGTGCATATATATTAAGGATTGTTATGTCTTCTTGATTCTACTTCCCCTTAATCATTATGAAATGACCATTTTTGTCTCTGAGTACTTTTTCTGTCTTGTAGTCAGCCTTATTAGATATGAGTATTGCTACGCCTGCTTTTTTTTGGGTGTTGTTTGCTTGGAGTATTGTTTTCCAGCCTTTCACTTTGAATTTGTTTTTATCCTTGTTGCTTAGATGTGTTTCTTGTAGGCAGCATATAGTTGGATTTTCTTTTTTAATCCATTCTGCTACTCTGTGTCTTTTTATTGGTAAGTTTAATCCATTTACATTTAGTGTAATTATTGACACTTGTGGGTTCCCTACTGCCATTTTATAAATTGCTTTCTGTTAGTTTTGTATCTAGATTGATTCTTCTCTTTTATTTTTCTATCATTTGTTTTTGTTTGTTTGTGTTCCATACTTCTTTCCTCTGTTGCTACCTTTTTTAAGTCAAGTGTTTTTGTGGTGGTTTTTTTAAGGGTGTTTACCATTAAGTAATGAAAAGGGTACCTACCGTATTCATTGTAGTACCCTATCTTATAAGTATTTCTGCACTTCATCATCCTTTGCTACTGTTAATCTCCATCCTCTCCCCCCCTTTTTTCCTTTGTTGTCACAGTTTAAGTTTGGTTTTATTGTGTTCTTGGGGGAGCTGTTACTTGTGGTGTTGTTTTCTTTTGTTCTTTGAATCTGGTTGGAAAACCCCCTTTAGTATTTCCTGGAGTGGGGGCTTTCTGTTGATAAATTCTCTCATCTTTTCTGTATTTGTGAATGTTTTTATATCTCCTTCATACTTGAAGGATAGCTTTGATGGGTATAGTATTCTTGGCTGAAAGTTCCTCTCTTTCAGGGCTTTAAATATTGGGGTCCACTCTCTTCTAGCTTGTAGAGTTTCTGCTGAGAAATCTGATGATAATCTAATAGGCCTTCCTTTATATGTTGTACTTTTCTTTTCCCTGGCTGCCTTGAGAATTTTTTCTTTGTCATTGGTTTGTGTCATCTTTATTATGATGTGCCTTGGAGTGGGTTTGTTGGGGTTAAGAAAACTTGGTGTTCTGTTTGCTTCTTGAATTTGAGGCTTTAGTTCCTTCCACAGGCTTGGGAAGTTCTCATCTATTATTTGTTTGAGTATATTCTCCATTCCATTTTCTTTCTCTTCTCCCTCTGATATACCTATTATTCTTATGTTATTCTTTCTGATGGTGTCAGACAATTCCTGTAGGGCTTTCTCGTTTTTTTATTATTTTTGAGTCTCTTTCTTCTTCTCTCTGTTGTGCCTCAAGTTGTTTGTCTTCTATTTCACTAATCCTATCTTCAATCTGGGCTGTTCTGTTAGCTAAGCTTGTTACCTCGTTTTTCAGCTCGTGAATTGAGTTTTTCATTTCTGTTTGATTTGTTTTTATAGTTTCAATTTCCTTGGTAATATATTCTTTGTGTTCATTGAGTTGTTTTCTGATCTCCCTATATTGCCTTTCTGTGTTTTCTTGTATATCTCTGAGTATTTTTAAGATTTCTATTTTAAATTCTCTGTCACTTAGCTCCAAGGCTTTTAATATGTTAAGTCTTTTCTCCATAGATTTTTCCACATCTATTTGTGTTACCTCTCTTTCTTTTGTATCCATAATATTTGATTTTCTCTTTCTTATCGGCATCTGAGGGTGGTCTTATTGATAGCACTAATTAGAATTAATAAAGAGTAAAAAGTAGAAAAAAAAAAAAGGGTAAAACACCCCACAAAAAAAAAACAGTAATAATTTATTATTTCCCCTTTTTATTCTCTCTTCTCTTTCCCTCCTCTCCCCTCCTCAGGGAAATATCGTGCCTATAATGGAGGGCCTGATTTGGGGTGAAGAGTTCAAGGGGCAAAAAAAAGGGAGTAGGGACCTACTAAATGCAAAAAAAAAAAAAAAAAAAAAAGGAAGAAAATCTTAGACAAGCATAAGATGATTTGCTTGTAAGTGATGGTCAACTAAGAGATATAATGAGAGGGATAAGAGGGAACCAGAAAAAAGAACCAAAAAAGAATAATAAAGAAGAAAAAATAAAAATAATAAGTAAAAATCTGTTGTATTAAGTGGAGCGAAGACTAAATACAATGGAGATCTTGGGTTGGGAGGACCCAAAATGCCACAAAAATAAACAAACAAGAAAAAAAAATAAAAACAAAAGCAAAAAAGAGAAATAAAGCCAAAAAAAGCCTTGAGTCCCAAATTAACTAATTTTTTCGTGATTGAGGATTATATGGGAGGGAAGTAAAATGAGAAAAGAAAAAACGAATAGAAAGGGAAAAATAAGAAAAAGAGAAAAACGAAGGAAGAAATAAAATAGGAAGAGAAAAAAAACAAAATAAAGCAAGACAAAAAAAAAACAAACAAAAGAGGAGAGAGTGAGAGTTAAGTGTTTTGGAGTATAACCTTAAAGGAGGGTGAGGATGAAGAAGAAAAATAAAGTGCAACACTCATGGGTAGTGTAGTTCAAGAAAGGGGAAGCATAAGATGGGCAGAGAATAGAAGTACCGAGGTGGAGGAAATAAAGGCAAAAAGATAGAGGAAACAAACAACAACAACAACAAAAAATTAGTGGATCAAGTTGTAAAGTCTGTGGGTTTTTCTTGATTTTGAGAGGTTAACTTCTTCCTTTTACTTTTCTCTCCCTCTTCCTGGTCGGTGACTCTGTACCCCAGGCTCTGCCCCTGTGTCACTCTTAGGTAGGGATTTGCAGTTGATGGGATTCTATGGCAATGTCATATAATTGGCTTTAGTCTTGCTGGAAGTAAAGGCTTGTTGGCGTTTGCAGGGTCCAACGATGAGAGTTTTCTTTCCTGGATTCTCTCTCCTAGTCCCCCCTTTCTGAATTAGCAGCCTGGTGATCCAGCTATAAGGCTGCAACTGCTTCTGCCTGGGTATTTAGAGGCTCAAACAGCTGGGAAATCCCCACTCTATCCCCACTCAGTGCAAGGCTTTGGGAAAGGCTCTGAGAGTCAGGGCCTCCAGTGTAATCAGGCGGGGGTGGGAGTCAATTGTTGTCAAGGTGACTGTTCAGCGCCTATCATTTAGTTGGACCTCTCAACCCAGGCTTTCCACACTTTGTAGCCCGTTTTTGCAGGGAAGAAGGGGTACTAGTCTCTGCTTACGTCTAGTGTAGTATAGACCTTATTATCTGCCACGTCCTTCTTGTTAGCGTTTATCCCTGAATATGGAGGCTCTATCAATCAGAAGTTGCCCCCGCCCCTTTAGCGAGAGGCACTAAAAATATCACGCCTCTTGTCTTGGATCGCTGAACTGAGAGAGATCTTATCAATTAGAACCGAGGGTGCGCAGATTTCATGGGTTAAGCTAATTTCAGTGATTGGGTCGCAGCTGTGCTTCCGAAGGTATTTTAGGCTGCCTGCGTGCGCCCCTCCCCCAACGCTTGATTGTTAGCTTGAATGGCTGGGTGAGGTGCCCCGCCCACGGGGAGAATCTCCCAAGCCTCTCCCGCTCGCCCCGCCGCTGGCGGCTGGACCGCACCAGGCGCAGGATAATGGAGCCCCCTGGGTGTGCGGGTCAGCAGGGCGCCCTGGGCACGTGGAATGCCCAAGGCACGTGCGTAAATGGGGCGGTCTGGGCACCGGTGTCCGGCGACCCCCACTCGCAGTGTGCGGGCCGCTGGGAACGTCAGCGGTGCTCAACCGGACCGGGCGCGCGCGCGGCTGCTCGTGGCGCCTCGCGGCGTCGGCTTGTGGCGGCCGCTCGAGGTGGCGGTTTGCAGCGGCCGCTCGCGGCGGCGGCTCGCGGGGGCTCGCTGCGGCTCGCGGTTCCCAAGTATATGGGCTGACTCACCACAGGTGCACTTCCTTGCGGTTTGAAAGAATGTCCCTGTGGTAGATTCCTCCACACCCTCATCTCTCAGATTCAAGTGATAACAGTCCTTTCGTTATCAGTTTGTGTGGAACTCCGGAATGCTCCGAGGATAAATTTTTCTGTTTCTAGTTGATAAATTTGTTGTGATTTAGGGGAGAGCTGTCGGACGCGCTGCTCACGGCGCCATTTCCGTGACGTCACTCTCATTGCCGTTTTGATTTGCTTTTCTCTAATAGCTAAAGAAGATGAGCATCTTTTCATATATCTGTTGGCCATTTGTATTTCTTCCTGGGAGAAGTGTCTGTTCATATCCTCTTCCCATTTTTTTATTGGATTGTTTGTTTGTTTGTTGTTGAGTTTTATGAGTTCTTTGTATATTTTGGATATTAGGCCCTTATCTGAACTGTTGTTTGAAAATATCATTTCCCATTTAGTTGGCTTTCTGTTTATTTTGCTATCAGTTTCTCTTGCTGAGCAAAAACTTCTTAGTCTGATGTAGTCCCATTCATTAATTTTTGCCTTCACTTCTCTTGCCTTTGGAGTCAAATTCATAAAATGCTTTTTAAAACCCAGGTCCATAAGTTGAGTACCTATGTCTTCTTCTATGTACTTAATTGTTTCAGGTCTTATGTTTAGATCTTTGATCCATTTTGAGTTAATTTTTGTACATGGGGAGAGACTGTAGTCAGTTTCATTCTTTTGCATTTGGCTTTCCAGTTTTCCCAGCACCATTTATTGAAGAGGCTTTCTTTTCTCCATTGTGTGTTGTTGGCCCCTTTTTCAAAAATTATTTGACTATATATATATGTGGTTTTATTTCTGGACTTTCTATTCTGTTCCATTGGTCTGAGTGTCTATTTTTCTGCCAATACCATGCTGTTTTGATTGTTGTGGCCCTATAATATAGTTTGAAGTCAGGTATTGTAATGCCCCCAGCTTCATTCTTTTTCTTTAGGATTGCTTTGGCTATTCGGGGTTTTTTATAGTTCCATATAAATCTGATGATTTTTTGCTCTATTTCTTTAAAAAAGTCATTGGAAGTTTGATGGGAATTGCATTAAATTTGTATATTGCTTTGGGTAATATAGCCATCTTGATTATATTTATTCTTCCTAGCCAAGAACAAGGTATATTCTTCCATCTCATTATATCTTTTTCGATTTCCCTTAACAATGGTTTATAGTTTTCATTATATAAGTCCTTTACATTCTTTGTTATGTTTATTCCTAAGTATTTTATTTTTTTTGTTGCAATCGTGAAGGGGATTATTCTTTTGAGTTTGTTCTCAGTTGTTTTGTTGTTGGCATATAAAAAGGCAATTGACTTCTGTATGTTAATTTTGTATCCTGTGACCTTAATGTATTGGCTTATTGTTTCTAGTAGTCTTTTTGTGGATTCTTTGAGGTTTTCGATGTATAGGATCATATCATCTGCAAAAAGTGATACCTTTACTTCTTTTTTACCAATATGGATGCCTTTTATTTCTTTGTCTTGTCTGATTGCTCTGGCTAGAACCTCTAGTACCACATTAAATAAGAGTGGACAGAGTGGACAACCCTGTCTTGTTCCTGATTTAAGGGGGAAAGCTTTCAGTTTAGTGCCATTTAATATGATGTTAGCTGATGATTTATCATATATGGCCTTTATCATGTTGAGATATTTTCCTTCTATACCCATTTTGTTGAGAGTCTTAAACATAAAATTGTGTTGTATTTTATCGAAAGCCTTTTCTGCGTCTATTGATAAGATGATGTGGTTTTTGTTCTTTGTTTTGTTGATATGGTGTATTACATTAACCGTTTTACGTATGTTGAACTATCCTTGAGATTCTGGGATGAATCCCACTTGATCATGATGTATTATTTTTTTAATATGTTGTTGTATTCAATTTGCTAGTATTTTGTTTAGTATTTCAGCATCTGTATTCATTAGAGATATTGGATTGTAGTTTTCTTTTTTTGTGCCATCCTTGCCTGGTTTTGGTATGAGGGTTATGTTGGTTTGTTGGGGTTAAGAAAACTCGGAGTTTTGTTTGCTTCTTGAACTTGAGGCTTTAGTTCTTTCCACAGGCTTGGGAAGTTCTCATCTATTATTTGTTTGAGTATGTTCTCCATTCCATTTTCTCTCTCTTCTCCCTCTGATATACTTATTATTCTTATGTTATTCTTTTTGATGGAGTCAGATAATTCTTGTAGGGATATCTCTTTTTTTTAATTTTTGAGTCTCTTTCTTCTTCTCTCTGTTGTGCCTCAATTTGCTTGTCTTCTATTTCACTAATCTTCTCTTCTATCTGACCTGTTCTATTAGCTAAGCTTGTTACTTCATTTTTCAGCTCGTGAATTGAGTTTTTCCTCTCTGTTTGATTTGTTTTTATAGTTTCAATTTCCTTGGACATATATTCTTTGTGTTCATTGAGTTGTTTTCTGAGCTCCCTAAATTGCCTTTCTGTGTTTTCTTGTATATCTCGGAGGATTTTTAGGATTTTTATCTTGAATTCTCTGTCATTTAGCTCCAAGGTTTCCAATATATTAAATTTTTTCTCCATAGATTTTTCCTCATCTAGCTGTGTTACCTCTCTTTCTTTTGTATCCATGATATTTGATTTTCTCTTCCTTAATGGCATCTGAGGGTGGTTTTGTTTATAGTATTAATGAGATTTAATAAAGAATAAAAAGTTAAAAAAATAAAAAAATTTGAAAAGAGTTGTTTTTTTTTTAAAAAAATTAATAATGAAATAAAGAAAAATAAAATAAAATAAAAATTAAAAAAAGGAAATTATTTCCCCCCCTCCTTTTTTCCTCTCCTCTCCTCTCCCCTCTTTCTTGAGAAAATCTTGTGGTGAACTGTGAATTATAACAAACAATGCCTGTGATGAAGGGCCTGAATTGGGGAAAAGTAATAAAGGGGGGAAAAAAAAAAAGAAAAAAAAAAAGAAAGAAGAAAAAAAAAGAGCTTATGGACCCACAAAAAGCAAATAAGGAAAAAATTTAGGTCAAGAATAAAATGATTTGCTTTTAGGTGTTGGTTGTCTAAGAGGTATGATGAGAGGAATAAGAGGAAAATGGAAAAATGGGGGGACAAATTAAAAAATTACTATTGTATTTAGTGGAACAAGAACTAGATCATATGGAGAGCCAGGGATGGGAGCACTGCTAATGATTTAAAAAGGTGAAGTAAAAACCCCCGAAACTGCCACAAACATAAGTTTGAGTCCCAGATAAGATAAGTTGTTTGTTATTGAGGTTTGAGTGAGAGGAGATGTAAAGGAGAAAGGAAGAAACTAATATAGATGGAGAAAAGAAAGAGAGAGAGAGAAAAAAAGAGGGAACCACTAAAAGAAGAAAAAAGAAAGGAGAGAGAGAGAGAGAGAGAGTTAAGGGTTTTGGAGTGCAACCCTCATAGAGAGAAAGGAAGAGAAGAGAAAAGATAATGGGAGATGTAACACTATGGGTAGTGTATTTCAAGGAGAGGAGAGAATAAAACCGGCAGAGAGTTAATTTGCCAAATTGGAGGCGGAAAAAAAGTATCAAGAATGAAGATAAGAGAAACAAATGAACAAATATAATAAAATGGGATAGGTTATAAAGTCTGCAGATTATTCTTGATTTTGAGAGGTTATTTTCTTGCTTTTTCTTTTCTCTCCCTCTTCCTGGTCGGTGACTCTGTACCCCGGGTTCTGCCCCTTTGGCACGCTCAGGTAGAGGTTTGCAGTTGATAAGTCTCTATGGCAATGTCATGTATTGTGCTTTAGTCTCGTTGGCAGTTGAGGCTCATTAGCATTTATAGGCTCCGACAGTGAGAGAGTTTGTGTTCCTGGAGCCTTTCTCCTAGTCTTTCCTTCCTCAATTAATAGCCTGATAATCTAGCTATGGGGTTGCTTCTGCCTCTGCCTGGATAGTAAGAGGCTCAAAGAGCTGGCAACTCCCCACTCTATTTCCACTCAGCACAGGGCTCTGGGTAAGGCTCAGTCAGTCAGAGGTGCTAGCATAATCAGGCGGGCTTTCTGCCCACTCAAAGACCTCTGGCTCTGCCACTCTGTCCGGTAACACAGGCGGGCGCCCACTTCCGGGGCCCTTGGAGGAAACTCTCACTCACTGTCTGCGACCAGGATATCTGGCCAGCAGTCTTACGCTCTGAGTGAAACCCCCAACCGCAGGGAAAAGTTGCAGCATTGGAATTGAGTCTCGCTCCGTCCCCTTTTGCAAGGCGCTGGGGCGGCCCGAGATTCCGCTTTGGCCCACACAAAGGCCCCTGACTCTGCCCCTCTGTGTGGTAACACGGGCGCGCACTATCGAGGCACTCGGAGGAATCTCTCATTCACTATCTGCGCGCGCAAACCAGGATATGAGGCCGGCCGCGTTTCCCTCTGAGTGAAACCCCCTCCAGCACAGAATATCTCCACCGTTGGAATTAGTTCTCACTCCCTTCCGTGCATGGCTTTCCCAGGGCACTGGGGCTGCCCTGAGTCTCTGCCCTCGGCCCACAGAAAGGCCTCTGACTCTGCCTCTCCGTGGGGCAACACGGGCACCCACTCTCGGGGCCTAGGAAGAAATCTCTCGCCCACCAACTGCGCGCACGCCGACCAGGAGACCGGGTAAAATGGCCGCTCTGCTTGTCTTTCTTTGTTTGGGTTTGGCGCGAGTGTTAGCTTGTATTGCCCGGGTTGTCACAGGATCAGTTTTTCCTCGGCTTGGATCTCTGTGCCACAGCCTGATTCGACCGTTTGTGCCGCGGCCTGGATCTATTCACCCCCTTGGCCCGTCTCAGTTTCTATATTCACAGTTACCAGAGAAAGCCGCCTTGTTTAGGTTAGTGAGGAAGGCGGAGCATTTCTTACTCCCTATTTCCTTCGGGGTTTGGTTATATATTTAGCCATTTTTTCACTCAACCATACCTTTGGGTGTATTGCGAAGCATCTGGAGGCTCCAAGTATAGATTTTTCTGTTTCTGGTTGAAGATCTTGTTGAGTTTTGGGGGAGATTTATCGGTATCGCTTCCTACCCCGCCATTACTCTGACGTCATCCTTTGTTACAACTATTTTATCTAAAATGTCTGATATTGGGTAATTTGATAACTGTAATTCATGTATCTCTGAGAACCCTGCTTTAGACACAGACTGTGAGAGAACATAGGTCCGTTTCTTTCATACTCTCAAGTGGATACTAAAGGATTTATAGTCTACCTGGACATATCCCCTTGGTAGACTATGTGCTTCCCAAGGGTAGGTTTGTACCTCATTCTTCTGGTATTACCACTGCCTAGCTGGTTGCCTGCCTATTGAATAAATACATATTCCACATTTCAAGAATGTAGAAATGAATAAAATGTAAAAAATAGTACCTAAAATTTGTTGCTATCTTTTACCTTGTAGAGATCAATAATACACATGTATTCATTTCAATGTCTCTGAATTCTATTTTTCTCTTACCCATGGGGTTGCCTTCTAATTGATATGGACTTTATTTATTTATTTATTTATTTATTAGAGAGAGGGAGATCAAGAGAGAGAGAGAGGGAGAGAAACATCAATCTATTGTTCCACTCCTTCATGCCATCATTGATTGATTATTGTATGTGCCCTGACTGGGGTTTGAACCCACAATCTTGGCATGTCTTGATGATGCTCTAATCAACTGAGCTACCTGGCCAGGGTCTGGACATTATTGATATAAACCAAATTAGGAGCAAAAATAGATAATTTTTTCCCACTCACCACAACTGCAAACAATAATGTTTACAGTAAAATACTAAAAAATAAAAGACTTGGGGATAAAACCAGTGTCTTTAATTTTAAATTCATAATTGATGGATTCACCTAGTTTGGCTTCCCAGACATATTCTACAATAAGTTTTAAAGTTTATTACTTTCACCCAGCAGAGAGGTTTGTCAGTATTCAACTTTAATGAGCTGCGAATGCAAGTTTTGACCGAAAGTCTTTTGCTAACCTCAGGCAGAAGAGCAAGGCATTTGCGAGGCATGAGGAAAGGAAGCCTGATGAAAATCACTAAACAATGATGATGGGATTGTCAGGTTGCTTGAAAGCAACACTAATTTTCATATATATATATATGTATATATATATATTTATTTCTGGTGAGTGCCAAGGTAGGTAGGTAGGTGCCCTTTATTCTATTAATTTAAAAAATCACATATCAAAATTATTTGTTAATCCCTTTGATTCATTGTGTCTCAGAAATCAGACAAATTATAACCTATGAGCACATCAATAGGAATGAAGGTGGGAGGGAAGATGCAATCCAATGAAAACAAGAGAAATTAAAATCTCTCAAAATCACCATAACAAACAACACACGTACTCTTTTTGCTCACAAAACTGCAGCAAAGCTGAGTCAGTGGATCTACAGAAAAAGATATGAATAATCTGCTTGGAAATCCAGTCTGCAGACAAAGAGGGGAAGTGACTTAGCAGGAGATTTGACCATGCGCTACTCTGTCATTGACAGTAATGCAGGCTGAACTTCCCTGGGATGCCACTGACCTTCATTTTAGAAATCACTGGATAATTATTATGCCATATTTCTGAAGTTTGTCTAGGATTTCAAGTTTATCTGTAGGGCTTTTGACATATGGCTTATAAGCAGTTATCCCAGAAATGATTTTAGAAATGCTGTTTTGAAAATGCTAGTGACAGGTGATGCTGTACCAGGCACTTGGATGAAAGTGACAGTTTTACTCTTTGTCCTGCTTACCAATGGAACCAATCTTGTTTAGTTAGAGCACAGATAATTAAATGAAATGATGAAGCCAAGATCACATATTGTCATTCAAATGAATGTCTTCTCCATTGAAATATAGATTTAATTCAAGAGAAAAAATAAGCTTCTTTTTTCCTGAGTCTCTCTGAACTTGGACAGGTCACACCTGCCAAATTATGGCAGTGGATGTAGGGGATCTGGGTTGAGGGGGTTGCAAGTGGCCATTTGCAATCAGACAGTCATGCTCTCTAAAAAGTTAATTTTATGAAATAGAGGCAAAAGCATGGGTTTAACTTGGTGGTTCAAAGGAAAGCCAGGTTCCATGGCATTACATAGGAAGGGCCATGCTGTTTGTTTTTGCGCAATGCTCCATTTTCAATTCAGACACCAATCAGAACATTGCCAGTTCTTCAAGAGGGAACAAAGTAGAATCTCTGCCCTATACAGAGGGAACATGGAATGGGCATGTGTGGAAAACTGTTCACATGTGGCCTGTGGCTAAAGAAACATATCTGGCATCAAGCAAGCACAACAAGAAATCTTCAGAAAAAAATGCCAAAATGTTAAATAATGAGCCATTCTGAGTAGAGTATTTTGTAGGCAGAGTTTCCATTTAATGAGGATAATCAGAAAAGGCCATTAAGAAATAATAGAGAGCCTGAGTGAAGGAACTACAACCAGTGTAGACACATGTGGAACAAGAACAGTGTGGATAACTGTTTCTAGTTTCTTTGGTGGAACTAACCCTTTTGTAAAGAAAAGCAACATGTTGGTCTAGCTATGCTATCCAAGATGGTAGCCACTAGACACAGTGGCTATTTAAATTTAATTTAAATTAATTATAACTAGATAATATAAAAAATTATGTTCCTCAGGCACATTTACCACATTTCAAGGACTCAATCACTACATGTGCCCAGTGGTTACAATACTGAACAGCACAGATAGAACAGTTCCACTATGGCAGAAAGTTCTATTGGACGGCATTGAAAGAGCATCATTTTGGGAGCCTGAGATTGAATCCTGAGTGTGCAGCTTGGCAATGGCATGCCTCTGTTTCTTTCTATTTAAAACAAAACAAAGTAATAGTCCCTGTCTCCTAGAGTTGTCAGAAGAACTAAATAAATGAGTTCTTTTTTTATTAATAAATTTGTAGAGCTATCCTTGGTACAGAATAGGTGCAATAGCAATAGTTTTTAAATGAATGGAGGCCCACTGCCTATATTCTATAGTTTGTATATATTTATGCTTCTGTTACTTTTTAGTAAAAACAATGGCTAACATGAATTGCATGCTTACTCCTTGTGGGCCAAGTGCTTTCCCTGCTTTCTTTGGTTTAAATACCGTTAAAATCTCAGAAGGAAGAATCTATGATTATTACTTAGTAGATGAGAACACTGAGCCCAAAGGTCACTCAGCCAAGAGCTGACTTTGAGTTTGTTTTTCTTTGAACTGCTACAGTATTTTTCAGTATGGTGAGCTATCAGGCTGCAAAGTCTATGTTGTATTGTCTTTTGTCCTATATATAAACTAAAGCAATACATGTTTCTTATGGCTTTAACTTTGAGTTAAAAAATGCTTCAGAAATAACTTATATGATAATAACAGCTAACTATTACATAGTAGTTAATATGCACCACTCACTGATCTAAGAACTTCATGTGTATTAATTTAGTTATCACAATAATTCACAATAATGTGATTGGTTCTAACATTACCCATTATAGGGGAGTAAATTGAGGCTCAGAGGGGTTCACTTTATTGCCTATGTTCATGTAACTAGTAAGTCACACAATTAGTCCCTTGGGATTTGAATTCTATTTTTTAATGTCTTTTTTTTTATAACCACATGCTTACTGCATAGTGGTTTTGTATAGAATACAAGAATACTGTACAGAGATAGTTGGCCTGTGAGACGCTGCCTGACCAGTGCTGAATAGCTACTGGTGTTTAGAATGGACAAAGCCAAGTAGTTTCACTTAATAGCTACTGAATTACTTATACAGGCTATTTCAGTCCTGTGTGCTGTGTGTGCATATCATGACTAGCCCTTTCCTTGGGGAAAAGAGGGAGTAAAGTATATACATGGAAAAGTTATATATTGTTAACAGCTGTGCCAAACCAACAAGCCCTGGGGAATCGCAGCCTCTTAGGAGAGACACATGTCCCTGTTAGTTTCTCAAGCTCAGATGAACAGGGTCCCCCTGTGCATGGCCCAGCCTTCCTCTGCCTCAGCTGGATCCCTGTGAGAAAAGGAGAAGTGATGGCTCTGGAAGTCAGAGCTAAGCCATGACCAACTCTCTGCTTGTAGTCCTTAAAATAATTTTCAAAGGGTTCTGAGTCAGAGGATATGACATTCTCATTTGCATGATTCAGAATGGCAGTGACGCCACAGGCAGTCCTTAAGGAGGAGTTCCTGATTGCGGATACATTGAACAATTGAAGGGGTACTGGAGTTGGCACTGAATGAACTCTCTTAGATAACTGATGGCCATTCCACTGGCCCCGGCACAGGAACCTGGTGGTTATCAGACGTCACAGTAGGTGATTCCTGTTACCTCCTCAACATTTTTCCTGGAGTGGGGGAGGAAGGAAGAGGGGCTGACAGCAGACAGTTTGGTGAGAGGGACAGAAGTTTCTGAGTTTCTAACCCAGAGATTTCAGTGTGTAGTACAGACATCACCTGCTTTGGGAAGGCTCAGAGAATATTCATATTATATTAGAATGGGAATTTGTAACTTGGTAGCCATATAGAAGAAAGAAAATCTTAAGGACATCTTATGAATTCCTAGAAAATTGTATGCGGCCCTGGCCGGTTGGCTCAGCGGTAGAGCGTCGGCCTAGCGTGTGGAGGACCCGGGTTCGATTCCCGGCCAGGGCACATAGGAGAAGCGCCCATTTGCTTCTCCACCCCTCCGCCGCACCTTCCTCTCTGTCTCTCTCTTCCCCTCCCGCAGCAAAGGCTCCATTGGAGCAAAGATGGCCCGGGCGCTGGGGATGGCTCTGTGGCCTCTGCCCCAGGCGCTAGAGTGGCTCTGGTCGCAACATGGCGACACCCAGGAGGGTCGCAACATGGCGATGCCCAGGATGGGCAGAGCATCGCCCCCTGGTGGGCGTGCTGGGTGGATCCCGGTCGGGCGCATGCGGGAGTCTGTCTGACTGTCTCTCCCTGTTTCCAGCTTCAGAAAAAATGCAAAAAAAAAAAAAGAAAATTGTATGCAGAATGTTGTTTTTGTGTCCTTGGAGAAAACAGACCACAGATTTCATCATAGTCTCAAAGGACCTCTAAAACATTAGAATCTTGTTCCTGATAATTATACAGTTAAGAGATCACAACAAAACCTTCATTATATACCGTATTATAGTGAAGTAGAATTTTAAAAACTGGACTGCTAATTCAGTAGCAAGATCCATTGCAAAAAGCATCTTCATCTCTCAATATAAAAAAACCCCTCAAAGTTCTTGTGCGTGGATATATTTAAGCACATGGGAATGTGAGCATGACTGTCATGCTGCACTTAACTAACAACTGCCCATTTCAGAGACTTCCTTCTCTTTTATGCCCTACAAATCTTGCCATGATTTTAATGAGAATTTCTTTGTGTACTTTTAGAGTAAAACTTTCCACCTAAATAGGAGTTTAAAGTCTCAGATATGAATTTTCAGTAGTAAGGAATATCCTTTGAAGATGAGGCATTGAGCATCGTGGCTTGTGGGGAGAGTACAGGTATGCTCTTTACCTGCCAGCTTATGGAAATTGGTGCCAGGAGGCTTCTTGGTGATTGAAGGTCGAGTGCTGAACCTCTGTAGACACCAGCTTCATCATGTGGATTCAGACTTGCTTCCTATCTGGTCACTCTGATAGCAATTCCGGTCCCTATAACGCTATCCAATGCATGAGCACATTATAATTAGAGTTTGGTTGCTGGTGTTAGATCAATTTTGTGGATGGCCCAAAATGGTCAATCAAATGGTAGGAGCCATTACAATGGGAGGAAATGGGACTCTTCTGTTGTGATGTATTGGCATTTGAAATAAACTTGAGGCAGCAAGAGAAAAACTGTTAAAACTGCATCTACTTTTCTTCCTCATCCCGTTGTCATACTCCACTGCTGTCTTTCCTATGGTGACTCATCAAGGAAATACTTATTGTTAATAAATTCCTGATTTTGGCTTTGTGCTAGCTACTGTCATTGGCTAAACCCAAGTTGTATATCAAGAATTTGAAGAGAGAGAAGATGGTATCCTGATGACATTTTCTATAAATACAATTTCCTTCCCTCTAAGCTCAAAGTTACAAGGGCAAATAATTCAATCTCTATATCCTCCTCCTCCTTCAATTTTTAGTGAGAGGAGCAGAGATAGTGAGACAGACTCCCACATGCGCTCCAACTGGGATCCACCTGGCAACTTCATCTAAGGCTGATGTTTGAGTTCTAACCAATTTTTAGCATCTGAGGCCAATAGTCGAACCAGTTGAGCCACTGACTGTGGGAAGTGAAGAGGGAGAGAAGTGGGGAGAGAAGGGGAAGAAGCAGATGGTCTCCTGTGTGCCCTGACCAGGGATCGACCTGGGATGTCCATATGCTAGGCTGATGCTCTGTTCACTGAGCCACTGGCCAGGGCCACTTCTTTTTGCTAAACAGAAACTGTAGTCCAGAAAATAGTGGGAAAAAACAAACAAAAAGATCTTATACTGTTATTGAGAATAATTGATTAATAAACTCTTTGCTTAAAAAAAGTTATTTAATTTTTAATAAGGTTTAAAAGTTAGAACATCATAATATTATTTCAACTATAATTTTGCTGCCACAGTGAAACTCTTCTCTTGTTATTCATCAAAAATGAAGCATGACATAATAAAGATCACATTTAGAGCCTCACTACTCAGGTTGCTTGTTAGAAATTCTGATACTTGGGCTCTGCCCCAGACATACTGAACCATAATCTGCATTTTTACAACTCTCAGGAGATTTTTATACACATTCAAGTTTACTAAACTTCTTAATTTCCTAAAGCATACTGACTGATGACTATCGCTAGCCTACTGCTCTAGGCATCTAGCCCATTCTCTGGTATTCCAAAGCGTTTCTGCTGTGCCACTTGAAATATATACCTACAAGTTTTGTGTTTGTTCCTAAACCTGCTAATGATACAGTGTAACTAATGTAAACTAATAAAATATGAGCATGAAAGGAGTAATAGGTGAAAAAGGAAACTGTGATTGGAAAAACTGTATAAAAGTCCAAGAGCTCATATTCAGGTTTCTTTACAAATGTCTTTAAATCCTTGCTATATTTAAAAAAAAATAAAACTGGAAATTGTGTACCTGCTTTGTGGGTATGACATATATAAGTAAGACGGCTTTATTGTTCAAGAAGTAGATGTATATGAGAAAAATTTCTTTGCATAAATAATACGGCAAATGGACATATTTATATGTTTTAGTTTCATATAAACTCTTGTATCTTAAAGATTGTGCATATGTCATACTTTTCTGACTTCTTGCTTTCTGCCACTTTTGTGTTGAACAAATAGAATGCCAGTAACAATTTGGTCAACTAAGAGGGATTTTACTACACATATTCCTGGACCTTATCCCAGACCACTGAATTAGGGTGGGGCTCAGAATATGTATTTTAAAAAAATCTGGCAATCAGGTTTGGAAATAAGTAAATTAGAGAATTCTGACTGACCAAGCAACAATTATAGAAATAGGAAAAATTCAACAGGTTTAGATATTTTAAAAATGTTACTAATACATTTGCTAAGGAATTTCCAGAACTTTTATAACAACAACAACAACAACTAAAACCCCTCATTTGACTCTGCAGACAGCATTTTGGATATTGCCTACATTTCCTGGTGTGGTATTTTTGAAGTTTTTCTGGGACTAGACCACCTGGCCCCTCTGAAATAGTCCATCTACAAACCAGAAAGAGAGAGCAAGAATTGTGGTAAAAATTTCCCTATGTCAGTTCAGAGTATTGAAATCTCCTGCACACCCACCCACTGATGCTGGTTAGAGTGGAACACATTTGTTTTGGAGAGACTCATTACTTTTTAGCGACTTTCTTAGTTACTGGTAATCTGACACAGGAAACTGAGAACAGGGTATTTTAAGAAGACTAAGCTGTACTGATTCTCACTGGACAGTGGACTCAATTTGTCCTTTGACCCCCTGGTCTGGTTTATCTGTTCACTATATTCCTTCCAGGCTCCTGAGGAGGCCTGTAGATCACTGATTTCTGGATCTACAGATTTAACAACCTTCAAGGGACAGGAGGACTGGAAAATGAGATTATCACCTGCCTCCTAAGTTAGAGATGGCAACTACAGCTATTTCTTGTTTTTAAGGCTTGAAGAATATAGGTTTAAAATATGTTTTAAATGAGCTGTCTTCTGGACCTGTCACCTAGCCCACAGCTGACTCTCATAGCTGCTCTGCATGGCTCAAATAGTTGCCTGTCAGATACACACCGGATGTTCACAAACACAATTACTTACATTAAGACCCTTTGGAAATTCACATTATGGCTATTTCAGATGAGAAATGCCATGATTTATTTTGATTTTCGGGGTCTAGGATGAAATATCTGCTTGACATAGAGGTGATGACTTGACAATAATGGACCTACGTCTACATATAACACACAAAAAACACCACAGTGGCTTCAACCCTAGTCCTTTTATGGTTACAATCACTATCTAGCTCCTATTCCCTGTTTACCAACAGACCTTAGAGAAAGAGACAATCCAAATCTGAGCACGTTAAATGTTAAATGTCTCTCAGAAGCAAACTGTTGAGACGCCGAGGTAAAGTCTATGGTTCTGCACATTAGACCGATGTTTCCTAGACTTGCCTGATGTTAAAAGTCTGTGCATGAGATGGGGTGAGGGAGTGTGGTACTTAAAAATATAGACCCCAGGACTCCTTTTGAGATATTTCCACTCACTAGCTCTGTTGGGGGAAGGGCAAGTGATTCTTATGAATAGGCAAGTTTGGGAAACCCTGTTTTAATGTTCCGGGATTTATTTTATTCTGATGTCTTGTGAATAACACCTGCTCAGTGAATGATGATCAGTGATAGTGGTGAACACACTTAACACTGAAGTCAAGATGAAGCATGCTAAATGTTCCTTGTCATTCCAAAAGAATCAATATGGTAGATGGTGCTCACTTGTTCTAACCAGCAGGGTTGTACAAGAAGACTGTTCTATAGAAATATAAGAATACCAGAAAATCCAAAATTGTCTTATTTATACTAATGCAGTAACAATAAACAATTCCTAACTAACTCACAATAGCTGCAAAAGTAAATTACAATCAATCTTGAAACTATAACATGAAAACACTATATTTGGGGTATTTTAAAATAGAAATACCATTAAATTAATATGTCAAATGAAAAGGCAATAAGCTTCTTAAACTCTGTATACATATCTGTAAATATAAGTGCATATATGTAATTGTATAAATATGTATGCATATTCACATCTGTGTATATTCATATATGTGCTACATATAGTATATATGTACATATACATACATATTTATATATGTCTAGGCACATAGATAATACTAGGCATAAGAAATTTATAGATTGTATTTGGCTTATTTTAGCATTTTTTCTGTAGCCTGAAAAAGAATTTTTTAACATTTTTAATTTTATTATTTATTTATTTAAAATTTTTGGTTATTTCTTTTAAATTTTTATTTTTAATTTATTGTCTTTAACATTTTATTTAAAGTACAGATTTGATGCTGACAAATTCTTTCAGATTTGTGTTTATCTTAAAATGCATTTTTGATCCTTGCTATTAAAGTGTATTTTCAATAGATATAGTTATTCTTGTAGTAACATTTCCAGTGTTCTTTATTCCTTTGTATAAATTCATATTTTTATTTTATAACACTCTTTACCCAAAGAACTTTAACAGTTTTTAAAGTGTGAGTTGGTTGGTGAAAAATTACTTAAACTTTTGTCTGCTTGAACAAGTCACGATTTAATCACCATGTTCTAAAAGATATTTCTGATAGGTATAGAATTATAGGTTGACATTTTTTTTGTTTTTCAGGACTGTGAAGGTATTTCTCCTCACTTTTGAAAATCTGTTATCATTCTTATTTTGGTTCTTCTCTATGTAATGCTTCTTTTTCTCTTTTCAAAAAGTTTTTGTGTTTTACTGGTCTTGAACAATGTGATTATACTATGCTTTGGTGTTGTTTTCTTTATATTTCTTATGCTTGAGGTTTGGTTAGCTTTTTGGATCTGTCAGCTTACTGATTTTATCTAATTTGGAAAAAATGACTATTAATTCTTTAAATATTTTATATCCTCCCTTCTCTCTTCTTTACCTCTGGTTCTTCAATTTCATGCATATTACTCTGTTTGAAGTTGTCCCACAGCTCACTGATGCTCTGTTAATTTTTAATTGGTGGGATTTTTTCTTTTTGTAATTTATCTGTTTCTATTGATATGGATTTAACTTTACTAATATTTTTGCTTTTTTTTTTGGTATTTTTTTCTGAAGCTGGAAACGGGGAGAGACAGTCAGACAGACTCCCACATTCACCCGACCAGGATCCACCCCGCACGCACACCAGGGGCGATGCTGTGCCCACCAGGGGGCGATGCTCTGCCCCTCCGGGGTGTCGCTCTGCCGTGACCAGAGCCACTCTAGCGCCTGGGGCAGAGGCCAAGGAGCCACCCCCAGTGCCCGGGGCCATCTTTGCTCCAATGGAGCCTTGGCTGTGGCAGAGGAAGAGAGAGACAGAGAGGAAGGGGGGGTGGAGAAACAAATGGGCACTTCTCCTATGTGCCCTGGCTGGGAATCGAACCCCGGTCCCCCACACACCAGGCCGACGCTCTACTGCTGAGCCAACCGGCCAGGGCATTTTTGCATTTGTAATACCTAATTTTATGTTAATTTCCACCTAGTACTTTGTTCCATGAATTAACTGCCTTGGATTTCCCAGACTCTCTGTCCAATGTCCTCAACTCAGGGAGTCAGTTGGCCTCTGCTTACTTCCTGCTCACTGTGCCATGATCTAGAAGTCTCTCAAGGCAGTAATATGGCCTGACCAGGAAGTGATACAGTGGATAGAGTGTTGAACTAGGATGCAGAGGACCCAGGTTCAAACCACCAAGGTCACTGGATTGAGTGCAGGCTCATCTGGTTTGAGCAAGGCTCACCAGTTTAGCCTAAGGTCACTGGCTTGAGCAAGAGGTCACTCAGTCTGCTGTAGGCCCCTGGTCAAGGCACATATAAAAAAACAATTGGAGTGACGTCACGGAAATGGCGCCGTGAGCAGCGCGTCAGACAGCTCTCCCCTAAATCACAACAAATTTATCAACTAGAAACAGAAAAATTTATCCTTGGAGCATTCCGGAGTTCCACACAAACTGATAGCGAAAGGACTGTTATCACTTGAATCTGAGAGACGAGGGTGTGGAGGAATCTACCACAGGGACGTTCTTTCAAACCGCAAGGAAGTGCGCCTGTGGTGAGTCAGCCCATATACTTGGGAACCGCGAGCCGCCGCCGCGAGCCCCCGCGAGCCGCCGCCGCGAGTGGAGCGGCCGCCGCGAACCGCCGCCGCGAGCGGCCGCCACGAGCCGCCGCCGCGAGCCGCCGCGAGCCCCCGCGAGCCACCGCGAGCAGCCGCGCGCGCGCCCGGTCCGGTTGAGCACCACTGACGTTCCCAGCGGCCCGCACACTGCGAGTGGGGGTCGCCTGCCACCGGTGCCCGGAGCGCCCCATTTACGCGCGTGCCTTGGGCATTCCACGCGCCCAGGGCGCCCTGCTGGCCTGCACACCCAGGGGGCTCCATTATCCTGCGCCTGGTGCGGTCCAGCCACCAGTGGCGGGGCGAGCGGGAGAGGCTTGGGAGATTCTCTCTGTGGGCGGGGTACCTCACCCAGCCATTCAAGCTAACAATCAAGCGTTGGGGGAGGGGCGCGCGCAGGCAGCCTAAAATACCTTCGGAAGCACAGCTGCAACCCAATCACTGAAATTAGCTTAACCCATGAAATCTGCGCACGCTCGGTTCTAATTGATAAGATCTCTCTCACTTCAGCGTTCCAAGACAAGAGGCGTGATATTTTTTAGTGCCTCTCGCTAAAGGGGCGGGGGCAACATCTGATTAATAGAGCCTCCATATTTAGGGATAAACGCTAACAAGAAGGACTTGGCAGATAATAAGGTCTATACTACACTAGTCGTAAGCAGAGACTAGTGCCTCTTCTTCCCTGCAAAAACAGGCTACAAAGTGTGGAAAGCCTGGGTTGAGAGGTCCAACTAAATGATAGGCGCTGAACAGTCACCTTGACAACAATTGACTCCCACCCCCGCCTGATTACACTGGAGGCCCTGACTGTCAGAGCCTTTCCCAAAGCCTTGCACTGAGTGGGGATAGAGTGGGGATTTCCCAGCTCTTTGAGCCTCTTACTCCCCAGGCAGAAGCAGTTGCAGCCTTATAGCTGGATCACCAGGCTGCTAATTCAGAAAGGGGGGACTAGGAGAGAGAATCCAGGAAAGCAAACTCTCTCATCGTTGGACCCTGCAAACGCCAACAAGCCTTTACTTCCAGCAAGACTAAAGCCAATTATATGACATTGCCATAGAATCCCATCAACTGCAAATCCCTACCTAAGAGTGACACAGGGGCAGAGCCTGGGGTACAGAGTCACCGACCAGGAAGAGGGAGAGAAAAGAAAAAGGAAGAAGTTAACCTCTCAAAATCAAGAAAAACCCACAGACTTTACAACTTGATCCACTATTTTTTTTTTGTTGTTGTTGTTGTTGTTTGTTTTTTCTATCTTTTTGCCTTTATTTCCTCCACCTCGGTCCTTCTATTCTCTGCCCATCTTATGCTTCCCCTTTCTTGAACTACACTACCCATGAGTATTGCATTTTATTTTTCTTCTTCATCCTCACCCTCCTTTAAGGTTATACTCCAAAACACTTAACTCTCACTCTCTCCTCTTTTTTTTTTTTTTTTTTTGTCTTGCTTTATTTTGTTTTTTTCTCTTCCTATTTTATTTCTTCCTTCGTTTTTCTCTTTTTCTTATTTTTTCCTTTCTATTCGTTTTTTCTTTTCTCATTTTACTTTCCTCCCATATAATCCTAGTTAATTTGGGACTCAAGGCTTTTTTTTGGCTTTATTTCTCTTTTTTGCTTTTTTTTTTCTTGTTTGTTTATTTTTGTGGCATTTTGGGTCCTCCCAACCCAAGGTCTCCATTGTATTTAGTCTTCGCTCCACTTAATACAACAGATTTTTACTTATTATTTTTATTTTTTCTTCTTTATTATTCCTTTTTGGTCCTTTTTTCTGGTTCCCTCTTATCCCTCTCATTATATCTCTTAGTTGACCATCACATACAAGCAAATCATCTTATGCTTGTCTAAGATTTTCTTCCCCTTTTTTTTTTTTTTTTTGCATTTAGTAGGTCCCTACTCCCTTTTTTTTGCCCCTTGAACTCTTCACCCCAAATCAGGCCCTCCATTATAGGCACGATATTTCCCTGAGGAGGGGAGAGCAGGGAAAGAGAAGAGAGAAAAAAAAGGGGAAATAATAAATTATTACTGTTTTTTTTGTGGGGTGTTTTACCTTTTTTTTTTTTTTTTTTTTACTTTTTACTCTTTATTAATTCTAATTAGTGCTATCAATAAGACCACCCTCAGATGCCGATAAGAAAGAGGAAATCGAATATTATGGATACAAAAGAAAGAGAGGTAACACAAATAGATGTGGAAAAATCTATGGAGAAAAGACTTAACATATTGGAAACCTTGGAGCTAAATGACAGAGAATTTAAAATAGAAATCTTAAAAATACTCAGAGATATACAAGAAAACACAGAAAGGCAATATAGGGAGATCAGAAAACAACTCAATGAACACAAAGAATATATTACCAAGGAAATTGAAACTATAAAAACAAATCAAACAGAAATGAAAAACTCAATTCACGAGCTGAAAAACGAGGTAACAAGCTTAGCTAACAGAACAGCCCAGATTGAAGATAGGATTAGTGAAATAGAAGACAAACAACTTGAGGCACAACAGAGAGAAGAAGAAAGAGACTCAAAAATAATAAAAAACGAGAAAGCCCTACAGGAATTGTCTGACTCCATCAGAAAGAATAACATAAGAATAATAGGTATATCAGAGGGAGAAGAGAAAGAAAATGGAATGGAGAATATACTTAAACAAATAATAGACGAGAACTTCCCAAACCTGTGGAAGGAACTAAAGCCTCAAATTCAAGAAGCAAACAGAACACCGAGTTTTCTTAACCCCAACAAACCCACTCCAAGGCACATCATAATAAAGATGACACAAACCAATGACAAAGAAAAAATTCTCAAGGCAGCCAGGGAAAAGAAGAGTACAACATATAAAGGAAGGCCTATTAGATTATCATCAGATTTCTCAGCAGAAACTCTACAAGCTAGAAGAGAGTGGACCCCAATATTTAAAGCCCTGAAAGAGAGGAACTTTCAGCCAAGAATACTATACCCATCAAAGCTATCCTTCAAGTATGAAGGAGATATAAAAACATTCACAAATACAGAAAAGATGAGAAAATTTATCAACAGAAAGCCCCCACTCCAGGAAATACTAAAGGGGGTTTTCCAACCAGATTCAAAGAACAAAAGAAAACAACACCACAAGTAACAGCTCCACCAAGAACACAATAAAACCAAACTTAAACTGTGACAACAAAGGAAAAAAAGGGGAAAGAGGATGGAGATTAACAGTAGCAAAGGATGATGAAGTGCAGAAATACTTATAAGATAGGGTACTACAATGAATATGGTAGGTACCCTTTTCATTACTTAATGGTAACCACTCTCAAAAAAACTACCACAAAAACACTTGACTTAAAAAAGGTAGCAACAGAGGAAAGAAGTATGGAACACAAACAAACAAAAACAAATGATAGAAAAACAAAAGAGAAGAATCAAACTAGATACAAAACTAACAGAAAGCAATTTATAAAATGGCAGTAGGGAACCCACAAGTGTCAATAATTACACTAAATGTAAATGGATTAAACTTACCAATAAAAAGACACAGAGTAGCAGAATGGATTAAAAAAGAAAATCCAACTATATGCTGCCTACAAGAAACACATCTAAGCAACAAGGATAAAAACAAATTCAAAGTGAAAGGCTGGAAAACAATACTCCAAGCAAACAACACCCAAAAAAAAGCAGGCGTAGCAATACTCATATCTAATAAGGCTGACTACAAGACAGAAAAAGTACTCAGAGACAAAAATGGTCATTTCATAATGATTAAGGGGAAGTTGAATCAAGAAGACATAACAATCTTTAATATATATGCACCAAACCAAGGAGCACCAAAATATATAAGACAGCTACTTATTGACCTTAAAACAAAAACGAACAAAAATACAATCATACTTGGAGACCTCAATACACCGCTGACGGCTCTAGATCGGTCATCCAAACAGAGAATCAATAAAGATATAGTGGCCTTAAACGAAATACTAGAACACCTGGATATGATAGACATCTACAGGACACTTCATCCCAAAGCGACAGAGTATACATTTTTCTCTAGTGTAAATGGAACATTCTCAAGAATTGACCATATGTTGGGCCACAAAGACAATATCAGCAAATTTAGAAAAATTGAAATTGTACCAAGCATATTTTCTGATCATAAAGCCTTGAAACTAGAATTCAACTGCAAAAAAGAGGGGGAAAACCCCACAAAAATGTGGAAACTAAACAACATACTTCTAAAAAATGAATGGGTCAAAGAAGAAATAAGCGCAGAAATCAAAAGATATATACAGACAAATGAAAATGAAAATACGACATATCAGAATCTCTGGGATGCAGCAAAAGCAGTAATAAGAGGAAAGTTCATATCACTTCAGGCCTATATGAACAAACAAGAGAGAGCCGAAGTAAACCACTTAACTTCACACCTTAAGGAACTAGAAAAAGAAGAACAAAGACAACCCAAAACCAGCCGAAGAAAGGAGATAATAAAAATCAGAGCAGAAATAAATGAAATAGAGAACAGAAAAACTATAGAAAAAATCAATAAAACAAGGAGCTGGTTCTTTGAAAAGATCAACAAAATTGACAAACCCTTGGCAAGACTCACCAAGGAAAAAAGACACAGGACTCCAATAAATAAAATCCAAAATGAAAGAGGAGAGATCACCACAGACATCATAGATATACAAAGAATTATTGTAGAATACTATGAAAAATTATATGCCACCAAATACAACAATCTAGAAGAAATGGATAAATTCCTAGAACAATACAACCTTCCTAGACTGAGTCATGAAGAAGCAGAAAGCCTAAACAGACCAATCAGCAGGGAGGAAATAGAAAAAACTATTAAAAATCTCCCCAAAAATAAAAGTCCAGGCCCAGACGGTTATACTAGTGAATTCTATCAAACATTCAAAGAAGACTTGGTTCCTATTCTACTCAAAGTCTTCCAAAAAATTGAAGAAGAAGCAATACTTCCAAACACATTTTATGAGGCCAACATAACCCTCATACCAAAACCTGGCAAGGATGGCACAAAGAAAGAAAACTACAGACCAATATCTCTAATGAATACAGATGCTAAAATACTAAACAAAATACTGGCAAACCGAATACAACAACATATTAAAAAAATAATACATCATGATCAAGTGGGATTCATCCCAGAATCTCAAGGATGGTTCAACATACGCAAAACGGTTAACGTAATACACCATATCAACAAAACAAAGAACAAAAACCACATGATCCTATCAATAGATGCAGAAAAGGCTTTTGATAAAATACAACACAATTTTATGTTTAAGACTCTCAACAAAATGGGTATAGAAGGAAAATATCTCAACATGATAAAGGCCATATATGATAAACCATCAGCCAACATCCTATTAAACGGCATAAAACTGAGGACTTCCTACCTTAAATCAGGAACAAGACAGGGTTGTCCACTCTCTCCACTCTTATTCAACGTGGTGCTAGAAGTTCTGGCCAGAGCAATCAGACAAGACAAAGAAATAAAAGGCATCCATATCGGAAAAGAAGAAGTAAAGCTATCACTTTTTGCTGATGATATGATCCTATACATCGAAAACCCAAAGGACTCCACAAAAAGATTATTAGAAACAATAAACCAATACAGTAAGGTCGCAGGATACAAAATTAACATACAAAAGTCCATAGCCTTTCTATATGCCAACAATGAAATATTAGAAAACGAACTCAAAAAAATAATCCCCTTCACGATTGCAACAAAAAAAATAAAATACCTAGGAATACACATAACAAAGAACGTAAAGGACCTATATAATGAAAATTACAAAGCAATGTTAAGGGAAATCGAAAAAGATACAATGAGATGGGAAAATATTCCTTGTTTTTGGATAGGAAGAATAAATATAATCAAAATGGCCATATTACCCAAAGCAATATACAAATTTAATGCAATTCCCATCAAAATCCCTATGAGATTTTTTAAAGAAATGGAACAAAAAATCATCAGATTTATATGGAACTATAAAAAACCCCGAATAGCCAAAACAATCCTAAGGAAAAAGAATGAAGCTGGGGGCATTACAATACCTGACTTTAAACTATATTATAGGGCCACGATAATCAAAACAGCATGGTATTGGCAAAAAAATAGACACTCAGACCAATGGAACAGAATAGAAAGCCCAGAAATAAAACCACATATATATGGTCTAATAATCTTTGATAAAGGGGCCAACAACACACAATGGAGAAAAGAAAGCCTCTTCAACAAATGGTGTTGGGAAAACTGGAAAGCCACATGCAAAAGAATGAAACTCGACTACAGCCTGTCCCCGTGTACTAAAATTAATTCAAAATGGATCAAAGATCTAAATATAAGACCTGAAACAATAAAGTACATAGAAGAAGACATAGGTACTAAAATCATGGACCTGGGTTTTAAAGAACATTTTATGAACTTGACTCCAATGGCAAGAGAAGTGAAGGCAAAGATAAATGAATGGGACTATATCAGAATTAAAAGTTTTTCTCAGCAAGAGAAACTGATATCAAAATAAACAGACAGCCAACTATATGGGAACTGATATTTTCAAACGACAGCTCAGATAAGGGCCTAATATCCAAAATTTACAAAGAACTCATAAAACTCAACAACAAACAAACAAGCAATCCAATAAAAAAATGGGAAGAGGACATGAACAGACACTTCTCCCAGGAAGAGATACAAATGGCCAACAGATATATGAAAAGATGCTCAGCTTCATTAGTTATTAGAGAAATGCAAATCAAAACTACAATGAGATACCACCTCACTCCTGTTAGATTAGCTATTATCAACAAGACGGGTAATAGCAAATGTTGGAGAGGCTGTGGAGAAAAAGGAACCCTCATTCACTGTTGGTGGGACTGTAAAGTAGTACAACCATTATGGAGGAAAGTATGGTGGTTCCTCAAAAAGCTGCAAATAGAACTACCTTATGACCCAGCAATTCCTCTACTGGGTATATACCCCAAAACCTCAGAAACATTGATACGTGAAGACACATGTAGCCCCATGTTCATTGCAGCACTGTTCACAGTGGCCAAGACATGGAAACAACCAAAAAGCCCTTCAATAGAAGACTGGATAAAGAAGATGTGGCACATATACACTATGGAATACTACTCAGCCATAAGAAATGATGACATCAGATCATTTACAGCAAAATGGTGGAATCTTGATAACATTATAAGGAGTGAAATAAGTAAATCAGAAAAAAACAAGAACTACATGATTCCATACATTGGTGGAACATAAAAATGAGACTAAGAGACATGGACAAGAGTGTGGTGGTTACCACGGGTGGGGGGAGGGAGGACATGGGAGGGAGGGAGGTAGGGAGGGAGAGAGTTAGGGGGAGGGGGAGGGGCACAGAGAACTAGATAGAGGGTGGCGGAGGACAATCTGACTTTGGGCGAGGGGTTTGCAACATAATTTGATGACAAAATAACCTAGACATGTTTTCTTTGAATATATGTACCCTGATTTATTAATGTCATCCCATTACCATTAATAAAAATTTATTAAAAAAAAACAAAAACAAAAACAAAAAACAATCAATGAACTACTAAGGTACCATAACAAAAAATTGATGCTTCTCATCTCTTTCCCTTCCTGTCTGTCTGCCCCTGTCTGTCCCTCTCTCTGTCTCTCTCTATCTCTGTCACAAAAAAAGACAGTAATCTGGGCAATTGTTTCTCATTTCTTGCTGCCTGATAACCAGTTCTTAAAACCATCACTTCATGTACTTTTCCTGTTTTTGGTTGTTTCATGTGGGAGGATAAATTGGTTTCTATTAGTCTATCTTGGCCTGGAAGTTGAAATCTCTTAATTGCTTTTTCATGTTGCTTTTGACATTTGAGTTATTCAAAAATAACTCTGAAGCTATTTACAGGTTTAACTCTAATTATACACAGTGATAATAGCAATACCTTATATTTGTATAGTGTTTTAAAGTTTGTGTTATTTTCAGTCTTATAAACACGTTAGTAATTATATTCACTTTACAAATAACATAATAGAATCTTTTTGAACTTCAGGTTTTTTCTAGAGCAAGACAAATGGCTTTAACTGAAATATCTTTAGAGTTCCTACATGTTATATTTTCAAAAAACTTCCAGAAGTAGGTTTTTGTTGCTGGGCTGGTTTTAATATGAGTTCCACAAGTATTTGTTAAGATCCAGTCTTTTGGAATAGCTGACTTTTTGAATTAGTCTTTCCCTGAAATAAACCTAATTCTTGAAACAAGATAGCTCTGTGAAAGGTCTTACTTGTTTGTTTGTTTTCCAATCTAATTCCTCATTGTTTGCTACTGATGTATAGCTAGAGCTCAGTGGTTATGTCCCCCTTCTTCAGTTGATTTCAGTAAATTAAGGGAATAGCTTAGCATGTTGATTTGTAAAAGGCTAAGGCCTATTTTAACAGGAAACTACAAATATGGTAAAGACAAGTGTCTATTCACCTAATAGACAAAAGTGATTAGGCCCTGCTTTTTCTCCCTAGTTCATATGAACACTGGCATATATAGGTTTATTCTGCTTAGTATAGGAGAAACCCATACCTATCGCAGTGTGTGGTTTATAGCTGGCTTCTTTCGTGTTTGATGTGGTCACACTCAATCATGGGCCAGTGTGAGTGACCAGTCTGTTCTGGGTTTCTGGGCAGTGCTCCTAGCTCTCACTGGGCCCTGTTCCAGATGCTAGTCCATTGAGCTGGAGACTTGATAGTCTTCTCAATTTTCTCCAGATTTTTTTCCTGGAGACCCTAGATTCCAAATAATTATAGTCACTTGTTAGGAGATTGAAACAAAATAGACCGTTGACTTGTAATGGTGATGGCACCTGACGTGTGACTATGAATGTGGCTACAGCCTAGAAATCACTGTGGTTGCCTTCATCTTATTATGATTGGTATCTTCATATTGGATTGATACTCATTGGATGTCAGCAGCAAATAGACCCCCACCTCTCTGGTTTATCTTTATTTGCTTATTTTTTTTTGGACAGGAATGGAAAAATATGACTTTTATTATTTTATTGAGAGATTTCATTGGTTTAGAACTGTGTCACATAGTAAATTTTATGGCCCATCTCCTTGGACAGAAGGAGCCACTTCACCATGGCTTTCAATATTTCTGTAGTTTGCTTTAGCATAAAGTATCTCTAATATCCTGGATAAAATCCTAATGTAACTTTTTCTCTGTACTTTTGGTTTCATCAAGACCAGCAATGAACATATGTTGTTGTTTGTTTCCTTTTAAAAGAAAGATTGTAAATTTTAGTTTATACAGTTAACAGACATAGAGCAAAATAGTCTTTTTCTGATAAGACAATAACTTTTTCTAAGTTTCACAGACTTCTAGTTTTGCCTTGATCATGAGTCTGAAACTGCAAGCTTTGCTTGGCACTGCAAGCTGGCATTAGAATTTTAAGAGACATTTCCTTAGATTTACTGAGTCATATGGTGTTTATCTCAGATTATGGTTTGTGGTAATCGTTGGCCCTTAATGTTCTACTGATTTGTGTGTTATCCTTGGTCCTTAGCAACCCAAACTAGAATTAAAACCATATTACTTTAATAAGAACATTAATTATTGTTGACAATAGAGAAGAAAGGAAAGCACCAAATCAATAGTTCTTCTATTCAGCCCTTTTGCAATGAAGATTGTTCGCCCACCTTGTATTTTAAAGAACTCCAAGAGAAAGTGTAATTAAGAAAGAAGAGGAGGGATAAAATGAAGATTTTTATGATAGTCAATGATTAGAAAAGAGTAAGAGACCTTTTACTAGTTTATGTTAGTATCTTTGGGTGAAATGCTAGTGCGTGGTAAAATGATTGCTTCACAAATGTAATCTATTACACTAGAAGGTGATTTGGTAAAAGTGAACTCAGTTTATGAAATCCTACTAAACTTGCTTTGGCTTTGAGTTGTTATTTCAATTTATTTCTGTCACCTTATGGTATTTGCTTTATGTACTCTTGAAAATATATAGCCAAAAAATGACTTCATTAAGGTATAAAATTAGATGAGCTGCTTCTAATCTTTACAAACCTTATTTGAAACCAGTGTATTAAATGGCCAACAGATATATGAAAAGATGCTTATCTTCTTTAGTTATTAGAGAAATGCAAATCAAAACTGCAATGAGATACCACCTCACACTTGTTAGATTAGCTATTATTAACAAGACAGGTAATAGCAAATGTTGGAGAGGCTGTGGAGAAAAAAGAACCCTCATCCACTGTTGGTGGGAATGTAAAGTAGTACAACCATTATGGAAGAAAGTATGGTGGTTCCTTAAAAAACTGAAAATAGAACTACTTTATGACCCAGCAATCCCTCTACTGTGTATATACCCCCAAAATTCAGAAACATTGATACGTAAAGACACATGCAGCCCCATGTTTATTGCAGCATTGTTCACAGTGGCCAGGACATGGAAACAACCAAAAAACCCGTCAATAGAAGACTGGATAAAGAAGATGTGGCACATATATACTATGGAATACTACTCAGCCATAAGAAATGATGACATCGGATCATTTACAGCAAAATGGTGGGATCTTGATAACATTATACGAAGTGAAATAAGTAAATCAGAAAAAAACAGGAACTGCATTATTCCATATGGAGGTGGGACATAAAAGTGAGACTAGGAGACATTGATAGGAGTGTGGTGGTTACGGGGGGAGGGAGGAGAGGGAGAGGGAAAGGGGGAGAGGGAGGGGCACAAAGAAAACTGGATAGAAGGTGACAGAGGACAATCTGACTTTGGGTGATGGGTATGCAACATAATTGAATGACAAGATAACCTGGACATGTTATCTTTGAATATATGTATCCTGATTTATTGATGTCGCCCCATTAAAAAAATAAAATTATTTAAAAAGAAACCAGTGTATTAGTTTGCCAGGATTGTCATAGTAAGTTACCGCAACCTGGGTGGCTTAAACAACAGAAATGTGTTTTTTCATAATATTGTAGGCTAAGAGTCTGAAATCAAGGTGCTGACAAAAATGGTTCCCTGTGAAGGCTGTGGGAGAAGTGTCTGTTCTAGGCTGCTCTTTCCTGGTTTGTTGGTGACTGGGTTTCCCCTTCTTATAAGGACATCAGTCATATTGTATTTGAGGCCACCTTATTGCCTTCATATAGTTACAGTCTGGGCTACTAGGGGCTAAGACTTTACATAAATTTTTTGAGAGACACAATCCAGCCCATGACAACCAGGGTACATGGGATATCACATGAAAAAGTCAGCTTATTATTTCATATACACCTAAACTCAGAAATTTTAAGAATGTTAATTTTTCACTGTTATATTAATCATTGTTAGAAATGTTCACTAGTCTTGAGTGAGAGGTGTGCCGATGGACAGTAAAAAAGTATACTCACTTCAGGGGAAGAGGTTTTTAAAAAAATTTTATTTATTGATTTTAGTGAGAGAGAAAGGGGGAGAGAGAGAGAGAGAGAGAGAGAGAGAGAGAGAGAGAAGAGAAGAGGAGAGGAGAGGAGAGAGAGAACGAACATCAATCTGTTCCTCTATGTGCCCTGACTGAGGATTTAACCAGCAACCTCTGCACTTTGGGATGATGCTCCAACCACCTGAGCTTTTGGGCCAGGGTGAGGGCAAGGGCTCTTATGCAAGTGTGTGCATGAGTTATGGACAATGTTTACAGGATCACTGATAGATTAAACACTGGTTTTCCCAAAAATACCAGCTTACATTATATTTTAGGGAAAAAAGAGATCAATCCAAAATATAGAGTTAAACAAGGTTTACCTGTGATTAACTGGCATTTAACCAGGTTTTGTTCTAAGAATCAATTCAAAACAAGATTCTAAGTTAAGTTTCAACACAAATCTTTTATTTATACTAGAGCATAATTTAGAAGTACAAAACAATGAATTGTATGTCAACATATAAGCTGTTAATCAAGGAGTAAGTACACAGTAATTATAAGAAAATAGGCCAGCAAATTCCTTTTGTGAGAAGTTCAAGCAAAAAACATTTTTGTTTTTGTAGATATAGGGTTGAAAGCCATGAAGACTTGAACATTTTATTTTGAAACATCAGGTGGCTGAGAGAGAGACTTATGAGGGATTTGAAATTCTCCAGTGACATTTTAAGCAAAACAAATTTTAATATGCTTATTGCAACACTCATATCATAAAATTTAAATTCCTATCCTAATTTTGACGCCACTTGGTTTTATTTTTCCTGTAAATTTTTTTTTTTTATATTTAAGACACTCAAGAATTCCAAATGACAGAATATCAAACATTGGTTAGGCCTTTTCATTTTCCATTTCCAGGAATAGCTTACAATTTTAATTGAAGAGCTTTGGAAATATTATTTTGTTCAGATATTGGATAAAGTGCTATGTAATGGACTCTTAGGGTGACAAGAATCAGTAGTCTTTGGATCATGAAGGAATGACCTTTGCTTGCCTTCATATGGCAATGGTGAAATGCTTTGCAGAGCAGAGACAAATATTGTAACTTGAGGGGACATATCCTAGAATTTGTTTCAATGATTGGCTGATTAGGAGTCTAGCAATAAGTGGTTTTGGAATGTGAAGTTAAGGCAGTGAAAGGTTTGAGAGCCGTAAGGGTCTTTCATATAAAATCAGCACAGAATTACATATTCTTAGCAAGTCATACACGATCCTTCATTATTTGGTCTGTTTGCTCATTTTGTAATTTTCTCCTTTCTTGCCACTACTCTAGCCTTGCTTGACATGCTCCAGTTCCTGAGTGCTTAACTACTTCTGACCTCAGGGCTTTTGCACAAACTGGAGCTTTCCCAGGCAGGTTCTTCTTCCACATCTTAGCATAAATGTAACTTTTCTTAGATTGGCTACTCCAGACCAACCAATTCAAATTAGCCACAAAGTCACTCCCTGTCCTATCTCTCCTTGTTGTACTTCTCCGTGTGGCTCTGATGTCTGTGTTATTTTATTTTTTTTAAATAACAAACTAGAAAATTTATTTGTAACATGATGATCAAAGGTTAGTACATTTATTGTCAGTAAAGAGCCTTATAAATCAGTAATAAAGAAAAGGCAAACGCCCCACTAGAAAATTCTTATAAATAAAAATTCTTACCCACTAGAAAAGTGGGTAAAAGGTTCACAATGATAGTTCAAGAAAATGTAAGTACATGGCCAATAAGCATGTAAAACAGTCTTTAAACATACTAGTAAAAAAGAAATGCAACCTTTAGCAATACCATATTTAGCTGTCAAGCTGGTAAAGATCTTTTTTTTAATCTTATTTTTATTCATTTCAATGCAGTGACATTGGTAATTCAGGATACATATGTTCCGAGAAAAGATCTCCAGATTATTTTGACATTTGATTATGCTGTGTACCCCTCACCCAAAGTCAAATTGTCTTCCATTACCTTCTATCTGGTTTTCTTTGTGCCCCTCCCCCCACTCCCTCTCTCTCCTTTTTCACCCCATTCCCCCCGCCACCGTTACCATCACATTCTTGTCCATGTCTCTGAGTCTCATTTTTATGTCCCACCTATGTATGGAATCATAGTTCTTAGTTTTTTCTGGTTTACTTATTTCACTCTGTATAATGTTATCAAGGTCCATCCATGTTATTTATTTATTATTTAAAAAAAATTTTTAAGCTTTTATTTTATTTATTGATTTATTTATTTTAATTTTTAATTTTATTTATACAATCAACTTTAACAAGGTGATATTGATCAGTAGAGTATATAGGTTTGAGGTAAACATCTCTATAGCATTTGAACTGTTCATTATGTTGTATAACCACACTCAGAATCAAATCATTTTCCATCACCTTATATTAGTCTCTCTTTACATTCTTTCTATCAAACCCTTACCCCCTTTTCATTCACTCAAGTCCTCTTCCCCTCCCCCATGTTCCCTAACCCCTGGTAACCACTTCACTTTTATCTATGTCCATAAGTCTCAGTTTTATATCACATCCATGTTATTTAAATGATCTGATGTCATCATTTCTTATGGCTGAGTAGTATTCCATTGTATATATGTACCAAAGCTTTTTAATCCACTCGTCCTTTGATGGACATTTGGGCTGTTTCCAGATCTTCGCTATTGTGAACAATGCTGCCACAAACATGGGGGTGCATTTCTGCTTCTGGAACAGTTCTATGGTGTCCTTGGGGTATATTCCTAAAAGTGGGATGGCTGGGTCAAAAGGCAGTTCGATTTTCAGTTTTTTGAGGAATCTCCATACTGTTTTCCACAGTGGCTGCACCAGTCTGCATTCCCACCAGCAGTGCAGGAGGGTTTCCTTTCTCCACATCCTCGCCAGCACTTATTCTGTGTTGTTTTGTTGATGAGCGCCATTCTGACTGGTGTGAGGTGATCTCTCATTGTGGTTTTAATTTGCATTTCTCTAATGATTAGTGATGTTGAGCGTTTTTTCATATGCCTATTGGCCATCTGTATGTCCTCTTTGGAGAAGTGTCTATTCATTTCTTTTTCCCATTTTTTGATTGGATTGTTTGTCTTTCTGGTGTTGAGTTTTACAAGTTCTTTATAAATTTTGGTTATTAACACCTTATCAGACTTACTGTTAAATATGTTCTCCCATTGTGTAGTTTGTCTTTTTATTCTGTTCTTATTGTCTTTGGCTATGCAAAAGCTTTTTAGTTTGATATAGTCCCATTTGTTTATCCTGTCTTTTATTTCACTTGCCTGTGGAGATACATCAGCAAATATATTGCTGCGAGAGATGTCGGAGAGCTTACCGCCTATATTTTCTTCAAAGATGCTTATGGTTTCATGGTTTACATTTAAGTCTTTTATCCATTTTCAGTTTATTTTTGTGAATGGTGTAAGTTGGTGGTCTAGTTTCACTTTTTTTTGCAGGTAGCTGTCAAGTTTTCCCAACACCATTTGTTGAAGAGGCTGTCTTTACTCCATTGTATGCCTTTAACTCCTTTGTCAAATATCAGTTGTCCATAGAGCTGTGGGTTTATTTCTGGGTTCTCTGTTCTGTCCCATTGATTTATGTGCCTGTTCTTATGCTAGTACCAAGCTGTTTTGAGTACAATGGCCTTGTAATATAGCTTGATATCAGGAAGTATGATACCTCCCACTTTATTCTTTTTTTTTTAAGATTGCTGAGGTTATTCGTGTTCTCTTTTGGTTCCATATAAATTTTTGGAATATCTGGTCTATATCTTTGAAGTCTGTCATTGGTATTTTAATTGGTATTGCATTGAATTTATAAATTGCTTTGGGTAATATAGACATTTTAATGATGTTTATTCTTCCTAACCATGAGCATGGTATATACTTCCAATTGTTTGTATCTTCCTTGATTTCTTTTATTAATGTTTTATAATTTTCTGAGTACAAGTCTTTAGTCTCCTTAGTTTAATTTATTCCTAGGTACTTTATTTTTTTGGTTGTAATTGTGAAGGGGATTGTTTCCTTAATTTCTCTTTCTGACTGTTCATTGTTGGTGTATAAAAATGCTTCTGATTTCTGAGTATTAATTTTATATCCTGCCACTTTGCCGAATTCATTTATCAAGTCCAGTAGTTTTTTGACTGAGACTTTAGGGTTTTCTATATACAATATCATATCATTTGCTAATAATGATAGCTTTACTTCTTCTTTTCCAATTTGAATGCCTTTTATTTCTTCTTCTTGTCTGATTGCTGTGGCTAGGACTTCCAGGACTATGTTGAATAAAAGTGGTGAAAGGGGGCACTCCTGCCTTGTTCCTGATCTTAAGGGGATTGCTTTTAATTTTTGCCCATTGAGTATGATGTTGGCTGTGGGTTTCTCATAGATGGCTTTTATCATGTTGAGTTGTATTCCCTGTATTCCCAATTTTCTGAGAGTTTTGATCATGAACAGGTGCTGGATTTTATCAAATGCTTTTTCTGCATCTATTGAAATTATCATGTGATTTTTCTCCTTTTTGTTTATGTGCTGTATCACAGTGATTGATTTTTGAATATTGTACCAGCCTTGCCTCCCCAGAATAAATCCCACTTGATCATGGTGTATGATTTTTTCCATATATTGTTGGATCTGGTTTGCTAATATTTTGTTGAGAATTTTAGCATCTATATTCATCAGACATATTGGCCTATAATTTTCTTTCTTTGTGTTGTCTTTGCCTGGTTTTGGAATCAGAATTATGCTTGCCTCATAAAAGGAGCTTGGAAGTCATCCTTCCTTTTGAATTTTTTGAAATAGCTTGAGAAGGATAGGAGTTAGTTCTTCTTTGAATATTTGTTAGAATTCACTTGTAAAGCCATCTGGCCCATGACATTTCTTTGTTGGGATTTTTTTGATAACTGTTTCAATCTCATTTGGTGTAATCGGTCTGTTTAGGTTTTCTGATTCTTCCAGATTGATTTTTGGAAGATTGTATGTTTCAAGGAATTTGTCCATTTCATCTAGGTTGTCTAGTTTTTTGGCATAGAGGTCTTCATAGTATTTTCTTACAATATTTTGTATTTCAGTTGTGTCAGTTGTTATTTCTCCACTCTCATTTCTAATTTTATTTATTTGAGTCCTCTCTCTTTTTTTCTTGGTGAGTCTAGTTAAAGGTTCATCAATCTTGTTTAGCCTTTCAAGAAACCAGCTCCTAGTTTCATTGATCCTCTGTATTGTTTCTTTAGTCTCTATGTCACTTATTTCTGCTCTGATCTTTATTATTTCCTTCCTTCTATTAAATTTGGGCTTTACTTGCTGTTCTTTTTCTAGTTTTTATTGATGCAGGGTTAAGTTGTTTATTTGAGCTTTTTCTAGTTTTTTAAAGTGTCCTTGTAGTGCTATAAACTTCCTTCTCAGTATTGCTTTTGCTGTGTCCCATAAATTTTGAGTTGTTGTATGCTCATTATCATTCATTTCTAGGAATTTTTAAATTTCTTCTTTGATCTCATTCTCAATCCATTCATTATTTAACAACCTACTATTTAGTTTCCATATGTTTGAGAATTTTTGAGCTTTTCTGTTGTGGTTCATTTCTAGTTTCATGCCATTGTGATCAGAGAAAGTGCTTGATATGATTTCAATCTTCTTAAATTTGTTGAGACCACTCTTGTGCCCTAACATGTGGTCTATCCTAGAGAATGTACTACGAGCACTTGAAAAGAATGTATATTCTGCTGCTTTAGGGTGAAAGGTTCTGAAGATGTCTATTAAATCGAGTTGATCTAGTGTGTCCTTTAAGTCTGCTCTTTCTTTGTTATTTTTCTTTCTTGATGATCTATCTAGTGATGTTAGTGTGGAATTGAAATCCCCTACTATTATAGTATTGCTGTTGATCTCGCCCTTTAAATCCATCAAAGCCTGCTTTATATATTTAGGTGCTCCAATATTAGGTCCATAGATATTTATAATAGTTATATCTTCTTTTTTAAAAAATATTTTTCAGGTTGGAAATGGGGAGGCAGTCAGGTAGACTCCCGCATGTGCCCAGCTGGGAGTCCACCTGGCATGCCCAACTGGGGCTGATGGTCTGCCCATCTGGGGTATCGCTCTGCCGCAATCAGAGCCATTCTG